>NC_012870.2:24654446-25324577 GCF_000003195.3 Sorghum bicolor | reverse complement strand
TATATTATTTTTTATTTTATAGTTTTTTAAGAGGTTATTAGCTTCATCGCCATTTCAAAAGCGACGCGTTTTTTTTAGAGAAATAGTGGTAATATGTTTTTTATTTTAATTAGTTTAGAAAAAAATAAAAACATATAATACTTTAATTTACAATTTTTGACCGATTTAGTTAGTTAATTATAACTAGTATACATACCACATTTCATGATTATTTAAGAAAATAGAGAATTTTTGTGCTTTTTTAATTTAGCTTGTTTAGAAAAAATAGAAACATAGAATTTTAGGTTTTTTGTTACTTTAATTTCTCTATTAAAAATAAAAACATATAATACTTTAATTCGCAATTTTTGACCGATTTAGTTATTTAATTATAACTAGTATACATACCATATTTCATGATTATTTAGGAAAATAGAGAATTTTTGTGCTTTTTTAATTTAGCTTGTTTAGAAAAATTAGAAATAGAGAATTTTAGGTTTTTTGTTACTTTAATTTCTCTATTAAAAATTAGAAACTTATAATACTTTAATTTGCACTTTATGACATGGTTAATTAGTTAATTATAACTAGTATGCATGCCACATTTCATGATTAGTTAGAAAATAGAGAACTTTTATGTCTTTTTAATTTTGTTGGTTTAGAAAAACCAGAAATAGAGAATTTTAGGTTATTTGTTACTTTAATTTCTTTATAAAAAATTAGAAACTTATAATACTTTACATTGCAATGCAGATAATGACACGTCATTGGATGTACAATGCCGATCGCCGCTCCAAAGAATTCATTGATGGTGTGCATTATTTCTTAAGAGTGGCCGAGGAAAACAAGCGGGATGGATTCATATGTTGCCCATGTGCCTTGTGTTAGAATTTGAAGGAATATTCTAGCTCTAGAAATATTCACTCACATTTGTTGAAGTCGGGTTTTATGCCAAACTATATTTGTTGGACCAAGCATGGAGAAAACGGGATAATGATGGAAGAAGGTGAAGAAGAACAGTTGGAGCCTGACGACATTATTGCTCAATACGGTGACTTCGGTGATACAGCAATGGGAGAAGTTGAAGATGAGGCAGATGCAGAAGGCGCACCTGTTGAAGATGATGCTCTTGGTGATGTCATTCGTGAGGCACAAAAAGATTGCGAAAGTGAAAAAGAAAAGACAAAGTTTGACCACA
Source organism: Sorghum bicolor (assembly GCF_000003195.3). Lineage (NCBI taxonomy): Eukaryota > Viridiplantae > Streptophyta > Magnoliopsida > Poales > Poaceae > Sorghum > Sorghum bicolor. Next base: position 25,323,400 of record NC_012870.2, on the reverse strand, counting down.
TGTTAGAAGATCACAAGAAATTATTATACCCTGGAACACTAGAACTGTTAAAATGGAAGGCACAGAATGGTGTATCCGATAAGGCATTTGGGCAATTACTGAAGATCTAAAAAAAAATGCTGCCAAAGCCTAATGAACTGCCCACTACTACGTACGAAGCAAAACAGATCGTCTGTCCTTTGGGATTAGAAATCAAGAAGATACATGCATGTCCTAACGACTGCATCCTATACCGTGGCAAGGACTACGAGAATTTAGATGAATGCCCCGTATGTAAAGCATCACGGTATAAGATCAGGCGAGATGACCCTGGCGATGTTGAGAGGAAGAAAGTCCTAGAAAAAAAATCCCTGCAAAGGTTATGTGGTATGCTCCTATAATACCACGTCTGAAACGTCTTTTTAGAAACAAGGACCATGCAAAATTATTGCGGTGGCACAAAGAAGACCGTAAAGTAGACAACATGTTGAGACACCCTGCTGATGGGTCCCAGTGGAGAGCAATAGACAGGGAATTTCCAGAGTTTGCAAAAGACGCAAGAAACTTAAGGTTCGCTTTAAGTACGGACGGTATGAATCATTTTGGTGAGCAAAGCAGTAGTCATAGCACTTGGCCTGTTACACTATGTATCTACAACCTTCCTCCATGGTTATGCATGAAGCGAAAGTTCATTATGATGCCGGTGCTCATCCAAGGCCCGAAGCAACCGGGCAATGACATTGATGTCTATCTAAGGCCATTAATTGAAGAACTCCTTCTTTTATGGAGTGAAACAGGTGTTCGTGTGTGGGATGAGTACAAACAGGAACACTTCGACCTACGAGCACTGTTGTTTGTGACAATCAATGATTGGCCTGCTCTAAGTAATCTTTCAGGGCAGACAAACAAGGGATATAATGCATGCACACATTGTTTTGATGACCTTGATAGTATATATTTGAAAAAATGCAGAAAGGTCGTGTACCTTGGGTATCGTCGATTTCTTTCTATGAATCACCAAGTTAGAAAGAAAGGAAAGCATTTTAAAGGTAAGGCAGACCACCGATGCAAGCCTCGCAATAGAACTGGAGAAGATGTATTTGAGATGGTTAAGGATGTGAAAGTAGTTTTTGGTAAGGGACAAGGCAGCCAACCAGTTCCAAAAGATGCAGCGGGTCATGCACCCATGTGGAAGAAGAAGTCAATATTTTGGGAGCTACCCTATTGGCAAGTCCTAGAGGTCCGGAATGCGATCGACGTCATGCACCTAACAAAGAATCTTTGTGTGAACCTTCTAGGATTCATGGGTGTATATGGTAAGCCTAAGGATTCACTTGAAGCACGACAAGACTTGCAACGCATGGAAGAACGAGACAACCTGCATCCAGAGAAGACAGATGATGGACGCCAATATTTAAGACCTGCTAGCTACACTCTTAGCAATGAAGAGAAAGAAATCATGTTTGAATGCTTAAGCAGCATCAAGGTCCCATCTGGATTCTCCTCTAATATAAAAGGTATAATTAATGTGCCTGAGAAGAAATTTCTGAACTTAAAGTCGCATGACTGCCATGTGCTTATGACGCAATTGCTTCCAGTTGCATTAAGAAGAATTCTACCTCCACATGTACGTCTGGCCACCGTAAAGCTATGTGCATTCCTCAATGCAATTTCTCACAAGGCAATTAATCCACTAGAACTAGATGCTCTACAGAATGATGTGGTTCAATGTCTTGTCAGCTTTGAGTTAGTGTTCCCACCATCCTTCTTTGATATCATGACACACCTCCTAGTTCATCTGGTCAAGGAGATCAATATTCTGGGTCCTGTGTTCCTACATAATATGTTTCCCTTTGAGAGGTTTATGGGAGTTCTGAAGAAATATGTTCACCAACGTGCTCGGCCAGAAGGAAGCATCGCCGAGGGCTATGGGACAGAGGAGGTCATTGAGTTCTGTGTTGAATTCATTCCTGAACTTGACCCAATTGGTGTTCCTGAATAGCGCCACGAGGGGAGACTGAGTGGAAAGGGAACACTAGGAAAGAAAACATACATCGGTACGGGGGACGATTCTTTTAATAAAGCACACTACACAGTTCTTCAAAACTCATCCGTGGTGGAGCCGTATGTCACGAAACACAAGGACTTCCTACGATCGCAATTCCCAGAGAAGAATGAAGGTTGGCTTATGCGTCAGCACATAGACACTTTCAGTGATTGGTTACGAAAAGAATGTCAGGGTAATGACCAGATTGATGAGCAAGTGTATTTGTTGGCTAGGCAACCATCATGGCACATCCTCACGTACAAAGGGTACGAGATAAATGGAAATACATTTTACACCCTAGGCCAAGATAAAAGAAGCACGAACCAAAATAGTGGAGTTCGCGTAGACGCCATAGACCCGAATAGAAACAGACAAACATATTATGGTCGTATAGAGGAGATTTGGGAACTAGACTACGCACCTAATTTTAAAATCCCTTTGTTCCGGTGCTAATGGGTGAAGGTTACCGGAGGCGGGGTGACAGTTGACAAAGACTATGGAATGACAACAGTGGACCTCAACAATGTTGGTTACAAAGATGAACCATTCGTCCTTGCTGCTGATGTGAATCAGGTGTTCTATGTGAAAGACATGTCTACAAAACAGAAGAGAGGGAAAAATGACAACAAATCAACAAACGAGCCAAAACGCCATATAGTTCTCTCAGGGAAAAGAAACATTGTGGGAATTGAGGACAAGTCAGATATTTCAGAAGATTATGAAAGGGATGACCGAATCACGCCTTTCAATGTGACCAAAGATCCGAGCATACTGATAAATGCTGAGGACACTCCATGGTTACGTCAAGATCATGACCAAGGAACATACGTCAAAAAGAAGATCACTATTGTGCCCGCCTAATAAATAGATTGCAATATAGTATGTGTATCTGACAATTGTAACTTAAGATGTTTATATTAGTTTTTCTTATTTTATATCATTTCAAATAATGAAATGACATTTAAGTTTGCTATTATAATAGATGTGTCAATTATTTGTCAAATACAAAAATAGTCAAACTTGGTCAAATGACAAACTAAATTACTTAAAATGAAAAAATTTTGAATACCAATTTGTTAGATATCATCAAGATCTAAACTTTTTATATAGACAACTTTTCTATTTGAGAAAGTTTAAGTTCACAATACCCACCAATTCTTGAATCTCACACAAACTATATGAAACTACATGTGTCAATTGTGGATTTTGAACTACACCTTCGCAACACTTTGTCAAATGCAAAAATGGTCTATATATTAAATGTAGATTTTTGATGAGTGGAACAATATTGGTATTCATGACTTTTCCGTTCGAGACCATCTAGGGTTCCGAAAACCCATGCGTGGCTATGAATTCTATCAAAATTCAAAATTGAGTGGTTCAAACTTTTCCAAAAGAAAAGTTGACCATTAGACAAAATGTAGAACTTGATGTGTGCAACAAACTTTGTATTCATTACTTTTCCATTTGGGACCATATAGGGTTTGGTCAAAGTGTGTGTTTCTAAAAACCAATGCTTTGACTTTGGTCAAACTTGGTCAAATGACCCATTTGATGACTTGAAATGAAAAAAAATTTGAATACAAAGTTGTTAGAGATCATCAAGATCTACATTTGATATATTGTCCATTTTTCCATTTGGATAAATTTGAGCCAATCCTAAGCACATTTGTTCAAAATCCAAGACGGGTATTGGTCAAACTTGGTCAAATGACAAACTAAATTACTTAAAATGAAAAAATTTTGAATACCAATTTGTTAGATATCATCAAGATCTAAAATTTTTATATAGACAACTTTTCTATTTGAGAAAGTTTAAGTTCACAATACCCACCAATTCTTGAATCTCACACAAACTATATGAAACTACATGTGTCAATTGTGGATTTTGAACTACACCTTTGCAACACTTTGTCAAATGCAAAAATGGTCTATATATTAAATGTAGATTTTGATGAGTGGGACAATATTGGTATTCATGACTTTTCCGTTCGAGACCATCTAGGGTTCCGAAAACCCATGCGTGGCTATGAATTCTATCAAAATTCAAAATTGAGTGGTTCAAACTTTTCCAAAAGAAAAGTTGACCATTAGACAAAATGTAGAACTTGATGTGTGCAACAAACTTTGTATTCATTACTTTTCCATTTGGGACCATATAGGGTTCGGTCAAAGTGTGTGTTACTAAAAACAAATGCTTTGACTTTGGTCAAACTTGGTCAAATGACCCATTTGATGACTTGAAATGAAAAAAATTTGAATACAAAGTTGTTAGAGATCATCAAGATCTACATTTGATATATTGTCCATTTTTCCATTTGGATAAATTTGAGCCAATCCTAAGCACATTTGTTCAAAATCCAAGACGGGTATTGGTCAAACTTGGTCAAATGACAAACTAAATTACTTAAAATGAAAAAATTTTGAATACCAATTTGTTAGATATCATCAAGATCTAAACTTTTTATATAGACAACTTTTCTATTTGAGAAAGTTTAAGTTCACAATACCCACCAATTCTTGAATCTCACACAAACTATATGAAACTACATGTGTCAATTGTGGATTTTGAACTACACCTTCGCAACACTTTGTCAAATGCAAAAATGGTCTATATATTAAATGTAGATTTTTGATGAGTGGAACAATATTGGTATTCATGACTTTTCCGTTCGAGACCATCTAGGGTTCCGAAAACCCATGCGTGCCTATGAATTCTATCAAAATTCAAAATTGAGTGGTTCAAACTTTTCCAAAAGAAAAGTTGACCATTAGACAAAATGTAGAACTTGATGTGTGCAACAAACTTTGTATTCATTACTTTTCCATTTGGGACCATATAGGGTTTGGTCAAAGTGTGTGTTTCTAAAAACCAATGCTTTGACTTTGGTCAAACTTGGTCAAATGACCCATTTGATGACTTGAAATGAAAAAAAATTTGAATACAAAGTTGTTAGAGATCATCAAGATCTACATTTGATATATTGTCCATTTTTCCATTTGGATAAATTTGAGCCAATCCTAAGCACATTTGTTCAAAATCCAAGACGGGTATTGGTCAAACTTGGTCAAATGACAAACTAAATTACTTAAAATGAAAAAATTTTGAATACCAATTTGTTAGATATCATCAAGATCTAAACTTTTTATATAGACAACTTTTCTATTTGAGAAAGTTTAAGTTCACAATACCCACCAATTCTTGAATCTCACACAAACTATATGAAACTACATGTGTCAATTGTGGATTTTGAACTACACCTTCTCAACACTTTGTTAAATGCAAAAATGGTCTATATATTAAATGTAGATTTTGATGAGTGGAACAATATTGGTATTCATGACTTTTCCGTTCAAGACCATCTAGGGTTCCGAAAACCCATGCGTGGCTATGAATTCTATCAAAATTCAAAATTGAGTGGTTCAAACTTTTCCAAAAGAAAAGTTGACCATTAGACAAAATGTAGAACTTGATGTGTGCAACAAACTTTGTATTCATTACTTTTCCATTTGGGACCATATAGGGTTCAGTCAAAGTGTGTGTCTAAAAACCAATGCTTTGACTTTGGTCAAACATGGTCAAATGACCCATTTGATGACTTGAAATGAAAAAAATTTGAATACAAAGTTGTTAGAGATAATCTGATGTAATGGTCAATATTGTTGTAAGCATAAATAAATAAGAAATAGAGAAAAAATTTTAAAAAATAATTCGATGTAATGGTGAATATCACGTATATCATGATTTTGGAGATAAATGATGATAAATAAACAAAATTTACGTTTAAATATTGCACAAACAAATTTTTGTATCAAAAACATCAGCTTAAAGATATTAAAATTAAATAATACATTTTTGCATTAACAAAATACTAATTATTTTTCATATTTAAGTTTGTTAATATAAGTGATGAAAAGATTTTATGTTTCCAAATTTATTATGTAACCAATTAGACAAAATGAAATGAAACTATTATTTTTTAACAAATTAATACCTATTATTCTATTTACTATGCAGTTAACAACATTAATCTAATTATTGTATGCATAAATAAATAAGAAACTGAAAAATACATTTAGTCCCGGTTCCTGGCTAGAACCGGAACTAAAGGTATCCTTTAGTCCCGGTTCTAGCCAGAAACCGGGACTAAAGGGTGAACCTTTAGTCCCGGTGCGTAGCACCAACCGGGACTAAAGACCCTTTAGTCCCGGTTGGTGCTACGCACCGGGACTAAAGGTCCCCCTGGGTATTTAACCGAGCAGTCGTCTTCCTCCTGGATCTCGTTGCCCTAATTCTTCATCCGCCGCGCGCCGCTCCTCCCCGCCGTCGCCTCGCCCTCGTCCCCGGCCGAGCGCCGTCGTCTAGAGCCCAGGAGCGTCGCCACCGCCACTGCAGCCGAGGAGCGCCCCCACCGCCACCGCCACCGAGCCGAGGAGCGCCCCCACCACCACTTCTTATCCGGCGCCGACACTTCTTTCTCCGGCGACTGTACCGGCGCCGACGCTTCTTCCTCCTCGCCCTCATCGCCCCCGCGGCCACCTCCTCGCCCTCGTCAGAGCGCCCCCATGGCCGCCTCCTCGCCCTCGTCAGAGCGCCCCCGGCCGTCGCTCTCCTCCCCGGCCAGAGAACTCGCGCCGCCGTCATCGAGGGTGAGCACGTACACAGAGAAAAAAAATGATTATTGATGATGTGTTGTATGAATTGTTGATTTGTTGTATGAATGAGATGTGATATGTTGTATGAATGAGATGATTTTAGGCCTTGTTTAGTTCCAAAATTTTTGGCAAAATGAGCACTGTAGCAATTTCGTTTGTATTTGACAAATATTGTTCAATATGGACTAACTAGGCTCAAAAGATTCGTCTCGTCAATTCCGACTAAACTGTGCAAAACTATGAATCGGTTCCCAAACGCAGGCCCACGAGAAATACGTACCTCTCGCCAAAACGTACTCCTACATCTACACTTGTTGTAAGCCGATCGACGAAACACATGCGCTCACGAAACGTACACTTTTTAAAAATCAAACAATTCAAAAATTTTATGACATTTCTATAAAATATATAAATATTATTAGATTAATTATTTATATATTTTTATACTATAAATTTACTTGAGACAATTAAAAACCTTGTTTTGTATCCAGTGTTGTAATTAGTTAGTAGGGATAGATATTGAGATGAGATGTATAATTTCTATTTTATAATTTATCTTTTGTATTATATAATTTATATGATATAATTTATCCTATGTTGTAATTAGTTAGTAGGGATAGATATTGAGATGAGATGTATAATTTCTTTTTTATAATTTATCTTTTGTATTATATAATTTATATGATATAATTTATCCTATGTTGTAATTAGTTAGTAGGGATAGATATTGAGATGAGATGTATAATTTCTATTTTATAATTTATCTTTTGTATTATATAATTTATATGATATAATTTATCATGTGTTGTAATTAGTTTGTGGGGATAGATATTGAGATGAGATGTATAATTTCTATTTTATAATTTATCTTTTGTATTATATAATTTATATGATATAATTTATCCTATGTTGTAATTAGTTTGTGGGGATAGATATTGAGATGAGATGTATAATTTCTATTTTATAATTTATCTTTTGTATTATATAATTTATATGATATAATTTATCATGTGTTGTAATTAGTTTGTGGGGATAGATATTGAGATGAGATGTATAATTTCTATTTTATAATTTATCTTTTGTATTATATAATTTATATGATATAATTTATCATGTGTTGTAATTAGTTTGTGGGGATAGATATTGAGATGAGATGTATAATTTCTATTTTATAATTTATCTTTTGTATTATATAATTTATATGATATAATTTATCATGTGTTGTAATTAGTTAGTAGGGATACATATTGAGATGAGATGTATAATTTCTATTTTATAATTTATCTTTTGTATTATATAATTTATATGATATAATTTATATGATATAATTTCTAGTAGGAAGAATCAATGTGTTGCATGATGTGTTAAGTGTAAAAACCTAATGCGTGCCTTGCAGCACTATATACCGCAATGGATCAAGCTATGTATTGGATTCTACTAGAAACCGTCTCAACAATTTAGTAGACGCTCTCCACTTATGTTCCTATGATTTTTCAGCTTATGGTGTTCTGCTTTAAGAATAAAAAATTCTTATGTTCAAGAATTTTGTTTGGGTTGATGTTGTCCATATGTCAAGTTCTTATAACATGCACTGCATGTTGGCTTGAATTGGAACCCAGGTCAATGCAATATTAAGATTGATTTAGATTGATACCCTACAAAAATATGTACAATCACTACCGGACTCATGAGCTTTGCCGTGTGCCCCAGGCACACGGCAAAATGGCCAGAGCACACGGCAAAGGCTTTGCCATGAGCTGCACACGGCAAAGCTTGCACGGCACAGTAGCTGACGGTGAAGACCATCTTTGCAGTGTGCCAGCCGCCACGCACACGGCAAAAACTAATGTCGTGTGTCTTTTTGGCACTCGGCATACAAAAGCAACGTAACGGCCGCCATCGCAGTAACGACCAACTTTGTCGTGCACCACATCACAGGGCTCATGGCAAAGTACTTATTTTAAAAACCACGAAAAGATGCTTTGTCGTGTGCTGCCTGACCAGGCACACGGCAAAATCGGAGGGTTTGCCGTGTGCTGCCAGAGCAGGCGCACGGCAAAGCCAGTTCGCAGCTGGCTCTGGCCACCATGCTTTGCCGTGTGCTGCCTGACCAGGCACACGGCAAAATCGGAGGCTTTGCCGTGTGCTGCCTGAGCAGGCGCACGGCAAAGCCAGTTCCCAGCCGGCTCTGGCCACCATGTTTGTTTGTACACCGCCTATAACTTCCCGCCCACCATCTTTATTCTCGCACCTACAAAATGAGACAAAAAAATGGTTAGAAATAGAGGTAACATAAATAAGACATAATTATAAATAGATGCAAAGTAAATAAAACAATATTAGAAGGTAATGTAGCATTACATGTATTAGAAATATTCTTCATGATCCGGATTAGCTGAATCATAAGATGGGTCATCACTATCATACGTGTCGATAAGATCTGCTCCGTCCGAAGGAGGAATGTTGGCATAATTGACATCGCCTATATGTAATCGCCGAAATAATTCCATGTCCTTTGCATTTTCAACCTCATCTCCATCGTCGCCTTCAACAACTCTTTCATAATCTACTTCCATTCCGACTGGCTCAGTTAAGTCTACTGCAAAAGTCCCTTCTAGCCCCTCTTCTTGAAAGAACTCTCCGGCATATGTGTTAGGGTTAAAGACGTAGTCATCATCGTTTGGCATAGGTAGTTTACCGTGTGGTGATACCTTGTTCACAACATACCAACCTTTAAGATTCTCTTTGGTTTGGCATGGGTATGGAAGATAATAAACTTGTGTGGCCTGTTGAGCCACGATATAGACATCTTCTCCTGCTAACTCACAATCCTGTCGAATTTCAACTAGACCAAGATTAGATGTCTTTCTTGTTACTGTAGGATCAAACCAATGGCATTTGAATATGATGGGATTAAGAGATTTGCAGCCATAGAACGAGAGTTCGTAGATTTCTTCAACTCTTCCATAGTAATCCACCCCATCATCTCCGTGCATGAAAACTCCACTATTTGTGGTTGTTCGATTGGGCCGACGTTGCTCGTGTCTTGTTGTGTGAAATCGATAGCCATTGACATCATAACCGGAAAATGTCCTGACTCAATATGCAAAACCATCGGCAACCTGTCTCAACTCGGCACTCATGTTTTCATCATTTTGGCCCTGCAAGCTTGGGCCAGATAGTTAGTTATATGATTCGCACGTACAATCGAATTGAAATATGAAACTAAATTGGACAATACCTTATGTTTGAACCACGAAATGAAATCGGGCATTCCACTTCTCGCTCCCTTTTTAAGAAGGGTCTCAGATTCCTGAGGGCTAGGATCCCTAGATAGATGCCAGAATTCTTGAAGAAATTCCCTATACTAATGAGGAACAAGGGGGTTCAGGGCAGAATATTGACTATTTGAGAACAAATTTGTTGAGAATAGTGACTTACCCTATGTATGGTTGCACTTCTGTAAGGTTGGACAATACATATAACAACACCACTCATCAGATTTCAAGGTCGTCTGGGTCCAATCACTTGCACTTCCGAGTTGCCCGCGGAAAAGGCTGAGATTGGATTCATTTTTGCCAACATTATAACGAAGCGGACGATTATGTACGCTAGGAAGGTTGTCACCATAGTATTTTGTTGTGAAGTTTGACACCTCCTCTAGAATCGATGCCTCTGCGATGGAAGCTTCAATCTTGCATTTATTTCTACATTTCTTTCTAACAACCTTTAGGGTTCTCTCAATGAAATAGCACCAATGAAACTGCACAGGTCCCCCCATCCGTGCCTCATACGGGAGATGCAAAATCAAATGTTGCATGAGATTGAAGAAGCCTGGTGGGAAGATCTTCTCCAACTTATAGAGCAACACAGGTGCCATCTTTTCCAGGTCTTTAACCACGGACCGAGATAACTCCTTAGCACAAAGCTGTCGGAAGAAATTGCTTAATTCTGCAAGCACTTGCCACACATGATCTGGGACATAGCCTCGTACCATCACCGGAAGAAGCCGTTCAATCCAGATGTGGTAGTCATGACTCTTAAGCCCATTGATTCGCATAGTAGACTAGTTTACTCCCCTTCTCGGATTCGCTGCATACTCATCAGGAAACATTAACTTTTGGAACCATTCCAATACTTCTCTCGTTTGAGACCTGGTCAACATGTAATCGGCCAAAGGTCGTCTCCAATTCTTGCCTCCTCTAGGAGGCCGCATTTTTTGATTTGGTCTATCACATAATGTTGCCAAATCGATTCTAGCCTTCACGTTATCTTTTGACTTATCCTGAATGTCCATGATTGTTCCCCAATCCCCAGAGTGCCTCGGTGATATTCTTTTCAGTGTGCATTACATCAATGTTATGTGGAAGTAGCAGGTCCTGGTAATAAGGGAGCCTCTCTAAGCCTGACTTATGTGTCCATGCATGTTTATGACCATATCCTATGAAACCACCATCTTCACTGACCTCAAGAGCATCTATCTGAGCATGGACCTCAGCACCCGTCATCATCGCTGGTGGTGGGTCTGTAACTACCACATCTTTCGTAAAGTTCTTGATGTCTCGTCTAACTGCATGTTCAATTGGGAGGAATTGTCGATGTTTGTCAAATGAAGAATATTTGCCTCCCTTCTTCAGCCAAATGAACTGGACGTTTGCCTTGCATATTGGGCATGGAAACTTCCCATGAACACACCAGCCGCAGAAGTCATGCATGGAGTAGTGGTACGAAACATGCATTGTGAAGTTGGTTTTTGTAGCACGGTCATATGTCAACACCCCTTCATCCCAAGATTTGACCAATTCATCGATCAGAGGCGCCATATACACACCCATATTATTGCCCGGATGACCAGGAATTATCAAAGACAAAAAATATGTTTTGTGCTTGAAAGCATACACCGGGGGGAAGATTGAGTGGTATCACAAACATGGGCCAACAAGTGTATGGGGCAGCCATCATTCCTTAAGGATTGAAACCATCTGTTGCAAAGGCAACACGTACATTACGAGCCTCTAGAGCTTTCTCATGATGAATACTATCAAAATAGGTTCATGCTTCACCATCCAAAGGATGTACCATCTTATCAGGACTGTATCGACGTCCATGTTTATGCCATGTCATATGTTTCGCAGACTCCTCGGTCATGTATAACCGTTGAATCCTTGGTATGACGGGAAAGTACCGTAGGATTTTCACAGGAATCGAAAGCTGCTCTATACGACCATCCACATGGTGTTGCTGTACAAACCTAGAGGACCCACACTTTGGACAGTGTGTTGCTTCAACATGTTCTTCTCTAAATAAGACACACCCATGGTCACAAGCATGTATTGGCTCATATGGCATTTTAAGTGCACGAAGCATTTTCTAGGACTCATACATGTTCTTTGGCAGAATGTGATCTTTTGGAAGTATGCTGCCAAACACTGTCAGCATAACATCAAATCCGGCTCGGCTCATGTTTAACTGCGACTTCAAGTCCATCAAACGTCCAATGGCATCTAGTTGAGATACATTTGTGTGCCCATGGAGCGGTTTCTATGCCGCATCTAACATGTCGTAATACGCCTTCGCAGTAGCCTCTGGCTCCTCCTCATCCTCCCTACGTCCTTCACCAACGTTTCCATCATGAAAATCATCTAACATGTCTGCTACCCCACCTTCATCTTCAAACTCCGCGACACGTTGTCTCACGACCTCATCTCTCATACGATCGGCTTCACCATGGAGGGTCCACCGGATGTAGCCTGGCATAAATTCATACTTGCAAAGATGTTTACCCATATCAGTCTTTGTTTGTCGAAGCCCGTTCTCACAGCTGCTGTAAGGACACCAAACTTTGCGGGCTCCTTACGCCGACCGAAACGCTGTTTCTAAGAAAGCATCGGTCTTCTTGATCCATTCATCGGTCCACTGTCCAAAACTTGAACGTCCGGAGTACATCCACTCACGGTCATCCATCTTCTACCATATACACGATTAATATAAGATCACTTACATCCACAAGACATTCCTATATCTAATAGGTAAGGATAGGTCCTAATCCCACCCGCAGATGTGTAGACGAGGCTAGTTTCCATGCTCTACTTCTATCTGAGACAAAATTTCGGCAGCACCTCTCCGCTGTTCTCCGAATACACGTCCTGATACGAAGATTGTGTATCCGGAGAACAACCAGGAGGTGATGCCAAAACTCTGTCTCATATAGGAGTAAAGCATGGAAACTAGCCTCGTCTACACATCTAAAGGCTGTCCAAAATACGTGGACAATTCGAAATAGAAACGGTTATACATATGCAAAGATCTGCATATTTCCAACCATATCTATTTCGAACGGGAGACACCTAACTAGGTTACGTGACCTACGACCATGAGAAGGTAAGACGGATTATACCTTAGGTGACGGTGGAGTAAGGATAGCGGGGCAGTGGCAGGTCGGTGCAGCGGCGAGCTGACGCGGTGCAGGCAGACTCGCACTCGGCTCCCACGAGTTTTTCACTATAAAAAACACAATATTGTCAATTAAAAATTCGGCAGTACCTCCCCTGCACGGTGAGGTATCCAAAACCTGCAACAAACAACGACTCGATGGCCGACAACCACATATACATATCAATGGCACGATGGCTGACGATCACATATTTTAAGCTATGACTTTTTAGACAAACGAACGAAAACTGAGTACTCTATGCTAGCTAATAAAAATCCTAACAGATGACTTTAACTTAGGGTATGCCAAACCAGTGCTCCAACATATAATTTGATATATAATATAATCCAAAAAAAAGTTCAGTAACGATGGCTGACGATCACATATTTTAAGCTATGACTTTTTAGACAAACGAACCGAAACTGAGTACTCTATGCTAGCTAATAAAAATCCTAACAGAGGACTTTAACTTAGGGTATGCCAAACCATTGCTCCAACATATAATTTGATATATAATATAATCCAAAAAAAGTTCAGTATACATACAAGTATACTTATAATTTGATATATACTGAGGCTCCAACATATAATCCAAAAAACCAGTGCTCCAACATATAATATGATATATACCGAGGGGGGCGCCGAGCGCCGAGGGCCGAGGGCGGCCGGAGTGCGCGCGCGAGCAGCGAGCCCGGCCGGAGTCGCGCGGGTGGCGGGCGTGGCCGGAGGCGTGCGGGCGGCGAGCGTGGCCGGGAGGTCCACGCGGGCGGCCGAGGTCGGCCACGGCCGGGCAGTGGAGGACCGGGACGCCGAGGGCAGAGGACGGCGCGCGGCCGGAGGTGCGCAGGGGCGCGGCCGGAGGTGCGTGGGGGCGCGGGCGCGGGCGAGGGACCGGGAGGGGCTGCCGCGGCGCTCGAAGGTTGGGCAGGGGCGCGGGCGAGCGGCGAGCGAGCGGCGGCGCGGGGTGGGAGATGAGGGCGGCGCGGGCAAAGAATTGTGGCCGTTAGAGGCCTGGCCGGGTGCCTTATCCAAACACTTTGCCGTTTGCCCGCGATCTAGCACACGGCAAAGAATTTTTTTATTTTTTTAATTCCTCTAGTAGCCGGCATTTTTGTTAAATAAAAATATTAAAAAAACGTCGCCGTGAGCCAAAGCTGCAGCACACGGCAAAGGTCACTCTTTGCCGTGTGCCAGAGCAGAAGCCCACGGCAAAGGACCCTTTTGCCGTGTGCAACACACGGCCTAATTATGTTTTTTTTCTTCTTTTTTTTGCTTTGTCATTTTTCTACTACTACTACTACTAGCATGTTTCCCTCAGGAATAACACCTTGCAAAAGGTTATTTCCCAGTGAAAGGTACTTTAGGTTTTTGAGTTTGCTAAGAAAAGGTATGGGGCCATTGAAGCTATTATTGGTTAGAACAAGTGCAGTAAGGTGGGTCAGGTTTCCAAGGGAGGAGGAGATTTGGCCAGCCAAGTTGTGCCCGGGGAGGATGAGCTGTGTGACGCGATATGGCCGGGTTAAGGTGCAGTTGACACCATTCCACCGGCAGAAGTGGGTGTTGCTGGTCCAATTGTTCAATGCTCCATTTGGATCGTTGGTGATGCCGTTCTTGAAATCTACCAAGGATTGAAAATCTTCGCTCTTATCATGAACTGTGGAGCAATGAACCTTGCCAAGTCCATGACACAAGAAGACATCGTCATTTTATGTAGTAGAGCTATATAAACTATTATTTCATGTGTAGCTCAAACATCAACGGTTAGCCTCTAGACAAGAGAGGAACACACAAGAAGACATCGTCATTTTATGTAGTAGAGCTATATAAACCGTTATTTCATGTGTAGCTCAAACTTCAACGGTTAGCCTGTAGACAAGAGAGGAACACACAAGAAGACATCGTCATTTTATGTAGTAGAGCTATATAAACCGTTATTTCATGTGAAGCTCAAACTTCAATGGTTAGCCTGTAGACAAGAGAGGAACACACAAGAAGACTTTGCCGTGTGCTGTGAAGTTCGCCCACGTCGAAGACCTTTTATGCCGAGCGTTTTTATTATGCCGTGAGCCGGGATTGGGGCTCTCGGCAACATGTTATCTTTGCCGTGTGCCCTATGGGAAGCACACGGCAAAGTCTCCGGCTCACGGCGAAGTCTCCGTCATTTCATGTAACTCAAACTTCACTTGTAGCCTGCAGACAAGAGAGGAAGACAAGAAAGGATCGTCATTTCATGTAGTAGAGCTATTTGAACCGTCATTTCATGTAACTCAAACTTCACTTGCCTGCAGACAAGAGAGGAAGACAAGAAGACATCGTCATTTCATGTAACTCAAACTTCACTAGAAGCCTATAGACAAGATAGGAAGACAAGAAAGGATCGTCATTTCATATAGTAGAGCTATGTAAACCGTCATTTCATGTAGCTCAAACTTCACTGGCAGCCTGCAGACAAGAGAGGAAGACAAGAAAACATTGTCATTTCATGTAGTAGAGCTATTTGAACCGCCATTTTATGTAACTCAAACTTCACTTGTAGCCTGCAGACAAGAGAGGAAGACTTCATCACTGCTAAAGGTGCAATTTCACATCTGACCACTGATAGTTTTTGCTATCCTGCTTGCACCGCGGACGTGAATGGTAGGGAGTGCAACAAAAAGGTAGTAAATAATGGTGATGGGACATGGCATTGTGACAAATGCAACAAGAGCTTGCATTCCAAGAGGCTGGTGTCGAGATGGTTGGCCACAGCGCCCTCGATCTCTACAACATGAGAGAAGAAGAAAATGAATGATTTGCTGAGATCGTACAGGGGCTTCGTTGGCAGCAGTTTCTATTCAAGCTGAAAGTCAAGGAGGAGACCTATAACGATGAGTCGCGTGTCAAGTGCAACATTATTAGAGCGGAGAAGCTAGATCGAGCAAAAGAGAGTTCTTACATTATGGGTGTCATTTCATATAGTAGAGCTATGTAAACCATCCTTTCATGAATATATTACCAACTTTGGTAATATCATCTATTATTACACCATCAAAGCCCAACAACAACCACTATCATAGCTTGCACCACCTTAGGTCGGTCGCAACTAGCATGAATGCAACCTAGATACATGTTGTTTCAATAGCGAGAGTTGGTGAGCCACTCTATTACAAGCTCACGTCAACACCATAACTCCATATTCTAACCATCAAAGATTGTTTCTCATCCAAATTAGCATCAGAGCGAGCTATAAACAATTTAACTTAAGACTAGAATATAAGATTAGATCAGAATTACAAGTTGAAATAATAATTATAGTCAAAGGAACACTAATTAACTAATAAATAAGAAAAAAATTTATAGTTCGCCGTGTGCTATTTATCGGGCACACGGAGAAGACCGTCTTTGCCGTGTGCCCCAGACTAGCACACGGCAAAGATCCAAGGTTTGCCGTGCGCCCCAGTTGGCACACGACAAAGAGTTGACGGCAGCCAACGGTGGCCAACGGCGTCAGAATTTTGCCGTGAGCCCCATGCTGGCACATGGCAAAGAGTGCATTCACTGTGTGTTTTATTTTCGCCGTGTGTTTTTCCTCGGCACACGGCAAATGGATTGACTTCACCGTGCGAAGGACGTAAACGCCGAGTGCTTATGGTTTGCCGTGTGCTGGGCTGGGGGGCACACGGCAAATCAGCTCTTTGCCGTGTGCAACGTCGACGGATTGCACACGGCAAACCTACAGGTATACGGCAACGTCCGGTTTTCCGGTAGTGAATCCTCAGGATCTCATGATCAAAATGAATTTCCACTGAAGTAATAAAGTTCGAGGCCTGTTAAAAAACATTGTCACGCTTTCTTTGTAATCATAAAGCGCGAGTTCTGTTCAGGGAAAAAACCATGACGCTTGCTTGTCTGTTCTGCGCAAGCTAGGCATGCAACAAATCGAGAAGCGCGCTCGAGCTCGGTGGCGCATCGTCTACTAATAAGCGGACCATTTCTCCTGGGCGTGGGTCCAAAACAGAAGGATGAGAATCAGACACGCGCATACGTACGTAGTACTACGATTAGTTTGGTTTCTTGCGAACAAACAAAATACAGTAGATGTCAGGTCAGGGTGATAAAACTTAGGACCGCACCGGTGTATGGAGAAGAGGAAACAAAGGAAAACACGCGTGGCTAGCAATGGTCCGGCCGCTTTCGGTCCATCCGAGGCTAGCGATGGCCGATGGACGGCGAAAGTTTAACTTGTCCCAGCCGGCCGCCTCTCCTTGGGACGAGCACACAGGCCAGCGCGCCTCAGGCCCCAGCGACGTGCCTGCGTGCGTCGTCATAGTAGGCCGAACGTAGAAGATGCGTGAGCTAGCGAGAGGCTCTGCGGCGGCGGCGCCGTCAGAGGCCGCCCGGCGGCGGCTGCTGCTACTGCCCCTGGTCGTGGCGCTGCTCGGCGGCGCCGGCTACACAGTGCGCGCCTCGGTCTGCGACACGGCCAACTGCGGCAAGGGAAACTGCAGCGAGACGCCCCTTCCTCCAAACTTCGAGTGCCACTGCGACCCTGGCTGGTCCAATGCTTTGAAGCTCATCCCCTTCTCACCCTGCATCGTGACATCGTCCCCAACTGTAACGACTGATCCTTGTCCTCTCTGTACTACAGGAGTACCGCTGGTTGTGGTTGGTTTACGTTAGCTGCTAGTTTCTGTGTGACATATATATGCAGGTTCCTTCAACAGCGCCTGCTTAAACTTGAACCTCAGCCAGCCGCCATTGCCACCCAAGGACGGTAAGATGTGTACCGGCTAGCCGGCCCTCTCATTCCGTCGTCTTCCGGGCGATAAGCAGTGTCGTCGTCCCCGGATCGAGCATGAGCCACCATCATCTTATATTGAGCTGCTCTCTATCTTGTTGGGTGAGCGGCCGGCGCGTGCAGTCTGCTCCGTCGTGAGCTGCGGACCCGGCGGCAAGTGCAAGGCAGTCGGCGACCCGTTAAGCTTCAGCTATCGCTGCGACTGCCGGCCGGGCTACGCCAACCTGCTCAACCTCACCACGCTCCCCTGCGTCAACTGTATGATGATTGATGACCCGAACCCGATCGATTAGGCAAGTAACTAGTGTTGGCTTATTCTCTTCCACTTATGTATGTTTTGCTTTGCTTGCCGGCTGCCGTGTGCGGCAGGTTTTCTCGGCGACGAGTGCCACGCCCTGGGACTCGGCCCGCCGCCGCCGGCTCCAGCTCCATCTGGTGGTCACGGCCCGTCGGGGCCATCTGCTCCTCCCTCCGGCACAAAAGGCAATGCAACTGATGATTCACTAGGTTCAGCTTCTTTGGGAACTATTCGGAGCTGTAGCGGATTCTTTGCTGCAATTGTTGATGACTCGGCCGAGTACCTGATTCTTTGCTGGCATTGCTGTGTGCATTTGGATCGCAGGCGGCTCCGTTTCGTCCCCAAGTCTCCTGCAGCTGCTACTGATGCTGGTCTCCGTCGCTATGGTCCAGGTCGTGTAGTGATTACGTTACAACTTACAAGGTCTTTCTTCCCGACGAGATTTGCTGCAGAAAATCAACCAACTATATATACCTGGTCTGTACGCTTGTCGCCTCCACGATGTGTATTTCATACGGTTTCCTTTTGTACGATGCGAGTGCTACCCAAGTTATACTTTAGGTTTTACTCCCTTAATCTCAAATATAAGTAATTCTAAGAATATTGGAGAGTCAAAACATCATAAATTTGACTAGATTTTATGATGAAATAATAATATTTATTATACCAACTAAGTATTATTAGGTTGTTCATTAATTATATTTCCGTAGTATATCCACATGATCTCATAAATCTTTATAATTCTTTTTATAATTTTGAACAAACTTTAGATGCTATGACTCTTTAAGATTCTTAAAATATCTTATAATTTAGGATGGTGAGAATATAATTTTTTTAGAATACTATGATTGAAATACAGTACATCCATGTGTTGCTACCGGGAAGCTGGAAAGGCATATGTATACAACATGAACCTACTCATATGTCACAGTATAATTTTTGTTCGTCTGGATAAATATGGTTATTATTTGAGAACTTTTATGGTGCTTGCAAATAAGGAGACCCTTTCATTCACTTAGATCTGGTTAAAAATATAGAGGAATCTAATAAAAGGAACTTAAGTCGTGGAAAGAAACTTAGATTTAGTGGGCCATGATTGATTTCTATTTTTTGCATAATAATGTAACAACTCACTGTGTTGACCGGTGTGTCTATTTTCGGCGAAGTTAAGGTTAGCGGCTCCCTGGGCCACCTCCCCCACCCCTTCCACCTCCCTGCTCCCACTCCAATCACCATAAGCCCTCTGAATCGGGATGAGCCTATGGATCAGGCTTCACTAGGGTCGTCACTACCTTCCTCGACGTCGACGGTCCCCTCTCCCTCCCCTGCCACCATATCCCTAGCCTCCTCTGCTCCCTTAGCCGTAGATCCGCATCCTCGTTGCCTACTTCCAAGGTGGCTGAGCGCTCCTCTGAGTCGCTGGCGCCAGATGTCACCGTTGTCTCCTCACACAATGACTTCGCAGAGCTCCAGGGCGGCACTTCGGTCCCCAACCATGTGCAGCAACCGTCCATGGTGACCTAGTGGGTGCTCCGGCGCGCAGGTTCTGCTGTTATAGCCCCCTGCCCCGTCTATGCCCCTGCCGCTGAGCGGCCCTGACATCCACTTGCCTACTGGGCCAGGTGTCGGCACCTTTGCCAGCAAGGGAACTAGATCTGGTGTCGCCTCACACGGCTAGGCTAGAGTCGTGGCCACCTGTGTTGTTGGCCCCTCTAGGCAAAAATCCGTCACCGCCCTACCTGGGCCTGCCATAGATGGAAGGATTGAAGATGAGATGTTGGTCATCATCGAGGATGTCCAAAAAACATGGACAAGGAGGAGGACTCCGTGCGCTCGAGCAGGTCCTCACCGTCCTCCCTCTTCACGCTTGCCCCCCTCTTACTCACCCATCAGTCAGCTAACAGGAGCAAGTTTCGATGTTGGAAGGAAGAACCCAATGCGGGTAGCTCTGACGACAAAGCCACGTGCCCATCATACCTAGACATTGCTCGCGAGGCTCTCTAGGACACACCTCCACTGTCGTTCGATGGGGCTTTGGATCGGCGCAAAGCGCTGCCACTGCAGAGGGAATCCATCTAGTGCTTGCAAGGGGAAAATGGCGCTGTAGACGCATGACTAGTGTGCCTAACGGCCGTGGGACTCTACCGTTGAACAACACGTGTGTGGATGCGATGCGCCGCCTTGGTTCACAGTTGGCGGCGAGAGTCCCAGTGCACTAGCGCCTCAGCTCGCAATGTGGGGCATCGGTGCCTAACATGTTCTGGCAGCCCTATCAGGGGCCCAACATCGATGTCGATGGTTTCCCTTCTGAGTCATCGTCATCGACACTGCTTAGGAAACCAGCACGCAAACACCACCGCCCCGTCCAGCTTGTGGGTCTCTACTTCAACTGCATCGTGCACGACCACATCGCTACTCAGTGTTGCTTCTCGTCCTGCTGCTTTCGTTGTTGGAGTACTAGCCATTGAGCGGGCATGCAAGCAAGGCCCCTTACTAGCATGGAAGCCTTGGTCCTTAGAGACGCATGGCCCCGGCCTAGGAGCCAAGGCGCGTCGTCACCTTGCTGGTTCTAGAGGTTGCGACGCGCTAGGCCAGGTGTCGATGCTATCATCACCCCATCAAGTGTAGTAGTCGTCCATGTCGTCACCGTCACCGCAGCAGCACCACAGTAGAAGCTTGCCGCTATAACCACCTATGGGTGTTGGTGATAGCCGTCCCAATATCAAATATATTCGTTGTCCCGAAGAACATGAAGCTCGTTGACTTTTTTTGTTAAAATTCTGCATTTGAACCTCTTAGCGTCTCAACTTTGAACCCTTTTCTTAGAATCGTAACCTATGGCACCGAGAAAACACATCTCGGCGCCATAGGCCGCGATGCCGAGGTCGAGGACCGGATGATGACATGGTGTTGATGTGGCTTCGACATGGCATAGCTTGGCGTCATGAAGCCGGGCGCTGACCTCGGCGCCTTGAGGTCTCGCGCCGACCTCAGCTGTATTATATCTCCCTATAACGCGTTGCTGACCTATGCCTACTCTGTTGCCTATTGCTTTTGCTTCCCATGCATATGCTTGTCATGTCTCTTGGAGCGAAAGAACGCTGGATAGAGAGAATTGGACCGAGAAAGACGACTTTGTTAGTTGGTGAAAATTTTTGGATTTGGATACTGTAGCATTTTGTTTGTATTTGACAAGTATTATCTAATCATGGACTAACTAGGTTTAAAAGATTCATCTCGCAAATTACAGATAAACTGTGTAATTAGTTATTTTTTATCTGTATTTAATGCTCCATTTATATGCCATAAAATTTAATGTGACGAGAAATCTTGAAAAAGTTTTTGGATTTTAGGGTGAACGAAACAAGGCCATGTTGTATGCCGCTGCAGACTCCATGACTGCACGGCTCCATCAAATCAATATGCTTTTGTTAAACACTCTCACATCAAAAGTTTGTCTAGCCGCCTTTTGGTTCACCACTAAAGTTTATTCGCTTTCACATCGAATATTTAGATACATAAATAGAATATTAAATGTACACTAATTACAAAACTAAATACACCGATTGGGACTAATTTATGAGACACATTTTTAAGCCTAATTAGTCCATGATTACTTCTAGATTAATACATGATTGCTATAATAAATATATGTTAATGACAAATTAATTAGGCTTATTAAATTTCTCTTGTAGAATCTGTCATTTATTTTTTATTAGTATGCGAACACCTTATGCGACACTCCATTTGATATCCGATGTGACATCTATTAAACTTCAGAGCTTGTTTACTTGTCTAAAAAGTCATGTATAAAAGTATTGTTTGCTGACTTGTTGCTAGAGAAAAATACTACTGAATGGCTAGCAGATTCGGCAGATAAGCTCAAGCGAACAAGCTCACATCGAACACCCTCTAATTTTTCTAAAACAAGCATTTAGTGTCCATACATATTTCTACTCTCCAAGACAAGCATCTCATATTAATATATATGATACAAACAAATATATTATGAAAATACTTATTCAGGATAAGAAGAGTATAATATGCTTTAATTACAAATCTAATTGTATTAAGAGCATGTTTGCTTGTCTTATAAGTCATTGTCGGTGTCTGGACACATGATCTAGACACTAACAAGTGATCGAGTCTGTGTGCCCCAAAACCCAGATGGTGATGCAAGAAGAACACAAGAGATTTATACTAGTTCGGTTTAACGCTGCCCTACGTCCAGTGTGGGGGTCGGATCCAGTATTATCTTGCACCTAAAGTGCTTGTAGTAGGGGGTACAAGCAAGTTGCGAGAGAGGGAAGGAGTCCCAGGTCTCGACTTTGTTGGTGGCAGAGAGCTTGTGTGAGTTCTCAGGAGTGTTGTGGTAATATGAAATGTTGGTTGTTGAGTTAGCTGTGCTCCTAGATGATGCCCTGCCTCCTCTTTTATAGTCTCAAGGGCAGGTAGGTTTTAGATATGTGTCCCCTGTTGAGCTGCTCGAGGTCGGGACGTCGAGGTCCTAATATGGCTAGAGGTGGGTGAATAGCCTATTAAAGAATTCTACAAACTCATTAGAGCAAGAGGTTAGTAAATAACAAAGAGCGAAGCTTTTTGCTCTAGCTCTAATAGGGTATTTGCAAGCCACCGATTCAACAACTTAATTTGGTATAATCACTAGGCACCCAAGAACTATGTCACTACAATCTACACAAGTGAACTATGCTACAGAAGGTAAAGTAAGCAATTATAAACTAATTACAATACTTTGCGGTAAGTAAAGGATAGGATGAAATATTTATACCGGCGTGTAGGGGATGAACTAATCACAAAAATGTGAACAAATCAAGCACCGGGAGAATGCCAATCAAACACAAATGAGACATCAAATTTTCTTCTGAGGTTCACGTGCTTGCCGGCATGCTACGTCCCCGTTGTGTCGACCAACACTTATGGTTCGGCGGCTAAGAGGTGTAGCACGAACCTCATCCTCACTAGGACACTGCAAAAACCAACGCACAAGTGAGGTAACTCAATGACACAAGTGTTGGCATTTCTTAGGTCACTTACTAAGAGTAGAGTTTAAACCCTATCCCGGCACGGCTCCAGAAATGCGAGTGGAGTAAAGACTCTATCCTTAGTGGCCAGGTTGTCATCCCAGCATAACACAAGAAATACACTAGTGGTAGTAAATATGCAATGCTCTCTTAGAATGATGAATATAGAATAAGGTATCCGCAAGCGCACAGATATAACCGTTGTAGCATTTCACTTAGAAAAGTTCCAGGTATCGTATTTATAATTCTACCCATGGGAAGGAAAGGAGAGGAGATAGATATCACTTGCATGTATTCTCTTGAGGGCAACCACATATTATATATCTAACTTAATACAGAGGTAAGTCACATGATAAATATAAATATATAAATATATAAATATATAAATATATAAATATATATATATATATATAAATATATATATAATGAATATGAATGATAATCAAACATAGAATGATAAAGGATATTTCTAGAGTACTCCACTCTATGACACTAGCATGGATTAGAATGATCTATTTAGATGTTTCCTATGTTATTCTAACTATATAGTCTAGCATATTATGATTAGTGCAATTATACTTGGCAATCATAGCGGGAGTAGGTTATATCTACACATATGGACATTATTGAGGAAAATCAGGAACAGAGCAATCATCTCCCCATAATTAGTGTCTACAGAAACTACATTCGGAGGGTGGACTACAGATGACTCAACGAGTATATCACCCCCGTGATCTACCACACGACTCGGAATATAGCATGCAAACGCAGGTAAACACGATATAGGCACCACGCCTACATAATGTCGACCACCCACCCATCGTACTAATGAGCAAGCACTATATGAGCATATATTTGAATATAAGTCTAAACCAACTATGCCAAGCATAAACTCATAATAGAATAAGAACAATATAATTAAGGATATAAGCAAGTAGAGCAAAGTCATATCCAATATTTGAGAATAGAGCAAAGTCATATTCTACTATAATATGAAATAATATATATAATTATGAACTAGAACAAAGTAGGAGAAAGATTACAAGAATTACCGAGTATCTCTCCGACAGATCTGGAAACCAAGCAACGCTTGCCTCCAACTAGATATATTCTATGTAGCTATGCCTCTAAAC
Organism: Sorghum bicolor; assembly: GCF_000003195.3. Taxonomy (NCBI): domain Eukaryota; kingdom Viridiplantae; phylum Streptophyta; class Magnoliopsida; order Poales; family Poaceae; genus Sorghum; species Sorghum bicolor. Next base: position 25,299,035 of record NC_012870.2, on the reverse strand, counting down.
TTGGAGCTCTAGAGAGGAGAAAGTAGAGAATGAATTCTATGAATGAGATCAACTTCTAACTTGAATTGATGCCTCTAACCTTAGGGTCTACCCCTCCTTATATAGGCCGGTGGGATGAACCGTAGCCCTTGGATCAAACCGACCTTAATGGACAAAGATTATAGATCCTCTAAGTCCGTTTAGGCCATGATTCACTGCCTCTCTCCTGATTGGACATGGAGAGGGTGGGCGCCTCCCTTGGCTACCCTGGCCCGGGTCCGCTCGTGTTCCGCTTCGTTCTGGTGGCTTTCCGACTCTTCTAGATCTTTCTCTTGTATACGTGGCGTAGATATCTCTTTTCTCTCTATGTAATCATGTCATGTGGGCCTCCAAAGGTCATTTCCTGATAACCCCCTGTAGAAACATACATTCACCAAAACCTATGGAAATCTGTCAATTGAAACCCTATTCTATTATTGGTGATTATTTCTTGCCCTTATTCCATTCTCTTGTTGATATAAAATTGATACTTATCTACCGTCATCAAGCTCCCCCAAGTTTACCTTTTGCTCGTCCCTGAGCAAAGAAAAACTCAGCAAAGGATCAGGAGTTGCTGCAATGCTATCATACTTCAAGGGTGCACATGCATTTGAACAAGAACTTTTGTCCGGATTAGAATGAACTGTAATGACTTAGACTTACCCATATTACCTTTCACCATGGGGCTTATATCTTTTACCTTGTTCTTGAGTGGTTGAAGGATAGAATGGTCAAGTCAATCACTATGTCTCAAGCTCTTTGATCAACTTTCATTACGGAGTTTTTGCAAGATTTTTCAAATAAAACTTAGTGATTCCTGTCATATGTGGTATTTGTGGATCCTCTCCAAGGCACTCATGATGTCTGCCTTCTTTTTTCTCTCAAAGTTTGTGGTATTTTTGTTATAGGCATAGTCAGGTGCCCTCTCTCTCTCACCTTAAATCTAAATGGCTTATGTGGAGCTCATAGGTGGGGAGACAGCTCATGCATACTTGTGAACATATATTGTAAAGTCAAACAATGGATTCAAAGAATCAAGTCATACAATCAAATCAAGATGTGCATGTGTGTGGTATATAATGGAGTGGAATGTAATGGATGGCAAATAGGTGTGGTATGGATGTATGGTGATGGTGATAGTGGAATCCTCTGCTCCTTGAAAACATACCTACCTTTATTGGAAGTTTTGGGGAGAATTTGGGTTGCTCTATTTTACTTTCTTTTTCTTTTTCTTTTTTTTTCTTTCTTTCTTCTTTATTTTTTTCGTTGGGACCTTTATCCTCTTTTTCTTTTGGAGAGCACCCAAATCTCTTTTCTGGATAATGAAATGGTAGGTAGCAACAAGAAACAATTGGAGCTTTATTAAATGGCAATGGATGAATGAATGGGATGTTTTTTATGTTCACTCCCAGTGTAGGAGTAAAACAATTTTGTGTGGGTCTAGATTAAATGATGGTGGATGCGTACATCCGGTGTAGATGCAGCATAAATGGGAGGAGTGTACGTGATCTTGATTTTAAAAGCATGACTAGTTCCTAAGGGTCAACAAAGCTTGACGAAACTCAATGCCCATAAGTAGTAAATGATAGTGAAGTGTCCGGTCACGTACACAGAGAGGTCTGCAAACACGCGGAACCACCAGACTCGTCCCACCGAACATGCCCTGAGCATCCGGTCCCTTACTTAGAGAGCGTTGCAAATGCGCAGGGGCACCGGACTCATACCATCAGACGCACCTTGAGCATTTGGTGCTCTCAGTCAGAGGCACCCGCGTAGAAGTCAGGCAGCACCGGATGCACCAACAGGGTTTAACCCGTGTCCGGTGCTTGGTGTCCGGTGCCTAACCTTAACATAGCCTGGCACTGACAATACACCGGACGTGCAGGCTCAGTGTGCGGTGCCTCCGTGACCAGCGTCCGGTAAAACACTCCCATGACTTCTCCAAACTTTGCACCGGTGCAATAGCAAATATGCATTTCATTTTCTCAAAAGCGCCGAATCCCGCTGAGCAAGCTCGGCGGGAGGGAGAGAGGAACCCAAACCCCTCTCTACCATTCAACCTCCATCTCCTTCTCAAAGTGTGCCAACACCACCAAGTGTACACCACGATGTGCAAGTGTGTTAGCATTTTCACAAACATTTTGTTCAAAGCAGACAAGTTAGCTCACTAGGTTCTAAATGCATGCACATAAACAATGATACCTAGTGGCACTTGGTAACTGCTTAGCCAAAGAATTCTCCTCTTTATAATAAGGCTATCTATCCTAAATGTGATCACACCCTCTTTGGTGTCTTGATCAACAAAACCAAAACCCTAAGCAATACCTTTACCTTAATCTCCATAGGGTTTTGTTTTTCCCTTTCTTCTTTTCCAAGTTGAGCACTTGAACATCTTATGGTCATCACCATGACCATCACTTGCTCCATCACTTGGCATGTACCAACCTCATTAAGTCTACACATACTTAGTATAAAGGTTAGTACTAGGGTTTGATCAATTATCCAAAACGAAACTAGGGCTTTCAGTCCTACCGGGGCAGCTCCCTACGGCTCGTGATGACCCACAGAGACCGCATCGTGTGGGGTGTCGTGCCTCGGGGCTCCGGTAGCCTAGTGCCCCCTTGTCCTACGGGGGCCACAGCGTTAGCCTCGAGGTGAAAACACTCCCAAAATGGGTCAAAGTTAGCCCCGTCGGAGTCCGAGTAACCAAAACAGTAGTCACTCGCCTCGAGGAACCGAAGAAGAGTCTCCATGTCGTCAAGGCGGGAGAAGTCTGCTCCATCCCATGCGCCTTCATCCGAGGAAATCTCCTCAGGGTAGGCAGACACTGGTGGGGTGGAGATTAGGTCAAGAGAAGACCTTAGGTGGTAGCTCGAGAGGTCTGTGTAAGCACTCAGAGAAGTGCTCGTAGAGGAAGCATAAGTCGTGCCCACATTCTTTAGCCCATAAGGGAGCGTGAAGGGTGCGGTCGCGGGCTCCTCCAGTGTCACCTCAGGCTCTAGGAGTGAAGGAGGAGCGTGCTATGAAGTCGAGGCCCCTGGAGTCCCCTTCTGAGGATGCAATAGAGCGGGCTTCCGCCCATCGTCTGGGGCGGACCGGAAGGTCATGCCGGCCTCGTATTGGGCCTATGAGCGGAGCCTGAGGCCGCGCGAGACTTTCCTCCAGCTCGTTGTGGGCCAGGGGCATGAGCCATCTTGCAGGAAAAGTCTGGGTTGCCTCGACCCCAGTAGTGGGGTTGGGGTTCCCTGACCTCTGCCGTCCTCGTCGAGCGCCTTCGGCATGATGTCTCGAGCGTCTCCCACGCACTGGCGAGGCGAGAGAGGCTCAGGACGGGGCTCGGAGTCGTCACGTGGCGGGAGGAGACCATGTCGTAGCTGGAGCCGAGCGATATGAACTCTAGACTCCTAAACCTCATAACGGTACCAAGGCAAAGTGGGCAAAAACCATCTGCCATCTAGGCTTTTTCCGGAGGAAAGGGTGTCACACGCAGAAGGCCCCTACCTGGCGCGCCAACTGTCGGTGTCTGAACATGTGATCCAGACACTAACAAGTGATCGAGTCTGCGTGCCCCAAAACCCTGAGGTTGTGCAACAAGAACACAAGAGATTCATACCGGTTTGGGCTAACACTGCCCTACGTCCAGTGTGGGGGTCGGATCCTGTATTATATTGCACCTAAAGTGCTTGTAGTAACGGGTACAAGCAAGTTGCGAGAGAGGGAAGGAGTCCTAGGTCTCGACTTTGTTGGTGGCAGAGAGCTCGTGCGAGTTCTCAGGAGTGTTGTGGTAATGTGGAATGCTGGCTGTTGAGTTGGCCGTGCCCCTAGATGATGTCGTGCCTCCCCTTTTATAGTCTCAAGGAGAGGTAGGTTTTACATATGTGAACTTAGTTTTTACTCCTAGTATGTAGAGGTAGTGCGGCGTTAGAGCGGCATTGTTTCGTCATCCTGTCCTTGGGGTAATGGCAGCGGCGTGGTCGTCCCTATTGATCGTGCGGGGTGTCTTCTACACAGTAGATCTTCACGTTTTGCCCTGTAGTAACCTTGCCGAGCCCTGTTTTGGTCGTGGCAATTCCCTCCGAGGCCTCTTTCCCCGTCCTGCGTCAAGGAATAGTGGTGCTTGATTATGGCAACAGTGCCGAGATTTAACATCTCCCATCCCCTTCCTTGTCCAGCCGTACTCACAGTGGCGAAGGTAAGGTGTAACAAGGACGAGAGTTGGTAGCACAGTGGATGTCGTTTCCTGCCGCGTATGGGCAGAGGCATGGCCCATGTCCCATCCGCAGTGCGGTCACCGTGTATGGGAAGCCTTGAAACAGGTGGTCCGTACCGAGGCCGGGGCTCGGGCGAGGCGTAAATCTTGCTCGAGGCCGGGGCTTGGGCGAGGCGTAGGTCTCGCTCGAGGCCAAGGCTCGGGCGAGGCGTAGGTTTCGCTCGAGGCCAAGGCTCGAGCGAGGCGTAGGTTTCGCTCAAGACCAAGGCTCGAGCGAGTCATAATTCTTACTTTGCCCAACTGGGCTTGTCTGTTGGGCCGAGGTAGAATCATCTCGGTCTAACCCGGTGATGTCTCATGGAGGAGGGAGGATTTTGTCGTTTTTACGCCTTTTAACAAGGTACCCCGGTTTATGGTATCCGATAGTTGTACCTTTTCTGCCAGACAATAATGTTTTTCTCTCATAATAAATCAACGAACAGTATTTTTAGCCATGATTTTTCAGACCAACGAACAAGCTCTAAATTTATACCACAATAGTTAAAAAAATATTAGGAGTGCTCTGATTGCTGGAGTTAACGTCCGGCATGCCTTGTTTCTTGCTCTTGATGAAAACTGCTATTGCGCCTCCACATTCGGAATAATCTGATAATAGGTTTACAAAATAAAAAATTGATAATATAGGCATGGCTATGAAATCAGGTGCATGCATGGTTGAATTGGTGCTGCATGAAGAGAGAAAGCATAGATTTGGGCCTATAACTTGACGCACTGCACGAAGTGAGATATCACAGGACGCAGCCCTAGCAGCTTTTGACTAGAAAACGTATGCGTGTGGCAGATACTACATGTATAGCTAATGCTTATTTTAAGAAGAGACTTTGGCATCAAGATCTATGGCGCCGAAGTCGACGCCTAGTTTCATGGTGTCGAGCTATGCCATATCGAAGGTACATCAGCGCCATGTCATCATCTGGTCTCTAACCTCAGCGTCGTAACCTATAACGCCGCGACATGTTACCTCAGAACCGTACGTGACCTCTGCTATATCTAACAATCTCTCTTGTACAACACTCTAACCTATACCATGAATCTAGACATTGTATCTAGATAGAACCGAATACAAGTCATCTGGCCGCGATGCGTCCCATGCAGGCGGGTGCCTGGCGGCGTCGATCCCTTGCAGCGGCCAAGCCAGGCTCTTGGAGGCGGGCGCTGACGAGCTCGGGGAGGCAGGCGAGGTGAGCCTGGACAGACGGCCTGCGTCAGTGCTTGCAGGCTAGTGGCGGCGGCGACAAGCCGGTGAACCGTCTCCGGCGCTAAGAGAAAGAAATGGATCAAACATAATGCCTGCACTAAAATGACAAAACTATCCTTAATTATATTTATTTAATTTTAATTACTTTTAAATCATACGGCTGACAAATATTTTCATAGGAGGAACCGCCAGTTCCTCACAGGCACCGTAAAACGTCTTTTATTATTGTATAAAAGTTTTATTTTTTATATAAAAGTGTGGTGTGTTTTGCACCTTTTCATGCTTTTTAGACAAGTATAAAAGAGTATGTGGAAAATACTCGGTGAATTCAAAAGCACTCACGCCATACAGCTACAAGGGAAATTAGGAGCACCCATCTCAAGACCACTATGAGGAGTACCCGCGTTAAATCGAGGACTTGAACTTTGATGTGTAGCCTTCACCATAAGGAACCAACCAACAAATTGAGCTATATTCAGGCATATCCGTATTGTGTTATTTTGTCGGAGTAAATGTATATTTATATTTGGGAGGTTCTTGGAGTGAAAAAAGTTCATACTAGTCCTAATTCTTTTTTCTCTTTATGATATCTCTAGAGTTTGTATACTTCTCCAATGATCTTTATATTGTGTGTTGAAGAAGAAATATGATAGGGAGTTGAGTCTCATTCCCTGAACATAGCCTCCGCCATAAGGATGAAGAAACTTTGCTGGTAGCCCATAACTTTCTTCCTTCCTATATAATCTAACCATATCGCCATATCGTGCACATAGTGACTACAGGTTTAAAAGGCTTATCATGCATCATACTAGCAACATCCACAAACATATGCACTCAATGTAAGATTCATTTGATACACACAAGAAGACAAGGACACTTGTATTATTGATAGTAACACATTTTATATGCCACACAACTAATTTTAATACAAGGGCACATAAAGCCCTTTTATTCTTCATTACCGAAGTACTCAATATTAGTAAAGGTGTATATTAGATATCCAAATCCATATAGAAGGCCTACGGATTACCACTGCCAGCACTTCCAGAGCCACTCCCTGAGCCACTTCCATATCCACTACCATTTTGACCACTTTGGCCGCCTCCGCCACCACCACCTTGGCCACCTGCCTGAGCATATCCGCCAGCCTGACCATATCCAGAGCCAGAGCCAGAACCTTGTCCAGACCCACCATTTTGTCTGCCACCGCCACCTCCACCCTGACCACCTCCCTGAGCATAGCCTCCTCCATAAGGACCATTCCCACTAGCCTGACCATACCCAGAACCTGAGCCAGAACCAGACCCGGACCCTCCATATTGTCCTCCTCCGCCACCTCCACCCTGGCCGCCTCCCTGAGCATATGCCCCACCATTGGACCCATACCCACCGGCTTGACCGTATCCAGAACCTGAACCATAACCTGATCCAGAACCCCCATATTGACCTCCACCGCCACCTCCACCTTGACCGCCTCCCTGAGCATATGCCCCGCCATTAGACCCAGACCCACCAGCTTCACCGTATCCAGAACCAGAACCATATCCTGACCCACCGTCTTGCCCACCACCGCCACCTCCCCCTCCACCACCACCACCACCCCCGGCGCTAACATATCTTGCTACCCTTGCAGCATTTGCCACTCCAATGCCAAGGAGGACAATGAAGCAAAGAGCTGTCAACTTGGTTGTAGCCATTGGTAGTAGCAAACTATGTTGAACTTGAAGGATGGGATGAGTAGGAGGTGAAGACCCCATGTGTATTTATAGTGCTGGTCACCATGCAAAACGGCAGTGCAGAATAACACACTTGCTCGCTAGTTGGTGTTTGTCATCAGCGAAAAGATAACGACATGGTAGGTACAGCCTGACTTTCATCAGGCGGACTGATGGAAACTCTTTTCTCAATTGGCCTGAATTTACGTGTGAAAGATACTGAGCGCGCGGCCGGTGGGCGAGGTCAACAAATTTGGAATGCTGCGTATTCTGCGGCCCAGGTATTTGACCAGCGATTCCTAGCGTGTTGGTCTCTGTACTAATGATCTGTATATTAAAATGCAGCATTGAGCTGCTTGGACTTTGTAATGAAGTGTACATATAGTCAACAGTCTTTGAGTCCAACCAAATAAATAAAAGGAAAATTAGCAATAATCGGTGTGTGCAGCATGCACGCACGTTACCACATCGATCAGGAGGCATGCAGTAGGTTATGTATATTGACCAGACAAGTCGCAAGCTAAACAAGGTAATCTCTCACTCTCAGCAAATAAAATTTAAATGAGAGCTACCAAATATATATCATTCTTGCTTTCAAGGTTTGCTACTCCTTCGTTAGCTGGCCTGACAATAATTAAGATCCGAACAAAACTTTAACTGCCCGCTTCAACAAATTCATGTACGTACTCTAGAAAAAGAAAGTCAAATGAAATAAACCATGGTGGGTTCATCACTATGAGCAATTGATAATGGCGAACTGCTTGTCATTTCTGCCGACAAGCATGCATACTCCAGGTTAGGTATGGAGAATTTGGTGCGTTGTGCCGCGGCGGCTTGTATCTGACTGACCAAACTGGCGTTGTGGTAAGGCTGGATAACGAGCCAGCTCAGCTCGGCTTGTTCTGGCTTGTTAGGATAACGAGCTAGTTTAGCTTAGTTTATTATCTTAACGAATTAGAAAGTCAGCTCAGCTCCGGTCATTACGAGCTCAAACTGACTCGTTAAGCTCGCAAACTAGATATAAAAAAATATATAAAATACAATATTTATATTTATCTAAAATTTAAATATAGAAATAATACAATAATAATATATCTAAAAGTCTTAAGTCTAATAAAATATTTATATAAGTTAAAATATAAAGTATAAAGTAATAAAGAATTAATATAAGTTATGATAACTTTTTCTCTAAAACTATAGCTTGTTTGGCTCGTCGAGTTGGCTCGTTATAGCTAACGAGCTAAAATCTTAGCTTGGCTCGTAACAAACCGAGCTGAGCTGAGCCAAGCCAGTCACAAATCAATGAGTTAACGAGCTTCTAGTTTTGTATCAAGTCTTTCGTCTTGGGGACCCTGCGACGAGCCGATCGACGAATGCATGTTTGTCCGCGCGTGAACGCGTAATCGACGACATTACCTGTTCGGCACTCTGCGACTGCGATGGTGATGCATTGCTCCTGTTCTGTTCAAGGATATGGCTAAGTGACTAAGGCCTTGTTTAGATGCAAAAAGTTTTGAGATTTTGACACGGTAGCATTTTTGTTTTTATTTGACAAACATTATCCAATTATGAAGTAACTAGGCTTAAAAGATTTGTCTCGTGATTTACAGATAAACTGTGCAATTAGTTATCTTTTTTATCTATATTTAATGCTGCATGCATGTGCCGCAAGATTCGATGTGATGTGGAATCTTGTAAACTTTTGGCTTTTTGGGTGTATCTAAACAAGACCTAATTGGCCAGTGTCTGCTAACGGCCAACTATGTGAACGCAGCCAGGATATATGAGGATAAGCGAGACAGCTAGTACTACGCTGCCACCACTAGTACACTCTACCGCCACCACTGGATTGCAACAAGCTCGATCAGCGAGCTGACAAGATTGCAAGGGCGGTATTTGACCATATAATTTTTAATCAGTGTGCATACGCCGCGACATGTCCCAACTCCCAACGCTTGGACAGAGCGACCCCATACGTGCGCACACCGTATGTTCCTCCGCTCGACAAGCATGTGCCTCGGGTTCATCTGCACCGATTAGGGCTTATAGGGGCAGAGACAGGATTTATTTAGACATATACACTACAAAAATCTTTAACTGTTGCGGGCATAATAAGTTAACCGTGGCGGGCAAGACAACCACCTCAGACCACCTCGATCTTAACATGACTGCCTCTGTTAATCTGTTAACCGAGACGGTTATTTTAAATTACACGCCTTGGTTAATATATTAACATAGACGGTTTTTTTTAATTTACCCGCCTCCTTTAAATGTATCCAGATTAAAAAAACCTTTTTTCAATTTATTTTTAAATTTGAATCCGAAATGACATACGTATAAACGATATTGAACCACTGGATTGCACCAAGCTCGATCAGCGAGCTGGGTAAGAAAAGATTACAAGGGCGGTATTTGACCACAATCTTTAATCAGTGTGCATACGCTGCGACATGTCCCAACTCCCAACGCTTGGACAGAGCGACCTCATACGTGCGCACACCGTATGTTCCTCCGCTCCACACGCGCGTGTGGAGCGGAGGAACATACGGTGTGCGCACGTATTAGGGGAGGGAGATGGTGAAGCAGTAACGAGGCCACCGGTGGTATAGCCGTATGGGGCAATGGGGATTTAGGGTTACTAGGTTTATGCCCGTGCGTTGCTACGAGATAGCTAAATTTTTATATTAAAACATATGAATCACATGATAAAATGATAACGCTTATAAATTTAAGTACCGATGTTAAAGTGATATTTAATCAAAAAACAAAGTTCTTGAAATTAACACGACCTAGAAGAGCAATGAAAAATACAACAAATAGAAAAATACAAGACATTTGGTGACTTCTATATCTTAGCATTTTAAATAGCAGGGGATAAAAGAAATTCTACAACTATACATAGCCTTGTAAGATCAATGAAAAATTTGATATGCCATTCCCTTTTATCGAGTGTCATTCCCTTTTGTTTTAGTGAAACCACGACTGACTTTGCATTTTTCATGTATCCTATCAGTGGAGCTGTATTTTCGCTGGACAAAACTATCTATTGCATAATAATTTTCACTCGGAATATAATACTTGATTAATTGTCATGACTTGATTTTCGCCCTCTTGTTTATTTGCCAGGGATGGCCAAGAAAACCAAGCAACACACCAAAGAAAACTAAGGTACCTGGTCTCTCGTGGACGGATCTTATACACTCTCCATTCCAGGAAAGATGGCGATCCCGTCCACACGGATTTAAACAGCAAGATGCAAAACGCATCCCGTAGAGCAGGGACGTCGGAGCGGCATCCTCGCTTCCGCGTGGTGGTCGTGGCCAAGGGCAGATCGAGGACGACGGCGACGGATCAGTAGTGTGTTGTGGCCGCGGATGGTTAGCGGCCTAGACCACGGACGCCGGAGCGGCTTCCCAATTCTGCGTGGTGGTCGTGGAGGGCTGGCTCGAGAACGACAGCGACGTCGGACAAGGCAGCGCCGGCCGCCAGATCGCCGTGCGGTTGCTGTGTTCAAGGAGGGAGGGAGCGCTATGGTTCCTGATTGGAGGGAGCGCTATGGTTACCGACTTCAGTGCGGGCGTGAGTTTTTTGGGTGGCATGATCTGATGAGAACGCTGTGCGGAGGGCATCGATGGCGCTAATCATGGCAGGCACTAATCATGGCATTGATTTGCCTATGCATGTGGTGCTGATTGAGGATATTTTTGGATATTTTTTTTTGGAAGGGAAATGAGAGGGATGGGTAGGATCCAATAGTGTACTCGTCCTTCCGGATAGACACGGGTCGTACGACCTATCGTCCTGCCGGGTAGATGTTGACCGTAGGAATTTTTTAGTTGTAGATAGATAGAGATAGGGGTAGAAGCAGGATTTATTTAGACATATATAGAGGCGCCGTTCAAACTGACGACCAAGAATCATGTGTCAGGAGATATATACACAACCAAAATACATACAGTAGTGGAGCTAGAAATCTTTACATGCTCGGACGATTCTTATTATGCAGAATTATATATCTAAAAAACTATAGTGTTTATCTTTTATACAGATAAAAAAATCCCAACTGATAAGCCCGGATGCCTACCTGAGGTCGTTAAACGGTGGTTTAGCCACGTATGAGTATACGTAACAACCAAATAAATGGTTGTATTACTACACAAAAGGAATCTAAGAAGAAAAACCCTGAATATTTGATTTCAGTTTAGAGGGAGAGCAAACAAGAAAGCACTAATTATATTTAACAAACTAATTAGAGAGTGTACTGTAATGATGAACTAGATATCTGATAATAAAATAATAAATAAAAGGAACAAATTAAAAGAGATGGGAAAAATAATAAAAAGCCAAATTTTAATTACATATGCTACTTCCTCGGTTCTGGTATATAATTCATAACCATCTCTAGTCCAAAATGGACAACATCAAGAAACATATTCAATTGTCTTTGTAAACACTAATACTTCTGCATTAATATTTGTGAGAAAGCACGCCTTATATTAATAAAAAGTGGTTACACCTTCCATATTAGGACAAGGAAGTATTAGAGAAGAAATTTCAAATACAAATAACATTATTAACTAGCTAACTAGAACATTGATGAGTAGCTAAATAAGGGATGTATTAATAGGGGCCATGAAATGTTGGGGTGCCTAGCCCCCCTCATGCCCCCCTTTGTCTACCACTAGGGATTAGAGTGGGGGCTTTGAGAAAGTCTCTAATGGCATGCAATCTAAGCAAGGGATGGAGCCTCAGACAGTGGTCGGGCCAAGTTGAGGAGATGTATACACAACCAAAATACATATAGTACTGGAGCTAGAAATTTTTACATGCTCAGACAATTCTTATTATGCAGAAATATATATCTAAAAAATTATAGTGTTTATCTTTTATACAGATAAAAAATCTCTTGTTCTTTATTTCCTGATGAGCCCGGATGCCTACTTGAGGTCGTTATTCATTAAACAGTGGTTTACACTAGTAGAAACAGGCTCATAGCTGACGCCCCCTTTTTATACCACAGGCGGTTCCAGTTACGACGCGCCTGTGGTATAGCCAACCTGTGGAAACGTTCATCACAGGCGGTTGACTTAAATAACCGCCTGTGTTATGTCTGTATAAATACCCCTTCTTCCTTCCCGATCAGAACACAGTATCTCGCACCCACCTTCCATTGGGGGCGATTTTGGTGTTCCAGATTTCTCAAAATACAAGAGGAGAAGTTTTGATCTTCATTTCTAGGAAGGAGGTTGCTAAAAGAGGTTAGTTTATGTCCCAATTGCCTCAATTTGCTCATTCTAGCTCATTTTGAGTCACTTTTTGGATCTAGGGTTTCACCATGAGTGAGAGAGAAGAATAGCTAGCTTTTTGTCTTGATTTGTTGATATGGTTAGATGGGGTTGTTTAATATGGTTGGATAATGTCTCTCAACATGTGTGCTTCTCAATTTAGCTAGTTTTTACAAGATTAAACCAATGGTGTGTTCTTGTATATTTATGTAGAGAGATAATTGTTGATTTTTTTTAATTATATGATAGTTAGGTTTTTTATTGTCATCTTCCACATCATCTATCTATTTATAATGAATGTTGTATTTATATAGTTATGCTATACTTAGGTTTTCTAATTTATGTCTCTCTCTCTCTTTATAAATTTTTCAATTTATTTATCAACATGTATGTATGTTTTATGAGTGAGAGTGAAGAATAGCTAGCTTCTTGTCTTTATTTGTTGATATGGTTAGATGGGGTTGCTTAATATGGTTGGATAATGCCTCTCAACATGTTTGCTTCTCAATTTAGCTAGTTTTTACAAGATTAAACCAATGGTGTGTTCTTTGTATATTTATGTAGAGAGATAATTGTGGATTTTTTTAATTATATGGTAGTTAGGTTTTTTATTATCACCTTCCACATCATCTATTTATTTATAATGAATGATGTATTTATATAGTTATGCTATACTTAGATTATTTTTTAATTATGTAACTTAGGTTTTTTCCTTTAATCTCAAGCTTAACCATAAACCCTAGCTAATAAACCCTAGATAAATCCTTTGTAAACCCTTAGATCATATGAATGGTGTTTTACAGGTACTGATGGAGAGGTCATTTTGGATGTATAATTTATCAAGACTAGATCCATCATACATAACTGAGGTCTAGAGGTTTATTGATGCTGCTCAAAACCATGCTTCAAGAACAAGAAAGACGCACATACATTGTCCATGCATGGATTGTAGAAATCTTGTTGTATCTGATGACATTCAACAAATCCTTACTCATCTGGTTCGTCGAGGATTTATGAAAGATTACTTGATTTGGACAAAGCATGGAGAGGGTAGCTCTGCGCCTTATACAACTGGAATTGTTGACGGGTTTGAGTTCGTACACGAGACACAACAACCTAATACCGATGGTCTAGCCACTGAACATGTTGTGCCAAATGTTCCTGATCATGGTTTTATTGGAGGAAATGAAGATGGCACCGAAACTAACATGGCTGCGGAAGATGCAGAATTTCTAGAGGCAATGTTGCGTCGTCATGCGGAAGATCCATCAGTGTTCTTCATGAAAGGTATGGAGACCCTAATGAAGGCAGCAGAAGAGCCTTTGTATGATGAGTCCAAGGGTTGCACCAAAGAGTTCACGACGCTGCGGTCTGTGCTAAAGTTGTTGATGTGCAAAGCTAGATATGGTCTTTCTGATGCTGGCTTTGATGCGTTCTTAAGCATTATCGTAGACATGCTTCCTAAGGATAACAAAGTGCCTGCTAACACATATTATGTAAAGAAGCTAATCAGCCCACTCACAATGGGTGTTGAGAAGATCCACGCTTGTAGAAATCATTGTATCCTATATCGAGGCGATGATTATAGACACTTGGACAGCTGTCCCAAGTGTGGTGCAAGTAGGTACAAGACAAATAAAGACTACATAGAGGAAGAGTGTGTTGCCTCTGTGCCTAAGGGAAAAAAAATGAAAGAAGGCCCAACAAAAGACCCAGAAGAGTAGTTCAAAACCCACCGGCAAAGAAAAGGAAGAAGTAGACTATTATGCGTAGAAAAAGATTCCTGCTTTGGTGATGTGGTACCTTCCTGTGATTGATCGATTGAGGTGCTTGTTTGCTAACCCAGAGGATGCCCAACTTATGAGCTGGCATGCTTCTGATGAGCACAAAGACGATGGGAAGCTTCGGCACCCAGCCGATGGCCAGCAGTGGAAAGATTTCAATGAAAACCACAAGGACTTTGCTAATGAACCAAGGAATGTTAGGTTCGCACTGAGTACTAACGGAATGAATCCATTTGCTGAGAGGAGCAGCAAGCACAGCACATGGCCAGTGATCCTCACCATCTACAACCTCCCTCCATGGTTGATGCAGAAGCGAAAGTACCTTTTACTAACCATCCTTATCTCTGGACCTACACAACCTGGAGTTGATATGGATGTTTTCTTGGAGCCCTTAATGCAGGACATGAAGATACTATGGGAAACAGGTGTTCAAATATTCAACGAGTACCGCAAAGAATCATTCACACTGAGAGCAATTATCTTTGTTACGATCAATGACTACCCAGCTCTCTTTACATTATTAGGGCAGTTCAAGGGAAAGTTTGGTTGTGTGGTATGCATAGATGACACCGCTTACGTGTCCCTAACTGCATCTAAGAAGATAGTGTACATGAGGCACAAACGCTTCTTATCAAAAGGACACAGGTACCGGCTGAAAAAGGTGGATAAGTACTTTGACAATAATAGTAAACTACAGACTACTGCTCCATCAGGTAACAGTAAAGGCCAAAGAGTTTTCAGCATAGTCAGCAAACTCAAATTTGTTTTTAGGAAGAAGACAAAAGATGGAAAACCAAGAAAGAATGTCAAGCCAGCTCCAGGGGCTACATTCAAGAAGAAGTCAATTTTCTTCGAGTATTTGGAATACTGGCCAGAGTTAGACGTCCGCCATGCGATCGATGGTATGCACGTTCAGAAGAACGTGTTTGAAAGCGTAATTGGCACCTTGTTGGACATGAAGGGCAAGATAAAAGAAGGATTAAATTCACGCTTGGACATGGTACAGTTAGGCATAAAAAAAGAACTTCACCCTGTTAGGCTAGAAAATGGAAAGTACCACCTCCCAGCAACAAGCTACAACCTCAACAATGAAGAGAAACATGAGATGTGTGTGTGGTCGAAGAAATTGAAAGTCCCATCTGGATTCTGCTCTAGCATACGGAGTATTGTGTCAATGAAAGACCTTACACTCACCAACTACAACTCACATGATTGTCATGTCATATTGACTACTTTTCTCCCTATTGCCATTAGGGCTATAAACCCAGTGTGGATAAAGGTTGCAGTTACACGGTTGTGCTACTTCTTCAACAGGATCTCACAGAAGGTGATTGAACGTGATGAGTTGGCGTCTCTTAAGGAATTCGCAGTGGAGACAGTTTCACAGTTTGAGATGTGTTTCCCCCCAGCATTTTTCGATGTGATGGTTCACCTTGTGGTGCACTTGGTTTCACAAATAGAGGCATTGGGTCCCATGTATTTGCATGAGATGTGGACGTATGAACGTTTCATGTCAATACTAAATGGCTATGTATCAACTCGTGCTCGTCCAGAGGCGTCTATGGTAGAGGGGTACTTAACCGAAGAGGCCATTGAGTCTGGAGGTCCATTCTGCAATAGGGTCCTAAAAGACCAAGTTGCAATAGGTTTGCCTCCGTCACGACACGAGGGTAGGCTGAATGGAAGAGGTAGGATGGGAAAGAAATCATACGTCCTAAAAGATTACAATTCAGTCCTCGAAGCACATCACAACGTCCTACATCAGCTCTCGATAATGGAGCCTTTGATCAATCTACACATTGAAGAGCTTCAAAAACATAATCATGGGCACACAGACGAATGGATAATGAAGGAACATAAGAATCAGTTCACCTCATGGCTAAAGGAGCAGGACATTCCAGATGGGGAAACTCTCGAGGATCGCACCATCAAGGTCTTGGCATCTGGGCCATCACGCCAGGTCACGACTTGGCAAACCTATGACATTAGTGGCTTCACGTTCTGTACCAAGTCCAAAGACCAAAAGAGCATGGCACAAAATAGTGGTGTTCGATGCGACGCCTTAGACTCTGAAACTGGTGAGGAAACAACTTACTTTGGCTTCGTCGAGGACATATGGGAACTAGACTATGGTACATTTCAGATCCCTGTATTTCGGTGTCAATGGGTTGAAGACAAACATGTCACAGTGGACAACTATGAGATTAGAGTTCTAGATCTAAGCAAGGTAGGCTACAAAGATGATCCATGGATAATGGCTAACCGTGCTACACAGGTCTTTTATGCTGAGCAGGTCCTCTCTCCTAATGATAAGAAGAAAATTACGGACCATCCAAAGCACATAGTTTTCTCTAGAAAGCAACAAGCCATCGAAGTTGATGGTGTATCTGACTTGGATGAATTTAACCAGTTCAGTGATATGTCTCTCTTTGTAGACGACCATCCAGTAAAGATAAGGAATGTTGAGCGAAGCATTCCACAGAGCTCGTTGCCCTGGGTGCGTCACGATTGACAAGGAAGAACAGTAGCTGCCTAGATTTTATTTGTCATTTGCCATGTAATCTATTTATGATAAAATGTGTACCTTATGCTATGTGCCCTTCTCTATTTCTACATGTAAAACCCTATACTTATTTCTACATCTAAGACTTACCATGTCGTAACACTTAGATATTGTATTGGTCTCAAACTTTTACTAAGGGTTACTAGTGCCATTGATGTTCAATCCACCAAGTTTGGGATTTTTCTAATGTGGTTTGTTACTTTATCCGGTTTAATTGAATTTCCGTGCGACGTCACCCACTAATTAGCGCTTGAACTAAGTCTACCCCTGAAATGACTCCAAATGGTGCCAAACTTCTCCACAGGGTCTTATATACCATAGGAAATAAAACTTCCTTGTGGTTGGTGGAAAAACCTAGTGGGATCTAGGTGTAGTCCACCATTTTTCATCTCATTTAGCACAAAGAAAAATATAATAATAGCTTGCATGACCAGAAAATTCTAAGATCTTGTGTGGGGTTATCATTTGAGTGTAGAAGCTTGCCAAAAAAATTTCAAGACATTTGGAGATAGGCATAACATACATGCTTCACAAACGTATAAGTGTCATTCCACCGAACTATGCTCAAACATATGGGTTCCTCACATTTATATTGTCAACGATAAATTGCACAAAGGAATGTATTTTTCATAGCATTTACACACTACAATAAAGCTAACAAAATTGGATTTACATTTTTCTGGTATTCTTAGAATTATTTATGTATTAAACAAGATATGAGGCACATATTCAATTTAAATCATTTTAAATAAAGCTGCATATAAAAGTACCTCAAACATGAAATTTCATATTTTTAACATGTGTCTCTGGTCAAGAGGAACACAACAAAATTTTTTTCACTAATTTAGGACAAATATTTTTGAAGATATGATTTTTTGAATCATTTAAATAATTTCTAAAAATATATATAAGGAAAACTTTAAATAAATTGAAAATACATTTGTACAGGCGGTTGGCTAAGCCAACCGTCAGTACTAATGCATTAGTACTGGCGGTTGGCTATTTGTACAAGCAGTTGTCTTAGCCAACCGCCAGTACTAATGCATTAGTACTGGCGGTTGGCTAAGACAACCGCCTGTACAAATGGTTTCAATATATATCCCGCGCTCCGATTTCAAAATTTTGTCTAAGTCCTTGGCGCTCCAGTTTCCTATCCGACGCCGGCAGGCTGCCGAAAAATCCAACGCCACCGTCTTCCTCCATCTCTCTCGCTTGCGGCCTTCCTGGACCACTGCGGTGAGCTTCCGCGCCTCCCTCTCTCTCTCTCTCCCTCTCTCTGCGTGTGTGCGCGCGGCGCGGCAGTCGTTCTCTGCGCGCGGCGGCGGCGGTGGTGGGACCGGACGGAGTTAGGCGCGCGCGGCGGCGGCGGCAGGGAAGGGGTTAGGCGCGCGCACCACGCGGGCACTGAGGCGAGCGCGCGGCGCGAGGCGGTGTGCGGGCAGCGCACGGCGCGAGGTTAGGGATGGCCCCGACACGTGGGGCCCACCTGCCAGAGAGAGGGAGAGAGGAGGGGAGAGGAGAGGGAGTCGCGGGCTGGGCCGGGATTGCAGATTTCCTTTTTTTTACTTTAGTAATTTATTTGTTTAGTGAAATATATGTATGTATTTATGTTAAATACTTGTTATTTCATATGTTAAATACTTATTATTTCATATGTGATTATGTTGTATACAAATATATGTATGTATTATTTGTATAGAAATATATGTATGTATTATTTATAATTATTATTTCGTATGTGATTATGTTAAATACTTGTTATTTCATATGTTAGTAAATTACATAGATTTCTACGATGAGTTCTCCGCACAAGGACGAAGCACTGCAGTCCCAACCCATGGAGCAAGTAGAAGGGTCATCTGACCCTATGAAACAAGCTCGTGAGGTCAGGAAACAAGTAGAAACGGGCGAAGCATCAGGTTCGTCCTATGAACAAGAAGCTAGCGACGACATGGAGCCTCTAGAAGTGAGGAAGACTCGTCGTGAATTGGCACGTGACCCCGATTACAATCCAGAAGCCGATGAGGTAAATTAGAGACATTCACGATTTCATGTAATTAAATGATTTCTATTCATAGTTTCTACATATAAACATGCCCATGATTCACATGTCTATACTCAGGAGGCAATGTCTCAGTTTAGAGAGATGATGTCTCAGGAGGAAGTGGCACACGAAGACGCATCGGAACCGACGACCGCAACGACGAGCCCTGAGAGGCCATGTCAGTCTAGGAAAAGAAAGCGACAAGGTTTGAAACGAGGCGAGAGAGGGTTGAACCAATTTCCAGATGACACATATGCCATCACAGATGTGAGCCCTACCGGACAGCCCCTAGCTCCAGAGGAGGCCCTACCCAAATACAGGAACGCAGTTGGTTTCTGTGTGAGGGACTTTCTTGATATCACAGTTAAGAACTGGGCCGGTGTGTCGAATAATCATAAGATCAAAATTTGGGATAAGATTAAGACCAGGTTCCAGTTTCCTAGGAATGTGCCAGAAGATTTAGTGAAGGCATATACAATGAAGCAATGTGCGGTTAGTTTCCGAAATTGGAGGCCGGAGATGAATGTCAAGTATGCAAAGACAGGGATGGATCCGACATCCAAATACAATATTACTAAAGGGCAGTGGGCTGTTTTTCTAGAGCAGAGGAATGACCCTAACTTCTTAGCTCGGAGCGAAGCCAACTCCCAGCTCGCAAAGAGGAACAAGTACCACCACCATCTAGGCACAGGTGGTTACCGGCACCAAGTTCCTAAATGGAGGCAAGAAGAGGCTGCGAAGAAGGCAGTAGGGTTGCCAGTGCTGTCCGAGCAAGTCGGTGAAAGGTCCGTGAATTGGATCCGTGCTCGGAAACCAAAGGAAACCGAGACGGGTGTGTCCTTTGAAGACCCAATGCTTGATGAAGCAATGAAGAGCATCTTTGCTGTGGCAGGCATGCAGCAGGAAGGCAAGTTTACGCCACGAAGGGAGACGGACATCCTTAGTGTTGGCCTCGGTAACCCCGAGCATCCTGGCCGTGTTCGAGGCATCTCATCCAAAGAAGGATGGAAGGATGGATTCGGCCCTCAATGGGCAAATGAGTATAAGAAACGTGATCGGTACAAGGAACAAATGGCAAATTATTTTCAGGAAGGGGCTAAGAAAGACTTCCAAGAGATGATGGGGAAGTTGCTAGAAAATCCTACTCCTGAGTTGATGCAGAAACTAGCGAGTGCCATGTCAAATGCAGCTACCCCAATGAGCACTCAAGCTCCCCAAATACAGCTAGTCCTAGTGGTGTCGCAACCGTTGGTGGCATCAAGTGAAACAATCATTCCAAGCAGTGTCACATCTACGGCAAATAAGGATCACTATCCAGTTGACGACATTGTTACTTCTACACCTTGCTCCCTTGTCATAAGATATGGGATTAACAATCATCGTACAAGGGAAGTAGCCACGGGCAAAGCGATCCCAGGAGGACCTAAATACCATGGTGCTGACATCCCTAAAGACTACTGCAGAGTAGAGGTATCAACCGTGGTCCAAGGATATGAGGACGAGATTCTAGACATCCCTGGTCCCGAGGACATTGTTTAACTGGGACAGACGATAAACAATTTCATCCTTTAGCCTCGGACGGACGTGCAACTAAGGGAGCCACCACCACCCTCTCAAGAGATGCCACTGACCCAGGAGTCGTCAGCTCATGTCGATCCTCTTCCTAACCTACTGCCTTCACCTCCCCAGTCTCTTCCTGACCCACCAGAATCACCTCTCCATGTTTTCCCTGTCCATCAACCATCTCCTCTCCATGATCTTTCTACCCCACAGTCAACACAATCTCCACCACCATTCAATTCCACCCCTTCCCCACAACTCAAAGATCCAGAACCAATAAGTGAGCCACCAAAGGTGCCAAAGAAGAAAGTATTTCTGATACCTAAGTTGATTTCACCATTCGAGCCAAAGAAAAAATCAGCTGGGCAAGTGAGATTTTTGTCAGACATTGCTTCGAAACGCACAATACAAGAGCATGAGATTTCTGAGCTAGCAAAGTCAGAGGTGCCGGCGCCTAAGGTCATAACTCCTGTCAATTTCAAGGTGCCAACTGCAGAAGATTACAAGACTATCCCCAAAAAGTACGTGTGGGGAAAGCCTCTACTCAGTCGGACCAAACTTTTGAAGAAACCAAGTGGTATAAAAATGTTTCATGACTGGTACATGAGAGCCTCTTCTGCTGGCATCGACACCATAAGCATGCGCATACCACAAATAGCATTTCTCAGCCAGAGTACTGACAAATGCATGCTTACATTTGATGACATGTGGGCACTGATGAACCATGAGATGCTAGATGTACAGATCGTAACGGCATTTGCATTGTAAGTGTTACATAGTTACACACATTGTAGTTGCATCAATTTTCAATATCTGACATGCTTCTGTCTTGCAGAATGTTATATGATCAACAAGATTTGTATTTTTGTTCGGACCTAAATTATTGTGTCGAAGAAAGGAATGCCTATCTCTGCCCAATAGATATAGCCGAAGATCGGCACACATTCCGGATCGGGAATGACAGCACAGAGGTACAGGGTTTGGAAGGTGCAGAACGGGATGAGAAACTCCGAAAGTTGAAACTTGATTTTGAAGCCAAATATGCCTTCTACATTGGACATTCACTAATAAAGTTTCAAGACAGGAAAGTGTGAGTTTACAAATATCTAGCTAAATTATTCCAATGCATAAATGCATCATGGATTTAATTCGAGCAGGAGGCACTGGATATGCTTCATCATTTATCCCAAGGAGGAAAGGGTGTTGGTACTAGACTCCGTAGATTACCCGAAAGAAAGCTATGCTCCATTCATCAAACTGCTAGAGCTGTAAGTCAAGCTATGCATGCATACTTAAGCATAGTGAGAATTTGACAATAACATGGTGATTCTATTTGGGATCATAGGGCATACAGGTTCTATAAGATAAATCATAGAAAGTGCGAGTCCAAGAGACCAGGACAACCATTGGAGGTTATACATAACTGGCCGGTACGTATAAAAATTTACTATTATGAATACAAATCATACACATACGACCACAGTTGCAACTATAATTAAATAACCACTCTCCTGTTATACAGTGCATGAAGCAACCACCGTTATCTGTCCTCTGTGGCTACTACGTGTGCGAGAACATGAGAGAAAACGGACGATATGCAAGGAACCCTGACAAGGTAATATAAGTAATAGTCTATTAAAGTTGGAAGTCATAAAATATATAATGTTTATAAACTTTCTTTGCAGGTATATAAGCAAGGGACGGCGGAGCGCATGGACGAACGTGCTTTAGACAACATAGTTGAGGACATCTGCTCGTTCATCATGAAGCATGTCATTCCACGTGAAGGCAAATATCATGATGATGAAAGCCAATTATCCAGGCCACAGTTCTGAGTGCTGACAGAGATTAGTAAGCTCAAACTTACTAAAGAGGGTTATTAGAGGACAGAAACAAACTTTGATCTATATATATATATATGATGTGTGATGATGGATATACTCTTGTAATTAATTTTATGTCTTTGAGCGCCAAACTTTGATGTATACAAATGTATGTATGAGATGAAGTATTTAAATTACATGTTGCTATGTTAGAAGACCAACCAATATCAATATATTTAAATAATAACAATAAAATAATAAATGAATAAATAGATAAATTAATAAATAAATAAATAATACATATTTTAATAGGTTTACACATGCGGCTCTCTTAGGAAACCGCCTGTGTAAATGAACATTTACACAGGCGGTTCCCTAAGAGAGCCGCCTGTGTAAAAGGTTTCTACTGGCGGCTTTCAAGCGACCGCCTGTGGAAATGGACGATTTCTACTGGCCTCCGGCGCGGGCGGATCCGGAAAACGCCTGTAGAAATATGTTACCAACCGCCTGTATAGTGTGCCAATGTACTAGTGTTAGCCACATACTCCCTCTATATCCATATTAGTTGTAGTTTATGACATGATTCTGTTTACTAAGGAGTCATTAATTAGTGAATATTCTTCTATGTTTGCCCTTATTAAATAAGGTTGCAGGTATCTTTTATATCTGAATTGTTTGAAGTTGGATTGGTCAGGTGGCCACGACTTGAACCTTGTGGTAGAGTTCAAATCCCCACAAGAATGCATGTTTTTAGGGTGACATGATTTGCCTTCCTTTGCCTCGAAGCGAGCACCAAACAAACAGCGTAAAAAGCCAAATTTTAATTACATACGATGCTACTCACTACTCCCTTTTTAGAGCGACGCAATTTTTGCCTTCCTATGCCTCGATGCGAGCACTGAACGGGTGGCATAAGAGCCATATTTTAATTACATAAGATGCTACTCTCGGCGAATGCGGTCGGAAGTCTTCCCAGCCTTCAGGGCATGCTAGGTGGCCAGCGCCTCTACCGCCTTCGCACCCTCCAACTCCTTGCAAAGCATCACAACCGTACCCAAGGTCGGCCTTCTCCTTCTTTAGTGCCTCGGCCTCCCCGCTAAACATGGCTAACGACCTGGCCTCTGTAATAAGGCAGAGCTTCTCGGCCTCTAGAGCCTCGTTCTCCTTCTTGAGCGCTTCAATAGCCTCATCACGGCTAATAACCTCACGAGAGCATCACTCTTCCAAGGTAACAATCATGTGATGACCCTAACGCTGCAAGGGGGGGGGGGGGTGAAGTCAGGACCAATGACAAGAAACAAAGCAAAGGTCTATGAAAAAACTAAAAGAAAACACTTACAAGGCTATGATGCTCAAACTGCATGTGAAGGAGCATGGAGTAGGCCATACCCCTCAGTTGGCGGCATAAATGATCTAAAAATAACGAAATCATAAGCAACTTAAGAACAACCATCAGCAACAAAAATTAAGTCAAGAAATAAAACCTCTGATCACGTTGTGAACTTGGTGAACAACGTCAGGCCAGCCAAATATTGAAGAGTCAAAGGTTGCTGCAACAAAGAATGGTAAAGATCAAAAACAAAGAAAAGAAACAACACAAAAACAAAGAGGAAAGCAAGTAAGAAAGAAAAGACTACCCACACCTGCCAGCCCCCTAGTGGGAGGTATGGGGCAAGAAATTCCTCCAACGCCGGCGAATCGAGGCGGAGGCACGTGCAGACCATCCTAGGCAGCAACATTGGTGCCCCTGCCAGCTCGGCCGCGTTAGCTAGGGCGGTAAGCAGATCAATTGTGAATTAAGCAATAATATGTTAGACAAAAAAGGGGGAAAGAAAATGGGTCATACCATGAAGCAAACAAAAGAAGAGACAAATCAAAGCAAAGCATTACCCATGTAAAGCTTCAAGGTCTCCCCGCGTATGTCATCGGAGGAGACCACTGCCAGAGCCGCACCTCCAACACGAACCACTCGAACTCAGCCTCCGCCTCGGAGTCCTCCTCCACTTTGACAAGGGAAGGAGTGACACGGCTAGGCGCACCCGGTCTCACCACCCTGCTCGAAACCGCAGGACCGCGGTCCCCTACCGGCCCCTTAGCATCTAAGGAGTCGTCCTCAAGGAGCAGAGGCAATGGGTTTGCTGCCGAAGGCTTAGGAACCTCCAGAGTAGTAGCTCTAGCTCTCACACCAACAGAAGACGCACCAGCAGGATGGGGAGCATCACCCTGCGGAAACTCGGCAGAGGCCGAGTCAGCGTTAGAATGGGAACCAGAGCCGGAGGACGAGTCGATGGAGACTCCACCCTTGGCTTCTTGGCAGCAGCCTTGGTGGCCCCACCACCCTTCCTCTTCTTTGCCTCTGCCGTCGTAGTCACGTTTTTGGCAGCGACATCCTTCTTCTTGTCAAGGGATGCGATAACCTCCCCGGGCACATCGTATTCCTTGTGGTGTATCCCATACTCCTCAAGCACGCGGTTGAACCATGCCATGGTGCCACGCGCAGTCCATCGTGCCAGAAATTCTGTCGGTCATTTTAGTAATAATCTACTTGGTGCAAAACTCAACCTCCTCCAAAAAGGACTCCTCGGTCCTATCTCCACCAAGCTCCTTGTCGAACCAGGGAAACGGAAGCCGCTCCAAAGGCCCAAACATGGGCACCTGGACCAACTCGAGGTGGAAAGTCTCGTTCCGCCGCCAAAGTGACCAAAAATCGGACGCCACCATCTCCTACACCAGGTCCTGGCCTCCAAAGTAACGGCAAGCAAGAGCGAAGGCCTTGTCGCACGCCTTCCGCTTGTCGGATAGTGTAGCCGGAGGATCAACCTTCAACAAAGGCTTCATCTCCTTCATCTCCGACATGTAGGTGAAGACGGTCACCGCACTCCTGTCCTCAAGGGTGTGGACAGAGCTGGAGGTCTTCACGTAAAACCATAGTTTCATCCAGTCTCTGTCCCATATTGTTCTTATGATATTAGGACATCTCAAGGCGATCACCGCCTAGGGTCCTCTTGGGCATAAACGCATAGCTTCCATACTTCACAATGAATTCTCGCCTTGGGCAGACTTCACCTTCTTGGGTTGCTTCTGCAACTCGAAGTAGGCGCAAAAAAGTATCAATGTTGGGGATGGCCCCATACAACTCGCAAGCCTAGCAAAATTTGATGACTGTCAGGATGCCGTTTGGGGGTGATGTGGTGCAGCTGAAGGTCGAAGGTCTCCATAACTTGCTGAAGAAAGCCGTAGGGGGGAAGGCGGAGGCCACATGAGATCTGCCGCCGGCGGGAGGGTCTGCTTCTCGTCTCAGTGAGGCTCTGCGCCCCTAGCGTATGCGTGCACTGTGATAGTACGGAGTCTGTACGGATATAGCCATATAGGAGAACTACATTCATGGGCGGCGCTCACAGATATAATTTATTAGGCCTTATTTAGTTCTAAAAATTTTGACGCGCTTTTATTTGTATTTGATAAATATTGTCCAGCCATGGACTATCTAAACTCAAAAGTTTCGTCTCGTAAATTACAAACAAACTGTGTAATTAGTTATCTTTTTATATATATTTAATGTTTTATGCATGTGCCATAACATTCGATGTGACGAATCATGACTATCTAGGCTCAAGTGGAAGCTCGGCTGGAGTACATACCCGCGGGAGTACGGAAAACTCATTGATGCTGCTGTGGATCGAGATGGGATGGGATGGCGCCGCCGAGGGTGTGGGAGGGGCTGCCGCGCTGTCGCTGCTTGGAATGGGGAGGGCTCGATACTGCCGCCACAGGGAGGGATCCATCAGACGGAGTTGGCTGTGGTGCGCCAATGGGACGGGACCCAGGTGGAGGGCGGTGGATGTCGTCTCCACGCGCCTGCGTCTGTGATGCAGATGGGAAAGAGATGATTAGGGTTAAAGTTTATTTATATATCGTTGGATTAGTGGGTTCGTTTTTTTAACCCGTTAACAAAAAATCCGGCAGCACGGGTGTAACGACGTTATACGGTGGAACGACGTCATCGACACATGGGACTGCCGTGGATGTTTGCGTTGGAGTACATACTCACGAGAGTAAAAAAGATAGAGATATACACATGGAAGTAACTTATAAAAAAGAATTATATATATATATATATATTAAAAAAGATAGAGATATAAACATGGAAGTAACTTACTGTAAATAAAAAGGAATTATATATATATATATACTCAGTGGTTTGCTATAACGGTACAGTAAATATCTTCATGCGTTACAGTAACCCAACTATCGTAAATTAGTATATAAAATTATCGTAAATAGAAGTGGCTACAGAATAACTTATTTTGTAGCTAGCTACTGAATATACTCTCCCTATACATTTCATCCGGTTATATACACCTTAAATCTAGAGATATAGACATGGGAGTAACTACACGCGCGTGTAGAAAAAACTCGTCCACATTGTGTTTTTCTACACACGCGTGTAGTTACTCTCATGTCTATATCTCTAGTTTGAAGGTGTATATGACCGGATAAAATATATATAGACGAATTATATGATCATACTAGAGGATGATATGTATGTTAAGTATGTATGCATACATAGAGTATCTAGTTATACTTATTGTATATAATATACTAGTGACATTTTAATAATATATTAAAAAATAAATTCTTTTGAAAAATTTTCACATGGTAAGATCTAGAGTATGTTAATATAACTATATAAACATACTCAAACCGATAAACAAGTACAAAATGTGGTTTGTTACATATGAGAGTAACTAAACGTACGTGTAGAAAGAAAATTCTATATATATATATGGTAAATTTTCTCTACTTCCTCACACACGAGAGGTATCAGCTCGCAATTAGCGGTGCTAATATGAAGTAAACGAAATCAATCACAGCAAAGACATACGATTTATGTGGAAAACCCCTTCAATGTGAAAGGGAAAAACCACGGGCACTAGCCGGCAACAATCTCACTATCTCAATAGTTTTGGGTTACACGCCTATGGCGGCTTACAAGAGAATCAAGTCTCCACGATTTACGCTCCGACCCAAGCCTCCGGCGATGGGCCTCCGCTTCGCTCCGTCAGAAGCTCGGCCAATATCCTGAAGTGAATTTGGAACAACTCCAACAGCTAGCGGGTTAAGAAAATTTGACGTTTGTATCTAGCGTGTGTACCAGACGTCTGGACGGACGGACGTTCCTATCCACTTGTTTCACTGCTTCTCCATGCCTTCTTATCCACTCCTCATTTCCATGTCCACTCATCTCTCTCGTCTCGCTGCCGCTCCTGCCACTCGCACCATGCGCATGCACTTTCTGACGTGCCACCGGGTCGCGGCTCCTCCCTCCTTTCCTCCCTCTCTCCCTGCTGCAACCCACACGCTCTCTATGCCACCGGAGTGGAGCGCGACGGTGTTGACGGTCCATAATGCTCGCATTTAACCGTCAACTAATCATGGAAAAGCACTTATATGCAACCAACACCCAGACTTAGGGTTTTATCTGACAGAATTCCACAAGTTTTGGTGTTTGTCTATTTCTGCAGGGGGTTATCAAGAAATACGGAGGAAAGGCCCACACGTCGGGTTTACATAGAGATATTAACGTGTGCGGCAATTTTCTATTATCTAGAAGACTCTAGAAGCCACGAGAACGAAGCGGAGGCAGAACAGGGCCTGGCCCAGGGCGCCCGCCCTTCTGTAGTGCCCAATCAGGGTCAACTTCGTGGATCATGCTCCACCGACCTAAGGGATCAATTAAAACCGTGCGATTAATGTCGGTTTGATCTGACGGCCCACATTCATTTGGAAGGACTATATAAGCAGACCCCCTGGCCCCTGGAGAACAGACCTCCTCTATAGAATCAAAGCTAGGGTTTTAATTATTCATCAAAGTAGAGAGGATCCCTCTAGTTCATCTAGTTCTAGTTCTAGTTCCTCTAGTTCTAGTTCTATTTAGTTCTAGTTGTAATCTAGAAAATAGGGAGAGAGAAGAGGAGAGCAGAGGAGGAGCCGGATCTGTCGGATCTTCCTCAACATTGTACTTTTGCAGCAACTGGTTCGTTCTTCATCGTTCTCCAGGTTCTTCAATTCATAATTCCTGAGTTCTTTAATTACTTTTATTTACATTCAAGTTATTTACTGGATTCCCGCTTGCATCAAGTGCTCTAGTCTTTGCAACGCTAGAGTAGTAATTAATAGATTAGACGTGGTGTTTAGTCTTGCAATTACCTAGAATTGCACCCAATCCTGCGGATTGTTGTGGTAGCCCTAGGGTAGTGACAGCCCTAACGGTCGACGTATTCCACCTCGTTTGGATTGGTGTTTGTAGGACCGTAGTCAGAGCTTCCAAGCCCCCTTCTCATCTCTTTCTGTGGTTAGTGTTCTGATGTCCCGAAATAAATAATCTTTGAAGTAATTCTTGATTCTTAGATCAACTAGAGAACTCTCAGGAAACTCCTCTCTTCCCACCAAAAATAATTATATAGTTATCCTTGTGCGATCTTGAATCTTAATTAGTACACTCACGTTCCCTGTGAAAAATCGATACTCTGGAATACTCCCGGGTGAAAGCTACATCGGTATCCGTGCGTTTGCGGATTTTTCTGTTCGCATTTAAAATACCCAACAAGCTTTCTGGCGCCGTTGCCGGGGAACGGTAGCTGTGCTAGTTTCGAACCAAGTCGTCTGTGTATCCTTTTTATTTTCCTTTTTACCACACTTACCTTACTATTTTCACCATACCACATGGATTTCACTCCTATCTATAAATTCTTTGCTCCAAAGTGCGAGTTATTAGAGCCACCACCATCATCACATCCAATTCTTACAGATGGCTACGACCTCAGCCCTGATCTAATAGCCATGATTTAGGAGCAACCCTTCTCTAGGCAAGTAGATGAAGATCCATACACCCACCTTAGAGAATTCGAGCAGTTGTGCTCTTACCGATCTATTTCTGGCATGACACAAGAAACCCTTAAATGAAAATTATTTCCGTTCTCCCTTTTGGGAAGAGAAAAAAAGTGGTATGCTCATTTTGTAGGAGGCGTTAATGGAAATTGGGATGAACTTCGGGACAACTTTTGTCTCGCTTTCTTCTCACTTTTTCGAATCGCTGACCTTAGAATCGAAATTCTTACATTCAAACAAAGAGAGAAGGAAACTTTAGGAGCAGCTTGGGCTAGGTTCACAAGCCTTAGTGATTCCGGTCCAAACCTTTCCTTGTCTAGCCATGTACTGTACTACCACTTTTATCGTGGTCTAAACAAGGAAGCTGCTCTTTACCTCGACATTGCTTCAGGAGGCTCATTCACACACAAACTCACAGATGAGGGGAGAGCTATCCTAGAGAGAATCCTTGAAAAACTCCTTACACAGGCATTTATGATGAGTTTCCTGAAGAAGAAAAAGAAGTCAAGCCTGATCCTAAACCAAAAGATTAGAAACTTGCAACCGAGTTAGAAATTCCACCTGACCCATCTATTAATTTGGTTGTAGAGAAACCTCTTGATAAAGGAATGCAAAACCAACTAAGAGATGATGAACCACCACCTTTAGAGCATCCCTTTGAATTCGAGGAAGATCTTTATGAAGATTATGGAAACACCTCAAATTTTCCTATCCAAACACGACCTCTAGCAGGGACCACTCAATCCGTTCTAAGAGTAGAATCTGTTGACATAGAACACATCAAAAGCCTTTCGGCTATTCTGAGTTATGAATGGCTAACAGAAGCAGAGTTGTCTCCTGAGGTAGCTCGGATCATCACTCCTTCAACCATTCTTCTGTGCCAAATTAGAGGGTCCGCTAGGAAGGTCCAATACAATCCATATGTCGGGATAAATGTTATTTCCAAGGAGTTAGCTGACACTCTTTATCCCAACGAGTCCATAACACCGTCTCAAAAACTTTTACAAAGTCCATCTGGATTAATTCTAGAAAGCCATGGGGTATTAAGGGCAGTTCCTGTTAGAATCAAGGACTCTGGAATATGTCTAGATTTTCACATTTTTGACATACCAAAGATTCCTCTCTTGATTGGCAGTTTTCACATTTTTGACATACTAAAGATTCCTCTCTTGATTGGCAGACCAATCATGAAACTTCTACAAGAACAACCACAACGAGGTCATTTAGACTTCAAGGTTGGGAATTCCACTATTGTTGTTCCTCTTGCTAGATCAATTAACACAATAGTGGAACCCAAACTTGAACCAGATCCTATTGAGGAGATCTTAATGCTGACTCAAGAGGAGATGGCCCAACCATTCTTTAATCATGAACACCTTGTTCAAGAAGAAGAAGAGTTGGTAGAACCCGTTGAGCTAGACAAAAATGAACAACCTTCACCTCCTTCGATAGAATTAAAACCTCTTCCTTCTGGCCTTAGATATGTCTTTTTGCACAACAACCCAAAAACTCCAGTAATTATCAGTGACAAGCTTTCCGATTATGAAACACAACAACTTGTCACTGTTCTTGAAAGGCATAGATCAGCATTTGGCTACTCTCTCGAAGATCTCATGGGCATTAGTCCCATTCTCTGCACTCATCGTATCCCTATTGATCCCAATTTTACACCTTCAAGGGAACCACAACGGAGACTTAACAATGCTATGCGAGAGGTTGTTAAGAAAGAGGTCCTCAAACTCTATCATGCTGGGATTATTTATCATGTGCCACATAGTGAGTGGGTTAGCCTTGTCCAAGTAGTGCCAAAGAAAGGAGGAATGATGGTCGTTAGGAATGAGAAGAATGAACTCATCCCTCAATGAATTGTCACTGGGTGGCGTATGTGTATTGACTATCGAAAACTCAACAAGGCTACAAAGAAAGATCACTTTCCGTTACCCTTCATTGATGAAATGTTGGAACGGCTTGCAAACCACTCTTTCTTTTGTTTCCTTGATGGTTATTCTGGATATCACCAAATCCCAATCCACCCAGATGACCAAGAAAAGACTACCTTTACATGCCCGTATGGAACTTATGCATACCGATGAATGTCGTTCGGATTGTGCAATGCTCCAGCTTCTTTCCAACGGTGCATGATGTCTATTTTCTCGGACATGATTGAGAAGATCATGGAGGTTTTCATGGATGATTTTACCGTCTATGGCAAAACCTTTGATCATTGTTTGGAGAATTTAGATAGAGTCTTGCAGCAATGTGAAGAAAAACAATTAATCCTGAACTAGGAGAAATGTCATTTTATGGTTCAGGAAGGAATAGTGTTAGGACATAAAGTGTCCGAACGTGGTATAGAGGTGGACAAAGCAAAGATTGAAGTTAGTGAAAAACTTCCACCTCCCACGAATGTGAAAGGAATCCGTAGTTTTTTGGGACATGCAGGGTTCTATAGATGCTTTATCAAGAACTTCTCTCAAATTGCTAGACCCCTAACTAGTCTCCTAGCTAAGGATGCACCTTTCATCTTTAGTGATGAGTGTCATGAATCTTTTCAAACTCTTAAGAAAGCACTCATCTCAGCCCCGATTATCCAACCACCTGATTGGAATCTTCCTTTTGAGATCATGTGTGATGCTAGCGATTTTGCGGTTGGTGCCGTTTTAGGACAAACCAAGGATAAAAAGCATTATGCCATATCCAACACTAGCAAAACCTTGTCTGGACCATAGCTCAATTACAGTACAACTGAAAAAGAGCTTTTGGCTGTTGTCTTTGCTATAGACAAGTTTAGATCTTACTTAGTGGGGGCAAAGATAATCATCTATTCAGACCATGCTGCTCTCAAGTACCTCCTCACTAAGAAAGATGATAAGCCTCGTCTAATTCGATGGATTCTCCTACTCCAAGACTTTGACATAGAAATCCAAGATAGGAAGGGAGTAGAGAATTCTGTAGCCGACCACTTGTCTAGGCTTCAATATAGAGAAACACATGATGAGCTTCCCATAAATGACTACCTAAGGGATGACACCCTACTTAAGATAACACATGCAGATCCATGGTACGCAGACATCGTAAATTTTATAGTAAAAGGCTATGTCCCACCTGGTACAAACTAAAGGAAGTTGCTTCACGATAGTCGTTTCCACCTTTGGGATGAGCCATATCTATTCCGAGTCTGCGCTGATGGACTCTTGCGAAGGTGTGTTCCTGTGACTGAGGCTACTCAAATTATGGAAGATGCCATGCCTCGCCATATGGAGGACACTATGGAGCATTCCGGACAAATGCTAAAATTTGGCAAAGTGGCTTTTCCTGGCCAATGATGTATGAAGATACAAAGGACTTTGTCAGGAGATGCCACCGATGTCAAAAACATGGGAATATCAACTCACGAAATGAAATGCCTCTCACAAATAATCTTCAAGTAGAACTTTTCGATGTATGGGGCATTGATTTCATGGGGCCATTCCCTATGTCTGGGAATTGCGAGTATATCTTAGTAGCTGTGGACTACGTGTCCAAATGGGTAGAAGCCCTACCTTATCGATCAGCTGATTCAAAACATGCCAAGAGAATGTTCCATGAAGTAATCTTTCCTCGCTTTGGTATACCCCGGATAGTTATAAGCGATGGAGGTTCCCACTTCATCGACAAAATCTTCCAGAAGTACCTAGCCGATCATGGAGTTCGACACAACGTCGCAACACCATACCATCCTTAGACTAGCGGTCAAGCCGAAACATCTAACAAACAAATCAAAAATATTTTATAAAAGACCATAGATGAGATGGGTAAGGGGTGGAAGGACAAACTTCCTGATGCACTTTGGGCATATAGAACTGCATTCAAAACACCCATAGGCATGTCACCTTATCAACTTGTATATGGAAAAACTTGTCATTTGCCTGTGGAAGTAGAGTTTAACGCTCATTGGGCACTCAAGAAATGGAACATGGATCTCCACCTCGCTAGCGAGAATCGTCTGAAGCAACTATCTGAGCTAGAAGAATGGAGAGAGAAAGCCTACCACAATTCAAGGATCTATAAAGAGTGAACAAAACGATGGCATGATAAGAGAATTAAGCACAAGGAGTTTAAGCCTAGAGATAAGGTTCTACTATTCAATTCAAGAGTTAAGCTCTTTGGGCATGGTAAGCTATGAAGTAAGTGGGATGGACCATACAAGGTTATTGACACTTCAACTCACGGAGCCATTACCATCCAAGACGACATAGGTAACACTTTTAAGGTAAATGGTCAACGCTTGAAAATCTATCTCGAGCAAAAAAAAAAACAACCCGGTAGAGGAACTTGATGTGATTGAGTTCATAGAATTCTCACATTAAGCTCTCATAAGCTCTAGACAATTACCTAACCCTTAACATGCTACACAAGTTTTGTTGTCTATTTGGGTTATGCAGGATTCTGAGGCTTAAGAAGAGTGAGACCAAACATGCAGGCCACAAGAGTGAACGACTATGTCAACATCCAGCTTGGGGGAGGCACCCCCATGTGTATCTAGATAAGTATTACTTTTTGTTTCTTGGTTTTATTTACTAGTATTTGGAAATAAATAAAAAAAATGCATAACCATGAAACCAAACAAAGTTTTTCTTGAGTAATATACAATAGTTTTGTGTAATCCTAAATTTTAAATAAAATAAAAAGAAAGTTTGATCCAAGTCTAGGTAATTGACAAACATGATATGAGAAGGTCTGAGCTACTGTTTAACTTGTTCCAAGTTTTGCTAGAGTTCTGGAGATTTTATCTTTTGAAAATCTAAAAAAAGAGATCATGTTTGACATAATACCTAGAGTCTTATATGATATGAATATTAAAACTGTGGGCACTTGCTTTGTTCAAGCCATTGTTAATTCTTGTAGTTTTGGTTGAGAGAATTATCATGCTCCAAAGATCAAGGTCTTTTTGTTTTAAAAATATAAAAGATTCACTCTTTCGAAGTATTATTGCGTTAGAGGCATGGGACTATGCAAAAATTTGATTCAAAAAAAGAGTGAGACGAGAGATAAAAATGGACAAGTGTCCGAAGTAGAATTAGGGGTACAAAGATACCCACCTGAGTGAAAAAAATAGACACATGTCCGATAGTAGAATTAGGGGTACTTGGTGCCCACTTGAAAAAAAAAAGAGAGAGAGAGAGAGACTGAAAAAAAGAAAGAAAAAAATGATAGCCCATGGTCCCTCTAATAAGCAATATGCCAGTAAGAGATGACAAACTATTCAAAAAGGTCAAAGGTCTTGATCTAGGAGTATGACATTCCTCTCCCTTGCTCCGAGCATTGACATATCAAAATGCAAAGTAAGTATGCTAAACTTTTAAAGCTCTACTTATATATCTTTCGAGAAGAAGGCAAATGCCTCAGTTTTATTTTGGGAACTTTCAAAAACTCCAAAACAAAGGTAAGACAAAAGAACTTGAGACATAGTGCTTGACTTGATCGTTCTGTTTTTCAATAACTTAAGACCTTAGTGATAATTTAAAAACCCTGTAGTAAGAGGCATAAAAGTAACCCCTATTTTCTTGCTGATTTTAGCTTTGCTCAGGGACGATCAAAGGTTAAGCTTGGGGGAGCTTGTTGACGGTCCTTAATGCTCACATTTAACCGTCAACTAATCATGGAAAAGAACTTATATGCAACCAACACCCAGACTTAGGGTTTTATGTGACAGAATTCCATGACTTTTGGTGTTTGTCTATTTTTGCAGGGGGTTATCAGGAAATACGGAGGAAAGGCCCACACGTCTAGTTTACATAGAGATATTAACGTGTGCGGCAATTTTCTATCATCTAGAAGACTCTAGAAACCACGCGAACGAAGCGCCTGGCCCAGGGCGCCCGCCCTCCTGTAGTGCCCAATCAGGGTCAACTTCGTGGATCATGCTCCACCGACCTAAGGGATCAAGGAAAACTGTGCGATTAATGTTGGTTTGATCCGACGGCCCACATTCATTTGGAAGGAGTATATAAGCAGACCCCCTGGCCCCTGGAGAACAGACCTCTTCTACAGAATCAAAGCTAGGGTTTCAATTATTCATCCAAGTAGAGAGGATCCCTCTAGTTCATCTAGTTCTAGTTCTAGTTCCTCTAGTTCTAGTTCTAGTTAGTTCTAGTTGTAATCTAGAAAATAGGGACAGAGAGAAGAGGAGAGCAGAGGAGGAGCCGGATCTGTCGGATCTTCCTCAACATTGTACTTTTGCAGCAACTGGTTCGTTCTTCATCGTTCTCCAGGTTCTTCAATTCATAATTCCTGAGTTCTTTAATTACTTTTATTTACATTCAAGTTATTTACTGGATTCCCGCTTGCATCAAGTGCTCTAGTCTTTGCAACGCTAGAGTAGTAATTAATAGATTAGACGTGGTGTTTAGTCTTGCAATTACGTGGAATTGCACTCAATCCTGTGGATTGTTGTGGTAGCCCTAGGGTAGTAACAGCCCTAACGATCGACGTATTCCACCTCGTTCGGATCAGTGTTTGTAGGACTGTAGTCAGAGCTTCCTAGTTGTTGGGTATTTTAAACGCAAACAGAAAAATTCGCAAGCGCACGGATACCGATGTAGCTTTCACCCGGGAGTATTCCAGAGTATCGATTTTCCACAGAGAACGTGAGTGTACTAATTAAGATCCAAGATCGCCCAAGGATAACTATATAACTATTTTTGGTGGGAAGAGAGGAAGTTTCTTGAGAGTTCTCTAGTTGATCTAAGAATCAAGAATTACTTCAAGATTATCTATTTCGGGACATCAGAACACTAACCACAGAAAGAGATAAGAAGGGGGCTAGGAAGCTCCGACTACGGTCCTACAAACACCGATCCGAACGAGGTGGAATACGTCGACCGTTAGGGCTGTCACTACCCTAGGGCTACCACAACAATCCGCAGGATTGGGTGCAATTCCAGGTAACTGCAAGACTAAACACCACGTCTAATCTATTAATTACTACTCTAGCGTTATAAAGACTAGAGCACTTGATGCAAGCGGGAATCCAATAAATAACTTGAATGTAAATAAAAGTAATTAAAGAACTCAGGAATTATGAGTTGAAGAACCTGGAGAACGATGAAGGATGCACCAGTTGCTGCAAAAGTACAATGTTGAGGAAGATCCGACAGGTCCGGCTCCTCCTCCGCTCTCCTCTTCTCTCTCCCTATTTTCTAGATTAAAACTACAACTAACTAGAACTAGAACTAGAGGAACTAGAACTAGAACTAGATGAACTAGAACTAGATCTAGATGAACTAGAGGTAGAACTAGAAGAACTAGAGAGATCCTCTCTATTTGGATGAAGAATTGAAACCCTAACTTTGATTCTGTAGAAGAGGTATGATCTCCAGGGGCCAGGGTGTCTGGTTTTATAGTCCCTTCAAGTGAATATGGGCCGTTGGATCAAACCGACATTAATCGCATGGTTTTCCTTGATCCTTTAGGTCGGTGGAGTGTTGTCCCGAAAGAGAGTCCTGATTGGGCACTGTAGCTGGGCGGGCGCCCAGGAGAGTAGGGCGGGCGCCCTGCCTCCGAGCCCGATTGCCTTCCCGTTTGTTCCCGTGGCTTCTGGAGTCTTCTAGATGGTAGAAAATTGCACGGCACGTTAATATCTCTATGTAATCTCGATGTGTGGGCCTTTCTTCCGTATTTCCTGATAACCCCCTGCAGAAATAGACAAACACCAAAACTCGTGGAATTCTGTCTGATAAAACCCTAAGTCTAT
The DNA here is from genome assembly GCF_000003195.3 of Sorghum bicolor. NCBI lineage: Eukaryota > Viridiplantae > Streptophyta > Magnoliopsida > Poales > Poaceae > Sorghum > Sorghum bicolor. Next base: position 25,262,149 of record NC_012870.2, on the reverse strand, counting down.
GTGTTGGTTGCATTTAGATCCTTTTCCATGATTAGTTGATGGTTAAATGTGAGCATTAAGGACCGTCAACAAGCTCCTCCAAGCTTAACCTTTGCTCGTCCCTGAGCAAAGATGGACTCAAGAGTTTCTACAGTGGTTTCATGCCTTAAAGGTACACATGCATTCAAACAAGATCTCATCTCTGAGTTTGGGTAAACTGTTAAGATTTAAACTTACTCATTTTACATTTCACCATGGGGCTTGCAACCGTCACTTGTGTCTTCAGCAGTTAAAAGATAGAACGGTCTTAGTCAAGCGCCATGTCTCTTGTTCTTCGATTAACTATAGCTCTGGAGTTTTTGCAGATTTTCAAATAAAACTCAGAGATTCCTTGTATGACTCTCTCTAGTCTCTCTTTTGTGGTATTTCTGGATCCTTACCAAGGCAGTAATGGTGTATGCCTTCTCTCAAAGTATGTAGTATTTTTGGTATGAGGCATAGTGGCATTGCCTTCTCTCTCACCCTACTCTAATAAGGCTTTTGATATCTGGAGCTCATAGGTGGGAGACAGCTAATACATACTTACAAGACATTTATTGCATAGTCAAACCATGGATCCAGAAGAACAAGTCAATAAGTCAAATCAAGATGTGCATGTGTGGCGAATGAATGGTGCATGGTAATGATGGTGATAACAATGGTGAAAGTCTATTTCTACTTGTGCTCTTTTGAGGGGATACATACCTTTCTTGCTCTTTTGAAACTTTTTGAGGAGAATGATATGCTCTATATTTTCTTTTTCTTTACTCTCAGGTGGGTATCTTGTACCCCTAATTCTACTGTCGGACACTTGTCCATTTTTACCTCTCGTCTCACTTTTTCTTTTCTTCGAGGATCCGGGCACTTGCTCCTTTTTATTTCCTCGTATTTATTTTTTCTCTCTCTCTTTTTTTAGAGCACTCATCTCTTGAAATAATATATCAAGTGGTAGTAACCAAGATAACTTGAGCATTTATTTCACAGGGAAAAACAGAAATGTTTTTGGCTATTCTCTCCCTGATTAGGAGTAGAATATTTTTGGGTGGTTCTGGAGATGAAAATGGATGGATATATGTGGATGCGTACTTCCGGAGTAGAAGCAGCATGTATGAGTGAACGTGCAAGTGAATCTTGATTTTAACCACATGACAAGCTCTTAAGGGTCTACACAGCTTGACCACACTCAATGCTCATAAGCAGTAAAAAGTAAATGTATGGTTCATAGTCTAATAAGCATGTATATATGGCTGTGGTAGGAATTTAAACTCTCATCATACAGGAACTCATCATGCAACATTTTAAAGATTTTCAAAGATAAATTCTCCAGAATTTCTAGCATCTCTAGGAACAGATAAACAGCAGCTCAACCTTCCCATATCATATCCGTTAACGACTTAGACTTTAGATTAAGTATTCTCCCCACAAGTTCAGGTTTAGAGTAAATCTTAATTAATACCAGTCATGCCTAAACTTGAGAGAGATTTCAATTTTTGAGAACTAGTTATGGCAGAGCAACTATTCATCATTTCCATGTGAGAGCTTATCATGACGGTTCATAGCAGACTTTATTTATTTATTTATTTATCAAACTAAGCAAAGATATATATAAGAACAAAATCTTTATTTGGGTTTCTATGATTATGCATCATTTTATTATTAGAGTAAAGTATAAACGTGAGTAGAATACTTAGCTGGATAAATGGGGGTGCTCTCCCCCAAGCTGGATTTTGACGTAGTTTCTTCTAATGTAGCTAGCAAGTGGTGGAGGTGTATTTGAATGTCGGTAGCACCCTGACAGCGATTAGGATGTCCTCCGTCAGCTAGTCTTCTTTGATCTTTGAATTCTGTGGAGCTCAAATAGACAACAAAGCTTTGTGGAACTGGTTAAGTGTTAGCATAAAATCTCTTAGCCGTTATCATGTTGAACTTCTCAATAAATGTTACTCTTTTTAGTAGGATCACAATTTTATTTTTATATTTTCATTTTTATAGGACAGGAATATATTTATTTTATTTTTACAGAATGTACTTATGGGTTTTATGCCATGAGCATACTCACATGGGGCTTACTATTTTCAACATTTTTTTTTCTTTTCAAGATGATATGAACCTGATTAACTAACCAAACTATTTTAAATAATTGAAAGGAAAAAGATAACTACCAAGTTTACCTTTTGGCAAGGCGTTCGGTGTTTTTACGTCCTCCGAACGGGACTCTCCGTTTTCTCATTCGTTCTGGGATTCGCTGGATGGCGTAGTCGGTGGTTCCGGCGGCGCCTCCTCTTCGTGTATAACAATCTTCTCTCTACACACCTGACTCGGTGCTACGGTCTCCTTAGGATAGTTCTGTTCAAGTTATATGTCTTCAGACATTACCACTTCTACTTCGTAGTCTGCCCATCCGTCCTTTATGATTTTCCTCCTCTGGTTACGGTTGCGTCGTCTTCTTCTTGTCCTGACCTGCTTAGAGTCTTCAACTATATAGTTAGGGTCAGTAAAATAGCGGCTTACCTTCTCAGAGGGGAAATGCATGTGGACTTCTCCAGTTCCAATGTAGATGATTGCTTTAACGGTGCTGAGGAACGATCTTCCAAGGATGATGGGTGGATCGTACTTGTCTTCAATCTTTCGGAATGTCTGGTCTGCCATCTGGAGCTGAATGTATGTCGGTTTCAAGGGCATGGTTCCGAATAAGAGCTGATAGGTGACTGGGTCGTCCTTTTTTGGTTAGGAACGGTGACTTAAGTCGACGGTCTTGACCTCCTTGAACTGCAGTGACCATCTTAGCTGACTTGGTCCACATTTGCTTGTTCCTGTTCCTCCTGTTGGTCCTTCCTTGGTTCATGTCAGGATTGCTCTAAGATTTGTGTAGTCTTGTTCTTGAAGGAAAACGTCTCCTTCCTCCCCTTGATGTAGAAACTGATCTTGGCAGCACTAGCGTAGATGACAGCTCCCGAGGTGTTCAGGAATGGCCTCCCTAGGATGATGGGTGCCCTCTCATCAGTATCAGTCTCTATCACCACGAAGTCTGCTGGAGCATATAAGGTACCAACTCGGACGTAGAGGTTCTTCAATATTCCCTTTGGGAAACTTAGTGTCTGATCTGCAAGCTGTAAACACATGGTTGTTTCTAGGAAAGGATGTGTAAAGAATTTTTTTCATAGAGTACCCTGAGCATAATGTTGACGCTGGAGCCAAAGTTGCAGAGTGCTTCTAGGAAGTCCACCATGCCGATGGTGATCGGGATAACGAGGCATCCTCGATTGTCTCTCTTGACCGGCAGAAGGTCAGTAATTACTTCCACAACAGGGTTACTCCAGTAGTTACGTCCTCAAGCATCTTAGGCAGTGATTGCCTGAGTGTCCAGTCTCTCCAGTGTGTTTGTGCTCGTAGATCTAGGTTCTTCACTTGGTGGAGTCTGGAAGTTGTAAAAGTCCTTCATATTTTGCTCGAAGTGTACCTACTCATAGAGAAAAGGCAGAGATCAAGTGCATGGGCCCTGTTGGTGGAAAACACCAACAGAACCAAAAGTGTATTTGTTCTCCTTAAGCATAGTGAGCAAGACAAAGTTGATGGATAATAAGATCATGAGTATAGCATTTAAAACATTTGTCAGATCAGATCACTCAACCTAATGGAAAGATAATCTATCTATACTTATGTTTATATATATATATATATATATATATATATATATATATATATATATATATATATATATATATATATATATCTTCCAAAGATTGAGTGTGCAACATTTTAGCTCATATGATTAGAAGTGTGGGATCACAAAGGTGGAAGGACTAAACATATTGAATCGATTGGGTTGGTTAATCTAGAGTTGTAAATCTTACATGTTTGTCTCTTTTACTCATGTGAATGCCAAAAATAAGGAGAAGCTTATAAAAGTGATAGTCAAGTACCTTAAGATGTTACCTTACTTGAAGAGTGATGGTACAGTATCACCTTGTGGAAGCTTTCCTTCCTTAGCAGTTGTGCATCGTGTTTGTGGCACCCTCTATGGATCATCTCTTGTGAGCTATGCCTTCCTTGTGTAAATTGTTAAACTTCATGTGTCTCTCTCTTTGTCTCCAATGTGAGTTTATCTCAGGACTTCCCAAGTTGATGTTGAAAGTTTATTTTTTTCTGCAGGGGTTAGTCTGACAAAATATACAATGTCTACACAAGCAGTTTTTAGTTCAATAACCAAACTAGACTCCATGTCTAATTAGATTAAGGAAGGCTGTTTGACCTAAGCACCATGCTTAATTTAAAAACCAATAGAAGTATGTACAGTACTTCCAAACTAAGACTTACTAGGATAAACAAAGGTAGCGTGATGGCTTTTATAGAGATCTACTCAAGTGGAGATGAAGTAGTGTGATTACTATTTAACAAATTGAGCATGTCTCAAAGGTAGGGACAACCAACATAGCAACATGGCAAAGGATGTTTTTATGTAAAGTACTCCCCCAAGCTTGAATTTTGCAAAATTCAAGTTTGGATGAATTTAATTCAATGTTGTATGATGATTGGTTGAACATACCTTGTGCTTGTCTTTCATCCGATCTTCTTGCTCCAATCCTGGAAAGGTTAGTGACAAGAATACCCGAAGGATTTTTTTTTACAATTATCCTTATGTGCTCAACACACAAGGTAATGTTGCAAATAATTAAAAGCTCATGTTACGATCTGATCAGTGCTTGTTTTAGGACACTAAGCTTGTCCTTGGGAAACCATCAATTTATGTCAGTGAAGTGGTTTCCCCTCCAACGCTGACCTATATCAAGATCGACTCAACGAGATCTGCAATATTTCTTATAGACATATGCATCGACAACCGCCCTTTTAAAGTTTTTATAAATAGAAAGGATGAGGGGCTTGGAGATCTCGAATGTGGTGATGTTGGAGAGACTAATGGATTGTGAAGATGTTGCATATGAGCATGGAGTAAATGAAGTGGCTATTAAATAAATTCCATGCTCATTAATGCTTAGAGTGAAATCCATGTGGTGTGGTGAAAATGATAAGGTGAGTGTGGTAAAAAAGGAAAAGAAAAAGGATACACGGACGACTTGGTTCGAAACTAGCACAGCTACCGTTCCCCGACAACGGCGCCAGAAAGCTTGTTGGGTATTTTAAACGCAAACAGAAAAATCCGCAAGCGCACGGATACCGATGTAGCTTTCACCCGGGAGTATTCCAGAGTATCGATTTTCCACAGAGAACGTGAGTGTACTAATTAAGATCCAAGATCGCCCAAGGATAACTATATAACTATTTTTGGTGGGAAGAGAGGAAGTTTCCTGAGAGTTCTCTAGTTGATCTAAGAATCAAGAATTACTTCAAGATTATCTATTTCGGGACATTAGAACACTAACCACAGAAAGAGATGTGAAGGGGGCTAGGAAGCTCCGACTACGGTCGAACAAACACCGATCCGAACGAGGTGGAATACGTCGACCGTTAGGGCTGTCACTACCCTAGGGCTACCACAACAATCCGCAGGATTGGGTGCAATTCCAGGTAACTGCAAGACTAAACACCACGTCTAATCTATTAATTACTACTCTAGCGTTATAAAGACTAGAGCACTTGATGCAAGCGGGAATCCAATAAATAACTTGAATGTAAATAAAAGTAATTAAAGAACTCAGGAATTATGAGTTGAAGAACATGGAGAACGATGAAGGATGAACCAGTTGCTGCAAAAGTACAATGTTGAGAAAGATCCGACAGATCCGGCTCCTCCTCCGCTCTCCTCTTCTCTCTCCCTATTTTCAAGATTACAAGTAGAACTAACTAGAACTAGAACTAGAGGAACTAGATGAACTAGAACTAGATCTAGATGAACTAGAGGTAGAACTAGAAGAACTAGAGGGGTCCTCTCTACTTGGATGAAGAATTGAAACCCTAACTTTGATTCTGTAGAAGAGGTATGATCTCCAGGGGCCAGGGAGTCTGGTTTTATAGTCCCTTCAAGTGAATATGGGCCGTTGGATCAAACCGACATTAATCGCATGGTTTTCCTTGATCCTTTAGGTCGGTGGAGTGTTGTCCCGAAAGAGAGTCCTGATTGGGCACTGTAGCTGGGCGGGCGCCCAGGAGAGTAGGGCGGGCGCCCTGCCTCCAAGCCCGATTGCCTTCCCGTTTGTTCCCGTGGCTTCTGGAGTCTTCTAGATGGTAGAAAATTACACGGCACGTTAATATCTCTATGTAATCTCGACGTGTGGGCCTTTCTTCCGTATTTCCTGATAACCCCCTGCAGAAATAGACAAACACCAAAACTCGTGGAATTCTGTCAGATAAAACCCTAAGTCTAGGTGTTGGTTGCATTTAGATCCTTTTCCATGATTAGTTGATGGTTAAATGTGAGCATTAAGGACCGTCAACACTAGCCCCCTTCTCATCTCTTTCTATGGTTAGTGTTCTGATGTCCCGAAATAGATAATCTTTGAAGTAATTCTTGATTCTTAGATCAACTAGAGAACTCTCAGGAAACTCCTCTCTTCCCACCAAAAATAATTATATAGTTATCTGTTGACACCGTTTTTTGGGCACGTGTCCAGGATGGCAGGATAAGGTGGCAGTATGCTATTTTCAAGATGAATTGCCGATGAGGATGGTTGCCGATGAAGGAGAGGTCGGATGTGACTAAGTCTGTAGGCAGTGATGTGTTTATGCCGATGGCTATAATGGGGAAGTCTGTCGATGACCATGGCAAGAAGTCTGCCGATGACCATGGCAAGGAGTCTGCCGATGATACGGAGGGGGAGTCCGGAAACTACTGATCGGTTTAATGGAAGAATTTTAGTTCGTCACGGGGGATAGCTTTGTTATTTCCTTATTTATTTAAGTCGTTTTGTATACGGATTCCGTGTAATTTGGAATTCAAATTCTAGTCGTGTTTAGTTGTAGCTCTTTGAGCAGGGTATAAATATGAACCCTAGGGCCTTGTAATGAGACATCTATCAATCAATCAAACACACGTTTTTACTCATATTCCAGTGTCTACTTTTCGACGACTTCGTCATACTTTTTCTCTTTTACTATGAGTTCTTAGGAATTCGTTGACTTAAGCTCGGCGTATTCTCGAGTTCCGCGTGAGTACCTCTTAGCCGTGACACCCGGACGCATCGCTGTTGTCAGGACTAAAGTATTCGAGTTATCACCTTTGCCGATAGTAAGGTCAAATCGGCTGGCACGCCTTAGCGTTTAAATCGGGTATTAGCCCTTTGTGTTTGCAGATCAGTTTCTGCATCAACACATCTTTTGGCACGCCCGGTGGGACAAGATTCAAGATCAAGATCAACATGTCGATCTCTGACTTTGATCAGGAGAACGTCATCCCCGTGACAGAAGCCAATCTCAAGGATGAGCAGAAACAAGCTATTGCCCAAGCTATGGAGGAATACAAGCTGCAATGCTTGAAGGCCTTCAGCATAAACCGGAGTGGTGAGGTGATCCAGAAGGATGCGCTGCCGGCACCACGGCAGGTTACTTTCGAAGCCAATCCGGGCAAGCTTCAAGATATGGTTGACAGTGCTATCAACCGTGCTTTGATCAACCAAGCTGGGGTACTCTCCAATACGGTTTTCAATGCCGTAGCAAGAACTTTCAAGGAAGGACAAATCCCTCCAGATTATGTGGGCTCTACTCATCATCAACCAACAGCACCAGAGGTTACGGCTCCATCAGCTGCTATGACCGCTGCGGGTTCACAATCTACCGTCCCTCCAAGCACATTGGGAGCTACTGGCGCGCAATCTGTGCCGATGACAACCAACCCTCAGACTTCAAGTGGGCAGAATAAACTGACTACAGATATGTTGGCATCGGCAATGTCAGGGTTGACTCCTCCTCCCAACTGGTGGGGTTACGGTATGCCTTCAGAATTAACACCGGGTACATCACAGATAACTGACATGAGGGGCAAGACTCCTATGGCATCGGCGCCTCCCAATGCGCCGTGGAACCAAAGTCCTCGATATACCACAACTACTACTGCAAGGCCTCACACTGGGAATCCTCAAGATTCAATGTTCCAGATGCCTAATGCATCGGCTGATTCAGTGCTGATGCAACAGAGGTCTATGGCCCAGTCTGGGTATGTCAATGCAATGATGGTACCCAATTACCAATCAACGGCAGCGTCTATGCCGATGAACGCTAATAATGGATGGCTTGGACAGCAAGTCTTTCCACAATCGCCCCAACAGAGTTACCAGGCTACAGGGTTCCAGCAAGGACAGATCTATCCCAGATTCCAAGGTCAGGGGATCCCCAGCCAGCCAATGAATATCGGACAGCAACTCGGGGGGCAGCAAATCGGTGGACAGGAGTTTGGTGGTCCGCAGATTGGAGGGCAGACGATCAACCCAATGTTCCGTGCAGATCATGCCCCAAACAGACACGTGGAGGCTCGCCACCAGGCGCCAGATCCGCAGCCGCCTCATCGGCAGGATGCCGATGCATATTGGGCCAATAAGATTGCCGAAGTAATGAGAGAACAATTTGGGATAAAACCCGAAGTCAACACTTACTCTTATCGGACACCGTATCCTCCCGCATATGATTTGATCCCGCTTCCACATCGGTACAAAGTACCAGACTTTACCAAGTTTTCCGGGCAAGACGACACGTCAACCATGGAGCATGTCAACAGATTCATCATCCAATGCGGAGAAGCTGGTAACAGGGACGAATTGAGGGTTCGTCTATTTTCATCGTCATTGTCTGGATCGGCCTTTACCTGGTTCAAATCATTACCTCCTAATTCAGTGATTACTTGGGCCGATCTAGAGAAACAATTCCACAAGTACTTCTTTTCTGGAGTTCATGAGAAGAAGATCACCGATTTGGTCAAATTGAGACAACGCAATGATGAATCGGTTGAAGGCTTTGTGCAGAGGATACGGGAGGTCAAAAATAAATGTTACAATCTGGTTTTGGATGATCGGCAGCTAGCCGATTTGGCTTTCCAGGGTTTATTGCCACATATCAGGGATAAGTATGCCTCTCAGGAGTTTGAAAGCTTAAGTCATTTGGTGCAGAGGATTTCTGATCAAGACCTCAAGCCTTTCGAGCCCAAAAGAGCATGGAACAAGAAGGTATCATTTGTTGATGAGGCAACAAGCTCAGATTCTGACGAGGAACCAGTCATCGGCTTGGCAGAGTGGGTAAAGAACAAGAAGCCGATGTCTTGCCCTTTTGGGCAGAAGGAACCAGAGAAGTTCGCTTTTGACACCGCTAAAGCCGATAAAATATTTGATTTTCTACTCCAGGAGGGTCAGATTAAGCTGTCTCCCAATCACGTGATCCCATCGGTAGAGGAGTTGAAGAGGATGAAATATTGCAAGTGGCATAATGCAACTTCTCATGGCACCAATGAATGCAAAGTTTTCAGACAGCAGCTGCAATCGGCCATAGAGTCTGGGAGAATTAAATTTGACAGTTCCGAGACTCAGAAGCCGATGAAGATAGACCAACATCCTTTCCCGACAAACATGTTGGATGCAAAGGGGAAAGCCAAGGTTCTAACATCAGAAGCAGCTGAGAAAAGTGCATCGGTAGATCCTCAGAATCAGATTACTACTCCCGATGCAAAAGGTAAAGGCTTGGTTCAGGAAGGAACCAATTCGGGTAGGCCTCCTCGGTCTGGCATCGTTATAACTCATAGAAGGCCTCGAGAGAACTGGCAGCAACGGGAAGATCGGTATCGGCGCCAGCAAGAAGATTACAGATGGGAAGAGGAAAGATGCCGACAAGAGTGGAATCGGCATAGAGATCATTGGAATTGTCCGTTCTTCATCCATTGTTGGGAGGAAAATATCAAGCTTCCCACTGTCAGAGACTGCCCTGAGTGCAACGGTTATGATCGGTACGACAGGACCGATCGGCGTTACCATGATGACAATCGGCGATTTAATGGGCCGATCAGAGGAAGAGCATCAGTTCATGATCGGTTGGGGGGCAGGCTCAGTGTGCACGATAGGCTTGGTGATCGTGTCCAATATTTTCCTAAAAACCAGGAAGAACTCGAAGAGATGGCTAATGCACGAGTTCCCGACGAGTTTATATTTTGCAGGGATGCTAACACGCATCGTATGGAGTCAAGGGAGAACCGACGCCCGGCAGCAAGGCAAGAGCCACTCCCTCCTTGGTGTCCTGAAGTGTTAACCAAGACACAGAAAAGGAGATTGCAACGTGAAAGACAAGAAGGGCTAAGTAAAGGCGAGAACTCTGGAAGTCAGCAGCCATCAGACACTAAGAGGGAAGGTCCATCGGCAGGAGTTAACATGGTCTTTATGTTGCCGATGGAGTTTCTTGCACCATCCAGTGATGATGAGTTAGAGTTTTCTGATCAGATAGCTCAGCTGGCTCTGGATCCTATGACAGCTATCTTTGAGAAACCTGCCGATGATGAAAGACAGCATCTCAAAGCTCTGTTCATCAAAGGAAGGGTTGATGGGCAGCCAATGACCAAGATCCTAGTTGATGGTGGGGCTGCTATTAATATTATGCCGTATGCAGTATATCGGAAGCTTGGGAAAGGGGATCAGGATTTGACCAAGACCGATATGATGCTCAAGGATTTTGAAGGAAACGTGTCTCCAGTCAAGGGGGCAATATGTGTGGAGTTGACCATCGGCAGCAAAACCTTGCCGACAACTTTCTTCGTGATCAGTGGAAAGGGTGCTTACAACTTATTGTTGGGGAGAGATTGGATTCATGCCAATTGTTGCATCCCATCTACAATGCACCAATGCTTGGTTCAGTGGGTAGGTGACAAGATTGAGATTGTCCCGGGAGATTCTTCCTACGTCATTGCGTCGGCAGAAGCGGATACCTATGAGAGGACTAGGTGCATTTCAGGAGAAATTTGGGAGAAAGATTTTCTCAAGGTTGCCGATTACGAGATTCCACCGATCCAAGCAGTCGGTTCTGACGAAGGTTTTTAATGGATAGGTTCGCCGATGATGGAAAATTAGGCCAGGGATTCACATCGGCCGATGATTTGGTAGAAGTAGATATAGGTAGTGGTGATAAGCCTAGACCTACTTTTATTAGTGCTAAATTAGATCCTGAGTGTAAGCAACAATTAACTAATTTGTTAAAGGAATATAAAGATTGCTTTGCTTGGGATTATACCGAGATGCCTGGTTTAGACCGATCAATTGTTGAACATCGGTTACCCATCAAGTCTGGATTTCGGCCACATCAGCAACCAGCTCGCCGATGTAATCCCAACATTCTACCTGATATTAAGGCCGAAATCACCAAACTCATTGAAGCTAAGTTTATTCGGCAGTGCCGGTATGCCGAGTGGATTTCCAATGTTGTTCCGGTTTACAAGAAAAACGGGAAGCTTCGGGTGTGCATTGATTTCAGGAATCTCAATAAAGCTACGCCGATGGATGGATACCCTATGCCTGTTGCCGATCTGCTGGTTGACGCTGCGGCTGTCATCGGATCATTAGCTTTATGGATGGTAATGCGGGATACAATCAAATATTCATGGCAGAGGAAGATATTCCAAAAACCGCATTCAGGTGTCCTGGTCATGTTGGGTTATTTGAATGGATAGTCATGACCTTTGGGTTGAAGAATGCTGGCGCCACTTATCAAAGAGCCATGAATTTTATATTTCATGAGTTCATCGGCAAGCTGGTTGAGATCTATATTGATGATGTGGTAGGCAGTTTCTTGGTTTCATGGTACATCAAAGGGGGATTGAAATTAGTCGAAGATCTATTGATGCCATCAATAAGATAGTGGCCCCTACCAACAAGACTGAGCTCCAATCCTTGATCGGCAAGGTAAATTTCATTAGGAGATTTATATCTAATCTGTCTGGTAAGATTCGTGCTTTCAGTCCTCTTCTTAAATTGAAAGCCGATCAAGAATTTATTTGGGGAGAAAAACAGCAGTTGGCTCTGGATGAAATCAAGAAGTATCTAGTGAATCCTCCAGTTCTAGTTCCACCTCAACAAGGAAAGCCCTTCAGATTGTATTTGTCTACCGATGGGACGGTTATCGGTTCAGCTTTAGTTCAAGAATTTGAAGGGAAAGAGAGGGTAATTTATTACTTGAGTAGAAGGTTGATTGATGCTGAAACCAGGTATTCGGCCATTGAAAAACTATGCCTATGCTTATATTTTTCATGTATCAAACTGAGGCATTACCTGCTATCGGCCGAATGCACTGTTGTTTGCAAAGATGACGTGGTCCGGTACATGCTATCTCTGCGGATTATGAGTGGCAGGATCGGTAAATGGATTTTAGCGCTGTCGGAGTTCGATCTGCGTTACGAATCGGCCAAGGCAGTCAAAGGGCAGATTATGGCCGATTTTGTGACTCAGCATTGCGGTGTAGTGGAAGTCTTGGAAATTGTACCCTGGACGCTTTTCTTTGATGGGTCTACCTGTGACCGGGGGGCAGGAATCGGCATTGTATTAGTTTCCCCTAAGGGGAGGAAGTATGAGTTTTCCTTGCCGATTGTTGCTACATCAACGAATAATCAGGCTGAGTATCAGGCTCTGATCAAGGGATTGGAGTTGTTAAGAGAAGTTCGTGCTGACATTGTTGAAATCTTCGGGGATTCTATGTTGGTTATAAATCAATTGGTCGGGAGCTATGAATGCCGAAGTGATGTTCTCATAACTTATTTCGAGAAAAGCATGCAACTGTTAAAGGAATTCAAGGATTTCCGATTAGAACATGTTCCCCGATTGCATAATGAAGATGCCAATCGGTTAGCTCAGCATGCCTCGGGATATCAGCCTATGATTAATGCGATATCGGCGATCGGTGCCGATGATTGGAGGAAAGAAATTATTAATTATCTAAAAGATCCATCCAAGAAAGTTGAAAGACGAGTTCGGTTTCAAGCAACCAAATATCTGCTCCTCGAAGATGAATTGTATTATCGAACTGTTGATGGAATTCTTCTCCAGTGTTTAGGTGATGATGAAGCTAGAAGTTTGATGGGAGAAATCCATGAAGGAGTGTGTGGAGCACATCAGTCAGCTTTTAAGATGAAGTGGATGATTCGAAGGAATGGATATTTTTGGCCGACCATACTCGAGGATTGCTTTAAGTATTTCAAGGGGTGTCAAGGTTGTCAAAAGTTTGGTAACATTCAAAAAGCACCCGCATCGGCTATGAATCCTATCATAAAGCCTTGGCCGTTCCGGGGATGGGCTATTGATCTGATCGGCCAGATTTATCCACCATCTAGTAAGGGGCATAAGTTTATTTTGGTTGCTACTGATTATTTCACTAAATGGGTTGAAGCTATTCCTTTGAAGAAGGTCACCTCGGCCAAAATGATTAATTTTGTGAAGGAGCACATTATTTACCGATTTGGGATTCCTCAGACAATTACTACCGATCAAGGCACTATGTTCACATCGGGGGAGTTTGATGAATTCGCAATCGGTATGGGGATTAAAGTATTGAATTCTTCTCCTTATTATGCTCAAGACAATGGGCAGGCCGAGGCATCTAATAAAGGAATTATCAAGCTTATTAAACGAAAGATTGAAGAAAATCCTAAGCGGTGGCATACATTGTTAAATGAAGCACTGTGGTCTTATCGGATGGCTTGTCATGGATCAACCAAGGTGTCACCCTATCAATTGGTGTATGGGCATGATGCAGTGTTGCCTTGGGAAATTAAGCCCGGATCTAGGCGATTATCTTTTCAAGATCAGTTGACTGCCAATGATTATACCACTTTGATGACTGATGAGTTGGATGATCTAGCAGGGCATCGGTTAAAAGCTTTAATAAGTATAGAAGAAAATAAGAAGAGAGTTGCTAGATGGTATGATAAGAAGTTGAAGACTAAGGAGTTTACCGATGGGGATTTAGTATGGAAATTAATTTTGCCAGTCGGAACTAAAAATTCGAAGTTTGGAAAGTGGTCTCCTAATTGGGAAGGTCCTTATCGGATAAGTCGATCGGCTCCTGGTAATGCCTATATTCTAGAAACTCTCGAAGGAGTTGAATTTCCCAGAGCATTAAATGGCAAATATTTAAAGAAGTACTACCCTAGCATATGGGTCGATGCATAGAAGTTTAAATGCCGATAACACTCCTATCGGCTGGATTAAAGTGTATCTAGGGATGGACTTAATGTTTCAAAAGATGACGATAACAGTCCTATCAGCTAGACTAAAGAAAGCTAAAATGCAAAAGAGCGAAGGCGTGTTGCCGATGAAAGCTTCAGATGTTCAGCAGCGCTTGGATTGCCGATATGGCGCGTAGCCGGATCTGATTGGCTGTTTCTATTTCTTTGGTATCATCATCGGCAGAACCTTCTATCGGCTTCAGCTTCTTCTTCAACTGCAGCGCTTTACGACCGTGGGCATTTCGTTCTTGCTCGAGGTGCTTGATGGTCTCCGGTAGTTGGCTCTCTTCTTGCTGGGCCTGAGACAGGGCATCCTTTACTTCTTTGAGTTCGGCCAGCAGGGCTTCTCTTTTGGCCGATAGATCAGAGATTTTCTGCTTCAATGCATCACCAGAGGACTTTAAGGTGCCGATGTTCTTATGCTTCTCATCGGTTAAGAGTTTTTCTTTCATCATCTCCTCAGAAAGCTGGATTTGAGCAGCTCTATCGGCAAGGCGCCGAGTGGCTCTCTGGTACTGCAGCTGGCGGCTTTCTAGATGTGCAGCCTGGAAGAGGGTTTCTTCAGCATCGGCAGGAATCTGGCCTCTAAGGGTCTTGAACAGGGCCTTGGCTGGATCAGCATCGTTGACCAGTTGAGCTGTGTCTTGATGAAGTATGGCCGATAGCTCTCCCAGTTTAGCCCTGGTTTCTGCCGATACAGTCCCGACTGCCCGGGAGGAGCATGCTTCCTCACCTTCTTCTTCGGAAATATCAATGGCGAAGGAGAATAAGCTATCGGGAGAATCTTGTTCCTGAAAGTGAAGATGAAATAAGTCATTTTTATGGTCAAAGCTTCGACAGATGATACTAGTGGAAAGTTGGATAACTTACTTGCTTCAAGGCGATTTCTTGCCTTTGACTGGGAGGTCCTGATGGAACTGCAGGTTGATCGGTCAAAGATACCGATGGAGCTACAGGCTGGTCGGCAAGGGTTGTCGATGGAACGACGTCAGCTGAAAGTTAACAGAAAAGGTTATAAGATCGAAAAGAAGAAGCTCATCGACAATGATGTGATGGGGAAGGAGTACCCGAGAAGGAAGTATTTATAGGATAAAATGGGCAAGGGCAAATCTGACTTATCTCTTTGCCGCCTCCGAGAAATCCGAGGGTACTCAGGTAGATATGGTAACTGTTCGCACGGTAATCAAGGGATTGCGCAGGCGATTTGACGGGAAGCGGTCATTATCTGAAGATATTTTACTGTGCGAGATCTCCTGGTCGGTCCATTAGCAGCGTTCTATAACGGTCATATTGCCGATGGGCGAATAAAGGGGAGGTAGCCGTTTGTACAAACGTCCTGGTCAGTATATCGGTAGATCTTTGTAACGGTATTATTGCCGATGTACGGTTGAGAGAGAAATACCCGTTTAGGAGGTCAGGGATTTCGAGGAATCTGCGGGAGAATAGGATCAGAGTTGTTCAGATTGAGGTTGTCGGTTACCAGATTAGGAGCATTAATTGCGAGAAAAAGGCATCATTACTGCAGAGAATTTCGGAGCATTAATAGTTTTATACTCCGAAATTGGGGGGCATGTGTTGACACCGTTTTTTGGGCACGTGTCCAGGATGGCAGGATAAGGTGGCAGTATGCTATTTACAAGATGAATTGCCGATGAGGATGGTCGCCGATGAAGGAGAGATCGGATGTGACTAAGTCTGTAGGCAGTGATGTGTTTATGCCGATGGCTATAATGGGGAAGTCTGCCGATAACCATGGCAAGAAGTCCGCCGATGACCATGGCAAGGAGTCTGCCGATGATACGGAGGGGGAGTCCGGAAACTACTGATCGGTTTAATGGAAGAATTTTAGTTCGTCACGGGGCATAGCTTTGTTATTTCCTTATTTATTTAAGTCGTTTTGTATACGGATTCCGTGTAATTTAGAATTCGAATTCTAGTCGTGTTTAGTTGTAGCTCTTTGAACAGGGTATAAATATGAACCCTAGGGCCTTGTAATGAGACATCTATCAATCAATTAAACACACGTTTTTACTCATATTCCAGCGTCTACTTTTCGACGACTTCGTCATACTTTTTCTCTTTTACTACGAGTTCTTAGGAATTCGTCGACTTAAGCTCGGCGTATTCTCGAGTTCCGCGTGAGTACCTCTTAGCCGTGACATCCGGGCGCATCGCTGTTGTCAGGACTAAAGTATTCGAGTTATCACCTTTGCCGATAGTAAGGTCAAATCGGCTGGCACGCCTTAACGTTTAAATCGGGTATTAGTAGTTTAGTCCTGACAACAGCGATGCGCCCGGATGTCACGGCTAAGAGGTACTCACGCGGAACTCGAGAATACGCCGAGCTTAAGTCGACGAATTCCTAAGAACTCGTAGTAAAAGAGAAAAAGTATGACGAAGTCGTCGAAGACGCTGGAATATGAGTAAAAACGTGTGTTTGATTGATTGATAGATGTCTCATTACAAGGCCCTAGGGTTCATATTTATACCCTGTTCAAAGAGCTACAACTAAACACGACTAGAATTCGAATTCCAAATTACACGGAATCCGTATACAAAACGACTTAAATAAATAAGGAAATAACAAAGCTATCCCCCGTGACGAACTAAAATTCTTCCATTAAACCGATCAGTAGTTTCCGGACTCCCCCTCCGTATCATCGGCAGACTCCTTGCCATGGTCATCGGCGGACTTCTTGCCATGGTCATCGGCAGACTTCCCCATTATAGCCATCGGCATAAACACATCACTGCCTACAGACTTAGTCACATCCGACCTCTCCTTCATCGGCAACCATCCTCATCGGCAATTCATCTTGTAAATAGCATACTGCCACCTTATCCTGCCATGCTGGACACGTGCCCAAAAAACGGTGTCAACACATGCCCCCCAATTTCGGAGTATAAAACTATTAATGCTCCGAAATTCTCTGCAGTAATGATGCCTTTTTCTCGCAATTAATGCTCCTAATCTGGTAACCGACAACCTCAATCTGAACAACTCTGATCCTATTCTCCCGCAGATTCCTCGAAATCCCCGACCTCCTAAACGGGTATTTCTCTCTCAACCGTACATCGGCAATAATACCGTTACAAAGATCTGCCGATATACTGACCAGGACGTTTGTACAAACGGCTACCTCCCCTTTATTCGCCCATCGGCAATATGACCGTTATAGAACGCTGCTAATGGACCGACCAGGAGATCTCGCACAGTAAAATATCTTCAGATAATGACCGCTTCCCGTCAAATCGCCTGCGCAATCCCTTGATTACCGTGCGAACAGTTACCATATCTACCTGAGTACCCTCGGATTTCTCGGAGGCGGCAAAGAGATAAGTCAGATTTGCCCTTGCCCATTTTATCCTATAAATAGTTCCTTCTCGGGTACTCCTTCCCCATCACATCATTGTCGATGAGCTTCTTCTTTTCGATCTTATAACCTTTTCTGTTAACTTTCAGCTGACGTCGTTCCATCGGCAACCCTTGCCGACCAGCCTGTAGCTCCATCGGTATCTTTGACCGATCAACCTGCAGTTCCATCAGGACCTCCCAGTCAAAGGCTAGAAATCGCCTTGAAGCAAGTAAGTTATCCAACTTTCCACCAGTATCATCTGTCGAAGCTTTGACCAAAAAAATGACTTATTTCATCTTCACTTTCAGGAACAAGATTCTCCCGACAGCTTATTCTCCTTCGCCATTGATATTTCCGAAGAAGAAGGTGAGGAAGCAAGCTCCTCCCGGGCAGTCGGGACTGTATCGGCAGAAACCAGGGCTAAACTGGAAGAGCTATCGGCCATACTTCATCAAGACACAGCTCAACTGGTCAACGATTCTGATCCAGCCAAGGCCCTGTTCAAGACCCTTAGAGGCCAAATTCCTACCGATGCTGAAGAAATCCTCTTCCAGGCTGCACATCTAGAAAGCCGCTAGCTGCAGTACCAGAGAGCCACTCGGCGCCTTGCCGATAGAGCTGCTCAAATCCAGCTTTCTGAGGAGATGATGAAAGAAAAACTCTTAACCGATGAGAAGCATAAGAACATCGGCACCTTAAAGTCCTCTGGTGATGCATTGAAGCAGAAAATCTCTGATCTATCGGCCAAAAGAGAAGCCCTGCTGGCCGAACTCAAAGAAGTAGAGGATGCCCTGTCTCAGGCCCAGCAAGAAGAGAGCCAACTACCGGAGACCATCAAGCACCTCGAGCAAGAACGAAATGCCCACGGTCGTAAAGCGCTGCAGTTGAAGAAGAAGCTGAAGCCGATAGAAGGTTCTGCCGATGATGATACCAAAGAAATAGAAACAGCCAATCAGATCTGGCTACGTGCCATATCGGCAATCCAAGCGCTGCTGAACATTTGAAGCTTTCATCGGCAACACGCCTTCGCTCTTTTGCATTTCAGCTTTCTTTAGTCTAGCCGATAGGACTGTTATCGGCATCTTTTGAAACATTAAGTCCATCCCTAGATACACTTTAATCCAGCCGATAGGAGTGTTATCGGCATTTAAACTTCTATGCATCGACCCATATGCTAGGGTAGTACTTCTTTAAATATTTGCCATTTAATGCTCTGGGAAATTCAACTCCTTCGAGAGTTTCTAGAATATAGGCATTACCAGGAGCCGATCGACTTATCCGATAAGGACCTTCCCAATTAGGAGACCACTTTCCAAACTTCGAATTTTTAGTTCCGACTGGCAAAATTAATTTCCATACTAAATCCCCATCGGTAAACTCCTTAGTCTTCACCTTCTTATCATACCATCTAGCAACTCTCTTCTTATTTTCTTCTATACTTATTAAAGCTTTTAACCGATGCCCTGCTAGATCATCCAACTCATCGGTCATCAAAGTGGTATAATCATCGGTAGTCAACTGATCTTGAAAAGATAATCGCCTAGATCCGGCCTTAATTTCCCAAGGCAACACTGCATCATGCCCATACACCAATTGATTGGGTGACACCTTGGTTGATCCATTACAAGCCATCCGATAAGACCACAGTGCTTCATTTAACAATGTATGCCACCGCTTAGGATTTTCTTCAATCTTTCGTTTAATAAGCTTGATAATTCCTTTATTAGATGCCTCGGCCTGCCCATTGGCTTGAGCATAATAAGGAGAAGAATTCAATACTTTAATCCCCATACCGATTGCGAATTCATCAAACTCCCCCGATGTGAACATAGTGCCTTGATCGGTAGTAATTGTCTGAGGAATCCCAAATCGGTAAATAATGTGCTCCTTCACAAAATCAATCATATTGGCCGAGGTGACCTTCTTCAAAGGAATAGCTTCAACCCATTTAGTGAAATAATCAGTAGCAACCAAAATAAACTTATGCCCCTTACTAGATGGTGGATAAATCTGGCCGATCAGATCAATAGCCCATCCCCGGAACGGCCAAGGCTTTATGATAGGATTCATAGCCGATGCGGGTGCTTTTTGAATGTTACCAAACTTTTGACAACCTTGACACCCCTTGAAATACTTAAAGCAATCCTCGAGTATGGTCGGCCAAAAATATCCATTCCTTCGAATCATCCACTTCATCTTAAAAGCTGACTGATGTGCTCCACACACTCCTTCATGGATTTCTCCCATCAAACTTCTAGCTTCATCATCACCTAAACACTGGAGAAGAATTCCATCAACAGTTCGATAATACAATTCATCTTCGAGGAGCACATATTTGGTTGCTTGAAACCGAACTCGTCTTTCAACTTTCTTGGATGGATCTTTTAGATAATTAATAATTTCTTTCCTCCAATCATCGGCACCGATCGCCGATATCGCATTAATCATAGGCTGATATCCCGAGGCATGCTGAGCTAACCGACTGGCGTCTTCATTATGCAATGGGGGAACATGTTCTAATCGGAAATCCTTGAATTCCTTTAACAGTTGCATGCTTTTCTCGAAATGAGTTATGAGAACCTCACTTCGGCATTCATAGCTCCCGACCAATTGATTTATAACCAACATAGAATCCCCGAAGATTTCAACAGCGTCAGCACGAACTTCTCTTAACAACTTCAATCCCTTGATCAGAGCCTGATACTCAGCCTGATTATTCGTTGATGTAGCAACAATCGGCAAGGAAAACTCATACTTCCTCCCCTTAGGGGAAACTAATACAATGCCAATTCCTGCCCCCCGGTCACAGGTAGACCCATCAAAGAAAAGCGTCCAGGGTACAATTTCCAAGACTTCCACTACACCGCAATGCTGAGTCACAAAATCGGCCATAATCTACCCTTTGACTGCCTTGGCCGATTCGTAACGCAGATCGAACTCCGACAGCGCTAAAATCCATTTACCGAACCTGCCACTCATAATCGGCAGAGATAGCATGTACCGGACCACGTCATCTTTGCAAACAACAGTGCATTCGGCCGATAGCAGGTAATGCCTCAGTTTGATACATGAAAAATATAAGCATAGGCATAGTTTTTCAATGGCCGAATACCTGGTTTCAGCATCAATCAACCTTCTACTCAAGTAATAAATTACCCTCTCTTTCCCTTCAAATTCTTGAACTAAAGCTGAACCGATAACCGTCCCATCGGTAGACAAATACAATCTGAAGGGCTTTCCTTGTTGAGGTCTTGTAGTAGTAGTTGTGGTATATCGAGGACTTTGGTTCCACGGCGCATTGGGAGGCGCCGATGCCATAGGAGTCTTGCCCCTCATGTCAGTTATCTGTGATGTACCCGGTGTTAATTCTGGAGGCATACCGTAACCCCACCAGTTGGGAGGAGGAGTCAACCCTGACATTGCCGATGCCAACATATGTGTAGTCAGTTTATTCTGCCCACTTGAAGTCTGAGGGTTGGTTGTCATTGGCACAGATTGCGCGCCAGTAGCTCCCAATGTGCTTGGAGGGACGGTAGATTGTGAACCCGCAGCGGTCATAGCAGCTGATGGAGCCGTAACCTCTGGTGCTGTTGGTTGATGATGAGTAGGGCCCACATAATCTGGAGGGATTTGTCCTTCCTTGAAAGTTCTTGCTACGGCATTGAAAACCGTATTGGAGAGTACCCCAGCTTGGTTGATCAAAGCACGGTTGATAGCACTGTCAACCATATCTTGAAGCTTGCCCGGATTGGCTTCGAAAGTAACCTGCCGTGGTGCCGGCAGCGCATCCTTCTGGATCACCTCACCACTCCGGTTTATGCTGAAGGCCTTCAAGCATTGCAGCTTGTATTCCTCCATAGCTTGGGCAATAGCTTGTTTCTGCTCATCCTTGAGATTGGCTTCTGTCACGGGGATGACGTTCTCCTGATCAAAGTCAGAGATCGACATGTTGATCTTGATCTTGAATCTTGTCCCAATGCGATCTTGAATCTTAATTAGTACACTCACGTTCCCTGTGGAAAATTGATACTCTGGAATACTCCAGGGTGAAAGCTACATCGGTATCCGTGCGCTTGTGGATTTTTCTTTTTGCGTTTAAAATACCCAACAGACGACAGCAGCTTTCAGTGAGCGGCGCGCCTCCCTTCCTTCCTGCTCTCTCTCCCTCACTCTCGCGACCTCCATGCATCTGGAGATGAAGACGATGGCGCGGCTCCGACGAAGTAGGTGGGGAGGGATTTGGATCTGAGGCCTCCTTCTCCCTTTCCCCTTCCTCCTCCTATGGATCTAGATTTGAGCCCTCCTCGCTCCTCCTCCATCTCCTCTAGGTCTTGCTCCTCCTCCTCTTTCCCTGGGTCTAGATCTATGGGATGTTGTGGTTGTTAGAGTTCCAGCGAGCTCTTTGGGATTCAGTGCTCGCGCGTGTTGCATTGGTGTTCTCTGATTGTTTACAGTATGTTTTCAAGTGATGTTGCAGTAGGATAGGGTTTCGGCGAGCTCTCGGGTTCCGATCTTGTCATTGTTACAATGGTTCTCTCTAGACATTGCAGTAGGTTTCAGTCGTTGCAGTACTGTGTTTAGAGATATTGTTTCAGTTGCTTCAATCTACATGTTGTTGTAGTTTGTTTCATTTTGTTACAACAGTTGTTCGGTGTTGTTGTAGCTAGTACTATGTCCATAGTGTTCCAGTTGTTGCAACAACTGTTCGGTGTTGTTGTAATATTATGTCTACCGTGTTTCGGTTGCTTCATCCAATTCTTCAATCTATGGTGTTGTATTTAGTTGTTACATGTTGTTGCAGTAGCCGTTCATTGTTGTTGTAATACTATGTTCATGGTGTTTCAGCTGCTCCATCCAATACTTCAATCTATATGTTGTAATAGTTGTTTGCATGATGTTGCAGCAATGGTTCATTGTTTGTTGTAATACTATGTTTATGGTGTCTCAGCTACTTCAACCTATTGTTGTAGCAGTATGTTTGGTGTCATTGCACTATCATGCACATTGTGGTGTAGCGTCAAGTATACGGGGACAGGCTGTGAGGACGAGTTAGCAGTAGACAGATCTGCTAGAGGCCAGCAAGGCGAGGGGCGTGGCAAATCCCATGCTTGTGGGGGTGGGGTCGAGCTCCTTGCATGGGGAGCAGACAAAGAATGGTCCTCCGTGTGGGACGAGTGGGGCAGAGGCGAGTTGGTTGGGAGAGAGTGGACAAAGGACGGTCTTCCGTGTGGAACGAGTGGGACAGGCACGAGTTGGTTAGGAGGGGATGAGGTTCTTTTTTTATTTTTTTTTCTTTTTCTCTGTGTGACGCAGGCGGAGGGCTCAGCGTCCAGAAGTGTTGCTGGCACCGGACGTCACATGAATTTAAAAAAAATCAGCATACGATCAGGTATTCAGATAATTATCGTGGAAAGCGGATCTGGAGACAGTGGGTCTGAGTACATACATAGATATAAATGATGGCTGACTGCATTTTCGTGCTCATCTAACCAGTCCGTCTTCACATATACTAATCCGCTCTCCACCTCTGATCGGCGACGAGCTGGTGCATACTAGATCTTCCTTCTAGCTCAAGATGGCAACGGGTACCCGAAACCCGAGAACCCGATGGGTTTTACCCGCTAAGGAGATGGGTCTGGAATGAATTTTATACCCGTGGGTACGTTATTGGGCAAATTTCTGTACCCATCGGGTATGGCGGGTACGGGTGTGGGTGTATGCTACCCATACCCGCCTACCCGTGGGTAAAAAAGACCCGCAAAAGAAGCTAGCCACCTGCTCATTTTGGCCCATTTAGCCCATATAAATTTGGCCCAATTCCAGCTAAACCCTTGTAGTATATAAGCCTTCCTCAACCCTAATTCAGCCACCAGCTCCTACCCAGTCCCATTCCCAGCCCCCGCCGCCGCACACCGGGAGGTCCGGGACGCGCCGCACACCTCACGTCCGCACCGCGCGTCCACGCCGCACACGGCACACCGCACCGCGCCGCACACCGGGAGTCCGGGACCGTGCGCGAGTACGCGACCGCTCACCGGCACCACGCACGACCACGACTTCACGAGTCCGCGACCGCGCACTGGCAACGCGCACCGCGAGTCTGCTCGTCTTCGCCGGTAGCCATGGTGGAGAACTCCGGGATAGGACAAGATGATAGTCGGTGATGCTCTTACTCATCCCTAATAATCTTGTAATCCATTGTTGCAGCTCTTCTTCATCTAGCCTGTTTGCCCTATTCTAACCCCACGTCGTCCCGAAGGGACGCCGTCGTCCGACCGCCGGAACCCGAGGAGACAAGGAAGGACGTCGCACCACCGGCACTTACGCCTGCCCCGCTCCTCTTGCCACCTTCCGTGCGAGCAAGTGCCGGAGTTGCTGCTGCTAAGCCGAAGGGCTTCCCTGTTGGTGCGGCGGCCAAGAAGGCAGTGGGTGCTCCGGCCACACCACGCATCAACAAGCAAAGGAAGAAAGCTCTTCCAGCTCAGGGTGGTCGGCCTCCTTTGTCTCCAACGAGTACTGCAGCCGCGGCTGCCCAAAAAGTGCGAAACCAGCACCTGAAGCGTTCCCTTGGGTAAGCAAAGATGATGACTTTCAAGTTCCTTGTAGATCTGTGCAAGATTGTATGTTCTGAGATGTATGTAGCAAGATTTATGTGTGATCTGTAATTGCCTGTGATATTGAAAACAGAAACAATGCAATGCTAGTTTATTTGATGGACAATTCATTACCAGGCTGTGCTAGCTTATTTGATGGGAGCTTATTCCTTGTAAATAAATATGATGCTTGTTTGTTGTCATAAATAAATATTCAGATTTGGTATAGCTGTGACTGTGATCTGCTAGCTTGTTTTCTAGCTTATTTCTTGTCATTTAATAAATATTCAGATTTGATAGAGCCTATTTTGTACCTAATTGCCCATTTTGCTTCTACAGACCGAACAAGATGTCTGGCAGTGATGGGAGCAGCAACCCGCATTGTGGATCAGAAGCATCTCAAGTTCAATCAGATTCAGTTCCAATCTCCGGATCACCTCAACTTGAATCGATCAATGATTCACAACCAAGTGATGTAGATGAAGAAGAAGAGGAAGACATCATGGTTGGTTCGAAGAGGAAGCTCAAGTCGGCGGTTTGGAATGAGTTCACCAAAGTGAAGATTGGGAGTAGTGAATATGCAAAATGTAACCATTGCTCGAAGAAACTTTCTGGGTTGTCAAAAAATGGGACTAATCATTTGAAGTGCCATTTGAAGTCTTGTGTGCTAAAGAGGATCAAGCTTAATGGGCAGACAATGGTACAATCTGGTTTGAGATTTGATAGGACAGATGCAGGGACAATCTTAGTGGAGAACTACACCTTTGACCAAGACATAGCTAGGAAAGAACTTGGTGCCATGATAGTTCTTCATGAGTACCCTTTAAGCATGGGTGATTATGTTGGCTTCCGTAGATTTGTCGGCGCACTGCAGCCACTATTCAAAATTGGGACAAGAAACACAATAAGGTATACGGTCTATGAGCCCACATCTTTTCTGCCATTTCTATGCGCCCATATTAAGTTCGTAACATTTACATTTTTTTTCAGATCTGATATTATGGTACAATATGAGATGGAGAAGAAAAAAGCCATTGCATATATGGCTGGGATTCAGTCAAGAGTGGCCATCACTACTGATTTGTGGACAGCTGACAACCAAAAGAGAGGTTACATGGCCATCACGGCATATTTTATTGATGAATCTTGGAATCTTAGAAATATTCTCATGAGGTACTAAATTATTTCTTAGATCTGGTTGCATAGCATGCCTTTAAATCATGTTACTCAACACTCTTGGAATCTTATTGGTTTTGCAACTATTTAATGATAGGTTCATTTATGTCCCTGCTCCTCACACTGCTGAAATCATTGGTGAAGAATTATATGACAGCTTGGTTCAGTGGAATCTTGATGAGAAGATATCAGCAATTACTCTTGACAATTGCACTACTAATGATGCAGTAATCCCTTTGCTTATGAGGAATATTGGAAGACACAAGCTCTTGAATGATGGTAAGTTGTTGCATATGCGATGTGCTGCTCATATTCTCAATCTGATAGTAAAGGATGGGTTAGAGGTGTCGAAAGATGCAATAGAAAATATCCGTGATAGTGTAGCATATTGGACAGCTACACCGAAAAGGGTTGAAAAGTTTGAGGAGATAGCTAAATTTGTTAAAGTGGAAGCCACAACTAAGATAGTCCTTGATTGTAAGACTAGGTGGAACTTGTTGATATTTGAGAACGCAATAACGAATTGATCCACAAGCACACGGATATCGGTGAGCACTTCACCCGGGAGGTTATCCAGAGTATCGTATTTATTTTTTTACCACTAGGAGAAAGAGTGCATCTGACTAACCGATCTATTACTACTAACCCTTTAGGCAACAAAGAATGTCTCTCGATGTGAGTGATAAATAAAGAAGACTGCAACCGTAGTCTCCTTCTAACCTTGGTAAGGATGATCTACTATTCTATTGGGGAGGCTAACGAAATCTAGACACCACAAAGGATGTTCAACCCGCACCTATAAACCCTATCCTTCCTGCTAACGAGATATGGTCTGCAAAGGTAAGTCGGAATTGTCACGTTCCTCACTACTACCACGGTCCAGCTAGTCAGGGAATATCTATGAGTACCCCAGCCTAAACACCACATTTACGCCAACAATGATTACTCTAAACTCTACACGAAGAGATTAAAGTAAACTCATAAACCAGAAGAACAATAAAACAAGAACTTACTAGAATTTAGAAGTCGAAATACTGAAGAATCCTAGGAGCAAGCTTCGGGTTAGGAGAACTTGATCCCGCAGGTACAAGCTTGGAGTAGACACCGACAGGCCGGGCTTCCTCCAATCTACACCTCCACTCTATCTCTCTCAATCTAGTAGAAACTAGAAGATCTATTTCTACTTTACATTGGTTGCTAAGCCTAAAAAGAAATATTAATTAGAGAAGAGGTTTTCCTTCGAGGGCACCCCTCAATCTCTATGATAATTTCTTGTCTTCTCCAGGGGCCAGGGGGGTCTCCTTATACAGTCCTCCTCCTCTATGCGTTTTTGGGTCGGTAGGCGAGGTGGTACTATGTTTTCCTTGATCCAATAGGTCGGTGGAACATCCCGTGAGAAGAGAGTCCCGATTGGCATCCAACAGGGGGCGGGCGCCCAGGTCACCAGGGCGGGCGCCCTGGGCCTGGCCCCTTTCGGCCTCTGCTTTCTTTCCGTGGCTTCTGGAGTCTTCTAGATGGTAGAAAATCGTGCGGTGCGTTGATATCTCTATGTAATCCCGACATGTGGGCCTTTCTTCCTTATTTTCTGATAACCCCCTGCAGAAATAGATAAACAACAAAACTCGTGGAATTCTGTCAGATCAAACCCTAATTCTTGGTGTTGGTTGCATATTGGTCCTTTCCCTTGTTTATTTGATAATTAAAATTGATACTTAAGAACCGTCAACAAATACCCCCATACTTAGGCTTTTACTCGTCCTCGAGAAAAGGATGGTTAAGAACAATATTTGGGGTAAAACATTTTAAAGCATTCTTTTTATAATTGCAGGGTGTTAAAAATCTACTGTGTACCATAGTCAGTGAAGTATATGGTTAAGAGTAAAGATCCTTTCTTCTCAATCCTGTCACTTGGAGTTTTTGTATATTTTTGAAAGAAAGTTAGCATACCTTTTTATCCTCATAGGTTCTTCTCAGATCACTAATTATCTTTTATATATCTCACTGAGGTTGTTTTAATTTGCAAAAATTCTCAAGCATACTTACTTTGCATTTATTGCCTGATCAAAACGAGATCCGAGGAGGGGAATGTCATACTCTTAGATCAAAGACTTTGGAAATTAAAATCTTTGTCAACTCTTGCTGGCATATTGCTTATTAGAGGGACCATGGGCTGTCATTTTCTCTTTTTCTTCTTCTTTTTTTTTAAGTGGATACCGAGGTATCTCTAATTCTACTGCTGGACACTTGTCCGTTTTTTTCTGCGAGGTTGTTGAGCACTTGCTCCTTTTTATTTCCTCGAAATATCTTTATTTTTGCATAGCCCATGCCTCTAATGCAATAATACTTCGGAAGAGTGAATCTTTCTGAATAAATGTCTTGATCTTAGGAGCATGATAAATCTCTCAACAAGGGTCTAACTCATTTTGAACAAACTCAATACAAAGTAGATAGCTTTTATAATCATAATTAATATTTTCAATTTTATCAGGCATATAAAACACTGAGGATGGTAGCTAGAATTTTGAATATTTTGAAATAAATTCTCCAAGTAGCAATGATATCAAGAATAAGAAACTCATATTCTACCATCACATATTCCATATTGACTTAAGTAACACAGGGTTTTAAAATGATTTTATAATAATTGCAAGTTTTCAGGAAATATCACAGATTGAGATTAATCATGATTAGAAATATTTTAATCTTTTTATTTTATCATGTCGGAAACAGTATTCTGCATAATCCAAAATATATGTATGTGTAAAGTAAAGTGTGCAGAGTGTGTACCTGAATCGTGGAGTGGTGTGGTCGGAGTGTGTTTAGCATGTCGAGGGATCTCCCCCATACTTGTTTTCTGCTTTCTTGCACAAAAATAAAGTAGAGACACACAAGACATAATAATAATAATAATAATAATACTCTTTATTAATCTTGAGGCATTTATTACAAAAGACTAGTAGCAAACTGACGATAGTAGCAAACTGATGATAATAGTAAACCTAAACCGAATTTAAAGATAAATGACTAAGATGCATTGCCTCAAGGTCTAATCTAGATAACTTAGCGGCGCTCTAATTCCTTCTTGTTGGCACTGGCAAGATCCTGCCTAAGGCCTAGTATAATAGTGTTGTGGTTAGAGAGCTGCCTAGTGAGGGAATTAATCGAGGACTGAAGGTCTATGATAACTCTGTCTAGTCTGCGAACGTCCTCATCAATATCCATTATAGTCTTGCGATGCTTGGGAGGTGTCTCAAAAGCATTGAGAGCGTGCTTCGGGGCTGCCTTTGGAGGGATGAAACGGTGCTCTAATCCCTTCAAAGTAAGGCCTTTCCACCTCCGTAGTGTAGCGAATACTGCTGATCTCGCCGCTCCGGTTGGTCTTGACTCCAACGACCCTCTCATTGGGTCTAGGTGGAAGGATCCTTGTGCCGATTGGCACCTTGATAGTGGTCTTTGTCTTGGATGATGATCCCTTGAGAAGTAGGCGTTGTGGTGGTGCGGTGAGAACTGGTTGAGCATGGTAAGATTGGGCGGAGCTGTGTTGGCGTAATGGCATGGCTTCTAGCTGTCGCTCTGTGTTGGCCGGGACGAGAGCACGGGCATCGGGGTCTTCCACAGGCTCCATGTTGAGGTTGAAGGGGACGACTTCCCAATCATCATGGTGCTTCTCGGCCATTGGAGCAGCAAGGAACTAATCAAGCTCTAATTGAAGGAGAGAAGGCTTTGTGGCTTGGTGTTTGAAAACTGAGGTCAGGGGTCTTGTTTATGTAGGGGTCAAAAAGTGCCTCTAGGGGTTGTTCGGGTTGCTCCCGTCGATGTCCGTGCGAAACTATCCATCTGAGAGATTATTCGGATTTCCTTAAGTGCATTTTAACAGAGAAAGTTGGGGCCGAGGGGGAACAGGAGCTGGGCGCCCGCCCACCTGATCTGGGCGCCCGCCCTCTCTCTGGCCCCTCTGTGGGCCCACTTCCTCGAGCGTGTTTCTAGATGCAAAACTATTTAGGAAAATATATGTATGACCCAAAAACGTCAGATTAAAAGTGTTGAACTCTAATTCTCCATGGGAAGGTAAAAATGGACTACGTCTATTTCTTCTAATTCTTTATTGGGCTCTAAAAATAATTTAAGACGTTGACCATTTACCTTGAAGAACGTACCTTCGTCATTTTGAAGTGTGATAGCTCTGTGGGATGATGAATTAATTACCTTGAATGGTCCTTCCCATTTGCTCCGGAGTTTTCCATGCCCGAAAAGCTTCACCCTGGAATTAAAAAGTATTACCTTATCTCCGGGTGTGAACTCCTTCTTCTTGATTCTCTTGTCATGCCACCTTTTGACTCTTTCTTTGTAGATCTTTGAGTTGTGATATGCTTTCTCTCGCCATTCTTCTAATTCTGATAGTTGCATTCTTCTATAATCTCCAGCAACATCTAGGTCCATATTCCATCTCTTTATGGCCCAGTGTGCTTTGAACTCTAGTTCAACAGGTAGATGGCAAGTCTTCCCGTACACCAATTGGTATGGAGACATTCCAATCGGGGTCTTGTATGCTGTCTGGTATGCCCAGAGTGCATCGGGTAACTTGTCTTTCCACGCCGTTCCCATTTCATTTACTGTCTTCTGAAGAATATTCTTAATTTGCTTGTTGGAAGTCTCTGCTTGGCCACTTGTCTGAGGATGATAGGGGGTAGCGACGTTGTGACGGATTCCATGTTTTGATAGATATTGCTTGAAGCGTTTGTCGATGAAGTGTGCTCCTCCATCACTTATCACTACTCTGGGGACTCCAAATCTTGGAAATATAATTTCTTCAAACATCCTCTTTGAACTGACGTTGTCGGCATGCTTGCAAGGTAATGCCTCTACCCACTTGGAGACATAGTCAACCGCCACCAAGATGTACTCACACTTCTTTGATGGAGGAAATGGACCCATGTAGTCTATTCCCCAGACATCAAAGAGCTCAATCTGAAGGTTGTTGATGAGTGGCATTGCATCCCTTGTATTTATGTTCCCGTGCCTTTGACATGGCCCACATCTTCTGATATATTGCTTCGTGTCTTCATACATTGTAGACCAGTAGAATCCACACTGCCATATCTTTGAATGTGTCCGGAATGCTCCATAGTGACCTCCATATGGTGATGATTGACATCTGTCGATGATCTTCCATCCTTCCTCAGTGGTCACACATCTCCTAAGTAAGCCATCAGAGCATACTCAGAAGAGGTATGGCTCATCCCATATATGTGAACGACTTTCTTGAATAAGCTTCTTCTTATTTGCTCCTGGTGGTACATACCCTGAAACCATAAAATTAACAATATCTGCATACCAGGGGTCAGACCTGTTAATCCCGTAGAGCATGTCATCCCGGAGTGAATCATTGATGGGGGTTTCCTGTGGACTCTTAAAATACATTCTAGACAAGTGATCAGCAACAGAATTTTCTACTCCCTTTTTATCTTTTATTTCTAAGTCAAATTCTTAGAGTAATAAGATCCATCTAATCAGGCAAGGTTTAGCATCTTTTTTAGTGAGCAAATATTTTAGTGCAGCATGATCAGTGTAAACAATTATTTTAGCTCCAACTAAATAAGATCTAAATTTATCAATGGCAAAGACAACAGCCAGAAGCTCTTTTTCAGTGGTTGCATAATTAAGTTGAGCTCCTGTCAAAGTTTTACTGGCATAAGCAATTGCATGATGCTTCTTATTTTTAGTTTGTCCCAAAACTGCCCCCACAGCATAATCACTGGCATCACACATAATTTCAAAAGGCAACGACCAATCAGGGGGTTGAATGATTGGTGCAGAGATGAGTGCTTTCTTTAATAAATTAAAATATGTTAGACATGCATCATCAAATTCGAAAGGAGCATCCTTGGCAAGCAAAAGAGTAAGTGGTCTAGCAATGAATGAAAAATCTTTTATGAATCTACGATAAAAACCAGCATGGCCAAGAAAGCTTCGAATTCCTTTTATATTCACAGTTGGAGGTAGTTGTTCAATTACTTCAATTTTAGCTTTGTCTACCTCAATACCTCTTTCAGACACTAAGTGTCCCAGCACTATTCCTTCTCTAACCATAAAATGACATTTTTCCCAATTAAGGACTAAGTGCTTTTCTTCACATCTTTGCAAAACCTTGTCTAAGTTTTCAAGACAACTATCAAAAGTTTTTCCATAAACAGAGAAATCATCCATGAAAACTTCCATAACCTCTTCAATCATATCAGAAAATATAGACATCATGCATCTTTGAAAAGAAGCTGGTGCATTACATAACCCAAAAGACATTCTACGGTAAGCATAAGTTCCATATGGGCATGTAAAAGTGGTTTTGCTTTGATCATCGGGATGGATCGGGATCTGATGATACCCTGAATATCCATCTAAGAAACAGAAGAACGAATGGTTCGCTAATCGCTCTAGCATCTCATCTATGAAAGGTAAAGGAAAGTGATCCTTTCTCGTGGCTTTGTTTAGTTTTCTATAGTCTATGCACATCCGCCAACCTGTGACGGTGCGTTGCGGAATTAGCTCGTTCTTTTCATTCATAATAACAGTCATGCCTCCCTTTTTAGGCACAACTTGTACTGGGCTTACCCACTCACTGTGCGGCACAGGATATATAATCGCTGCATGCAGCAACTTTATAACTTTCTTTTTAACTAACTCTCTCATAGTGTTGTTAAGTCTACATTGGGATTCTCGAGAGGGTGAAACAGAAGGATCTGTTGGAATACGATGGGTACAAATCATAGGACTGATTCCCGTAAGATCTTGGAGTGAGTAGCCGAACACTGAGTGATGTTTCTCAAGAATGGTCATTAATCGCAGCGTTTGATCCTGAGTGAGTTTATCGCTAATGATTACAGGGAACTCTGGATTATTGTTTAGGAAAGCATATGTGAGACCGGGTGGTAAAGTTTTAAGCTCTATGGGGGGTCTAGGTGTTTCTGCAAACTCATCTAAGGGTTCAGGTTCAGAAGGTTCGGCTTCTTCTTCTATGAAGAAAGGAGTTTCGTCTTCTAAGTCTGGTTCTTCTAAAAGTTCTAGAGATGCAGCCTTTACCTCCTCCATAGGATCAGGCAAAAGATATGATTTGGCCTTATTGTTTAAGGAGTGTGAAATTGTTATTGGGAATTTAAAGGTTTTTCCAAAAAAATGTGTAGCTTTCCAGTATGACCTTCATAAAGGAGTCTTCTACCGTAAGAGGTAGGACATTAATAATTCCAAGACTGGGGACTAATCGTCCCGAAGATTCCTTTATGTCCTTTGTTGTGGGGGTTAAGACAAGATTTTTAAATAGTTTAAGTGCAAAAGATTCAGACATGATGTTGATCCCCACAACAGGATTATAAAGAGCATTAAATCGATCAGAATTATAAGCACAGCGTATAGTTATAGAGGGTGTGTCCAAACGGATCACATCAGAGGAAAGCTCTGATTCCTCCAACCATTCGCTACTTATGACTGAGATAAGCTCTCTTAATTGATATTCACTTGCCAAATAAATGCTAAACTGGCCGTCTTGGGGTTTGTCAATAGAATGGTAGTTTGAAATGTTTCCAAAATCGGCAAAAAGATCGGATTCTATATCTAGCATGAAGTCCGGTGGTGGAATTTCTTCCTCTTGTGGCTTAGAACTTGGGATAGCTAAAGTAGATGAAGAATTTGGCAGAGTGTCTACTTCGGCTTCGTAGGTTTCATCATGAAGGGTATTATCCATCTCAGCTTCTAGGATTCTATCTAGGATCACTCTAGCTTCATCAGTAGGGATTCGAAAGAAAGAACCTCTAGACATTGTGTGTAGCATTTGTTTGTGATTTTTCTGAAGACCTCGAAAAAAGTGGAATAAAAGAACAGGGTCTTCAAGATTAAGGTTTGGACCAGATTCTAAAAGATCAGAAAAACGTTTCTAGGATTTTCCCAAAGTTTCATTATCTTTTTGTTTAAAAGATAGGACTTCGAGTCTAAGGTCGGCTATACGGTCAAGGGAATAGAAATCTAGACAAAAGTTGGCTCGTAAAACTCCCCATTCACCTTGTTGTTGACTTACCTTCTGACTG
This sequence comes from Sorghum bicolor, assembly GCF_000003195.3. Classification (NCBI taxonomy): domain Eukaryota; kingdom Viridiplantae; phylum Streptophyta; class Magnoliopsida; order Poales; family Poaceae; genus Sorghum; species Sorghum bicolor. The sequence goes on along the minus strand of NC_012870.2, from coordinate 25,228,797 downwards.
TACCATTGTCTAGCTTCTCCCCTTAAAGAAAAAGGAAAAAGCTTCCAACGTAAAGTTTTATCATAAATGCCTTCAATGCGAAGACAATCACATGTTTGCTCAAAATCTCTAATATGAAGGTAAGGGTTTTCGTCTTCCTTTCTCGAAAAAGATAGGTTTTGAATCATGGCAATCAACCTAGAACTTAACTTATACTGGGATGTTTGGATAGGCTATGATGACTCCCATGGTAAAAGGTCAGTTACTGAAGGGATTGTAGACTCATGGATCGATTTAGAATTTTGGTTTTCCATAAGGTAAGAATAAAGAAAATAAATAAAGAATATAAAAGATAAGAAAAGATAAAAGTATAGATACAAGCTAGTAGTAAGACTCAAGGTTATCTCAGCAACCGTCTTTCTCCCCGGCAACGGCGCCAGAAATGCTTGTTGATATTTGGGAACGCAATAAGGAATTGATCCGCAAGCGCACGGATATCGGTGAGCACTTCACCCGGGAGGTTATCCAGAGTATCGTATTTATTTTTTTACCACTAGGAGAAAGAGTGCATCTGACTAACCGATCTATTACTACTAACCCTTTAGGCAACAAAGAATGTCTCTCGATGTGAGTGATAAATAAAGAAGACTGCAACCGTAGTCTCCTTCTAACCTTGGTAAGGATGATCTACTGTTCTATTGGGGAGGCTAACGGAATCTAGACACCACAAAGGATGTTCAACCTGCACCTATAAACCCTATCCTTCCTGCTAACGAGATATGGTCTGTAAAGGTAACTTGGAATTGTCACGTTCCTCACTACTACCACGGTCCAGCTAGTCAGGGAATATCTATGAGTACCCTAGCCTAAACACCACGTTTACGCCAGCAATGATTACTCTAAACTCTACGCGAAGAGATTAAAGTAAACTCATAAACCAGAAGAACAATAAAACAAGAACTTACTAGAATTTAGAAGTCGAAATACTGAAGAATCCTAGGAGCAAGCTTCAGGTTAGGAGAACTTGATCCCGCAGGTACAAGCTTGGAGTAGACACCGACAGGCCGGGCTTCCTCCAATCTACACCTCCACTCTATCTCTCTCAATCTAGTAGAAACTAGAAGATCTATTTCTACTTTACATTGGTTGCTAAGCCTAAAAAGAAATATTAATTAGAGAAGAGGTTTTCCTTCGAGGGCGCCCCTCAATTTCTATGATAATTTCTTGTCTTCTCCAGGGGCCAGGGGGGTCTCCTTATATAGTCCTCCTCCTCTATGCGTTTTTGGGTCGGTAGGCGAGGTGGTACTATGTTTTCCTTGATCCAATAGGTCGGTGGAACATCCCGTGAGAAGAGAGTCCCGATTGGCATCCAACAGGGGGCGGGCGCCCAGGTCACCAGGGCGGGCGCCCTGGGCCTGGCCCCTTTCGGCTCTGCTTTCTTCCCGTGGCTTCTGGAGTCTTCTAGATGGTAGAAAATCGTGCGGTGCGTTGATATCTCTAAGTAATCCCGACATGTGGGCCTTTCTTCCTTATTTCCTGATAACCCCCTACAGAAATAGATAAACAACAAAACTCGTGGAATTCTATCAGATCAAACCCTAATTCTTGGTGTTGGTTGCATATTGGTCATTTCCCTTGTTTATTTGATAATTAAAATTGATACTTAAGAACCGTCAACAGAACTCAACTTTCAACATGCTTAGTCATGCTTTACCATACAAGTCTGCTTTCATTAGGGCAAGTCATGTAGATAGGCTGTACACTTGCTTGCCATCTGAGGATGAGTGGAACTTTGCTGAGGATGTTGTAGGGAGGCTTAAGTTGTTCAATGACATAACTACAATGTTCTCTGGGACAGATTATGTGACAGCTAACTTATATTTCACTAGAATTGCTGAGGTTAGAAAGGAGATTAGGGAGTGGTTAGCTTGTGGAAGCCATGTCAGCCAATATGGTAGCCAAATTTGACAAGTATTGGACTGATATTCAAGGGTTTATGGGCATTGTAACTATTCTTGATCCTAGATTTAAAACCACAGTACTGCTGATTTGTTTTGAGGATTTGCTTGGTACAACTGGTGGAGAGTGAGAGGATAGGGTTTTGGAGGTGAAGAATTTGTTAGCTGATTTGATGCTTGAGTACCATGGGGAAGATGATGTGGGAACTAGTGTCCCTGCAGCAAGTACAGCAGGACATAGTGATGATTTCTTATCTTCCATGATGGCTCGTGTTGCTAGTAGAAGGCCAGTGACAATGGGATTTAGGACTGAGTTAGATCGCTACTTGGATGAAGAGTTATTGGACATGCAAACTAAGAACTTTAAGGTTTTAGATTGGTGGAAGGTGGCTGGAACTCGGTTCCCAACTTTGAGGAAAATTTTAAGGGACATATTTGCTATTCCTGTTACAACTGTAGCTAGCTTCAGAATCAGCTTTTAGCACTGGAGGTAGGGTTTTAAGTGAGCATCGTAGCAGGTTGACTACCAAGATGATAGAGGCCCTAATGTGCTCCCAGGACTGGCTGAGAAACAAGTATAAAGGTATATGTAACAGTGCTCCCATGTCTATTAGCTTGCTGTTAATTTCTGCAAATAATTACTGATATTTATGCAAGCTAACTCATTTTGTCACTTTTATTTTGTAGTTGATGACAAAAACAAGCAGCAAGCAACCTTCTGGTCATGTCTTCAAGACATACAAGAAGGCCTTCAGGTAATTTGGCACTCTTGAGATGTGTTCATTTTCAGCTTCTTTGTGAATGTGATAATGGATAGCTAAGTTGTGACCTGTTTATTTATCCTAGGAACTTACAATATGAGGACAGATGAAGTTGCCATGAAATGGCATCATGGCGCCCCTTTGGTCACGGGAACAAGACATGATGCAAGAATGCTTCCTTTGATGCCTTTATGTTAAATTGCATTTCTGAACTTGTAACCTGTGTGGTCTGTTTAATTCATGGTGGATGAAGCCATGTGAACTTGTAATATTTTAGTCTTGTCTGGCAACTGTTGGAACTGGATGGCTGAACTTGGAATGTGGGAAGGCTGGAAGCCTGGATGGATGGTGTGTTATTGGCTAGTGCTACTATTAATTTCTACTACCTTGCTGCTCGACCTGGATATATTGCTATTAGATTAATATTCTGTATTAATTTCTGTTGGCTTGTTGCAATGATGCCATATATCAAACGTTGTTATATCTGTGCTTGTGGAGGCTAATCTCGGGTCTATTTTCGGGTGTCGGTTACCCGTCGGGTAAGAAATACCCGCGCGGGTGTGGGTATGGAATGAATTCCTTACCCGAGGGCGGGTACGGGTGCGGGTGCGGGTAAGATTTTAACCTGGCGGGTGCGGGTGCGGGTGGCCAGTACCCATCGGGTACGTACCCGTTGCCATATTGATTTCTAGCACGTCGGTGGACCTTCTTCCCCTCCAGCGTGCTCTACGGCCCTCGACGGCGGTGCAGCCAGGCCAGCTCGCTCGGTGGCCTCGGTGACGTTGGCACTGCCAGGCCCACGTGTATCTGCCAAATGGATCGCTCTAGGCCGTGTGTGCCGCCTCCGCCTGGCGGGCGGGCTTATCCAACTCAAGCGACAACTCTGTTCTCGTACGCTGAGTCAACAATGAACAGGGTATAAGTGCATACCTCCTCTAAAATCTGAATTTGGATTACAGTACCATCCATCAATTCATGTGTTTCTCATTTAATTTGATGTCAATCTGTAGGCACCGTGTTGCTTGTTTCCATCTAAATTTACTAATCCTTCTTGTTGTGTTTAATTTATTTATTTCAATTTAATATCCTTGTAGATTGTAGATCTGAATAGGAGGCTTAACATTCCAGATTGCAGATCTGGTTGATTCCAGTATTTTTGGATATGTTTCTAAGAAGATTATGTTTAGATACTTTTCTAAAGAAGTGTATGATTAGATACTTTGTCACAGAAGAGAATGTTTAGATACTTTTTGAAAGAAGAGTATCATATCCGACCCTTGAATATGGTTGTATCACTGGATACGTTTTTAGATTATAGTAGTGGCAATACATTGTTCTACATTATTTTAAACAAAGTTTGTCCTAAATAATTAAACAATTTTCAGCATATGTATACATACTTCGAAATAATTAAATAATTTACTACGTACATATACATACTCCCAAATGATATTACATATGTATATATACTTCCAAATAATTAAATAGAAAATGATACTACGTATGTATACATACTCCAAATAATTAAATAACTTATTTTATATTAGAATATACAAAGTTATCCACGGAGGCACATCCGATGCAAGACGTTACTTAACGGATCCTACTCTGCACAAACCCGGTTAGCTCATATGGATAGAATCGAGTGGCATATTATGAAGGGAGTAACTACTCCTGGGAATATAAAAAATACACTATATATATATATATATATATATATATATATATATATAAAATTGTTTTCTACTCCTATTGTATTTGGTGTGTGCCACTTTTACCTAATTTCTGATGGTTGATTCACCATTGTCTGGAGATGGCTGAAACTAAGGAATTATAATTTGAAACCTGCTTTTAACTCATGTCACGGCAATGGTTTACATCAGTTTAGGCTACCTGAAGTGTTTAACATTGTTTAGCAACAAAAACAAATTAACGGTTATCTGAAACAAAGACCACAGCATAGAAAACCTACTTGAGATTGCTTGAGTACCGGTGGAGCCCTATTAAAATAGTGATGGATTTGTATAGTTTGCTTGAAAAATATTGTCCCATTATTGTACATCAGAGACTATCTACTATACGTAATCAACTGCTTATGTATTTCACTATGGTCCAATAATATATATGCTAATTGTTGAGATATGCTAGGATAAATGCCTTATAAAGGAATAAGTCCAAAATGGTTAAGATGGTTTTTTACCTAGTTAATGTGTCACTGCTGGTGCCGAAATTTCATCAGCACAGTACATGAGAAATTACAATATAGACACGTGCGTGTCGCATGTGCACTTTCACTAATTTATATATGTGTGATGTGTTTTGCACCTTATCATGCTTTTTAGACAAGTATAAAAGAGTGTGGAAAAAACTAGATACAGTGAATTCAAAGGAACTCACGTCATACCGCTGCTACAAGGGAAATTAGGAGACCCCTATGAGGAAAATAGGAGTACCCGTGTTAAATCGAGAACTTTAACTCTGGTATGTAGGCTCCACAACAAGGAACCAGAAAACCAATTGAGCTATATTAAGGTATTCTCATATTGTATTATTATACCAGGGTAAATGTATATGTGTATATGGGAGAGACTTGGAGTGAAAAAATTTCATACAAGTCCTAATTATATTTTCCCATATCGTGTGTCGAAGAAGAAATATGATAGGGACTTGAGTCTCATTTCCCGAGCATAGCCTCTTCCTTAAGGATGAAGAAAATTTGCTGGCAGCCTATAACTTTTTTCCTTCCTGTATAATCTAACCCATATCGCCATATTGTGCACATAGTGACTACACGTATAAAAGGCTTATCATGCATCATACTAGAAACACCCTCAAACATATGTACTCAATGTAAGATTCATTTGATACACACAAAAAGCCAAGCACACTTGCATTATTGATAGTAGCACATTTTGTATGCAACATGACTAATTTTAATACAAGGGCACATAAAGCCCTTTTATTCATCGTTACCGAAATACTCAATATTAGTAAAGGTGTATATTAGATATCCAAATCCATATAGAAGGCCTATGGATTACCACTGCCAGCACTTCCAGAGCCACTCCCTGAGCCACTTCCATATCCACTACCATTTTGACCACTTTGGCCGCCTCCACCACCACCACCTTGGCCACCTGCCTGAACATATCCGCCATCATAAGGCCCATATCCGCCAGCTTGACCATATCCAGAGCCAGAGCCAGAACCTTGTCCAGACCCACCATTTTGTCCGCCACCGCCACCTCCACCCTGACCACCTCCCTGAGCATAGCCTCCTCCATAAGGACCATTCCTACTAGCCTGACCATACCCAGAACCTGAGCCGGAACCAGACCCAGACCCTCCATATTGTCCTCCTCCGCCACCTCCACCCTGGCCGCCTCCCTGAGCATATGCCCCACCATTGGACCCATACCCACCGGCTTGACCGTATCCAGAACCCGAACCATAACCAGATCCAGAACCCCCATATTGTCCTCCACCGCCACCTCCACCTTGACCGCCTCCCTGAGCATATGCCCCGCCATTAGACCCAGACCCACCAGCTTCACCGTATCCAGAACCAGAACCAGAACCATATCCTGACCCACCGTCTTGCCCACCACCGCCACCTCCCCCTCCACCACCACCACCACCCCCGGCACTAACATATCTTGCTACCCTTGCAGCATTTGCCACTCCAATGCCAAGGAGGACAATGAAGCAAAGAGCTGCCAACTTGGTTGTAGCCATTGGTAGTAGCAAACTATGTTGAACTTGAAGGATGGGATGAGTAGGAGGTGAAGACCCCATGGGTATTTATAGTGCTGGTCACCATGCAAAACGGCAGTCTTGCTCGCTAGTTGGTGTTTGTCATCAGGGAAAAGATAACGACATGGTAGGTACAGCTTGACTTTCATCAGGCGAACTGATGGAAACTCTTTTCTCAATTGGCCTGAATTTACGTGTGAAAAATACCTGAGCGCGCGGCCGGTGGGCGAGGTCAACAAATTTGGAATGCTACGTATTCTGCGGCCCAGGTATTTGACCAGCGATTCCTAGCGTGTTGGTCTCTGTACTAATGATCTGTAGATTACAATGCAGCATTGATCTGCTTGGACTTTGTAATGAAGTGTACATATAGTCAACAGTCTTTGGGTCCAACCAAATATATAAAAGGAAAATTAGCAATAATCGGTGTGTGCAGCATGCATGCACGTTATTACCACATCGATCGATCAGGATGCATGCAGTACATTATGTATATTGAGCAGACAAGTCGCAAGCTAAACAAGGTAATCTCTCACTCTCAGCAAATAAAATTTAAATGAGACCTACCAATATATATCATTCTTGCTTTCAAGGTTTGCTACTCCTCCGTTCCAAATTTGTAAGTCTTTTTGTCTTTTCTAGTTAATAATTTTTACCGTGCATCTAGACATAGTATATATTTAGATTCTATGTATGCAGAAAATCCATCTGAGTGAATAATTGTTAACTTCCCCCTACAATTCAAAATTTATCAATAGCATTAAGATCGCTCTCCTAAAATTGATAAAATTTCGTTAGCTGGCCTGACAACAATTCATGTACTCTAGAAAATGAAAGTTAAATGAAATAAACCATGGTGGGTTCATCACTTGTATGAGCAATTGAGAATGGCGAACTACTATAGAGAGAGAATGAGAGATGCTTGTCATTTCTACCGACAAGCATGCATATGCAGAATTTCGTGCGTTGTGCCGCGGCTTGTGCCTGACTGACCAAACTGGCGTCGTGGGGACTCTGCGACGAACCAATAGACAAATGAATGTTTGTCCGGGCGTGAAATCGACATAAGCTGTTCGGCACTCTGCGATGGTGATGCATTGCTCCTGTTGTGTTCAAGGATATGGCTAAGTGACTAATCGGCCAGTGTCTGCTAACGGCCAACTATGTGAACGCAGAGACTTGGGGGCTTGGGGCCAGGATATGAGGATAAGCGAGACAGCTAGTACGTACTACGCTACCACAACTAGTACACTCTACCACCAGTCCACCACCACCTCTGGATTGCACAAAGCTCGATCAGCGAGCTGGGTAAGACAAGATTACAAGGGCGGTATTTGACCACAATCTTTAATCAGTGTGCATACGCTGCGACATGTCCCAACTCCCAACGCTTGGACAGGAGCGACCCCATACGTGCGCACACCTTGTCTTCCTCCGCTCCACACGCATGTGCCTCGGCTTCATCTGCACCGATTAGAGCTTATAGGGGGCAGAGACAGGATTTATTTAGATATATACACTTAAAAAACTTCTCGTCTCTCGCTAGCTCACTCCTGATGTAGAAGAATTGTCTGTCAACATAACAACATTGGTCCGTGATAAACTTATAAATGCCAGCTACTATTTGCTTGATGGCCCTTTGATCCATCGCTTGCACTGCTTGCCATCAGAGGGGTGTCGCAGCTTGCCGTCATCCTTCATTCGTTCCGCTGATGCATGTCAGGACATCAGCTGGGCATCCTCTGGGTTCCCGAATAGCGCATGTAGGCGATCGATCACTGGTAGGTACCACATTGACAGTGCAGGGCTTTTCCTCTGCATGCAACCCTCTTCTTCCTCATCCTCACGAGATGGGATCTGCTTCTTGGCCGTCTGGATCTTCGCCTTCTTCTTCCCTCTCTTTGTTGGTCCCTCATCATCCATGTTTGCACGACAACCAGCATTCCTCTTGTATCGGCTCGCGCCGCAGTGCGGACAGCTCTGCAAGTTTTCATAATTACCCCGATATAGAATACAATGGTTAGGGCATGCATGGAACTTTTTAAGCGTCATCGCCACTGGCCAGATCATCTTCTTTCCTCGGTAGGTATTGGTAGGCACCTTGTTACCCTCTAGGTATGAGTTAGCAAGCCTCTCTAATAGGTAATTGAAGCTCATGTCGGACCACCCATGGTGAGGCATCAGCATGAGCATCTAGAGGTTAAAACACAACACCGTCAAATGCTTCGGACAACCCTCATACAGGGGATTAATTGCTGCCTGCTTCATCTCTTTGAAATTCTCCAACCACTTCGGATTTCCAAACAGATTGTCATCTTGATACATATGGTTAGCAACATTTTAAAAAAAATCTCCACATCTTCGGGAGACAACATCACCCTGCTCATCATCATCATCGCCATAGTCTCCAATCAGATCATGGAGCCTGATGTAATCACGGTTCACACTATCACCGCCTGCCGCTGCAGATGGTTGTCGTCCCCCATCATTCAACGTTGACGAGTTACCTCCGCCAGATGCACAGGTTGCACTTGCATCTGCTTCTTCACCGTGATACTTCCAAACGGTGTAGTCCTTGACGAAGCCATGTCGGATCAAGTGAGACTGCACCACGTTATCTTCCTAGAGAAGGTTGTTCTTGCAGCTATTGCACGGACAAATGATGCGCTCTCGACCCAAATGCACATGTGCTTTTTCACAGCAGCAACAAACTTTCTCACATGTCCTAAAAAAGCTAAATCATTGCTAACCCTCGGTATCTTATACATCCACTCTTCCCTAACCATAATGACCGTGACCACCTTGCACACACAAAGGAGAAAAATAAATAAAGCCATATGAAAACATGTGAGTACCCTTAGATCTAGTTTTCTCTCTCCTCCATTTGGATCTAGATCTAGATCTACCTCAAAACCACCTAAATAATGCAAAAGAGAGAAAATGAGAGTTAGAGAGTAAGAAATCCACGTCTTGTGGCCCCCCTTCACCAAATAAAAGGGCAAAATGTTCTCCCCTTTAAGATATCAAATAGTAACATTGTGAGGTCAAAACCTAATAAATGGAGAAGGAGCCATAGGGAAGAAGAAGGGCTTGCTGCTACTTTTATAGGCACAGCCTTAACCGTGGCGGGCACATTAAAGAAACCACCATGGTTAATCAGTTATTAACCGTGGCGGTTGTTGTTAGAGCAACCGTCTGTCGACGAAAGCTAGTCGGCAGTCTACCTTGGGGTATACCCACGGTAGTAGTTTATCGGTAGACGGTGCACAAGCTACGAACTTGATGGTGACGCAAGACACAGACAAGGTTTTTATCTAGGTTCGGCCGCCGTGTGGGCGTAATACCTACGTCCTGCGTCTGATTGTATTGGATTGAGAGAATAATGTGTCCTAGGGGGTCCCTTGCCTCTCCTTATATAGTCCGGAGGGCAGGGCTACAGATCTGGAAACTAATCCTAGTCGGTTACAATTGCCATGGATAGTTCGATATCAATTCCTATTCTAACCGACTAGAATCCTGCTTGATCTCCACGTCTTGTTTCCTTGCGCGAAACTCCGAGCAGCCGGATCAAGCCTCGAACTTGTCTCGTAATGGGCCAAGCCTCCTGGCCCAAGTCTAGCCGTAAGGGTATAGGGGTTCATACCCCCACAGCTAGTCCCCGAGTACCATGTATTGTGAAGTAGCACGCCGTCTTGGGCTTCTTCGACCAGTGAGGCTTGATGTCTTCGATAAGCAGGAAAGTCGCCCAAACAGTTGCAACGATATTTTAACCAACTTGAAAGACAGTTGATCAACATTGATATTGAAGAAGCAGGTTGTTCGAAGAATGCATGGTGCTCTAAATTAAAAAAGATTTCTTTCCTGATGAAGTGTGCCCACTTTACTTTTCTGAAAAGTATGGATGTTGAAAAAGCAAACATATTCACCGCAAGGTGAAGTGTGCCCACTTAGTCCCCGAGCCTGGTAGTAGGTGACGTAGGCACGTGGTGCCAGGGTCAGAAGAAAAAACCTCAGAGAAGTTCTGAAACTGAGATGCATCGCCAGATGCATCGTACCGATGTAGTCCCCGAGCTTGCTGGAACGTGAAGTATGAACCTTGTAGCAAGGTCTAAAAAATTAGAATTATCCAGTCCCCGAGCATCTCATGTTCGCTTGCCATCGGATAGACTTATCAACCAGTCCCCAAGCGTGTAATGCTCGGTGGTTGGTGCAGCACCCAGATCTCCAAACTGGCAGACTGGTCGACCAGTCCCCGAGCATACACTGCTCGGTGATCGGTGCAGTCCCCAGATCTCCAAACTGGCAGACTGGTCGACCAGTCCCCGAGCATACACTGCTCGGTGATCGGTGCAGTCCCCAGATCTCCAAACGGGCAGACCGGTCGACTAGTCCCCGAGCGTACACAGCTCGGTGGTCGGTGCAGTCCCCAGGAACGTTGATCCTCCACCCATTTTTGTCTGTTATTTTGAAAAAAAAGCATATTACCACATAAATGAGTGACGTGATGAGACCTCCTGACGCATTGTCAGATGGTTGCGTGAAAAGGTGTGCCTGGTAACTGTGCAGCCGCTCTTTGTGCGGTTCGAGAAAAGGAAACCATCAATTATACGAAAAGGCTGCCTTATTAACTGTCGGTAATTGTTGAAGACCGAAACGCCGCGTCCGCTGTTGGGCCCGCTCACTTCCCAATAATGCGGGAAGTGGGAGGGGTGGAGTTGTTGATTATAAAAGCTTGACATTGCCCCCGTATTGCTTACCCTGCCATTGCCTTCAAGCTTTCCACTCTTGCCTTCTGCAATCACCATCAGTCCGCCCATCTTGCATCCATTCCTGCAGCGTCAATGGCGAAGAGCGACTCCAAAAAGAGGGCCGAACTGATGGCCAAGGAGTGGAAAAAGTCTCGGAGCAGCGTGAGGTCCCTCAACGACCTCGTTGGTATGGGGCTACTGCACAGCCAAGAGCTCGGCGGGTGGAGGGCGCCAGAGGGGGAGAGCTACCCCGACCCCCGTGCCGGTGAGATCGTGGTTTTCGAAGATTTTTTAAGAGGGGTTTTGGGGTTCCTGTCCATCCTTTTCTCCAGGGGCTTCTTCTTTACTATGAGATCGGGATCTGCAATCTGCACCCGAACTCGATTCTTCTTATTTCCACTTTTATCCATCTGTGCGAGGCCTATGTTGGGATAGAGCCGCACTTCGATCTTTTCCGCTACCTTTTCTGTTTGAGGAAGAAGGGAGCGGTTGGAGGCTCCATTGTTGCAGGTGGAGTATACCTCAATCTTCATGACGGGATGAAGAACCGGTATCTCAACTGCCCGTGGAACACTTCTCTCACCGAATGGTACAAGAAGTGGTTCTACGTCAGGGAAGAGCCGGGCAGCTCCACGTTCTGCGACGTGGGGTACATTCCCGAGAAGAGGGTCAGTTGGACAGACCGCCCAGAGTTCGCCGGTCAGGTAGAAGACCTGATGAAGCTGATCGGCTGGTCGCGTTTAGACGGGCTAGGAGTGGTCGGCAACTTCGTGTGTCGTTGGGTGATGCCCTGCCAGAAGAGGGTACACTCAGCGTACGAGTACGCTGGGAGCCAGGATCCGACCAGGATGAGCCCTGAGGTTTTGGAGAAGGCGGAAGTGCAACAGCTGTTGAACGAACTGTTCAACTTTGCAGACAGCAGCTTCGTCCGTAGTGGTGATCGGGTGCAGGCCTTCAAGCTGGGGCGACCAGCTCCCAAGGTAACGTTGCGAACTGATTTTGCTTTCTGAGTACTTGTTCTTCCTAGTTGTTGACTTGACTTTGTTGTTATTGCAGATCGGAGACGTTGACCGGTGCATAGTGTACGTATCACTGGCACCTGGCATGGAGAATCCCGTGGGTGAAGACCCGCCAGAAGACGACGCTACTCGGTGTACTCGGTACACCAGCAGTGAGGAGGAGCAGAACCATCCCGCCCCGACCACCGAGGACAGAGTGGCGGGAAAAAGGCCACTGGCGGCGGAACCCTCTCCTGCGGCAACGCTGCCGGCAGATAGCAGCCAGGCGCCAAAGCGCCGTCGGCTCGTCCGGATCGCCGATGACGACGACGAGGAGGAAGCTGCGCCGTCGTTGGTCCGGAGGCCGCGCAGTCGTCCGGACGTTGCACCGGCCACCACTGGTCGGGCGACCAGTGACCCGCCTGCACCGCACGTCGAGCCGACGCGCGTCGTAGAGACGGGGGCGCAGGTACCGACTGGTAGAACCAGGAGGAGGTTCACCGCAACACACCGGTGCTCTGACCTGTAAGTTTTCATTCTTACTTTCGTGCTGCGATGTTTTGCATTTTGTTGCTTCGTTTTGACATTGTTTAAATGTCGTCTTGTTAGCACGGCGTTGGACGTCGATCCTGGCCACGTTGCTGCCTTCTGGGGACGCCGTGCCACAGACCACGGAGCAGCCCGCGGCAACATCCGCGGCAGAGAGCGCCGAGGAGCATCCGGCATCAGCAAAGGCCATGGCGAGCACCCCGACGAGAGACGAGGAGGATACGAGGACGTCTCCCCCGAGTAACGTCGTGGAGGAGGAAGACAGGGCCCCGACTCCTCCATCAGCCAAAGGGAGGGGAGTCCCAACACCGCCCCGGGCAGGGGCCTCTTCGCCCGCAGGCTCCCATGGCCTGGACCAGGGACCAGTGATGCCTGCGACCACAGTCGGTGGTAGTGCGGCGAACGAGGAGACCCAGGCGGCCTCTGACGATGACGTGGAGGAGACTGAAGGTCGTCCCCGTGATGGCCGCCAGCACGTCTACGTGTGGCGCCAGCGCGGGGACCACTTCATCAGACACGAGGAGCTCACGAAGACGGAAGAGGCCGCTAGGGTGGAGCGTGCTGCAAAGCGTCTCGTGGACAAGGTTAAGGTAAGTGGTCCTTTGTGCTGCTCGACACTTATGTGGTATGTTCCTGGGTTCGACATGTGTTCTACTTTGCAGGGCGCAATGAAAACGGCGAAGTATCGGAAGAGGTGCTTCGACCAAATTGAGGGTATTATGGCCGAGAACAAGGCCCAGTCCGCGGAGGTGGATCGGCTTCGGTCGGAAGTTGGGGAGAAGGTGGCCGAGATGAGTGCTCAGGAAGAGCGCCGTCTCGACCTCACTCGGTGTTTAGCCAACCAGTATCGGCAAAGGACAGGTCAGTCGCGTATTCCGCTCAGCTGTCTGTAGCCGCGTGGTTAGTTTTGTTGACCAAGGGATTGTTCCTGTAGACTTGGAGGAGGTTGCGTGCCTCCCGCAAGAGAAAGAGCAGCTCGGCCAGGAGCTTGCCGGGGCGTTGGAGATTGGGCGCCGAGCTGGCGAGGAGCTAAGCAACAGGAATCGGGAGCTGTCTGGTAATAACCGTGCCACCTCTATTTTGTTTGGTTGCCAATGTTCCTTTCTTTATTTGCGAACTGACCTCCTGCTTGGTTTGTAGTGCTCAAGGTGAATACCAAGAAGCATTTAGACGAGCTGATCAAGGACCGAGACTCCTGGAAGTCCAACTGCATCAAGCTTTGAAAAGGAGTGGCCCCGGTACTTGACTTGATCAGCCCGAGCTTCCTGAAGACCAGCCGCGCGCGCCGAGACTGACGCCAGTCGAGAAGGCGCAACGGGCGTGGGACTGGCTCTAGCAGTTCGTCAAGGATGCCGGGGAGTTCGCCGGCACGCACGTCCTCAGCATGGTGCGCGCCCACTATCCTCTGGTCGACCTGACCAGGCTGGAGAGGGGGTACCCCAAGGAGGTTGGTCCGCAGGAGGCAGACGACCTTCGTGCTGGCCTGCTTGACTTGTCGTCGACAGTGATCGGCGACATCAACCTTTGCGGGACAACCACTCCCCCCGACCAGTCGGGATCAGATAGGTCGGCCAGGGAGTTGTTGGGAGCGTCCATTGCCGAAGATGGGCGGTCGACGCCTGCGGTCTCGACCAGCCAGGCGCCGGTGGCCCCGACCCCTTCGTCTGGGCAGCAAGGCCGAGCGGGTGATCAGCCCGAGGAGTAAGCCTATAGGATAGTCTGTAGAAGTAGACTAGGAATCGCCCAGTGGGGTGTTTATTGTAAACTCTGTATGTAAAGTTTGTAATAAAGTTTGATTTTGTCATGACCATGATTTTGAGCGTTGCAATGTTATCTGAGTGATGTATCACTGTGTTTGATTAACAATTGTTAAGAATCTTTGCCGCAGAGGAAAATTGTTGTGCCCGTCGAAGGCTCTGCGTGTAAACAATATATAGCGAAAAAAGAAAACTTTTATTATTGCTAATTATAAGAAACTTACAAACAGAAGGTACTAGAACTTATGGATAGAAACGGCGCAGTTTGTCTATGTGCCAAGAGTTAGGCACGCGTGTTCCGTCTGGGTATGCCAGTCTGTAGGATGTAGGGCGTGTGACTTCGGTGACCATGAAGGGACCTTCCCAAGGTGTGGATAACTTGTGCATTCCTTCTTGGCTTGTTTTCCACTTGAGCACCAGATCACCGACCACGAAGGAACGGTCTTTGGCATTCCTGCTGTGGTATCGTCTGATGGCTTCGAGATACTTTGCTGTTCGAAGACATGAGACTAGATGCTTTTCCTCCATGCAGTTGATTTCGAGCTCCCTTGTGCCGTCAGCCGTTGACTGGTCGAAGTTTTCAACCTGTGGAGACCCGAAGGTTACATCAAATGGGAGGACTGCCTCGGAGCCATAAATCATGAAGTAGGGTGACACGCCTGTATTGCGTCTGGCCTGTGTTCGGAGACCCCAGACCACGGCCGGTAACTCTTTCATCCATCGACCAGGCGCTCTGTCGTTCTTTGTGTACAACCTTTTCTTTAGGGCATCAATAATCATCACGTTCGCGCGTTCTACTTGCCCGTTTGCTCGTGGGTGAGCTACTGACACATATTTTATGACTATGCCTCTGTCATCGCAGAAGTCCCAGAACGTAGTGCCAGTGAACTGAGTGCCCAGGTCGGTGATTATGCTATTGGGATCCTGAATCTGTGTATGATTTGATTGAGGAACTCCACAGCTTTCTCGAAGGTTGCTTTGACCAGTGGCATGTATTCGATCCACTTCGAGAACTTGTCGATTAGCACGAAGACGAATTTGAAGTTGCCAGGAGCCGGCTTAAATGGTCCGATCATATCGAGGCCCCAGCAGGCGAAAGGCCAGGACGAGGGGATAGTTTGAATCTCGTGAGCCGGTACGTGGGTCCTCTTAGCGAAGAACTGGCATCCTTCACAATGTCAGACCAGTTTCTCGGCGTCGGCAACCGCGGTTGGCCAGTAAAAACCTGCTCGGAAGGCCTTCCCGACCAGTGTTCTTGAGGCCGCGTGGTTGCCACAGGATCCGGCGTGTATGTCATCCAAGAGCCTGATGCCGTCCTCTTGGGATATGCATTTGAGCAGCACTTCGGAACTTGCGTTCTTTCGCATAAGTTTGCCGTCCACCAGTATGTAATTCGTGGATCGTCGAATGAGGCGCTCGTTCTCCGTTTTATCCTGAAAGCCCAACCCGTCCGATATATACCTGATGAAAGGGGTGCGCTAGTCACGGCCTGTGGTTGTCGGAGTAGCGTCGTCTATGAGCATTGCCTCATTAGGTTGCTTTTCGACCAGGTCCGTGCCCACACTTGGCGCATGGATGTCTTGAACGAAAATACCTCGCGGGATCTAGGCCCAAGATGACCCTAACTTTGACAGCGCATCTGCTGCCTGGTTCTTATCTTGGACCACATGGATGTACTTTATGCCATAGAAGTTGGTTTCCCATTTGTGGATTTCTTTGTAGTAGAGGTCCATTTTCTCGTGGGTTGCGTCCCATTCCTTGTTGAGCTGGTTGATAACTAAAGCGGAGTCACTGTGGACGTAGAGGCGTTTGACTCCCAGTTCGATGGCTAGTCGTATGCCGTGTAGGCATCCTTCGTACTCGGCGACGTTGTTTGACGCCAGAAAGAGGATTCTAAGGACGTAACGTAGTTTGTCCTTGTTAGGCGACACGAAAAGTATCCCAGCGCCGGCACCGTTGATGTTCAAGGACCCGTCGAAGAACATTGACCAGTGGTCGGAGACATCGGAAACGGGAGGTTCGTTGAGGTCCGTCCATTCTGTGATAAAATCGACCAGGGCCTGAGACTTGACTGTGGTGCGGCTCTGGAAATCCAAGGAGAATGGGCATAATTCCATTGCCCATTTTACAATTCTACCGTTGGTATCTTTATTGCGCAGAATGTCCCCCAGAGGGAAGCTGGTGGTTACCAAGACCCGTTGGCCGTCGAAGTAGTGCTTTAGCTTCCTCGACGTTATTAGGATGGCGTATATGAGCTTTTGTATTTGTGGGTATCTGGCCTTGGACTCGTTTAAGACTTCGTTTATGAAATAAACGGGTCTCTGGACCTTGTAGACGTGGCCTGGCTCGTCTCGCTCGACCACTATTGCCGTGGAGATGACCCTGTCGGTTGCTGCAATGTAAAGGAGTAGGTCTTCATTGGGCTGAGGTGCTGTGAGAACAGGCGGTGAGGTGAGGAAGGTCTTGAGCTGGGTGAACGCAACGTCGGCTTCCTCTGTCCAGGAGAATTTCTCCGACGCCTTCAAGAGTTTGAAGAAAGGGAGGCCTTTTTCTCCTAGTCTTGAGATGAAGCGGCTGAGAGCGGCCATACATCCGGTGAGCTTCTGAATATCCTTGACACTCTTAGGTGGTCGCATGTCGAGCACTGCTTTTACTTTTGAAGGATTCGGTCGTATGCCGTCGCGGCTGACGACGTTGCCGAGTAGTAGACCAGAAGGGACCCCGAAGATGCATTTTTTGGGGTTAAGCTTCCACTTATATTTGTTTAGTGCCTTAAAGGTTCGGTCTAAGTTGTCGATTAGGGTGCTTGCATCTCTTGTTTTGACGACGACGTCATCTACATAAGCCTCGACGAGGTCATCATGAATCTCGTCGTGGAGGCATTGCTGGATGGCCCGTTGATAGGTGGCTCCGGCGTTTTTGAGTCCAAAGGACATGGTCGTGTAGCAGTATGCGCCGAAAGGAGTAATGAAAGACGTTTTGATCTGATCATCTCCCTTTAGCGAGATCTGGTGATAACCAGAGTTGCAGTCTAGAAAAGAGAGGAGTTCGCATCCTGCCGTTGAGTCGACCACCTCGTCGATGCGAGGGAGACCAAAAGGATCTTTAGGACAGTGTTTATTGAGATCAGTGTAATCAACGCACATTCTCCATTCATTATTCTTTTTGCGTACAAGAACCGGATTGGCGAGCCAATCGGGATGATACACTTCTTTTATAAATCCGGCTGCTAGAAGCCGTGTTATTTCTGTCCTAATAGCCTCCTTTTTGTCACGAGCGAACCGTCGCAGCTTTTGCTTGACGGGTCTTGCGGTCTTCGAGAAATTTAAGGAGTGCTCGATCAGGTTTCGTGGGACGCCGGGCATGTCTGCGGGTTTCCATGCGAAAACGCTCACGTTGTCCCTTAGAAACCTGACGAGCGCGTCTTCCTATTTAGGGTCGAGATTGGCCCCGATGAGGGCCGTCTTCTCGGGGCTGCCGTCGACCAGCTGTACTTCCTTGTATTCCTTGGACTTTGAATTCTTCCTAGCGGTCTCCTGCTCGGGTAGTCGGAGCTGGTCAAGAGGAAGCTGTGCAGCTTGGGTTGTTGTTTCTGCCATGCGGATTGAGAGATCGATTGCTTCGGTGATCTTGAAGCTTTCCTCCTCGCAAGTGTATGCGGTGTAGACATTGCCTCGAGCAGTTAAGACGCCCTTTTCTGTAGGCATTTTGAGGACCAGGTATGAGTAATGCGGAACCGCCATGAACTTTGTCGGCGATAGTCGGCCTAGTATAGCGTGGTAAGTTCCATCAAAGTTAGCGACCACAAAGTTGACGAACTCTGTTCGAAAGTGGTCGGATGTTCCGAACTGGACAGGCAGTGTTATCTGTCCGAGGGGTACTGAACTTTGACCTGGTAGGACTCCCCATAATTGAGCGTCGTAGGGCTTTAGCTGTGCCGGGGTTATCTTGAGAGCAGGCAAGCTATTGCGAAAGAGGATGTCGATGGAGCTTCCCCCGTCGACGAGCACGCACTCGAATCTGATGCTGTTGATGCAAGGATCCAGTATTAGAGGGAAACGTCCTGGCTCCGGAATGGCGGCCCACTGATCCTTCTTGCTGAACGAGATCTCCCTGTGCGACCTGGGGGGGAATTTTGGATCGGCGATCAGGCCATCCGTGCTGTCTATGTTGAGGCAGGCTCTTTTTAAGAGCTTTCTTTCTCGCTTAGACTCGATGGAGACCTTGCCCCCGAAGATGGAGTGGACCACGTCGGTAGGACTGACATACTGGTGTCGTGGGTCCCTATCCTAGTCTTCGTCCTCGTCTTCATGATCGCGCCCGTCCTGTTTCCCGGTTATCTTGGCGGGGTCGGCTTGAGCATCCCGCCGCGTGTAGATGTTTTTGAGGACACGACATTCCTCCATCGTGTGGTTGGATTTTGGGTGCAGTTGGCATGGCCCCTTCAACATCTTGTCGTAGTCTTCCTGGTAGTCTCGCCGCCCATTGGGACGCTTGACCGTATTCACCTCGTGGTCGTGGTCGCGAGGGCGCTTGCCTCTGAAGTCATCGCGATTGTCACGCCGCCTGTCCCAGCCTTCTCTGTGGTCCCGGTGGTCGGGGCGACGATGGTTCCTGTTGTCGAAACGACCTCGACTATCGTCTCGTCGAGGAGGCTGTTCGGGACCTCTCGCATCGTCCCGGATGAGTTTTTCCGCGTCGTCGGTGTCAGCGTTGTTGGCCTTTTGCGCAGCAGCTTGTTCCTCAGTGCTTCGTGAAAGCGCAGCCCCTTGATGAAAGCAGATATGGCCTCGTCGTGGGAGATTTTCGAGATCTTAAGGCGCATATCCGAGAACCGTCGGATGTAATCGCGCAGAGGCTCGTTTTTCCTGTCCCTTATCCTTTCGAGGTCGTACTTGTTCCCAGATTGCTCGCAGGTAGCGATGAAATTGTCGATGAATGCTTGGCGTAGTTCCTCCTAGGAGTCGAAAGAGTCCTTGGGCAGGCCTAGGAGCCACTGGTGACCAGCCTGGTCGAGGATGACTGGGAAGTAGTTGGCCATGACGTGCTCATCTCCTGCTGCTGAACGGACGGCGATCTCGTAGAGAGTGATCCAGTTCTCTGGGTTTTCCTTGTCGTCGTATTTTTTGAGTTTCTCGAGCTTGAAATTGCGAGGCCACATGACCTGGCGGAGGTGTGAGGAGAACTGTCTCACGCCCGGGGGGCCGTGCGTTGCATCGTACTCAATGCGCCGTAGGTTTTCGTGAACTGCTCTCTCCGTGGCGTGCATGTTGATGCGGTCCCGGGCGTCTTTGGGAGGGATATTGTATCGAAGATCCCTGTGCTGGTTTACTTCCTGACCACGCCCGTGATTCTGCTCGCGGTAGCCGCCGGCATCCCGACCGCCATCGTCACGTCGTGAATCTTTTCGACGATTGTTGGGGGAACGGCTGCGGTGGTGCTCGCTGGGTTGTGGTGAGGTCCGGCTGCGATGGGTCTGGTCGGAGGAGACCTCTGCATAGGAGACAGCTTGGACTCTTTTGAGCAGAGTGGCTGTCTGTCCCATCGCGGTGATCAGATGCGCGCGTACGCTGGATCGGACACCCTGGCACTCGCGAGTGTCAGGGAGTCAATCTAAGTTAGCCATGGCGACAGCCACGTTAGCGCTTGGTGTCTTGTAGACTTGCTGATCCCCCACCATGTCAAAAGCGTCGGTGAGGTTATGTGGCGGGAGTTGTCGTTCCTCGTCCGCGCGTCGTCGGGCGCGGTCGGCATTGCGCTGCTCGCGGAGCTGCCTCTGCTCGACTGTCTCTCCGTCAACGACCGGCTCATCGGCGCTGACATTGAAGACGAGATCTCCTCACCGTGGTGGAAAGACCGGGAAGCGAGAGAAACCCGGAGGATACGGTGGTAAATCCAGGTCGTAGTCTTCGTCCTCGGAGTTTATGACTTCGGTGGGAATGGATCCAGTGCTGGAGTTTGTGCTGGAAGGCTGGCCGTCCCGTAGTTCTCTGATCGTCACCATGTTGACGTAGTGACGAGCTGGCCGACCGCTCTGTTTTGGCAACCAACCAGCCTCGCTGAAAAGGGATTGGATGTGCCGCGAATAGAGAACGGTCGAGTTGTTCAGCCCGTAAGGATAACCTTGACCTGGATCAGCCTTGAGCTTGACGGACCGTCCTGAGGGGTGGAGGTTATCGTCAGAGACATTCCTAGCCGTTCGTGTGTGACAACACGAGTTGGCCGGTAGGTGTTGAAAAAATCCGTTGGCGCGGCTTGATCAAGCTGGCGCGAGATCCCATCTACTAGTCTGGAGGCTTAGAGAAGCTTGAGATCGGCGCGATCGAGGGCTCGGAAAAGGTCCGAGCCATCGATCTTCTTTCCCTTGTAGCGCGGAAGCGGTGGCCGGGTGCTCGGTGCCAGAGTCTGCGTGGTCGGAGCCGATGCCGCCGTCATCCCAGATTGGATCTGGGTTCCTTCCGAAACTGTGGACGTGGGGCCACCGCCGCGAGTTGTCCACGTAATCTGGCCGACGGTGAACGTGAGGCCTTCACGCACGGCCGCGGAAGCTGGAACGATGACCATCTTGTTCGCCGAAAAAGCTGTACGCACACCCCCTACCTGGCGCGCCACTGTCGACGAAAGCTAGTCGGCAGTCTACCTTGGGGTATACCCACGGTAGTAGTTTATTGGTAGACGGTGCGCAAGCTACGAACTTGATGGTGACGCAAGACAGATAAGGTTTTTATCCAGGTTCGTCCGCCGTGTGGGCGTAATACCTACGTCCTGCGTCTGATTGTATTGGATTGAGAGAATAATGTGTCCTAGGGGGGTCCCTTGCCTCTCCTTATATAGTCCGGAGGGTAGGGCTACAGATCTGGAAACTAATCCTAGTCGGTTACAATTGCCATGGATAGTTCGATATCAATTCCTATTCTAACCGACTAAAATCCTGCTTGATCTCCACGTCTTGTTTCCTTGTGCGAAACTCCGAGCGGCCGGATCAAGCCTCGAACTTGTCTCGTAATGGGCCAAGCCTCCTGGCCCAAGTCTAGCCGTAAGAGTATAGGGGTTCATACCCCCACACCGTCACGGTTAAAACTTAACCAAGATGGCTGCCCTAATGCAACTGCCATTGTTAAACAATTAACTGTGATGGTCACTGTAATACAATCGCCACGGTTAATGTATTAACCATGGCGGTTTACTTAGGTCAACCATCACGGTTAATAGAAAATTAACAATGGTGGTTTTGTTATAGTGACCGCCACGGTTAACTGATTATCCGTGGCGGTTGCCGGGCTGGCAGCCTAGCCCACATTATCCGAGGCGGGCCGCCAGCCTGTCCGCCTCTATGGCCCAAACTAAAGTGTCTCCAAAAAATTTTTTGTAGTAGTAATATAGAGGCGCCGTTCAAACCGACAAGCAACAATCATATGTCAGAAGATATATACTCAACCAAAATAAATAAAAATGGCCCGTTGTACTTTATTTGCTGATGAGCCTGGATGCCTACCTGAGGTTGTTAAACGATGGTTTCACTAGTAAAAAAAGCTCAACGGCGATGATTGTGTCTAATTTGTACAGGCGGTTTCTGTTGTCACGCGCCAGTGCAAAGAAAATGTCAGGCCCGACTCATAAACCACCTGTGTAAACCAATTATTACAGTTAGTTTTTTTAATAAAACCGTCAGTGAAAATAAAAAATTTCCATTGACGGTTCAGTTAAGAGAACTGCCTGTGGAAATAGATTTACACTGGCGGTCGACTTAGCTACACCGTCAGTGGAAATAAGTCATTTACACTGGCGGTTATATTATGTGAGCCGCCAGTGAAATCTTTGTTATAAATACCTTCTTCCTCCCCGAGCAGAGCTGTTTCTCGCAGCCACCTTCCATAAGAGGCCATTTTGGAGGTCTAGTTTTTACTAAATACAAGGGGAGATGTTTTGATCTTCATTTTTTGAAAGGAGGTTGCTAAGAAAGGTTAGTTTATGTCTCTCTTGCCTCTTTTTTTATTGTAGCTCAATTTGAGCCACTTTTTGGATCTAGGGTTTCATCATCTATTAGAGAGAAGAGTAGCTATGTTAATATCTTTATTTGCTCAAATGAGATTTCTTAAGATGGTTAGATGATGTCTCTCCTCTCTTTCCCTTTTCAATTTTGCTTTTAACTTTATTTTATCTAAGATTAATATAGGTATTTATAACACTTTGGTTTTTAAAAGAAAACCAGAGTCGTCATATGTGTGCCTAGAAAGTCCACACATACAACAAAAGAATAAAAATATCAGAAACAATGTTATATATATAGCGGGAAAATATATTTATAATAACACTTACAACTATCAGAGTATCATGTAATGGGTTGCTAAACTTCTTCTCAGGCTCCATTCTTCTCAGGGACGGCTGACTAGAAGCCCCGTATGTCAAGCACTTCTGATAGGCTTCTAGAAAACTCCATGACATTTTTGTCCTTCTTCTAAGCAACACTTTACTACACACTAAGGGGTGTGGGGGAAATAGCAAAGGTGAGTTCATGTCGAACTCAACAAGTACAGACAGAAAGTATAATGACATGTAAGGCTTAATCAAAGGGAAAGTTGACACTGTTTAACTGCGGATGAGCTTTTAAATTGATAAACTTTTATTACAACTCTTTTGTTAAAACAACCTATTACTAATTATGAGTGAAACATTCCAACCATTAATTAGATGGAAGTAAATTAACAATATTATTAATCATCATCATTGTTATTATTACCGAGGTAGCAACCTCAGATAGTAACTCGGGGTAGCAACCCCATTACCATGGGATAGCAATCCCAATTAAGAACATAAGATAGCAATCCTGCCAAACACGAGGTAACCAACTCAACCAAGTATCCTTCTCCAAGTTCCATGTGAATCCAATTTTCTCATCGTATGAGAGTCTAGGCCGCTCGTGACCATGAGCACGGGTGATATATCAGTTTTACACTCTACAGAGGTGTGCACTTTCACTCCAAGTTTTGATTCCTATTTGCCTGGGGTCATTACTCCCCAAAACACTACCAAGGTGAGCAGGTAGGATTTCACTATGAGACCTTTCACAGGGTCCAACTAATAGGATGCCACTCGTAAGTTTTGGCCGGGGCACTCGGCAGTCGTGCCCATAGCCATGGCGCACTGATCAACCGACAACTTAATATCCATTACCCAAGTTACTTCCTTACGCCTACCTAAAAAGTAACACCCTACTAGTGGAGGTCCTGATAATTAGTCAAGCCAGAGCCATATAGCTTGGAGCTACACTATATGTCCCAGGTGGCCGCTCCATGACTAAGTCCTTACGGAGGGCAGAGACACGTACGCCCAGCAACCAGGCCAACCACCAGTACCCGCTCCTCCTGTCACAACCATTATCACGATGCTCGCAAGCATCCAACATCTCCATCACCTCGGTGACTGTTATTCAGTATGTATTAAGCATCAAGTTAAGTAGAGATTATTCTTTATTAAAACTTGTGTATAAGGTGAGTAGAGCAGCTAAGCATAACTAATATACCCTAGTCTACAAATATACATAACCTCTGGTGTTTAAGGAATGATAAGTAAAACTAGTCAGGCCCTTAGGTTTGCATTTATTAGACACATGCAATGAAAGTAAATGATATTAAATGTATAGGATTAAAATGATCAAGTGGTGTCTGCACTTGCCTTTTTCCTAGAGTTTAACTGCTCAAAAGTCTACCGTCTTCTGGTCTCCAACTTCTGCTTTGATTGTTGGTCCTTTGCTCCTAGTTTTCGGCGCTAACAAACCACGCTTCCTCTACTCGCAACAACCAAGCAAATAGAGAACAAACCAACACGACTAAGAATAACACATCGCAAAAAGAAAAGCTTGAAAAGAGTCACTAAATGACACGGATCGATGCTGAGGTCATGAGAGCGCAAAACGGCTAAGAACGGAGCTATTGTTCTATCGAGACTCGCAACATAAGAGAGAAGACAAGTATGATGTATTTTATTTAATGAAACAAGATGATGGACTTTTTAGAGAAATGTACTAAAGTTGAGTTAACCGATTAAATTACAGAAGCAGGATTTACCTTTATAATAATTTAGCGTACTAAAGTCATTTAAGCATTTATAATTTAAGAAAGCATAAAACATGCAAGAGCAACTAATCGATTCACTATATATTTCAAGGTTAAACAAGACATAACAAAAAATTCATTTATGTTGATATTAATTATATTAGTATTCTTTATTAAAGATTAAAGTATATAACTAAGTTGCTTTTATCCAAAAGGCATTCGATAAATATTAGCTAAATTAATTATATGCTTTATATTTAACTAAACAAGCTATAACTAAGAAACACTTAAGTTAATATTAATCAAGTTAATATATGATTATAAAAAGACCGAAGTATAAATCTAAATTGTTTTTTAATTAATTAAAAATGACACTTAAGAAAAGATTAATCAAAATAATTACATTCATAAATATGGGACATGGAAAATAGCATTTGCTAACATGTCACTTAGGAGTATGTCATCACGATGACAGAGCAATAAAAACAGAATTACAACCTATGTTGGTTTTAATTAGAAACCTATTACATAAATATTAAACGAATTGCATTTAAATCAATAAATTTATAAATGAGTTGCATAACAAAGGTTTATACTACTACATAGAGCGCGTCAACATAAATCTAACATTACTCGAACCACTCGAATCGGAGTTAAAACGACTAAGTGGCGGAAATTAACAACTGGATGGCAAAACCGTAAATGCCATCATCTTCTACCTTGCCTTTCCCTATTCACGTATGCATCCATGGCTGCCTGCTGCTGCTCTCGTCGAGGGGCTTGTGCAGGGGCACAGAAGCTCGGCCGTGGGGCCTTGGCCTGCTGGCCGGCCAGAAGAAGGGCTCGCACGCGCCCAAGCTGGGCTGCGCCCGCGGTGCTAGGCCACGCACGGCCGGTGCGTGAGCACAGCATGTTGCTGCCCTCGGCCTGCAGCCACGCGCAGGGCCAGGCGACGTAGGTTGCGCGGAGAGGTGGCTAGCAGAGAGGAAGCACGAGGCTTGGCGCCGCTGACTAAAGGGTATCGTGGCCGGTCGATGAAGATGAAGAACGAGCTCGTCGATGGATGACATCGTCGGAAAAGAGAAGAGATTGAGATTAGGGAAACGATGAACGAGCACAGATTCAAAAAATAATAGCGTGCCGGTGTAGAGGAGATCGAGACGAATCTCGAAGGGGTGACGTTTGTCGCAAAGGATACCGCAGATGGTCGAAAAACCTTGCTGAAGGTTCGCCGGAAAAGTTCGCCGGCCAAATTTCGGCATTAGATATAGGGCAAACAGAGTGGCGGCTCGTTTGTACTTTTGCGATCAGCGAGAGAAGGAGAACGGCGGCATATATTTATATGCAGGGTTTGAGGTCGAGAAAAAATGAGGTATTTTTATATTTTTTTAGGATTTTCAGAAATTCACTTTTAGTAAAAAAAAAGTAATTCTAGAAAAACGTGAAATCGTTTTAAATCCCAAAAAATATTATAAAATTCCAAAAATGAAATAAAAACTTCTTGAGATGTACGGAGAGTTGATCAATGCAAATAAAGTTATTGGCGTCCATAAAAAAGAATTTTAGAGCATCCAAAAATTAGATTTTTGCTCTAGAAAAAATGGAAAAAAAGTCAGAAAAAATCTAGAAAATTCTCGGCAAGGATCGGACGGTGTCTAAATGTGTTTTTAAAATCTTAGCACACACAAAAAAACAAAACCAAGTAATAGACAAGCATCACATCAACAAAAGTCGACACAATTATTTTTTTTAAAAAAATTCCTAAATAGAAACCTAAACTAATGTTGAAAATTTTTATCCACATATTAAAAACCATTCATTTTATTTAGTTTTTTATAATAACAATCCAAAATAGGAATTTTGGGGTGTTATAGTATTTCCATGAATTGTGTGTTCTTGTGTATCTAAGTGGAGAGAGAAATAGTTGTTATCTTTGTTAAATTTTGTAGTTTTTATCTACATTTTTCAATTTGTATGTTTCTAAAATTATGTAGTTTGTGTTTTCATTTCTCAATTTAATATAATTATCCACTATTTAATTATCCACTATGTACTTATATATGAAATAGATTTAGTGTTTATTTAATGAAAAATATGAAAGAGATTTTGTGTTAATATCATTCTTCTACCTTTTAGCGAACATTGCTTTGAGGTCTTTAAATTGGAAAATATACAAGTGAGAGGTTTTTATCTTAATAAAACCACTAGTGGAAATGGATTTTATCTCTAGAGTTTGTATACTTCTCCAATGATCTTCATATTGTGTGTTGAAGAAGAAATATGATAGGGACTTGAGTCTCATTTCACGAGCACAGTCTCCTCCATAAGGATGAAGAAACTTTGCTGGCAGCCCATAACTTTCTTCCTTCATGTATAATCCAACTCATATCGCCATATCGTGCACATAGTGACTAAAGGTTGAAAAAGGCTTATCATGCATCATACTAGCAACATTCACAAACATTTGCACTCAATGTAAGATTTGTTTGATACACACAAGAAGCCAAGCACACTTGCATTATTGATAGTAGCACATTTTGTATGCAACACAGCTAATTTTAATACAATGGGCACATAAAGCCCTTTTATTCTTCATTAACGAAATATTCAAATATTAGTAAAGGTGCATATTGGACATGCAAATCCATGTAGAAGGCCTATGGATAACCACTGCCAGCACTTCCAGAGCCACTCCCCGAGCCACTTCCATATCCACTACCATTTTGACCACTTTGCCCGCCTCCACCACCACCACCTTGGCCACCTGCCTGAGCATATCCGCCACCATAAGGCCCATATCCACCAGCCTGACCATATCCAGAGCCAGAGCCAGAACCTTGTCCAGACCCACCATTTTGTCCGCCGCCGCCACCTCCACCCTGACCACCTCCCTGAGCATAACCTCCTCCATAAGGACCATACCCACTAGCTTGTCCATATCCAGAACCTGAGCCATAACCAGACCCAGACCCACCATATTGTCCTCCACCTCCCCCTCCACCTAGGCCACCTCCCTGAGCATACGCTCCACCATTGGATCCAGACCCACCGGCTTGACCATACCCAGAACCTGAACCATAACCGGATCCAGAGCCCCCATATTGTCCTCCTCCGCCACCTCCACCCTGACCGCCTCCCTGAGCATATGCTTCGCCATTAGACCCGTACCCACTAGCTTCACCGTAACCAGAACCGGAACCAGAACCATATCCTGACCCACCACCTTGCCCACCACCACCTCCTCCCCCTCCACCACCACCACCACCCCCGGCGCTAACATATCTTGCTACCCTTGCAGCATTTGCCACTCCAATGCCAAGGAGGACAATGAAGCAAAGGGCTGCCAACTTGGTTGTAGCCATTGGTAGTAGCGAACTCTAATAAACCTCAGGGATCGAATGAGTAGGAGGTGAAGACAGCATGGGTATTTATAGAGTGCTGGTGACTATGCAAAACGGCAGTGCAGAATAACACACTTGCTCGCTACTAGTTGGTGTCCACCATCATGGAAAAGATAACGCCATGCATGGTAGGTACAGCGTGACTTGCAGACAGATGGATCTATTTTCTCAATGGGCCTGACTTTACGTGTGAAAAATACGGAGCGCGCGCGGCCGGTGGGCGAGGTCAACGAATTTTGAATGCTGCGTTCTGCGGCCCAGGTATTTGACCATCGATTCCTAGCGTGTTGGTCTCTGTGCGCACTGATGATCTGTAGATTAAAGCTTTGGACTTGTAATGAAGTGTACATACTTAAGTGTGTTTAGTTTTCCATATAATGCAAAATGCAGACTACTTTGGAATGATGAAATACAAAATGCTAAAATTTTCAGAATTATGTTTAGTTCCACCTAAAATGCAGAATTTATTGTCCTTATTAGAGCCTCTTGAGGCCAAAATTCAAAATGGAGGATAGTCACCTTTTGCCAAAAATTTTGCATGGTCTTTAGTTATATTATGCAAAATGATGGATCAAAACCTAAAATTTTTTGAGATAAAAGAGGAACTAAACACCCCCTTAGTCCAACCAAATATGTAAAAGAAAAAATAGTGCAGGATGTGTGCACCATGCATGTAGGCTACCATATCCCTTAGGCCTTGTTTGGATGTAGTCGGATTCGCATCAATCCACATGTGTTGGGGTGGATTGGAGTGGAAATTTAACTAAATTCTACCCCAATCCACTCCAACACATGTGGATTGAGGTGAATCCGACAACATCCAAACAAGGCCTTAGGGTGTGTTTAGTTCCCAAAGAATGCAAAATGCAAAATAACAGCTACTTTGGTATGTGAAATGCAAAATACCAAATTTTTTAGGATGATATTTAGTTCCATCTAAAATATAGAATTTATTACCCTCATTATGGCCTCTTGAGTTTTTTGGGATTTTTTTTTGCCTCTTGAGGCTAAAAATCCAAAATAGAGAACAACCAACTTTTTGCCAAAAATTTTGTATGATGTCTAGTTTATTATGCAAAATGGTGGACCAAAACTCAAAAAAAAAGATGAAAGGGGAACCCCTTACTAGGGGTGAAAGTGGTGCGGATAATTCTCCGAACCGATCCGATCCGAATCCGAATTTTGAGGATATGGAAAAGAACTTTTAACATCCGTGCGGATACGGATAATCCGAATCCGATTGTCTGCGGATACGGGGTAGGATATGGAATAGGTAAAATCCGGCGGATATGGATTATCCGCAAATTTTATGCGGATTATCCGATGTTCAAAATAGGATATCCGAAGATTTCTCTTCCAAAACTACAGAATTTAGGATTTTAAAAAGTTTGTTAGCTGAGGACTTTTATTTTTTGATGTTGTTGTTTAATGTTCTAATTTTTAAATTAAGAAATTTGCTAGATGCTATTATTTATTGGCTAATAACTTATTATTTTTTAGTGGAGATATCATGTAAAGTGTTAATTATTAGTGTGAAAGCAGCAACATGGAATGCAATGCACGATTATTATCTATTGCCTATTCTTGTTCTGTACTAAATAAATTCTTGACAAGCATATAATTCTCTATGTATGCACATGTTACTCGACTATTAAAATCCGTCTCCGATCCGTTTCCGCTCCATATCCGTACCAGTTCCGACTACCGAAAAAAACTGTATCCACATCCGCATCCGTGTATTATCCGCTCCGCACCGAATCCGACAAAGAAAAGCGGATTAGGATATGGAAAAGGCATTACCCGCACCGATCCGATCCGTTTTCATCCCTACCCCTTACTAAGATCAGGAGGCATGCAGTAGATTATATATATTGATGACGCAATAAGTCGCAAGCTAAATAAGGTAATCTCACTGTCAGCAAATAAAATTTAAATGAGGCCTAGCTATATCGTTCTTGCTTTCAAGGTTTGCTACTCCTCCATTCCAAATTGTAAATCTTTTTGTCTTTTTTAGATGATAGTTTTTAACATGCATCTAGGCATAGTATATATATCCAGATACGTATTATCATCTATGTATCCAGAAATCCAACTGAGCGAGTAATTGTTAGTAACTGCTCCCTACACGCCTTGTTCGTTTGGCTGATAAGCTATGGTAGGTATTGACTAATTTATTGTAAGAGAAAAACATTGATAAATGACTTACTGACTCGGCTGATAAGCTCAAGCGAATAGACTGTTGAAATTTATCCAAAGCCTTTAATATCGATCTCCTAAAATTAATGAAATTTCGTTAACCGGCCTAACATCAAGATCCGAACAAAAGTTTAACTGCCCGGTTCAACAAACTGATGTACCGTACTGTGAGTGATTGAAAAAAGAAAAAATAGATGAAATAAACCATGGTGGGTTCATCAGTTGCATATGACTGCATGAGCAATAAATAATGGCGAGATCCATGAACGAAGAAAACATACAATCACGCAGCTTCTACGGGCTAACGAAGAAAGAGCGGGGGCGGGCTGGGAGGAACGGCGGCGCTCGACGGCTGGTGGGGGCTCTCCGGTGGATTTCGCCGGATAAAAAGTAGGAGAATCTGATCGGATATCTCCGGTGAGTCCTTTCCCCTAGATTTCGCGTCGTTTCCCCCTCCCTTCCTCTCTGTTTTCCTTCTCTCGCGGGGCTGGGGATGGTGACTGTGGGGTCTGACAGCGAGAGACCCTCCACGGCGGAGGCCTGTCGCCGCCGGGATGTTTGGCGGTTACAGAACATTGCTGATTCCTCAACTAATCATGGGAGATTGGTGAAGAATGGGGAGCCAATTTCACCTCACAGTGCTTGCCTATTCTCTGAACAGGAGCACTGGCCTACAATTGAACAGGGGAATCGGGTGGGCAAGGGCGCCCATCGCAGATTAACCATGGTGCCTGGACAAATTTCGAAGTGGATTCAGGATGATTCTGGGTACTGTCCATCTACGAAAGGAGGCAGGCATTTGGCTCGTTCACAGATAGCTAATGATATCAAGTGCAATTTGTTCAGTTCTCGGGATGCAGAGTCTGAGCTTAAGGACTTGGCCCAGGCTTGTGATAGGTTGGAGGTTTCCATTGACAGGATGTCGGCTCTTGGATATCCAAAAGTTCAGGAACATGCGAAGCTCCCTGTTGCAGCAATGGCGTCGGGTTTTGCCTGCACAGAGCGGGAGGAGGCAGAAAAATGTGGGAGAATAACTGGGGATCAGAATATGGAGTTGGGCTGGGATTATCGCTTCGACCACTCTTGGACCCCTGATGGGCCTGGGCCGGGGCTATATTGGATTCCCAAAGGAAGACTTACACTTGATGTGCTTTATCCAGCTCGTCCAGGAGATAGAGATAGACACAATTCTCGCAGAGTTAGGGTTCTACCACCGCCGCATACTCTTCCCCTCACCTTTGCTCAAGCTGTTTCTGGGACTGGTATGAATCTTACCAGGAACTCTGGTAAACGTAGGCAGGATGAGTGGATGGAGGAGGATGACCTGCTGGGTGAGGACTTGGGGGAACAAGATCTGCGCCACCAATTGATGAGGACTGGAGGTAGGGGAGCGGGAGCTTCAGAAAGGGGGGGTTTCAAAGGCCGGAGAATGGAGATATTTGGTGGTCAGAATAGATATCAAGGTGATAGAGATAAGGAGAGATTTAGGGAGATTCAAAACCAGACCCCTTCCTACTTTGGACGAGGAGAAGCTACAAGAATTCCTAACCAGCAAGGGAGCTGGGGTGGTTTCCCTCAACACACTTGGAGCAATACACACAATATTCGTCACCAGAACCAACATGGAAGCTGGAATCGTGGAGAGAGATGGTCCAAAAGTGATCTGGGAAGTGATGGCCCCCGGGACAAAGGAGCTAGGCAGGCTGAAGGTATGAAATCTAACAAACCTACTGAGATTAAGTGCTTTAGATGTCTGGGCTCGGGTCACCATCAGTCTGAGTGTAATGAAGAGCCAGTTTGTTACAAATGTAAGCTTAGGGGACACATGGCAGTGGATTGTAATGCTTTTGGTGGCAAGAAGCTACAGATGTTTGGTTTTGGTATTCCAGGGCAGGGTTTTTATTCTTTTAACATTCCTGAAACTAAAGCCAAGGAGGCTGCTGCTACTGGTATTATCACTATCTTAGAAGGGGATGCTTCTGAAGAAAAGCTTGACAGAGAATTAAAACACTTGGTTCAAGGAGACTGGGATTTTAAAGTCAGGAAAATGGACCTTCAAGAGTATTTAGTTACCTTTCCTGACAACAAATCATTGGAAACATTTTCTAGACTCACCTGCTTGGAAATGTCTCTATTTGGCCTGAAAAGTAAAATTGAGAAATCTTCTATTAATCCAGCGGTTTCCTCTATTCTGCAAACAGTATGGATCAAGATACACAATGTTCCAGGATTTGCTAGAGATGTGGAAACAGTTAAGGAAATCACTTGAACCACTGGTGGTAGATGAGTTGAGTCTGATTAGAGACGAACCGGTGAGGGTGAAGGGGAGATGTAGGAACCCATCAGCTGTAAAAGGATATATTGAGTATTTCTTCAATGGAGAAGGTATTAATCTGAAATTTGAGGTGGAGGATTCCCAAGGGGGGACAAAAGGAGGAAAAGGTGGACCTCCTAGACCACCTGGTCGGAGTAAACCTAGTGACTTTCATGACAAAGATCCTGATAACCACCACAAGGGAGACAAAGGTCGGAAATCGAGCAGTAAGTTTGATAGGATGGGGAAGATTGATAAAGAGGGAGACACTTATCAAGATGACTCCATGGAGGAGTTAGTTGAACCAGAGTTTTTGGGAGTCACTAATACTCAGAGTACAGAAGACAGGGGTGTTCCTTTAGCAGCTTTTCACCCTGATATTGGATTACTGCAGATTGATAACAATCAGCCCAGAATTAAGGAAGGAGCAGAAAGCTACCCTGTCACATTGGAGAAACAAGGGGACAAATTCGGGTCTGGATTTGTGCTTGAAGACCAGAGGAAAGACACTGTAGTTGTTCCAGTACCCTTAGATTCTCAGTTTATTGTTGGTACTGACGGTCCTTTTTTGATGGAGAAATCAAATTGGCCGAATCTGAAGATAACTGAGGTACAACATGAAGAGTCTCCAATGGAATCTTTAACTCAAGAAAATGTTTTTTCCCCAGAGTGTGGACTTAACAATGAATCTTTTGTGGAACATAAGTCCCCCCAAGCTATAAGGAAAGGTGGGGGTGAAATGGAAGGGGAGGATCTGATGGATGTGATTTCATGCCAAAGTAAAGATTCTGATTTGGAGGAGAACAGCCAGGGGTGGCAGCCTTCCAAGTCCAAAAAACCAAAAAAGCATATGAAGAATCGAGTTGTGGTTGCTTCGAGGACTAGCAGCAGGATTTCAAGGGATGGGATTCCTATTGCTGAGAAGGCCTCAAGGAGAGCTATGGAGAGGAACAACATTTCAGGTATAACTTCTAAAAATCCTTTTACTGTTCTAAATAACACTGCAAATGCGGCTTTAGCTTCTGTTATTAGTGACTTGGATATAGATATAGGGAATGTGGATGAACAACTAGATGTTTTTAAATTAGAAGAATTGGCTAGAGCGGCTATAGCAGAGGCTAGATATAAAACCTTTCTAGAATCACAGAAAGCTAAGGATGTCCCACAGGGGGGTGATTTTGAGGATCTAACCATGGAGGTTATTTCTAATCAAAACAGGGAGTGTTCTGACTTTCTCTCCAAGGGAGGAGAACTGTTAGGCAATCCTACAGATGATCAAGATGTGATTACTTCAACAAAACAAAATGAAGATTCTATTTTGGAATGCTAGGGGGGTTGGGAAATCTCATAGGAGGAAACTAGTTGCTAACCATATTACACAGGAGGACCTAGATGTTGTAGCTCTCCAGGAAACTATTAAACAGGATTTTGCTGATGGGGAGTTGAAGGAAATGGCAGGGAACAAAGCCATGGTGTGGCATTGGATTCCTGCCAAAGGCCACTCTGGAGGTTTGGCTGTAGGTGTTAATTCTGACATTTGTGAAATTGAAGATACTAAATATCTACAATACAGCTTGTGGATTCTTATTAGAAACAGGTTGAGTAATTTTAGATTTTGGGTGGTAGACATATATGGTCCAGCTCAACACGACCGTTCTGAGGATTTTATTCTGGAATTATCTGATAATTGTGATAGGGAGAACCTACCTGTGGTGTTGGGTGGGGACTTTAACCTCATTAGGAATAATAATGAGAGAAATAAAGGTCAAGGTGACCAAAGATTGATGGATGTTTTCAACAATTTTATTGGGAGATTTCACCTGAGAGAAATTTTTGTGGCCGGTTCTAAATTCACGTGGTCTAACAAACAAAAGGATCCGACTCTAATCAAATTAGATCGTATTTTAGTCTCTGATAGCTGGGAGTTTAAGTTTCCTAATTGTCGGGCTTGGTCAAAAGCCAGGGTTGGCTCTGACCATTGTCCCTTGATTCTTGATTCTGGGGAAGTTGGCAATACTAGAGCGTCCTATTTTTCCTTCAATGAGCAATGGCTGCTGCAAGAGGGTTTTGGTGAGATGGTTCAAGATAGATGGAGGTGGATCAGGGGTGCTTATTTATATTCAGACTATTCTTTGGATATTTGGCATGGGTGCCTGCTTAAACTTAGACAATTTCTTAGAGGATGGAACCTGAAATGGAAAGGTGCTCAAAGGGCCAATAAAGATTGTATTACTAAGAGGATACAAGAGCTGGACATTGTTGCTGAGGATAGACTTCTTTCTATGGAGGAATGGAATGAAAGAATAAGGCTAGAAGATGAACTGGATAGTTTCATCAGACTAGAGGAAATTTATTGGAAACAAAGATCAGGCCAGAAATGGGTTCTGGAAGGGGATGCTAATACTAACTTCTTTCATCAATTTGCTAATGGTAGGAGAAGGAAAAATACTATTGTTTCTTTGGACTCTGATCAAGGAGAGATCAGGGGACAGAAGGAGATCACAGATCATATAGTACAATATTATAAAAATCTGTTTGGCAATAGTCAGCCATGTCAGATGAAGCTGAACTCCAACTTTTGGCCACATCGTTATGTTCTATCTGAGGTTGATAGCACTTATATGGTGAGGAATTTTGAAATAGAGGAGATTAAAGATGTCATCATGGAGATGAGAATTAATTCGGCTCCTGGACCTAATGGCTTTGGAGTTTCTTTCTTTAGGAGTTTCTGGGAATCTCTTAAAAAAGAAATCTGTGCCTTATTTGATGATCTACATAAGCGGCGCTTAGACATTAAGAGACTAAACTATGGAGTAATTACTCTAGTGCCTAAGGTCAAGGAGGCCAACACTATAAAACAGTATAGACCCATCTGCTTGCTTAATGTGGATTATAAATGGATTACCAAAGCTTTGACTAACAGACTAGTCCCTATTGCCAAACATATTATTAACCCCAACCAAACGGGCTTTGTTAAAGGTAGAAATATTCTTGAAGGGGTAGTAATTCTGCATGAAGTTTTACACGATTTAAGGAAATCCAAGGCCCAAGGGGTGATTCTCAAAATTGATTTTGAAAAAGCTTATGACCGTGTGCGGTGGGATTTTTTGGAGCAAGTGATGGTGGGAAGGAATTTCCATCCTAAGTGGGTTGCTTGGATTATGGATACTGTTCGAGGTGGGAAAGTGTGCATCAATGTGAATGGTGAGAGAAGCAATTATTTTAGGACCTATAGAGGGTTAAGACAAGGAGATCCCCTTTCCCCTCTTCTTTTCAACCTGGTAGCTGATGTTCTGGGGGTTATGCTTAATAAAGCTGTGAGTAAAGGCCATATTAAAGGTGTCCTAGAATATCTTATCCCAGGGGGGATTTCCCATATCCAATATGCTGATGATACTGTCATCATGATTGATGGGTCAGACCAGTCTGTTACAAACCTTAAGCTTATTCTATATTGCTTTGAATGGCTGACTGGTCTTAAGATAAACTATCACAAAAGTGAAGTTTTCGTTTTTGGTTATCCACAACTGGAAAAAGAAAGGATTGCGAATATGTTAAACTGCGCTTTAGGGGACCTTCCTCTCAAATATCTTGGTATCCCAATTAGTGATCATCACCTAGGCATGGGGGCCTTTGAACCTGTTTTCCAGAAGATGCTCAAGAGATTAGATCCTTGGAAAGGCAAACATCTTACTTCAGGAGGGAGACAGATTCTCACCAACTCTTGTCTTAGTAGTATTCCTCTTTACTGCATGGGTTTTTACTGGTTGGTGGATGGAGCTCACAAAAAGATGGATGGCATTAGAGCGTCTTTCCTTTGGCAAGGTGCGGATGGAAAATTTAAGTACCACATGGCTAAGTGGGAAATGATTAGCAGACCTAAAGACCAAGGTGGTCTAGGGATAATCAATACTAGAATAATGAATGATTGTTTACTGGTAAAATGGATTTGGAAAATCCTGCAGGAACCTGATGAGCTATGGTTTAAACTCAT
The DNA here is from genome assembly GCF_000003195.3 of Sorghum bicolor. Classification (NCBI taxonomy): domain Eukaryota; kingdom Viridiplantae; phylum Streptophyta; class Magnoliopsida; order Poales; family Poaceae; genus Sorghum; species Sorghum bicolor. Next base: position 25,192,334 of record NC_012870.2, on the reverse strand, counting down.
TAAAGCCAAATACCTTGATGGTTGTAATTTTTTCTCTGCCCCAAGGAAGGGAAGTTCACAATTTTGGCAGGGGCTTCACAAAGTTAAAAATCTTTTCAAGTGGGGGGCAATTTTCAAAGTAAGAAATGGTCTAAATTGTAGGTTTTGGCAGGATTGCTGGTTATTGGATGTGCCTCTAAAAGTTGCGTATGAGGATCTTTTCATACTGGCTAGGGATCCTGAAGTAATAGTTGCTGATTGCTGGGCAGATAATGATTGGTGGGTGGATTTTAAAAGAACTTTATCTGTTAAGGATTTTGAAAGGTGGTCTGAACTCAAGGAAGAGCTTAATAAGATCACCTTAGAGGAGGACAATTCAGATATCGTTACATGGGCCCTGGAAGGCAAGGGCGGCTTTTCTACCAAGTCCCTTTATAGGTTTTTAACTGATGGAGGTATGCCTAGTAGGGTGGCGGGATATATTTGGAAGTGTAGGGTCCCGATGAAGATAAAATTCTTTTTGTGGCAAATTTTCAATAACAAATTACAATGTGCTGTCAGCTTGGTTAAAAGGGGTTGGAGAGGGGGTGATTCTTGCTGTCTAGGGGATGGGAGTGAATCTGTGAACCATATCTTCTTTGGGTGCTGCGTGGCCAGGATGGTCTGGGGTTTTCTCCAGGAAATCTTTAAGTGGAATAATTACCCGACCTCTCTTAAAGATTTTTCTGAATCTTGGACTCAAGGCAAGGGGCCTTTACCTACTAGGTTCATTTTGTTTGTCTTTGCAGGTTTCGCTTGGGCCATCTGGATCAACAGAAACAGGATGGCTATTCAGCATGAGTTTCCAAAGTATCCCTCTGACATCATATACTCTGCTGTAACATTTATGCAGAAATGGAGTATTCTGCTTAAGGAAGATGATTGGGCTCGAGTCAAGCAAGTGAAAGACGACATCATGCTATGGATTGGAGATTTCAAGCCCACGGTGTTCAGCTCTACTGATGTCGTTGAAATCTAGTGGCTGGTTTAGCTTTTGCTTACCTCTTTGTGTTGCTGAGTAACTGGTGTTCCCAGTAGTTCTGTTGGTTTTGGACGGTTGTTCAAACTTCAAACTCTGTATGCTATGCTTTCTTAAAAGCAGAGGCTTCGCCTCCTTTAAAAAAAAAAAGCAATAAATAATGGCGAACAGAGGGAGAATGAGAGATGCTTGTCATTTGTGCCGACAATCATGCTGCATATATATATATACTCCAGGTTAGATATGCAGAATTTACTCCGTTGTGCCGCGGCTTGTATCTGACTGACCAAAGCGGCGTCGTACGTGGGGACTCTGCGACGAGCCGACGAATGCATGTTTGTCCGTGCGTGAACGCGTAATCCACATTAGCTGTTGTTCGGCACTCTGCGACCGTGATATGCTCCTGCTCTGTTCAGGGTATATGGATGAGTGACTATTATCGGCCGGCGTGTCTGCCTGTCTGCTAACGGACAACTACGTGAACGCAAACTTGGGGATAGCACCGAGCTCATCGAGCTGGCTAAGACAGGGCAGTGTATTTGACCACAGTTTTCTAATCAGTGTGCATAGTACGCCCTGTCGACATACAATAGTTGGACAGAGCAACCCCATACGTGCGCACACCTTATCTTCCTCCTCTCCACACGCATGTGCCTCGGCTTCATCTGCTCCGATCATGTTAGGGGATGGAGATGGCGAAGCAGCGACGACGCTGCCGGTGGAAGGACAATGGGGATTAGGGGTTACAAGGGCGGAGCCAGTATTTAGACATATAGAGGCGCCGTTTAAACCACAACCAAAAACGATCATATGTGATGAGATACATACACAACCAAAAACTGTTGAGATAGAAATTTTTACATGTTAGTGTTCCATGTATCACAAATTTAGGGGTGGCTGGATATTTTAGAGACGGCTAAAAAACGAACCGTCTCTACAAATCATTTTTCAGAAATCATAAATTAGCCTCAGAAAATAGAAAAAAAAATAATTCAGAGATCGAGACCCGCTAGCTCAACTGCAAACCCATGCCACCACAGGCCGCCATATATTATATATAATAGGATATCCGCTCCTCTCATTTTATCTTCATCCAATTTTAAAATAAGTATTTGGGACTTTAATCAAATTCAAAAAAAATTGACAAATATAATTTTTTATAGATTTTTTAGATCTACAACTTTGGGTTTGATCATTTCTCCATTCAATCTCCTTTGAAGAATTTGAATTTTAAATTTTAGAAATTTAAACTTAATTTTTCACAGATAGATGATTTTAAATAAAAAAAGTTTTTTACTACAAAGGTTTCTAACTTTTTGAGATCTACATTTGTTTCGATCGTTTCTCCAAACGATGTCGTTTGAAAAAATCGAATTTCATATATGAGAAAATTCAAACACAATTTCCTTGAATACATGATTTCAAATACAAAATTTGTCAACTATAAAATTATATAACTTTTTAATATCTATAACTTTTGTTTTGATCATTTCTCCATCTAAAGTTATTTGAAAATTTTGAATTTCAAATTTGAGAAATTCAAATGTAATTTTTCTTGGATAGATAATTTTAAAAGAAAAATTGTCTCAACCACAACGTTCTATAACTTTTGAGATCTACAACTTTTATTTTGGTCATACCTCCATCCGAGGTTGTTTAAAAAATTCAATTTAATATGTAATTCTGTTGTTCGGCGCCCATTTGTAGGGGCAGCTCACAAATCAATTTGTAAGGACAGTTGGATCTAGAACCACCCCTATAAATAAGGGCATTTGTAGAGGCGGATAAAAATACAACCACCCCTATGAAAGCATTTCTAAAAGTGGCTCATTTGGGAACCATTTGTAGATGCGGTTTTAGATTGAGCCGACCATAAAAAAGGCGTTGTTAGAAATATTTTTTAATAGTATTATCTTTTATACAAATAAAAAATCCCTTTGCACTTTGCTTAAAAATTCCCTTTGCGCTTCGCTGATGAGCCCAGACGGCTGCCCGAGGTCATTAAGCGGTGGTTTAGCCACATCCGAGTATACATAAAAATCAAATATTGTGTTACGATACAAAAGAAATCTATAAAATAAAAGAATTAATTATATTTAACAAACTAATTATTGAGTCTACTGTGAGGATGAACTAAGATGTTTTTTAGAAAAAAAAATAGTAAATAAAAGGAACAAAAGAGATGGAAAAATAATAAATAAGCCAAATTTTAAATATATAAGATGTTTTTAGAGAAGAAAATTGAATACAAATTACATTATTAACTAACTAATTTGAACATTAAGTAGCTAATTAATGGATGTATTAATGGGGAGCATGAAATGTTAGGGATGCCTAGCCCCCTACGCCCCTGTCTATGCCACTAGGGATTAGAGTGGGGTCTTTGAAGAAGTTTCTAATGGCTTGCAATCTTAGAAGGCGATGAAGCCTCGAATTGTAGTCGGTCCGGTGATGGTGGCGGTTGAAGGGGTAGTGAGCAAGACGGTGGGGTGACGTGGAATGGATGGCGGGAGATAATGCTGAAATCGGTGGCAGGGATGATGGGCCGAGCTTTCCTCTTTGTGGGTTTAGAGGATGGGTGATCTAGAGTGGCAAGGTTGGTAGTGTGGCATGGCCGTCGGCAGCAACAGAGGTTGGGTGTGTCGACGGTCGATGGGTAGTGCGGTACTACTAAACAATAAAGGAAAATGAGGAAGAGAAATTCATGTGTTTATACTTATTACCAGCACCCACATGCTGATTAAGGTCGCCCGTATATGACAAATTGATCATACTCTATAAATCATCGAGGGTTAAACTTTGTCAAGTGCAGATGCCCGACACATGTATGTTGAGATTATTTTTATTTGCTGACACACAAACCCATGCAATTGTGTATTGGAGCATCTCCAACAAGGACTTTAAACATGACCCCTAATCTAATTTTTAGGGCTAAATAAAGAAACTTAGTCCAACAGGGTCTCAACTCGAGTCTGTACTTTATGGAGGCCCTCAAATCTCCCTTTCATCCCCATTCCTAGGGATGTATCGAAGCTCAATACTCTATAGTTTTTTTATGGGCAACCCCTTCCCACACCATTCTTTTTTCCCACACCCCTGCTCCCACTCCCTCCCGCCACATCGCCATCTATAGCCCTCCATCTCCACATCTTTATGAAACCTTTGGCACCTAACCTAATGCAGAACCTTGTAGTGCAAAGAAATTCAAGAGGGCAGAAAACTGCACTTATATGGAGGATATTCTATCGTACATCTTATGGAAGAGCATTAGCACATATTTTATCACTACCAATGAGGAGCCAAGAAAGGCTTAATGGAAAAGGATTGCTGATCACTTTCATGCCCACAAAGATGATCTTGTGGATCATTTGTGTGTGTTTCATGGCACTAGTTTTTATGATCCATTGTAGTTTTATCATAATTTATTGCTATGCAGTGTGATAGAAAACTTCTATATGCCTATATGAATTTTATGTTTGCAAAGATTTAAATTTCTGTTGTCTTAAATCGTGAAACTGAATACGGTCTATTTATATGGTTTACAACTATTTTAAGTTTAATTATAGTGGTGTCATATGAAAAATATGCATGGAGGTTATGTTAAAATCTTGTGCGAAAAAGGGTATGGAGAAAAGCACATGCAAATGACTTTGTATATACAAAGATCGATTAGGGATGCTTTTGTTTTCAATTGATCTTTGGTAGCTCTTCGCTGAAGCCTCGACTATTTCACTTTTGGCAACTTGACCCTTCGCATGGCCTTGATATCTTGAGAGCTTCACTTCATGGATCGCCTATGTCAAAGTGGTCGATATATAATGGAAGTAGTCATAGTACGGAAATTAGTCGTGGACAGTCATTAATTGTTAGATGTTTTGGGCCATGAGCCAAGCAATTCCAAATAAATCTCAAAGGCCCACTCATACATGCATACATATATGGAAAGGTGGAGGACTTTAGTACCACCTTGCTACTTCAAGTGGAGTGAGACCAACTTAAAAAGTTGAGCTATCTTCATCTTGTTGAAGCAATTGGGGAGAGGTAAAGGAAGAACCACACGCGCGCACTCGCTCGCTTGCCTTGCCAGGCAGGGCGGGGCCAGTGGGCGCATATGCACGACATGCGCGTGAATGGTCCGCTGATTTCCCACTTCGACCCTTGCGGGTGCGCAGTTTCTTTTTGCTACTTGGAACCTTTGCATACATGGAGGAGATTGTGATGGCCTATTTGGTAAGCAATTATTCTCGTATTATGGCAAGTGCGTAAACGGCAGATAATATTTCCATAATACTGTGATTGATTGCTTACCTATTTGTTGCGTGCGACGTGTGTATAAATATGGGGCGAGACGTCGTCCTTTGTACGGAGAGATTCATCTCTTCATCGCCACATTACTGTGTTGCCGCCGTCTTCCCCATCCCGTCGTCTACGTGCCATCGGTGTTGGGAGAGCAGGCTCCGGAGCCTATGTCTCCTCGCGTCCCTGCATAGGGCAGGGGGCGTATGAGGTTTTTGGGAAGCGTCGTCACGACTGCTCGCTGGACGTCTTCTTCCCACTACGCCCGGTGTTCGTCGATCTCCATCGACGGTCTTCGTCTTCTTCCTCTTCTTTCTTCGCGCCGACAACCCCACTATAAGAATGTCTATCCTCTCTCTGTTGTTCAGTTTTATATCATTTCTATTGCTAGCACTAGATCCCGTGAACTTGATTCAAATCGGAGTGCTAGTTTTGATTCATATATCTATAATACATGTCGTTAGTCTTATTTTTATTGTCGGAATTAATCTATGCATCGCTAAATTGCTTTTATTTCCAACAATCCAAAAACTTGATAGGCATTTAGCTATGACTAAGGGATATACTGATGCGATGAAACTGGAGAAGTTCACTAGTGTGAATTTTAAGAGATGGCAAACGAGGGCTCAGATGTGGCTTACGGCTATGGGCGTGTTTTGGGTCGTGGGTAATCCTCCCGCACTGACCTCTCAAATCTGAGAAAGAGGTGTAGGAGTTTACTACGGCTATGACGATTTTCGTATGATGTGTTCTTAGCATTCTCTCTGACCAGTTGTGTGATGTTTACATAAACATCAAAAGTGCTGTTGAACTGTGGGAGGCACTTGAACATAAGTTCGGTGCTGCAGACGCTGGGCACGAGTTGTATGTGATGGAGAAGTACCCTGACTTCAAAATGGTTGAAAACCGTTCAGTCGTGGAACAGGCTCATGAGTTCCAACTTATTTTGAGAGAACTTGAACAACTCGGACGCGTCTTGCCCGACAAGTTTGTGGCTGGTGATATGATTGCCAAGTTGCCTCCGTCATGGAGAAACTTTGCCACAGCTCTAAAATATAAAAGACAGAAGATCTCAGTTGAGGATCTGTTGGCTGGTCTTGATGTTGAAGAGAAGGCTCGGGCAAAGGATGCTCCACCAAAAGCCCTAGAACACTCCAGTGCCAATGTGATGCAGCATGCTAGCAAGAACAAGCAGAAGGCTATTCAGACTACTCAGTTCAAGAAGAAGAAGATGAACATGGATGAGGTTATATGCTTCATTTGCAGTGAGAATTGACACTTTGCCAAGAAGTGCAAGAACCACAAAGGCAAGAAGAATCAGCAAGGGCAAAAATCTACCAATGTGACTATTGGCGATCCTAGCGGATCTGGGTACGGTAATTATTTACCTAGTGTATTTTCTATATTTCAATCTAATGATTGGTGGATTGATACAGGAGCCAATATTCATGTTTGTACTGATATCTCTATGTTTTCATCTTACCAGATCGCACGAGGTTCAACCGTCATGATGGGGAACGGCTCGCATGCTTCTGTTCTTGGTGTTGGTTCGGTCGATCTGAAGTTCACTTCGGGAAAGATCGTGTGGCTCAAGAACATGCAGCATGCGCCCTCAATAAAGAAGAACCTCATTAGTGGATCCCTCTTGTGTCGAGATGAGTTCAAGCTGGTGTTTGAGTCAAATAAAGTAGTCATCTTGAGGTATGGCCAATTCATTGGCAAAGGTTACGAGAGCGGAGGCTTGTTTCGCTTTTCACTCTCCGATTTCTGTAATAAAGTTGTGAACCATGTGTGTGATTCAAACAATTCAGTGGCAGATATATGACATTCATGTTTGTGTCACATTAATTTTGGTTGTATGACGCGTTTATCTAGTATGAGTTTAATTCTGAACTTTTGTATTGTCAAAGGCTCTAAATATCAAGCATGTGTGCAAGCGAAGCAACCTCGTAAGCCTCACAAGGCTGTAGACGAGAGGTGCACGACATTACTAGAGCTCATACATTCTGATATTTGTGAAATAAATGGTGTGTTGACAAACGGAGGAAAAAGATACTTCATGACTTTAATTGATGATGCAACTAAATATTGCTATGTGTTTCTTCTAAAAACTAAAGATGAGGCGTTTGAATGTTTTAAGACTTATAAGGCTGAGGTAGAGAACCAATTAGAAAAGAAAATCAAGCGTGTTAGGTCTGGTCATGGTGGAGAGTATTTTTCCAATGAGATCGATCTTTTCTGTGTGGAGAATGAAATAATTCATGAACGGGCACCACCATATTCACCCAAATCTAATGGGGTTGCCGAAAGAAAGAACCCGGCGTTAATGGACTTGGTGAATGCCATGTTAGGAACATCCGATATGGCTAAAGCATGGTGGGGGAGGCTGTTTTAATAGCATGTCATGTTCTAAATAGAATTCCAACTAAGAATAGTAAAGTTACTCCGTATGAAGGATGGAAAGGGAGGAAACCATCACTCCATTACTTGTGTAGGTGGGGCTGTTTGGCCATAGTCAGCGTACCAGTTAATAAGAAGTGCAAGCTTGGACCAAAGACCATTGATTGTATCTTTTTGGGTTATGCGTATCATAGCACGGCTTATAAGTTCTTAGTGATAAAATCTGAAGCGCCTGATGTTTTAGTAGATACACTTTTGGAGTCACGGGATGTTACTTTCTTTGAGAATATTTTCCTAATGAATATTGCTTATTCTTTACCGAGTTCGTCTAATGAATTTATTCCTGAGCCCACACCCTCAATAGAGCCAATTATAGACCCAGTTGGTATTGAAGAAGATAACAATGTTGTAGCTCCTAAAAGGAGTAAGAGACACAGGGTTGAAAAATTCTTTGGTGACGACTTCATTGTCTATCTCATAGATGATACTCCCACGACCATTGCAGAAGCATATGCATCACCAGATGCAGATTATTGGAAGGATGCAGTCCATAGTGAGATGGACTCCATCACTGCAAATGGAACATGGGAAGTAGTAGATACACTAGTGGGTTGCTGACCAATTGGCTGTAAATGGGTATTTAAAAAGAAACTCAGGCCTGATGGTACTATTGAAAAGTACACCAAGGCTTGTTGCTAAAGGTTTTACACAGAAAGAAGATGAGGATTTCTTTGATACCTACTCACCTGTTGCCAGATTAACTACAATCCAAGTGCTATTATCCTTGGCTGCTTTCCATAAGCTTCTTGTCCATCAGATAGACACGAAGACGGCTTTCCTAATGGAGAGTTAGATGAAGAAATTTATATGAATCAACCTGATGGATTTATAGCACAAGGACAAGAGGGCAAGGTGTGTAGGTTACTCAAATTCTTGTACGACTTAAAGCAAGCACCAAAGCAGTGGCATGAGAAGTTTGAAAAGACATTGACCTCTGCTGGGTTTGCAATAAATGAAGTCGACACTTGTGTGTATTACCGTTATGGTGGGGGCAAAGGAGTAATCTTGTATTTGTATGTTGATGACATACTAATTTTTGGTACGAGCATCGATGAGATCAATGATCTTAAATCATTCTTATCCGAAAATTTTGACATGAAAGTTTTGGGAGAAGCCGATGTGATCCTCAATATTAAACTTAATAAGGGTGAGAATGAGATTACTCTTTTGTAGTCTCAATATATGGAAAAGGTTTTGAACCGTTTCGGTTGTATGGATTGCAAACCTTCTCCAACACCCTATGATCCTAGTCTAATACTTCGAAAGAATAAAAGGCTAGGAAAGGATCATCTAAGATACTCTCAAATTATTGGCTCATTGATGTATCTAGCTAGCGCAACCCGCCCTGATATCTCATTTTCTATAAGCAAGTTGAGTAGATTTTTCTCTAATCCAGGAAGTGATCATTGGCGTGGTATTGATCGGGTAATGCGTTACCTAAAAGGTATAATGAGTTATGCAATTCACTATTCATGGTACCTATGGGTACTTGAAGGATATAGTGATTCAAACTGGATGTCAGAAGCAGATGAGCTTAAGGCCACTAGTGGATACATATTCACTTTGGGTGGTGGTGCTGTCTCTTGGAGGTCTTGTAAGCAGACAATACTTACAAAGTCTACAATAGAGGCAGAGCTTACACCTCGAGATACAGCCTCTACTGAGGCTGAGTGGTTAAGAGATATATTGATGGACTTGCCTTTGGTTGAGAAACCAATTCATGCTATTCTCATAAACTGTGATAATCAAACAGTGATCACAAAGATGAAGAATAGTCAGGATAATGGGAAAAAGTCCAGCAAACATATAAAGCGTAGACTGAAGTCTGTCAGGAAATTAAGGAGCTCCGTAGTAATAGCTGTGGACTATATCCAGACAGCTAAAAACCTGGCAGATCCCTTTACAAAGGGACTATCACGCACCGTGATTGACAATGCATCGAAGGAGATGGGATTGAGACCCATGTGAGTTAACCTCAGCAGTAACCCAACCTATGTGATTAGAGATCCCGTGAATTAGGACTTGAGAAGAACAAGTTGTTGGTTAATGGGAGAGTACAACCGTTTCATTTGACCCACTCCGTTGGAGATGCAGTACTCTCATTTCTGTAAGGCAAGTTGACTTTGTCTTAATGTGTTCTGAGGCTTTATAGCAAGATACTGTCCTATAGAGTATTCTTGTAAGAACACACCTATGTGAGCCCAACTGTTAGTCGTAGTTTATAAGAATTGGGTATTCTTTAATAGGCTCATGAAGTGAGTTAGGAGTATAACTTATACGCTCCACTCGTGGGGTTGGCTATGGCGGCCTAGTACCAGTCAAGACTTCGAGTGAAGCCTATTCGCACCAAACTGTCAATTCAAGGCCTAGTCCATTGTGCAGTTGCGGATGGGTCTATCTTGTTGTTCTAGGTGGATGTTCAACCTTAACCGGTCTCCACTGAATAGCCGGTATATTAATAGTACTGTGGTACAGGGAGTATGACTCGCGCGCCCTTGGGATGTGGTGGGGGATTGTTAGATGTTTTGGGCCATGGGCCAAGCAATTCTAAATAAATCCTAAAGGCCCACTCATACATGCATGCATATATGGAAAGGTGGGGGACTTTAGTCCCACCTTACTACTTCAAGTGGAGTGAGGTCAATTTAAAAAGTTGAGCTATCTCCATCTTGTTGAAGTAATTGGGGAGAGGAAAAGGAAGAACCACACGCGCGCGCTCGCTCACCTCGCCGGGCCGGGCAGGGCCAGTGGGCGCGCATGCACGACATGCGCGTGAATAGTCCGATGATTTCCCGCTTGGACCCTTGCGGGTGCACGGTTTTCTTTTACTACTTGGAACCTTTGCATGCATGGAAGAGATTGCGCTGGCCTAGGTGCCGGGAGAGCAGGCTCCGAAGCCTACGTCTCCTCGCGTCCCTGCACGGGGTAGGGGGCGTATTAGGTTTTTGAGAAGCGCCGTCGTGACTGTTTTTGGAAAGCGCCGTCGCGACTGCTCGCTGGACGTCTTCTTCCCACTACGCCCGGTGTTCACCGATCTCCATCGACGGTCTTCGTCTTCTTCCTCTTCTTCCTTCGCACCGACAACTCCACTGTAAGGATGTCTATCCTCTCTCTGTTGTTCGATTTTATATAATTTCTATTGCTAGCACTAGATCCCGTGAATTTGATTCAAATCGGAGTGCTAGTTTTGATTCATATATCTGCGCACCGACAACCCCATTGTAAGGATGTCTATCCTCTCTCTGTTGTTCGATTTTATATAATTTCTATTGCTAACACTAGATCCCGTGAACTTGATTCAAATCGGAGTGCTAGTTTTGATTCATATATCTGTGATGCATGTCGTTAGTCTTTTTCTTATTGTCGGAATTAATCTATACATCGCTAATTGCTTTTATTTCCAACATTAATTGCAATGCCTTTAAATCTTCCCTCAAGGGCACCAGGCAATGCTTTCATCTTTGTACAGATTCCTTCTCCAAAGTGACCCTAGCACTAGCCCTATCTGATTCGTGTGAGAGAAAAATCCTCATGCATGGTTAATCTAGATGAGTATATGTGGACGTTGTCTCAAGCATGCTTTGCTAGTTGGAGAGCTTCTCAAAGGGCTCTAATGCAAAGTTTTGGATTCTTGTCTGTGAATCTAAGGTATGATCTTGGTGCTCCTGCTCTGTTCGGCACATTAGCTATTGTTCAGCACCGCTGCGCTCCCCGCCGCTATGCTCGCCGGCCGCCTCCCGGCACTGCTACCAACAGCTTCCTCGCCAAGCACGTAGGCAGGGCCGCCTCCACCTCCGCCGCCTGCTGGTGCTGCTCCCAACACGGCCGTGACATGGCCCTTTTCAAGCTCGAGCGTCGCCCCAGCCCCGCGGCTCTGCGTTGCCGCCGGCATAGCAGCTGCAGTCATTGCTGGCGACGTCGCTTGAAACAGTCCTGACGGAAAGGTCTGCTGGCGACGTCGCTTGAAACAGTCATGACGGAAAGGACTGACAGAGACGGGACCAAATAGGACCGTCCCAAAGCCAGGCACGGCACAAATCCCAAAATGACGACCGGGCAGTGGCAAAATTGCCTTCCCCCGAAGTCGACTTCAGCATATGGTTTCGCCTCCATTACCTATTTGTTTCTCATCTTTTTTGTTTGGTTTGTGAAATAGTATAGGTTATTATGCACCTTATTCCTTAAAAGATAATAAGTAGTACTAGTAGTATGAAGAATGTAATTATTCTACCAAATTTGAGGAATAAACTCATGATGCACAAATTCATCTAGAATGCAGCGATTTCCCAAACCAAACACCACCTAGAATGAAGCGATTCTACAAATAAAACATCGTGTCGGGCACTCTCGACTGTGATGTGTGCTAATAAGACACTACTATGTACCAATATACCATTGTTCAGACACGCGCACACAATGTCAGTCTGTTGGACTCTTGAGCTCGGTCCAAGTTGACATTGTGTGTGTGGCCCTTGTGCGGTTCTCGAGGTCACCACCGCAAGTAGTAAGCAGTGTTCGCCTAAACGGCCTAAATAGCCGATTAAATGATTATTAAACGGTAAATGGTGGCAAACTGTTTTGTTTAGGGGTAAACAAGAAATTAAATAGTTGACCGTTTAAACGGTCAAAAAATGGAAAAAAAAATTGTCTAAACGGCCTAAACGGAATGGTTGTAAACGGTATTAAACATGCTAAACGGCTGTTTAAACGACCGTTTAGGCAAACACCAGATGAATCTAGTTGAATTTTATATCAACAATTTGTATATTCAAATTTATTATATTTATAAATATGTAAAATTGATTTATTACATGCATAAATATGTATATTTAATTCTTATAACATGCATAAACATATATACATAATAAAATAAATGATTTTTTAGTTGCATAAATATGTATAAATGATAGAATGATTGATTTTACATTAAAAATATGCATATTTTTGTAATATTGTGTGAAACCGTTTAGACCGTTTTAGTCCGTTTAAACATCATCTAAACAGTCTAAACGCTAAACGAAGCGTGACCGACTGTTTACCGTTTAGTGTTTAGGATAACATTGGTAGTAAGTAGTAACTATAGTCATTAGAGCAAGTATTGTAGTGGGTTATAAGCCGGCTAAATGTTTAGGTGGAGTAGAGAGGGAGGAGAGAGAGGAGAAACACGCTGTAAGCTTATAGCCAGCTTAAGCACACGAACTAAGAAACTTTATGAGAGAGATAAGTGGGTGATATATTAATAGTGAATAGCTAACTATTGTATGAATAGGCTATGAGAATGCTGCAAGGCACCTTACAGCCAGCAAATAGGTTGTATTATTAAATTTGCTCTTAGTCATTAGTCAATGTGTTCAAACTTCAAACTGCAAAACCTAACCTGTCAGCGCGCGGCCGGGAGAGTCTCTCTCAGGATAAGGGAGTACCACAGGTGCTACCACACCTCATGTGCGCAACGAATCATGGTGGCCGTCAAGTCAAATACATGCATCGACCTGTGCTCTTGCCAGGATTTGCAGACTCACTAACCTGAACCCACAGGTACTCTACTCAATCTAACACACGCCGTATGACGAATGGATATGTAGAAGCTTATAATCACTAGTACACAGATGCTCTAAGCCGGCGGGGGCAAAAAATTTTCACAGGCGGTTATAGTTGTAACACGCCTGTGGTGTAAATTTGTACGGCAAGATTTAAAAACCGCCTGTGTAAATAGGTCTTTACAGGCGGTTCATATAAGAAAACCGCCTGTGTTAAAGGATTTACACAAACCGCCTGTGCTATTCTTTCTATAAATACCCCACCCCTTCTTCCTCCTTGGGCAGAACTGTAGGTAGCAGCCACATTCCATTGGTGCACATCTTGGAGGTCCAGTTTTTCCAAAATACAAGGGGGGACGTTTTGATCTTTATTTCTTGGAAGGAGGTGGCTAAGAAAGGTTAGTTGATGCCTCTAAAGGCTCTTTTTGTGCCCTCTTGCTCAATTAGAGCTACTTTTTGGATCTAAGGTTTCACCATGAGAGAGAGAGAGTAGAATAGCTAGGTATGGACTATATTTGCTCAAATGAGGTTGCTTAAGATGGTTAGATGAAGTCTCTCCTCTCTTTTTTTCTATGTTTTCTTCTCTAATTAGTGAATCCAAGAAATATATATGTAGTGCTTTCCATGAATGGTGTTTCCATGCTTGGAAAGAAAGAGAAAGATAAGTTTTCTATTGTTTAGGATGTTCATTTTTATGTAAATTTGATTTCATTATGCAATATGTATTTTTATATATTTCCATGTTTCCTTATCAAATTTATTATAGTGAATCAAGGTATATATTTAGTTGATTCCATCAATAGTGTTTTTCTATCTTGTAAATTTGATTTAGTTGTTAGTTTTTTTATTATTACTTAGGGTTTTATCTTTATTTTTAATGTTAGCTCCGAGGTTTTCATCTTCACAAGTTGTTGTTTGAAAGGTTAGATGACAATTTTCCTAAACTACTTGTTTTGCATTGAGATCAATTAATCCTCCTCGGGCAGAACTGTAGGTAGCAGCCACATTCCATTGGAGCACATCTTGGAGGTCCAGTTTTTCTAAAATACAAGGGGGGAGATTTTGATCTTCATTTCTTGGAAGGAGGTGGCTAAGAAAGGTTAGTTGATGCCTCTAAAGGCTCTTTTTGTGCCCTCTTGCTCAATTAGAGCTACTTTTTGGATCTAGGGTTTCACCGTGAGAGAGAGAGAGTAGAATAGCTAGGTATGGACTATATTTGCTCAAATGAGGTTTCTTAAGATGGTTAGATGAAGTCTCTCCTCTCTTTTTTTCTATGTTTTCTTCTCTAATTAGTGAATCCAAGAAATATATATGTAGTGCTTTCCATGAATGGTGTTTCCATGCTTGGGAAGAAAGAGAAAGATAAGTTTTCTATTGTTTAGGATGTTCATTTTTATGTAAATTTGATTTCATTATGCAATATGTATTTTTATATATTTCCATGTTTCTTTATCAAATTTATTATAGTGAATCAAGGTATATATTTAGTTGATTCCATCAATGGTGTTTTTCTACCTTGTAAATTTGATTTAGTTGTTAGTTTTTTTATTATTACTTAGGGTTTTGTCTTTATTTTTAATGTTAGCTCCGAGGTTTTCATCTTCACAAGTTGTTGTTTGAAAGGTTAGATGACAATTTTCCTAAACTACTTGTTTTGCATTGAGATCAATTAATTTACTAATTTTTGCACAGCTCATGATGGAGCGGTCCTTCTGGATGTATAACTTATCAAGACTAGATCCATCATACATACCTGAGGTCCATAGGTTTGTTGATGCTGCTAAGAACCATGCTTTGAGAACAAAGACGAAGCACATATATTGTCCATGCATCGACTGCAGAAATATTAATATTTTTGAAGATACTGAAGCAATCATTTCTCATCTGGTATGTCGAGGATTTATGAAGGATTACTTGATTTGGACAAAGCATGGAGAGGGTAGCTCGGCACCTTATACAATTGGGGACCCTGCGAATATTGACGTCGACGGTCCAGACATGCCTGATGAAGGATTTCAGTTTTTGCACGACACACACCAAAGTGAACATGTTGTGCCAAATGTTACTGCTGGTGGTTTTGCTGGGAGAAATGCTGATGACAGAACTCATGTCTTACCAAATGATACAGCCGCGGAAGATTTTGAATTCTTAGAGGCAATGTTGCATCGTCATACTGAACCATCAATGTTATTAATGAAAGGGATGGAGGCCTTGAAGAAGGCGGCTGAAGAGCCTCTGTATGATGAGTCCAAGGGTTGTACCAAAGAGTTCACGACGCTGAGATATGTGCTAAAACTACTGATGGAAAAAGCCAGGTATGGTCTGTCTAATGTTGGATTCGATACGTTCTTAAGTATTATCGGAGACATGCTTCCCAAGGAGAACAAATTGCCTGCTAACATGTACCATGCAAAGAAGTTGATCAGTCCGCTCACTATGGGTGTCGAGAAGATCCATGCGTGCAGGAATCATTGTATCCTATATCGCGGTGATGAATACAAGGACTTGGATAAGTGTCCAAAGTGTGGTGCAAGTCGGTATAAGACAAATAAAGGCTATCGACATGAGGATTGTGCTGCCTCCATGTGTAAAGCAGGGAAGAAGCGAAAGAAGACCCAAAAGAAGACCCAGCAGAGTTCAAAACCCAGCAGCAAAGATAAAGAAGAGGTTGATTATTATGCGCAGAAAAAGATTCCTGCTGTAGTGATGTGGTACCTTCCAGTGGTAGATCGACTGAGGAGTTTGTTTGTTAACCCTGACGATGCAAAACTTATGAGTTGGCATGCTTCGGATGAGCACAAAATTGATGGCAAGCTTTGCCATCCAGCCGATGGAAAGCAATGACAAGATTTTAATGAGAACCATCAAGACTTTGCCAACGAACCAAGAAATGTTAGGTTTGCACTGAGTACCGACGGAATGAATCTATTTGCTGAGAGGAACAGCAAGCACAGCACATGGCCGTGATTCTCACCATCTACAACCTTTCTCTATGGTTGATGCAGAAGCGAAAATACCTTTTGCTAACCATACTTATCTCTGGACCAGTCCAACCTGGAGTTGACATGGATGTTTTCTTGGAGCCCTTAATGGAGGAGATGAAAATGTTATGGATACAAGGTGTTGAAATGATGGACGAGTATCACAAAGATTCATTCACACTAAGAGCAATTATTTTTGTTACGATCAATGATTACCCTGCTCTCTTCACATTGTCAGGGCAATTCAAGGGAAAGGTTGGTTGTGTGGTGTGCATAGATGGAACCCATTATGTGTCCCTTAATGCATCTAAGAAAATAGTGTACATGAGGCATAGACGCTTCTTATCAAAAGGGCACAGGTACCGCCTAAAAAAGATGGATAAGTACTTCAACAATAATGATGAAAGGAACTCAGATGCACCATCAGGTAATAGCAAAGGCCAGAGAGTTTTCAAAATAGTGAGCAACATCAACTTTGTGTTCGGAAAGAAGACAAAGGATGTCAAACCAAGAAAGGATGTCAAACCAACTCCAGGGGCAACATTCAAGAAGAAGTCCATTTTCTTCGAGTATTTGCCATACTGGAAAGAATTGGACATACGACACGCGATCGATGGTATGCACGTCCAGAAGAACGTGTTGGAAAGCCTAATTGGCACATTGCTAGATATCAAGACGAAGACAAAGGAAGGACTCAATTCACGCTTCGACATGGTACAGTTAGGTATAAAAAAAGAGCTTCATCCTGTTCTTCAAGAAAATGGAAAGTACCATCTCCCAGCAGCAAGCTACAACCTCAGCATAGATGAGAAACATGTGATGTGTGAGTGGTTGAAGAATTTGAAAGTCCCCTCTAGATTCTGCTCTAGTATACGAAGTATTCTGTCAATGAAAGACCTTACACTCACCAACTACAACTCACATGATTGTCATGTAATGCTGACTACTTTCCTCCCTATTGCAATAAGGGCTATCAATCTAGTGTTCTTGAAGATGGCAGTCACATGATTGTGCTATTTTTTCAATAAGGTCACACAAAAGGTAATTGACCGTGATGAGTTAGAATCCCTTCAGGAATTCGCAGTAGAGACAGTGTCACAGTTTGAGATGTGTTTTCCCCCATCATTCTTTGATATCATGGTGCACCTTGTGGTGTACTTAGTTCCTCAAATACAAGCATTGGGTCCCATGTACCTGCATGAAATGTGGACGTACGAGCGTTTTATGGCAATACTAAATGGCTATGTATCAACTCGTGCTCGTTCTGAGGCATCCATGATAGAGGCGTATTGTACTGAAGAGGCAATTGAGTCCAGAGGACCATTCTGCAATAGTGTCCTAAAAGACCATGTCGCAATAGGTTTGCCTCCATCAAGGCATGAGGGTAGGCTGCATGGAAGTGGGAGGATTGGACGGAAATCATTCATCCCGCCAGATTACAATACAGTCCTTGAGGCACATCACAGCATTTTACATCAGCTCTCGATAATGGAGCATTTGCTCGGTCAACACTTGAATGAGCTTCGAGAACATAATCCTGGGCAAACGAATGATTGGATAATGAAGGAACACAAGAAACAATTGTACACATGGATAAGGGAGCAGGATATTCCATCTGGGGAAACAATTGAGGAACAAACCATCAAGGCTTTGGTATCTGGACCATCACGCCAAGTGACAACATGGCAAACTTATGACATAAGTGGATTCACATTTCATACCAAATCCAAGGATAAAAAGAGCATGACACAAAATAATGGTGTTCGATGCGAGGCCATAGACGACAAAACTGGTGATATTATTACATACTTTGGCTTCATCGAGGACATATGGGAAGTAGACTATGGTACATTTCAGATCTCCGTGTTTCGATGTCAATGGGTAGAAGATAAACATGTCACAGTGGATAATTATGGGGTCAGAGTTCTTGATCTAAGTGAAGTGGGATACACCGTGGATCCTTGGTAACCGTGCTGCACATTCTATGCTGAACAGATCCTTTCTAAGAATGAGAAGAAAACTAGTGACAAGCTGAAGCATGTAGTTTTTCTAGGAAAGCAACAAGCAATAGGAGTTGATAGTGTAGCGGATCTGGAGGATTTTAACCAGTTCAGCGATATGTCCCTCTTTGTGGATGACTATCCTGCTAAGATAAGAAATGTTGAGCGAAGCATCTCACAAAGTTCTTTGCCTTGGGTGCGCGATGATGGACAAGGAAGAATAGTAACTGCCTAGATTGTATTTGCCATTCATCATGTAAACTCTAGTCATCATGTAATCTCACTCAAATTTATGAAACTATATGTGAGACCTTTCGATTTAGAACTACACTTTCGTAACGCTTTGTCAAATAATGTTACAAATATAGAAAAATTATGTTACAAATAATGTAGAAACAATATAATCATATTATAATATACATTAAATATATGATACAAATATATTTTACATTAAAAATAATGTAGAAACAATATAATATACAAATTATTTTACATTATGTTACAAATAATATATAACACAAAAAATTAAAAAGAAATTTAGAAACAATATAATCATATTATAATATCAATATACAAACAATATATAACACTAAAATTAAAAAAAAATTAGAAACAATATAATCATATTATAATATCAATACATAAATAATATATATAAACAACATAATTATTTTACAAATAAAGAATATAGAAAAATTATGTTACAAATAATGTAGAAACAATATAATATACAAATTATTTTACATTATGTTACAAATAATGTACAAATAATATATAACACTAAAATAAAAAAGAATATAACAGAAATTATTTTGTACTTTTCTACAGGCGGTGGTCAATGCCAACCGCCTATACAAAAGCATTTCTACAGGTGGTAGGCATTGACCACCGCCTGTAGAAATCATTTCTACAGGCGTTGGTCAATGTCAACCGCCTGTAGAAATGCCGCCCATATAAAGGGCCGCGTCCAGCCCCTGAAATTTTCCATGTTCGAGGCGCCACGAAGTTTCAAACCTACGCCGTCAGGCTGCCGAGTTTCACCACCGCCGCCGCCGAACTCGTCGCCGCTCCGCCTCCGGTCTCCGCCACCGTTCATCCGCGCCCACCTCTCTTCTCTAGTCTCTGAGCCCACCGCGCCTCTCTTCTCCGGTCACGGCCACGCTGCACAGCCGCCGCCGCTGCCCCGCCGCTGCCCCACCGCTACCCCACGGCCTCCCCATCGCTGCCGCCGCCGCCCACCCCCACCTCCCCGTTCCCCACCCCCTCCCCTCCCCTGCGCACCACCGAGAGGGTCCCCCACCCTCCCCTATGCAGCACGGGCACAGAACCCTCCCCTGCGCGAGGTTGAAGAAGATCCTGACGTGTGGGGCCCACACGTCAGTGACCATATGATTTGTTTTTGGAAGGATATTGGCTCATATTTGGAAAATCATAGTAAATGCTAGAAAAATCGTAAAATAGCAAATATAGACTTTTTGGAATCCTTATGAAATTCTCTATGCAGTAGATCTATAATATTACATGTTTTAGTTTGAAATTGTAGCTGTAAAAATAGATTTAGGCAGTTAGGTTTTAATTGCTTGTTGTATTTATCTTTTTCATAACTGTAGTAGTAGTGCTCAAATAAATATGAAATTATTGTGTTATGCTTTTCATATGATATTGGAGGTCTAGCAATTGTTTCATGAATTTATGAATAATAGATTAAGAGATATAAAAATAACTAATGCCCTATGTTGCTTTGCTCTTATTCTTAGTAGATTTGCATGTTTATATTGTTTGACTCAGTTAAGATGTGAATCTTGCCTTAAGGTAAATATATGAGTTGTAGTACTTTTCATAAGCTTTCCCAAAAGCTAAACAACACAATTTTTGGTTAAGCACATGTGTAGTTATAGTATTTTAAAGTAATGTTTAGAACAAAGTTCACAATTTAGTAAGCTTTCTAGAAAAGATGTAGCATACATATTTACTATTAATTATTTATAAGTCAACTATTTATTAGTCAACGGTTGACTTAGAGTATTATCTTCAGTGTTCATACTATACTATATAATATTTCTAATAACATATATGCTTTAGAATCTTGCAATGACGACTTCTCCAAGTGAAAACACGGAGCAGGCACAAGGGTCCGGCCCTATGGAGCAAGCACCAGGGTCTGGCCCCACCGTGCAAGAAAAAGGGTCAGACCACACCGAGAAGGCACCAGGGTCCGACCCCACGGTGCAAGAAAAAGGGTCAGACTGCACCGAGAAGGCACCAGGGTCTAGCCCCACCGTGCAAGAAAAGGGGTCCGACCGCACGGAGCAAGAAAAAAGGCCCGAGCACGCAGAGAAGGAACAATGGTCCCACAACACGGAGCAGGCAGAAGGGTCACGTGAGTCAACTCCTTCGTACGAGACCTCGTTAAGCGACATTCCTAATCCTCGCATAGAGAGGAACGCCCGTCGTGAGTACGCACGTGACCCCGATTACAACCCAGAGATAGAAGTGAATTACTCATTCATAATTATATGTTTCTATACTTTTATGCGCCTCGGTATATGTGAAGAATAATACATGTCTTTATATAAATAGGAGGTGCTATCTCAATTGAAAGAAATGGAGGAAATCCTATCCCAAGAAGAATTTGCACATGAAAGTGCACCTGAGCCGACGACGGAGACGACCACTGAGACTGGGAACAAAAGGAAACGAGGTGAAAGAGGATTGAATCAGTTCCCAAAAGTAACCTATAGAGTTACAGATGTCAGTGCGACTGGACAACCCTTAGCTCCAACGGAGACCTTACCTAAGTGGCGTAACACACTCGGTTTCTTAGTTAGAGACCATCTTGACATCACAGTCAGGGAGTGGAAAAATGTGGACAACAATGAGATCACAAGAATGTGGAATAGGCTGCTTACGAGGTTTGTTTTACCTCAGGGTTCAGAAGACCTCGTAAAAGAGCACACATTGAAGCAATGGGCGATCATGTTTAGGAATTACAAGTCTGAGTTGAATTCAAAGTGGGCAAAGAAAGGGTTGGACCCGACAAAGAGGTATAAAATCACGGCTGGTCAATGGGCAGTGTTTCTAGAGCAGAGGAGTTCTGATGAGTTCAAAGCTTTGAGCGAATCCAAATCTGAACTCGCAAAAAGGAACAAGTACCACCACCACCTAGGCACAGGTGGTTACCAGCGCAAGCTTGCCCAATGGGAGCAAGAGGATGAAGCGCAGAGGGCTCAGGGTTTGCCGGCGCTCCCTGACCAACTTGGTCGCAGGGGCTTGCGGTGGGTTCGTGCTCGGGTACCGGCAAAGAAAGCCAATTATGGTTGTCATTTGCTGACCCAATGGTCGAAGAGGCTACGAAGAATATTTTCAAGGTGGCAGCTAAGCAGAAAGCAGGCGAATTTAAGCCATAAAGGGAGAAGGATGTTCTTACTGTTGCTCTGGGTAACCTAGAGCATCCTGGTCGTGTACGACGTATCTCATCCAAGGAAGGATGGAAAGAAGGATTCGGACCAGAGTGGGAAGGAATGTATAGAAAACGCGATCGCTACAAGGAAGAATTGTCTAATTTTTTTAAGGAGGAGGCTAAGAAAGAAGTCGAACAGGTGATGAATAAAATGCTCTCCGATCCTCCTCCTGAGTTGATGCAGCGACTGGCGTCTGCAATGTCTAGCCAATTAAGTGGTCAGCCTCGCCAGATGCAGCTAGTGGTCGCCCCGACAACATCACAACAGGCTCCAGTTGTCCCAAGTAGTGTCGCGTCTACTGGAAACAAGGACCGCTATCCAGTTGACGAGATTGAAAGTCCTGTTCGTTGCTCCCTAGTCATAATGTACGGTCTTAACAATAATCGTACAAGGGAAGTAGCCACAGGACTTGCAATCCCGGGGCACCAGTTTCATGGTAGCGAAATTCCAGAGGACTACTGTAGGGTGGAAGTGCTGACAGTTGTCCAAGGATATGAGGATGACATGCTAGACATTCCTGGTCCTGAGGGTATTGAGAAGCTGGGACAAGCTATCAAGAATTTCATTCTTTGGCCTCGACGAGACGTTCTATTGTCTGAGCTACCACAACCTTCATCCCAAGAAGTACCACTGACTCACGAGTCATCCCTTCCAGATGTCAGTGGTACCATAACTCTTCCGAGTCCACCACCCTCTCCGATCTTCGCTCCACCATCCTCACCTATAATGCCTCACCCACCATCCCCACCACCATCACCTAAACCACAACCTTCGCCAGCACCACCAGAATCTTCCACACCACCACCACCCAAAAATGCCGAGACACCACCACAACCAACCAAAGATGACGAGACGACACCACCGCCACCAAAAAAGTTAAAATTTTCGGTGCCCAAATTGATTTCTCCGTTCGAGCCAAAGAAGAGGAAGTCTGCTGGTACTGCCCTATTTTTGTCAGGAATTGCAATGAGCCGCACGACAAAATTAGTTGACTTCCCTAAGCACGAGAAGGCAGCGAAGAAGTCTGAACCAGCTTTTGTAAATATTAGGCCACCCACTAAAGATGATTATAAATATGTCCCTAAGAAATATGAGTTGGGTAGGCCTCTACTCACTTGGGATAAACTTAAAAAGGTCCCAGCTGGTGTAAAAAGGTTCCATGACTGGTATATGAGAGCATCTTCTGTTGGCATTGACACGATCAGTGTAGATATACCAGCAGAGGCATTTAATAGTGATCATACAAGAGCAATTGTGACCTTCGAGGACATGTGGTTAATGATGAACCTACAAAGACTCAACGTGCAGCTCATAACTGTGTTTGCATTGTAAGTGTCTCATACAATGCTTTAAATTTGTGAGTTATTATTTGTGAGTTACATTAAATTT
The DNA here is from genome assembly GCF_000003195.3 of Sorghum bicolor. NCBI lineage: Eukaryota > Viridiplantae > Streptophyta > Magnoliopsida > Poales > Poaceae > Sorghum > Sorghum bicolor. The sequence continues at coordinate 25,169,210 of NC_012870.2, read as the reverse complement.
TAATACTAACATACAAGTGCACGTTGCAGAATACAATATGAATAGCAACAGATGCGGTACGGTCCGGATCCAAGCACTAATGCGAATAAAAGGGTCGCGTATATGAGCCCAATGAGGATATGTGAGGACGAGCACACTTTCAGGATCGGAAAAGATCATGACTCCTTAAAAGGTTTGGATCCAAAAGAGCAGGAGGACGAAATAAAGAAAAGGGAAAAGAAACAAATAGCTAGTTACGGCCTCTACCTAGCCATGACAATGCTAGAGTTTCAAGACAGGGAATTAATATTCGCACCATATCACTTTAGGTAAGTGTCAGTTTGCATGCATCGTATTAATAGTTAAAATGCGTACTTTGATCACAAAGTTCATTCTCTCAGGGACCACCGGATCTGCTTAATGATTAATCCCAAGCATGGACGTGTGCATGTCCTAGACTCCACAGACTATGAACCAACAACTTATGCACCATTCATTTCTCTCTTAGAACGGTAAGCTAAGTAAAATATGCATACAAATTTTTATAAGAGTTTGACAATAACTTGTAGAATGTTTTTGATATCATAGGGCCTATAGGTATTATAAGATTAAAGGGGGAAAGTGCGAGTCAGGAATACAGGGGCAGCCTTTGAGGTTCTTTCATAAGTGGATGGTACGTATGAAAGTTTACCAAGTTATTCTCGCTAGCTATATACATAGAATACGCATCATGTTGCAACTCACAAATATGCTCTTTTTCTTTATATAGTGTCACAAGCAACCACTAGGATCGGTCCACTGTGGATTCTACGTATGTGAGTTCATGAGAGAGGGCGGAAGATATATGACTAACCCTTATAAGGTAATTAATGCTCTAAGTAATTAAGGTTGTTAATTATGTATTATGACCATTAAATATATGATGTTTTCTAACTTCCTATGTAGCAAAAAAGACTTTGAAAAGGCGAAGAGCATGATTGAAGCCACTTTATACAACATAGTTGAGGACCTCTGCAAATTCATGTTGTGAGAAGTCATTCCCAGCGAAGGGAAATATCACGATCGGACCAGCGCCCTAGCAAAGCCTGAATACGGAGCGCTAAGGGAGATTAGTAGGCTAAAGCTAACTCGATCCGGTTATTAGAGCAGAGGTTTCAGAGGTGAAACCTCTAATGCATGTAACAGAAAAAATTTGATGTGTGATCATGTTTGTAATTAATGTAACCTTGGCCTTGTTTAGTTCCAAAATATTTTGCAAAATGGACACTGTAGCTTTTTCGTTTGTATTTGACAAATATTATCCAATTATGGACTAACTAGGCTCAAAAGATTTGTCTCGTCAATTCCGACCAAACTGTGCAATTAGTTTTTATTTTTGTCTATATTTAGTACTTCATGCATGTGTCTAAAGATTCGATGTGACGGAGAATCTGAAAAATTTTGCAAAATTTTTTGAGAACTAAACAAGGCCCTTATGTATAAAGTAACAGTATATATATAAATGAATTGCATGTTGCAATGGTTGACACGATCTCTAGGCTTCAGTAGTTTGAATATATATATATATATATATATATATATATATATATATATATATATATGTTGTATGTATATATTAAAATATAAAATGAAAAAAAAGGGTCTGGTGGGAAAATTTGGAAATGAGCGGAAGATTTAAAATTTTTAACATAGGCGGTTAAATAATGAGAACCGCCTGTAGAAAGTTCATTTCTACATGCGGGTGGCATAAATGAACCGCCTGTAGAAATCTATTTCTACAGACGGTTCTAAGTCTGTATAGTTGTTCTGTGTACTAGTGAATTCGCCGACAGAGTTTATTAAACGGACCCAGCAACTAGTGTAGTAGTTATAGTTATAAAAAAAAGGACTCGTGTAGCTCCCTAGCTTGCTCACCTTTGTTACTATTGTAGATGAAAGACGAAAGGAATGGTCAACAACTTCTAGAAAAAAACGCTATTTGCCCCAAGTTTAGGCCGGGTCCAACTTTCTTTGGGCATTACAGAATCGTGCAGGCCTGCAGGGAACAGCACAAAGGACCTGTATTTTGGGCCAAAATTGTACCACAACTGGGATCAGCCAGGGCAAGAGCGTTTGAGTTGAGCACCAACGGACCGTTTTGTAAGGTCCAAGAAAAAGTGCACATTATTTCTTTCAACTTTTACAAACGTCTACTTTTTATTCTGAACTTTAAAGTCGGATAAAGCATCTCTATAAACTTTTAAAACCAATCATTTTACCTCCCTAACCAGTTATAAGCGGTTTTCAAAGGCGATTTTATCTTTTTTATTTATTTATTTTAGCTGATTTTTTTAAAATTTATTGTAAAACACAGAAAAATCATAAAATAGAAAGTTCACAAGAGTAGATCTACACAATAAATATATAATATAGTATGATTTAGTACAAATTATTTTTTATAGCTTTAGATCTATATTTTTCTATAATTAATTCATAGTCGCGGTTTCTATGATCCAATTATGGTGAAATTTTTGTGGTGGGCTAATTATTATATGCTTGAACTATAGAAAAAAATATACTCTTGGATCATGTATGACTCAATTATAGATTTATTTAGGTGTATGCTTGTGAAAAAGTATTTAGAAATTTATTCACGAGGAAGATAAATTGTACATTCACTATGGCACAGTGGATCGATTAGAACTTATCCAATTTTGCAAAAAAAAACACTTTTTTAGAAAAAATATACATTTTTACAAATACCAAAATCCAATTTAATATTAGCAAAATCAAAGAAAACTTGCTTTAACTTAGAAAATATGAAACTTGCTTTTATTCTTTTTAAATCATGTTATACGTTCTTTTCGTTCCTTGTTTATAATTATTTGAATCTTATATGATCTCCTAAAATCTGAAACTAGGAACGGAGATGCAGAAACCCGATTTTTTTTATTTTATCGAGGGAGACGAATCACTTTTGCGATCGTTGAGTTGAGAGAGATGATATCAATTTTTTGCTTTGATATTTGTCTGCTGCCATGTGAAAACGAGACTTGTCCAAGACAGCAATGTGGGCGTGTCCTAATCGGAGCATCAATCCAGCAAGGAACTGTCCTATAGTACAGATAAGGAGCTCCCCGGCCGCATGCATGGTCGGTCGCCAATCAGCCACGATTCCCAGTCCTCACCAATTTTTACTGCCGGCTTTCTAGTCGGTCTTACTGCACTCATCAGTGATCGGCAACACATTTTTTCATGAACCTCGCGTCCACGGTGCTAGTGTTCCTGGCCTACAGCCTGCTGCTCCACCGGTGCATGGGCATGGGGTCCGAGAACGCCGGAGGCGTGTTCGATCAGGGGGGCCACGGCGTCAGCCTCACCCGCCTCGACGAGGCCAGCAGGGCGCCGTCGAGGTGCGCCGTGCGGCCGCCGCACCCGTCCGGCGCGGCCAGCCTCCCGCCGAAGCCGCTGCTCGTCGCCGCGCCGCGCGAGGCCGGGGAGTACCCGGTCCTCCTGTTCCTGCACGGCTACCTCGCCGTCAACTCCTTCTACTCCCAGCTGTTCCAGCACGTCGCCTCCCATGGCTTCATCGTCGTCGGACCTCAGGTAATAATAGTAGCTCAGGTCGCCAGCAGAGTTTAGTTTAGTTTAGCTTACCTGCTGCTCGTCGTCGTCGATCGCGAACGCAGCTGTACACCATATCCGGGCCGGACACCACCGAGGAGATCAACGCAGCGGCGGCCGTCATCGACTGGCTCGCCACCGGGCTCCCGTCCACTCTGCCACCCGGCGTCCGCGCGGACCTAACCAAGGTGTCCGTCTCCGGCCACAGCCGCGGCGGGAAGGTGGCGTTCGCGCTGGCGCTCGGGCGCGCCAAGGCCAAGCTCGCGCTTCCTCTCGTCGCCCTCGTCGCCGTGGACCCCGTGGACGGCATGGGCGTGGGCAAGCAGACGCCGCCGCCGGTGCTCACGGGCAGGACCACCTCGCTGCACGTGGGGGTCCCCGCCATGGTCATCGGCACGGGGCTCGGCGAGCTGCCCCGGGGCCCGCTGCTCCCGCCGTGCGCGCCCCGGGGCGTCAGCCACGCGGCCTTCTTCGACGAGCTGGACCGCGCGGCGCCGGCGTGCCACCTGGTGGCCAGGGACTACGGGCACACGGACATGATGGACGACGACACGCCGGGCGCCAGGGGGATGCTCACGCGCACCGTCTGCAGGAGCGGCGGGGCCAGGGCGCCCATGCGACGGTTCGTGGCCGGCGCCACCGTCGCGTTCCTCAACAAGTGGGTGGCCGGGGACGCCGCGGCGATGGACGGCATCAGGACGCGGCCGGACCAGGCCCCCGTCGCGCTGTCCGTGGTGGAGTTTCGGGATGAGAAAGCGATAGAGGATCTGCAGGCACCAGCCAGGCAGCCCACTCAGGCAGGAACCAAGGTGGAGGGGCGGAGCCTGATGACGGAGGGGTAAAACAAAACTAGACGTGACTAGATAATGGATGAACGGATGCCAGGGCTTCGTGCTAAATCAGATGATTGTAGCCTAGGCCTAGCTTTTAGAAACCTGTTCAGAGTAGGTGCATTACACATGAAATTAGCCTTGTTCAGGTCCAAGTAAACTTTATATCTTATCGAATGTTAGACATATGTATGAAGTATTAAATATAAACTAAAAAATAGCTAATTATATAGATTGTATAACTATTTTACGAGACGAATCTTTTAAGCCTAATTAGTCTATGATTTTATAATGTAGTGTTACAGTAAATATGTGTTAATGACGGATTAAACTTAATAAATTTATCTCTCATGGATTATTAGGACTTTTATAATTTATTTTATTATTATTATACGAATACTCAATGTGACACCCTCATACTACAACCCATATAATATAACACCCAAAATTTTACCAGCTCACTTGAAACTCCTATTGAGACCGATCTTAGCGAGAATTTTTTTCTGAGATGGCTCAACCATATTTTTCATTGTTTTTTGTTTTATTTGAAGGTAAGGGTATTCGTATCTAAATTTATGTCTTTTGTTACTTATCGATGTCTAGACCCGTGGTCCAAGCACCAACAAGTGATATAAGTCTGCGTGCCCATGAACTCAGATGATGGTGATGCGAGAAGAAATACACAGGGGATTTATACTGGTTCGGGTCAACGAAGCCCTACGTCCAGTGTGAGAGCGTAACTTGTATTATCCTGTACCAGAAGTGTCTGTAGTAGGGGTTACAAACAGGTTGCGGGAGAGAGGGAACGTGTCCCAGGTCTCGACTGGTAGTGTAATCAAGTATTGGTGTGTTTAGTTGTGTTGCTAAAAGCCCCCTTTTGAATGGGACCCTGCCCCCTTTTATAGCCTCAAGGGAAGGCAGAGTTTACATGTGTTAGCGCTTATGGTACCGTGAATCCATCCGAGGATATGGAGCGTGGTATGGCGCTGTGACGGTGAGGTGCTCCATTCGTGGAGTTGTTGTGATCATGGACATGGCATGGTGGCTTCTACTGATTGTGTCGAGCCATCCTTGACGATATAGACATGACACCTGGCCCTGTTCTTACCATGTCGAGCCCTGTTCCCGTCGTGCCAAGCCCTGTTCCATGTCGAGGCTAGGTCCCGAGGCCTCCTCCCTTAACCTGTGTATAGAAATATTGGTGGGCCATGTGGCGACAGTGCTCGTGATTTGACATTGCTTGCTCTTCCTGACCTAATTCATACGCATAGTGACAGGAGTCAATGTCGAAGCGACGGGGAGCAGGCAGCACAACGAGCGCCATTCCATTCCCTGCCTTCGCGGCATGGGCAAGGGCATGCCATGCGTCCCATCTGCGGTACGATTACCATGCGTAGGAAGCCGGGGAAAAGGGGATCTGAGCCAGAGCTCGGGCGAGGCGGAGAAATCGTCCGAGGCTTGAGCCTCAGCCTCGGGCAAGTCGGAGAGTGCCCCGGTCGCTCGAGGCTTTTCGTGGGCCAAAAGAAAGCGGTTCTGGCCCAATCTGGGGTGCCTTTTAAGTGACTTGGGCTTTTTGACCTTTATCTTAAAAAGCAGTCTTGAGCCTTTTGTGTTAGTTTGGGGTATCCCGGTTTATGGTACCCGATATTACTTGTTTTTTTTTCTTCTCAAATACTAAAAATGTTTGCTTATCTTTTCATTAAGATCAAGAAATAATGAAAGTTACAATGACACATCATAGAAATGGACCATTAGGAGGGATAGTGTTATACAATCGGCTCTGCCCTCCTTAGGAGAAGGAGATCATGGGCTATTACTCGCTAATCATGCTACCTAGATAGCATCGATGGTCAGACACGCTTGCTCACGCGGTGCCTCACCTGCTCTCATTGTGAGTTAGAGAAGAGTTATTGCATTACCTCAGCATGCGAGGGGTTGAGTTAGTCGACAAAGATATTGTTGTAGGTGTTCTTGGTCGTTGTGGTCATCTGTGTATCGAGTAGCCCCCTATGCATCATCAACACCTCTCTTTGCTTAGAAGCCAGGATGCGTCGAAGGCCCAGCGATCCTCCTACTATGGGTTGGCAACTTTGATTGTGTTTCCATAGCAAGCTAAGGGAGAACCAGTGATGGCACCTTACGAAGGATCTTGTCACTAAATTCCTTTAGCCTCTTGGCAACATAACTTTTGCCTTTAGCTAGCTAGGGAGGGGTGGCCATGACTACACCTGGAGGGATGGTGTTGGAGCTTTTTGGGCTCACCTCGGCATCCACGACGCTATGCTACTCAAGGTGGCGTGACATGTGGCTGCCCCTGCACAGGCGATAACGGAGGCGAGTCCACAGACGTCCACTAGACCAATTTTGTCGGTGAATGGTTGTCCCCTAACGATGCTTCAACTTCCTAAGAGGCAACCATTGTAGGCGTGCACCCAGCACTACCGCTCTTGCTGGCCAACTCATGACGAGCGAGGTGGGGAACTGTTGATGCAAAACTAATCGGCAAACACAAAGGGCTAATACCCGATTCAAACATTAAGGCGTGCCAGCCGATTTGACCTTACTATCGACAAAGGTGGTAACTTGACCACTTTGGTCCTGACAACAGCGATACGCCCGGATGTCACGGCCAAGAGGTGATCACGCGGAACTTGAGAACGCGCCGAGCTTAAGTCGACGAATTCCTAAGAACTCGTAATAATAAAGAGAAAATATGACGAAGTCGTCAAAAAAGTAGATGCTGGAATATGAGTAAAAACTTGTGTTTGATTGATTGATAGATTCTCATTACATTACCCTAGGGTCTATTTTTATACCCTGTCTAAAGAGCTACAACCAGACACGACTAGGACTCGAATTTCAAACTAAACGGAACCCGTACACAAAACAAATTCTAATAACTAAGGAAAACATAAAACTACCCCCTTGTAACCGACCGGGGCACCGCCACATATCAATCGGCAATCTCCACGCTTTCCTTCAGAGTCATCGGCAGGTCTCCTGTTGTGGCCATCGGCAAACACAAATACTGATCATCGGCACGAACACGTCACCACCTCTGGACTTAGTCTCATTCAACTGCTTCCTCATCGGCAACCACCTTCATCGGCAACTTCCCTGTAGACTAGTTACCGTTGTTTCATCTGCCGATCTATTCTTTATTAACTCCAGTACGTATCAAAAGATACGTGTCCAAAAACGGTGTCAACACATGCACCCCAATTTCGGAGTATAAAACCATTAATGCTCTGAAATTCTCTGCAGTAATGATGCCTTTCCGCAATTAATTCTTCCAATTTGGCAATCGGCCGTTAAATCCGAACAACCTTGGCCCGATTCTTTTGCACATTCCTCGAATTCCTCAATGTCCCAAACTGAATCTCTCCACTTTATACGCCCATCGGCAATGTTACCGTTAGAGAGAACTGCCGATGGACCGACCAGGAGATCTTGTACAGTGAAATATCTCCAAAATCATGACCGCTTGCTGTCAAATCACCTGCGCAATCCCTTGATTACCGTGCGAACAGTTACAATATCCACCTGAATACCCTCGGATTTCACGGATGCAGCAAAGAGATAAGTCAGATTTGCCCCTGCCCGTTTTGTCCTATAAATACTTCCTTCTCCGGTACTCCTTCTCCATCTTGTCATTCTACAGCCCAAAATCCACTTTTACGGCGGCGGCACCACCTGAGGATTCCAAGAACTTCCACGAAGGCCTTCTTCACCAATCCCCCAAGTCTTCGATCCTCTTCCTTGCGAGAAAATGGCCATTAACTTCATCGTGCCTGAGGTCAGTTCACTACCCTTTCTCCTGCACTTTTACTGTACTCCTGTTCATCCGCAATTCATTTTACTGAATACTCCTTTTTCTTTTTGTTCTTCTTTTTATCCTCAAAAACTTCTAGGATTTGGCCGCTAAGATCGTTATCCCTACCGATCAACCTCACCTCCAGTGTCTTGGCCCGCTAGGAAACCTAGATCCCACCGATCTGATAAACGCAGAGACAAACAGAGTTCCCTTTAGAGCCGAAAACTTCTCCCTAGATCTATGGAAAGATGCCTTCCATTCCTGGCCCCATCCTACCAAGGGATGGAAGGATTGGTTCTTGAGAGTCAGCCACTCAAATGAGGTTCAATGGGGCGAGCGAAAATTAGACCAGTGCATTAGGTTGTCCCTTGCCGATATGGAGAAGAATGAGTCACTGCTAATTATTGCCTCGTACTTTTGGTCAGACACGCTCAACGCCTTTGTGTTTGGTCATGGCCCTGCTTCTCCCACACTTGCCGATGTGCTCATGCTCACTGGCTTAGATATATCCACTGCCGATAATAGTCATCTATTTGACACCAAACCTAGTGCTAAGGTGGAAACTCACGCTATCAGCGGTTGGTCTGGGTACATTCAGAAGTACCGAAGAACAGGACCTGTTAATGCAAAGGAACAGACCACTTTCCTGAATATATGGCTGGATAAGTTTGTATTTTGTGGCCGATCGGCAGGACCAACTTCTGTTTACTTATCGGCAGCAGAAAGATTAGCCAATGGCGGCCGATTTCCTCTTGGCCGATACCTGCTCGGCTCGGTTTATCACCTCCTCCACCAGGTAGCCAGGAAACTTCTGCTCGGTCAACCCATCGGCAACTTAGGGGGTCCTTGGTGGTTTATCAACATGTGGCTTAATCTCCACATGCACAAGCGCCTTGAATTCAACCTCTTTGCACAGCGCTTCCCCAGGGACATAGCCGAGGATTATGAATTGGATGAAGAAGAATCGGTAACTCGTTCTCCCTTGAACTTTGGCGAAGCTGCCATAGTCTTACCAGGTACTGGTGGTAATGAAGACCAGGTTAGCCGATTCTTTCAGACTCTGTATGAAGGTCTGACCAGAGAACAGCGGGCGTGGATGCCCTATGAAGATCCAGATACCAGATTTCCCCCAACTTTCCACCCCTTCAACGATGCTCTCAACAAGGATCGTGACGTGATGATGGCAATTATCACCCCAAGGGCCATACCAGTGAACTTCTTTGGTAGTGGGAAAGCTTCCAATCTGACCTATGAGTTTTATAACCCATCGGCACTAGCTCGCCAACTAGCTTTTGGCCAACTGCGGATTGCACTTTGCTATGCCGATGTGATAAAGCCGAGGGAGATCATCACCAGCAATCTTGAATGGATCAGGATAGCTCAACTTCCGCCAAACGCCGATACAGATGTCGATCTATCGGCTTGGATCCCAGCTCTTTTCATTACTCAGGCATACAAACAATGGTGGGAAGAGTGGAAAGAGCACCTGTTCTGTAGATCGGCACTCACATATCGTGGCATGATTGATCCCAAATACAAGGTCCCCGATAATACTGTAAGTATTTTAACCGATGTTTCAATCCCTTCATTCCCATTTTCTATCGGTAACTCACTTCCTTTGTTTTATTCAGGTCGATGATACACCACCATCAGTCAGCAGAAGTGGCAAGCCGATCAAACTCCTTCCATCGGGCCCGATCTCCTTGATCGACAACAACGCTCCAACCTTGGCCACTTTAATGCACCGGGGTGTGCGTCTCAAGAAAATCACCACCAAGCGGACGAAAACATCCCCGTCGGTAGCTGCTACTGCTTTGGCACAAGCCTTCAAGGTAAATTATCAAATTCTTCAACTTATACCGATTCCATTCTTATACTTACACAATTTTTCAGGACACATCGGCTAGCATGGGAACTTCATCGGTAACTTTATCATTTTAATTAGAACCTCATCAATACCCTGTTACACTTGTACTCACAAAACTTTCATTGTTGTATCAGCACACTGGCAAATCGGCAAAGACTAGAAGTACGACTGCCGATGCCCCCCAGTCCAGCCAACCAAAGAGAAAAGGTTCCAAGAGTACCAGATCACAAGCGAAGCGCCAAAGAACAACAACGTATCCCCCTCCTCCAAGGTCACCAATCCCGGTGGAATCATCCCCCTCTTCTCCAGAAGCTCAGACACAACAAGCACCGTCTCCTCCTCAGCCACAAGAAGAACCCCAACTAGAAGAATTCCAGCCAGAAGAAACATCGGCTGATGTACACAAGCAGACCGCCGATCCAGCAAGCTTGATCATAACATCGGTAGTCTCTTCGATTCAGACAAGTACTACACCCCCTCATGGTAACATACTCTCTATTTATTGCCGATGAATACACTTTTCCACTTTATAATTACCATTGTTAATTTTCAGCTGACATTGTTCCATCGGCAACTCCAGCCGATCAACCCATAGTGCCATCAGCCTCAACTAGCCAGAGGCGAGAAATCGCTCTGAAGCAAGTAAGTCATTTGACTATCATTCTGTATTTTACCAATATTTCATCATCAAATAACTCATCTCCTGTCCTCTCTTAGGAACAAGATTCTCCTGACAGTTTGTTCTCCTTCGCTATTGAAATTTCTGATGACGAAGGCGAAGAAACAAGTTCTTCCCAAGCGATTGGGACCTCATCGGCAGAGATCAGAGCAAAGTTAGAGGATCTGTCAGCTCTGCTTCATCAAGATACAACGCAATTGGTCGATGACTCTGATCCGGCTAAGGCTCTGTTTAAGGCTCTTAGAGGTCAAATCCCTGCCGATGCCGAGGAGATCCTTTTTTAGGCTGCACACTTAGAGAGTCGCCAGCTGCAGTACCAAAAGGCCGCTCAGCGCCTTGCCGATAGAGCCACATATCCCCAGCTCTCTGAAGAGGTGATGAAAGTGAAGCATCTTGCCGATGAAAAGCACAAGAGCATCGGCATTCTGAAATCCTCCGAAGATACGTTGAAACAGAAGATCTCTGACCTATCGGCACAGAGGGAAGCTCTGCTAGTGGAACTTAAACAAGTAGAAGAAGCTCTGTCTCAAGCCCAACAGGAAGAAAGCCAGCTGCCGGAGATGATCAAGACTCTCGAACAAGAGCGGAACATTCAAGCTCGCAAGGCACTGCAAATGAAGAAGCTGAGGCCAGTGGAGGGCTCTACCAATGAAGACATGAAGGAGATAGAAGAAGCCGATCAAATTTGTCTGCGCACCATATCGGCAATCCAGGCTCTGCTAAATATGTGAACTCTTCATCGGCGGCATGTCTTGTTTTTTTTCTTTTTAAAAACTCTTGATTATTTTGGTCTAGCCGATAGGACTGTTATCGGAACCCTTTTAAAACATTGAGTCCGGCCCCAGATACACTTTGATCCAGCCGATAAGAATGTTATCGGCACTGAAACTTTCATGCATCAACCCATATACTAGGATAATATCTCTTTAAATATTTGCCATTCAACGCCCTGGGAAATTCAACTCCTTCGAGAGTTTCTAAAATATAAGCATTACTAGGAGCAGATCGATTTATCCGATAGGGACCCTCCCAATTGGGAGACCACTTCCTAAATTTTGAACTTTTAGTCCCGATCGGTAAGATTAGTTTCTATACTAAGTCTCCATCGGCAAACTCCTTAGCCTTTACCTTCTTATCATACCATCTGGCAACTCTCTTCTTATTTTCTTCTATACTTACCAAAGCCCTCAGTCGATGCTCTGCTAAATCATCCAACTCGTCTTTCATCAAAGTAGCAAAGTCATCGGCATTCAGCTGATCTTGAAAAGATAGTCGCCTAGATCCAGTTTTAACCTCCCATAGCAATACAGCATCGTGCCCATACACCAACTGATAAGGCGAAACTTTGGTCGATCCATGACAAGCCATCCGATATGACCACAAAGCTTCATTCAACAATGTATGCCATCTCCTAGGATTTTCTTCAATCTTCCGTTTGATGAGCTTAATAATTCCTTTGTTAGATGCTTCGGCCTGCCCATTGGCATGAGCATAATAAGGAGAAGAATTCAACACTTTAATCCCCATACCGATTGCGAATTCATCAAACTCTCCTGATGTAAACATAGTACCCTGATCGGTAGTAATCGTTTGAGGAATACCAAATCGGTAAATAATATGCTCTTTCACAAAATCAATCATATTGGCCGATGTAACTTTTTTAAAAGGAATAGCTTCAACCCACTTGGTGAAATAATCAGTGGCAACCAAGATAAACTTATGCCCTTTGCTTGACGGTGGGTAAATCTGGCCGATCAAATCAATAGCTCATCCCCGGAACGACCAAGGTTTAATAATGGGGTTCATGGCTGATGCGGGTGCCCTTTGAATATTACCAAATTTCTGACATCCTTGACACCCTTTGAAATACTTAAAACAATCCTCAAGTATAGTTGGCCAATAATACCCATTTCTCCTGATCATCCACTTCATCTTAAAAGCCGACTGATGTGCTCCACACACTCCTTCATGGATCTCTCCCATCAAACTTTTAGCTTCATCATCACCCAAGCACTTAAGAAGAACTCCATCGATTGTTCGATAATATAATTCATCCTCGAGGAGCACATACTTGGTAGCCTGAAACCGAACACGTCTCTCAACCCTCTTAGATGGATCCTTTAAATAATCAATGATTTCTTCTCTACAATCATCGGCACCGATTGCCGATAACGTGTTCAATATGGGTTGATACCCCGAGGCATGCTGAGCCAATCGATTCGCCTCCTCATTATGTAACCGAGTAACATGCTCTAATCAGAAATCTTTGAATTCCCTTAACAGTTGCATGCTCTTTTCGTAATAAGTTATCAGGACTTCATTTCGGCATTCATAACTTCCAGCCAATTGATTTATAACCAGCATAGAATCCCCAAAGATTTCAACAGCGTCAGCATGAACTTCTTTTAACAACTCCAACCCCTTGATTAAAGCTTGATACTCGGCTTGATTATTTGTTGACGTGGCAACAATCGGCAAAGAGAACTCATACTTCCTTCCCTGAGGAAAAATTAACACTATGCCGATTCCTGCCCCTCGGTCACAAGTGGATCCATCAAAGAAGAGCGTCCAAGGTACAATTTCCAAAGTCTCCACCGTACCGTGATGTTGAGTCACAAAATCGGCCATAATCTGCCCTTTAACCGCCTTAGCCGACTCGTACCGCAGATCGAATTCCGACAGTGCCAAAATCCACTTACCGATTCTGCCACTCATAATCGGCATAGATAGCATATATCGGACCACATCATCTTTGTATATAATAGTGCATTCAGCCGATAATAAATAGTGCCTCAACTTAATACATGAGAAATATAGGCATAAACATAATTTCTCAATGGCCGAATACCTGGTCTCAGCATCAATCAATCTTCTACTTAAATAATAAATCACACGCTCCTTCCCTTCAAATTCTTGAATCAAAGCCAAACCAATGACCATCCCATCGGTAGACAAATATAATCTGAAAGGCTTTCTTTGCTGAGGTGGAATTAGGACTGGAGGATTTGTCAAATAACTCTTGATCTCATCTAAGGCCAATTGTTGCTCTTCTCCCCATATAAATTCTTGATCGACTTTCAATTTAAGTAAAGGACTAAAAGCACGAATTTTACCAGATAAATTGGAAATAAACCGCCTGATAAAATTTATTTTGCCGATCAGAGATTGGAGCTCAGTCTTGTTGGTGGGAGCAACTATTTTATTAATAGCATCGATAGACCTTCTACTAATTTCAATTCCCCTTTGATGCACCATGAAACCCAGAAATTGCCCTGCCGATACGCCAAATGCGCACTTGTTAGGGTTCATCTTTAAACCATGTTTCCTTGTACATTCTAACACTTTGCGCAGATCGGCAAGATGCTTTGCAAAATCTCTAGACTTAACCACCACATCATCAATATAAATCTCCACCAGCTTGCCGATGAACTCATGAAAGATAAAATTCATAGCCCTTTGATAGGTAGCACCAGCATTTTTCAAACCAAAAGTCATGACTATCCATTCAAACAACCCAACATGACCAGGACATCTAAATTCAGTCTTTGGAATATCTTCCTCAGCCATGAATATTTGATTATATCCTGCATTGCCATCCATGAAGCTAATAATCCGATGCCCAGCCGCAGCATCAACTAGTAAATCGGCAACCGGCATTGGGTAACCATCCATCGGCGTAGCTTTATTGAGATTCCTCAAATCAATGCAAACCCGAAGCTTCCCATTTTTCTTGTAAACTGGGACAACATTAGAAATCCATTCGGCATACCGACACTGCCGAATAAACTTAGCTTCAATAAGTTTAGTTATTTCAGCCATAATATCAGGAAGGATATTAGGATTACATCGGCGAGCTGGCTGTTAATGTGGCCGAAATCCAGACTTGATGGGCAACCGATGTTCAACAATAGATCGGTCTAAACCGGGCATCTCGGTATAATCCCAAGCAAAGCAATCTTTATATTCCTTTAATAAATCAGTTAACTGCTGCTTACACTCAGAATTCAACTTAGCACTAATAAAAGTAGGTCTAGGCTTATCACCATTACCTATATCTACCTCTACTAAATCATCAGCCGATGTAAACCCCTGGCCTAATTTTCCATCATCGGCGAACCTATCCATTAAAACTCCTTATCAGAACCGACTGCTTGGATCGGTGGAATTTCATAATCGGCAACTTTGAGGAAATCTTTCTCCCAAATCTCTCCTGAGATACACCTGGTCCTTTCATAGGTGCCTGCCTCTGCCGATGCGATGACATAAGAAGAATCTCCTGGGACAATCTCAATCTTGTCACCTACCCACTGAACCAAGCATTGGTGCATTCTAGATGGGATGCAACAATTGGCATGAATCCAATCTCTCCCTAGCAGCAAATTATAAGCACCTTTTCCACTGATTACGAAGAAAGTTGTCGGCAAGGTTTTGCTGCCGATGGTCAACTCGACGCATATTGCCCCCTTAACTGGAGACACATTTCCTTCAAAGTCTTTTAGCATCATATCGGTCTTGGTCAAATCTTGATCTCCTTTTCTAAGCTTCCGATAGACCGCATATGGCATAATGTTAATAGCAGCCCCACCATCAACTAATATCTTGGTCATCGGTTGCCCATCAACTCTTTCTTTGACGAACAGAGCTTTAAGATGCTGCCTTCATTGTCAGCAGGCTTTTCGAAGATGGCCGTCATCGGATCCAGAGCCAACTGAGCTATCTGGTCGGAAAAATCCAGCTCTTCATCATCACTGGACGGCGCAAGGAACTCCATCGGCAACATAAATATCATGTTAACATCTGCCGATGGCCCTTTTCCCTTAGGATCCGGTTGTTGCTGATCTCCAGATTGGCCAGAATTCTCGCCCTTGCTTAGCTCTTCCCGTCTTTCGCGCTGCAGCCTCCTTTTCTGTGTCCTAGTCAACCCTTCTGGACACCATGGAGGAAGTTGTGGCTGCCTTACCGATGGGCGACGACTTTCCCTTGACTCCATCCGATAAGTATTAGCGTCCCTACAAAATATGAACTCATCGGGAACTCGTGCATTGGCCATCTCTTCAAGCTCTTCCTGGTTCCTGGCAAAATATTCAACACGATCACCAAGCCTATCGTGTACACTGATTCTGCCCCCCAGCCGATCATGAACTGACGTTCTCCCCCTAATCGGCCCATTAAATCACCGATCATCATTCTGATACTGCCGATTAGGTCTATCATACCGATCATAACCATTGCATTCAGGGCAATCTCTAACGGTGGGCAATTTGATGTTCTGTTCCCAACAATGGATAAAGAACGGGCAGTTCCAGTGGTCCTTATGCCGATTCCACTCCTGTCGGCGTCTTTCTTCTTCCCGACGATAGTCCTCCTGCTGGCGCTGATGCCGATCTTCACGTTGCTGCCAAGTCTCCTGGTGCCTTCTATGAGTTATCACAACGGCAGATCGGGGAGGCCTTCCTGAGCTGTTTCCTTCCTGGATCAAACCCTTTCCTTTAGCATCGGCAGCAGTAATTTGATGGATCCACCGATGCACTTCTTTCAGCTGCTTCTGACGTCAAGACCTTGGTCTTTCCCTTAGCATCCAACATATTTGTTAGGAAAGGATGTTGATCGATCTTCATTGGCTTCTGAGCCTTGGAATTATCAAACTTGATTCTCCTAGACTCTATAGCCGATTGCAGCTGTTGCCTAAAAACCTTGCACTCATTGGTGCTGTGAGAGGTTGCATTGTGCCACTTGCAGTATTTCATCTTCTTCAATTCTTGAGCCGATGGAATCACGTGATTAGGCGACAATTTGATTTGCCCTTCCTAAAGTAGAAAGTCCAATATCCTATCGACCTTGGTAATGTCAAATGCAAATTTTCTGGCTCTTTATGCCCAAAAGGGCAAGACATCGGCTTTTTGTTCTTCACCCACTCTGCTAAGCCGATGACTGGCTCCTCATCAGAATCTGAGCTTGCTGCTTCATCGACAAATGATACCTTTTTGTTCCATGCTCTCTTGGGTTCAAAAGGCTTAATATCTTGGTCAGAAATCCTTTGCACCAAGTGACTCAGACTTTCGAACTCTTGAGAAGCGTACTTGTCTCTGATATGTGGCAACAACCCCTGAAAAGCTAAATTGGCAAGCTGTCGATCATCTAGAACTAGGCTATAACATTTATTCTTGACTTCCCGCAACCTCTGCACAAAGCTTTCGATCGATTCATCATTGCACTGCTTCAATCTGACCAAATCGGTGATCTTCTTCTCATGGACTCCAGAAAAGAAGTATTTATGGAATTGCTTCTCCAGATCGGCCCAAGTAATCACTGAGTTGGGAGGTAACGATATAAACCAAGTGAACGCCGATCCAGACAACGATGACGAGAATAAACGAACCCTTAACTCGTCTCTGTTAGCAGCTTCGCCACATTGAATGATGAACCTGTTGAGATGCTCCATGGTTGACGTATCATCCTGTCCAGAAAACTTAGTGAAATCTGGCACCTTGTACCGATTTGGAAGTGGAATTAAATTATATGAGGAGGATACGGCGTCCGATAAGAGTAAGTGTTGATTTTGGGTTTTATCCCAAATTGGTCTCTCATTACTTCAGCTATCTTATCGGCCCAATAAGGATCGGCATCTAGCCGATGAGGCGGTTGTGGATCTGGCGCCTGCTGATATGTTTCCACGTGTTGCTGAGGTGCACGATCTGCATGGAACATTGGGTTAACCATCTGACCACCAATCTGCTGACCCAGATTCATCGGCTGGTTGGCCAACCCTTGATTCTGAAACCCGGGTTGAATTTGGCCTTGTTGAAACCCTGGAGCCTGATGATTCTGCTGAGGCATCTGTGGAAAGACTGATTGCCCCATCCATCCACTGTTAGCATTCATCGGCAGAAACCCTGTCGATGGGTGGAAATTGGGCATCATCATGGAATTGACATACCCTGGTTGTGTCATAAACCTCTGCTGCGTCGGCATTGAGTCTGCCGATGCGTTAGGCATCTGGAACATTAGAGCTTGAGAATTCCCAGTGTAAGGTCTAGCAGTAGTAGTTGTAGTATACTGGGGACTCTGATTCATCGGCAGATTTGGAGGTGCCGATGCCATAGGAGCCTTGCCTTTCAAGTCAGCCACTTGAGATGTTCCAGGAGTCTTCAACATCATCTCAGGGGGCATACCGTAACCCCACCAATTAGGAGGAACAGATCCCGACATTGTCGATGCCAACAGATCTGAGGCAAGCTTGATTTGCTCATCTGATGTTGATGGATTGGTTGTCATGGCGTAGATTGCACATTAGTGAGTCCTAATGTGCTTGGAGATTGAAAGGTCTTTGTTTGGTTTTGGTAATTGAGTGACAACTTAGGTGGACTAATAGTGTTTATGTGAGATACACAGGAGATTAGTCCACATGTGATTATGTGATGATGGAGGAGCTCATTGCATATGAGACATGACATGGAGTCATGTGACCAAGGTGGAGAAGATCAAGATGAGGCTTGGCTTGATGGACCGGTTGCAAGAGTGAAGGGCAAGTCAGAGGCTTTGAAGCGAGGGACCGCGTGTGACGGTGAAGCTTGAGCAAGACTTGGCGCCGATGGACCGAGGCAATGGTGAAGAGCAAGTGAGGTCAAGATCGATGAACCAATACGGTCACGTGATGATATGAAGTGGATCATATCATTTGGTGATTGGTTGGTGCATGTGTTGCATCAACATCGGAGGAGATGGAATGGAATGCGCAAGGCAAAGGTATAACCTAGGGCATTTCCATTTCACCGGTCATAGGTGTGTAGAGAAGTTTATGACCGGATTTAGGATAGATGGCCGTACTATCAAGAGGGGCAAACTTGTTTGCATATCGGTCATCTAGTGCCACTTGAGCAATCTAACTTTGCATACGTGTTAGGATCGAGTGGCGTGGCAAGTTTGAGAGGCTAACTCCTTTGGGAAAATGTTTGTGAAATTGCTAACACACTTGCACATGGTGGTGTACACTTGCTGGTGTTGGCACATTTACAAAGGAGGTGGAGTTCCTAGGGTTGAGAGGAGTGTGGGTTCGGCGCTTTTGAGAAAATTAAGTGCATATTTTCTATTGTGCCAGTGGGAAATTTTGGAGAAGTCGCGGGAGTGTTTCTCAGTTGGAAACACTCACCGGACGCTCTGCGCGGAGGCACCGGACGCTGGCCTTTAGCGTCCGGTGTGCTGTCGGGTGCAGCAGAGTGCACCGGACGCACCAGAGAGAGTCCGGTGCTCAGCGTCCGGTGTGCGGGCGGTTTGGCGAACCTCTCTGCGCTTGAGTCCGGTGAGCACCGGACGCTCAGGGTGCGTCCGGTGACCGTGCGAGTTTGCAACCCTCTCTGCGCACGAGTCCGGTGAGCACCGGACCGTCCGGTGTGGACTTGCAGAGCGTCCGGTGGTACTGTGTAGGCGCGTGTGCGCAGTAGCCGTTGGCGGCAACGGTCGTTTTCAAATGGCTAGTGACACGTGGCTGACGCCTGAGCACCGGACGCTGGGGGTTGAGCGTCCGGTGCCCACGTGTTTTGCCCAGTGAAGGGGCAACGGCTAGTTTAGCCCTTGGGGCTATAAATAGAAGTGGTGGCCGGCCTTGGCAAGTGCTGAGCACCCTTGGGACTTAGTGTCCATGCTTGGGGAGTGCTAGTGAAGCCTCTAACTCACATATTCTTGATAGTGATCATCCGATTGTGTGAGTGAGCGATTCTAGTGCGTTGCTTTGAGAGATTGCATCGAGTGGCACTAGGTGTTCGTGTTGCAAGCCGGTGGTGCTTGTTACTCTTGGAGGTTGCCACCTCCTAGACGGCTTGGTGGCTTGTGACTCCGTCGAAGCACGCAAGGAGATTGTGCGGTGCTCCGGAGAAGAGATTGTGAGGGGTACGGTGCTCACCCCGTGGGGATCGCGAAGAGCAACTCTAGTTGAGCGAGACGTGAAGAGCAACAAGTGGTCCGGCCGGGTCAAGTGCTAGAGCTTGTGGTAAGCACTCCACGTGGGAGAGTGTGACTTGCGGGTCACCACTAGCAAGAGGACCGGCGGCAACCTTGGAGCTTGTCTCAACGGGGACGTAGCTTGGTGGCAACCAAGTGAACCTCGGAAGAAAATCATCGTGTCAACATTGTTCTTCCCGTTGGTTTGCAAGTCCCTAACACAAGCTTGTGTTTACATTCATATTTTTGTGCTTGTGTAGTTGCTCTTGTAATTAGTTAGCTTGTGTAGCTTGCTAGTTACCTTCTTGCTTGTGTGGCTAGAAGTAGTTCCCCTTATGTGACTAATTTGGTTTGTGTAACCTTGTTAGTCACATTGCTTAGTTTGTGTAGCTAAGTAAGTTGCGCTCTCTAATTTGGCATTAGTTGCCTTGTTTTTGAGCTTGCTAGTGAGCTTAGGCTTTGTGCGCTTTGCCTCACTAGTTTGAGTAGGAGCTCCCTCGGTTTGCAAAGTACTAGTTGCATAGGTTTGTGTGACCTTGCTCCTAGAATTGGTTAGGTGAGCTCTTGCTAAGGTAGCACCTTGCTTGTTTGTTTAGGATCTTTTCAAGGTGCTAGAGAACTTAGATAGAGGGGTGTAGTCTTGGCTAGACCGATAGTTTTAATTTCGCTTTAGTTTCGGTTAGCTAACGTAATAAGTTTTAGAAAGGACTATTCACCCCCCCTCTAGTCTGCCATCTCGACCCTTCAGGAGGAACCGTAGTTTCTGTACTCGCAGCGGTCGTAGTAGCCGATGGAGCTGTGACCAGTGGTGATCCTGGCTGATGATAGGCAGGGCCCACATAATTTGGTGGCAATTGTCCTTCCTTGAAAGTTCTAGCCACGGCGTTGAAAACCGTGTTGGACAGCACACCAGCTTGATTAATCAAGGCATGGTTGATAGCATTGTCAACCATGTCTTGAAGTTTACCAGGATTGGCTTCAAAAGTAATCTGTCGAGGTGCCGGCAATGCTTCCTTCTGGATCACTTCGCCACTCCTGTTGATGCTGAAGGATTTCAAATATTGCTGCTTGTAGTCCTCCATAGCTTTTGCAATAGCTTGCTTCTGCTCATCCCTGAGATTGGCTTCCGTCACGGGGATGACATTTTCCAAGTCGAACTCGGTATTCGCCATATTGATCTTGATCTTGAATCTGTCCCACCGGGCGTGCCAAAAGATGTGTTGATGCAAAACTGATCTGCAAACACAAAGGGCTAATACCCGATTCAAACGTTAAGGCGTGCCAGCCGATTTGACCTTACAATCGACAAAGGTGGTAACTTGACCACTTTGGTCCCGACAACAGCGATACGCCCGGATGTCACGGCCAAGAGGTGATCACGCGGAACTTGAGAACACGCCGAGCTTAAGTCGACGAATTCCTAAGAACTCGTAATAATAAAGAGAAAATATGACGAAGCCGTCGAAAAAGTAGATGCTAGAATATGAGTAAAAACTTGTGTTTGATTGGTTGATAGATTCTCATTACATTGCCCTAGGGTCTATTTTTATACCGTGTCTGAAGAGCTACAACCAGACACGACTAGGACTCAAATTCCAAACTAAATGGAACCCGTACACAAAACGAATTCTAATAACTAAGGAAAACATAAAACTACCCCCTTGTAACCGACCGGGGCACCGCCACATATCAATCGGCAATCTCCATGCTTTCCTTCAGAGTCATCGACAGGTCTCCTATTGTGGCCATCGGCAAACACAAATACTGATCATCGGCACGAACACGTCACCACCTCTGGACTTAGTCTCATTCAACTGCTTCCTCATCGGCAACCACCTTCATTGGCAACTTCCCTGTAGACTAGTTACCGTTGCTTCATCTGCTGATCTATTCTTTATTAACTCTAGGTACGTATCAAAAGATACGTGTCCAAAAACAGTGTCAACAGGAACTCCATCTCCATTGAGTCGACCCATGTAGGAAGCCCTGCGCTCGCGCATAGCTCCAACACCAGCAGATATGGTTTAGGAAAGCGGTGTGAAGAAGTGGAGGTAGCGGCCTTGTTGTCGACGTTGTCGGTAGGTGCTCCCAAGTTGATGCTCCTCGTCGGCTTACTCCAACGTTGCCAGCATCATCGTTGAGTTCCGCCTGCACCCCACATAGCACTCCACTCAAAATCATCTAAGCTTGATGGAGCACCATGGGGTACATGCTAGGAGGTTGGTGGGTTGGCACCACGAGAAGAGTATCGTGGCAAATCGCAACCCTTTGCTGCCATTGCCATGACAGTGTCGATCGGCAAGTCGCTACTTGGTGCGAGTAGGACTGTATAAGAGACAATTAAAGCATCTATCGTGAAGCTCTAGGGGATCCTCAAGGCCTGTGGGAGCTATTTTAGGCGAGGCCCAGGTCGCGTCTACTGGTGGGGAAGGACCTCCCACCACCCACTAGTGTTAGGGGCGGAGACCCATCTATGAGGGTCAAGGCGTCAGCAGGCAGGGATGCGCTCTTCCACTGCCCAAGTAGGCTGCCCACACTCTAGTTGGGTGTGGCCGGCTATATTTGTTATGCGTTTGCCTAGGTCCATGCCATCTAGCGTCCACTCCGTTGGCCCGAAACCATAATTGAATGAGTGTGGGCACGTGGCGGGTACATAGCTACCGGCTTCACGAGGCCACAATAATGGCATCTAGGTAGATTGTAGGGTGGTCGTCGTTGGACTCCTTGTCATCGTTGTAAGCCCATCGATAGCATCTGTGCGCTCTCTTGAGAGTGCCCTTGGTAGAATGGTGCCACAGGCGGCGAGAGGAAGGAGGGGCTAGGGGTGCCCATTGGCATTGTGGCGGGTCTCGAAGGCCTATACTTGGGCCCAACCACCCTAGTGCTAGCACCCGCATGCTAGTGGCTGCCGCCGTGGTGGCATTTGGCCTTGGTAGCGGAGGGGTTCGGGGTGCCCCAAATCTGCTCCCTCATGTTTTTGCAGGGTGCCGTGGCAATGTCATCACCTCAGTCACGAAGAGAGGCGATAGCGCTAGAGGCAACCTCTAGCGCTCACCGTGGGTAGGCTGATGGTAGCGGTGGCATCTGCAACATAGATGAAGGCACGGGCCCCTCGAACGTAGGAGGCAACAACGTGACCTCCCCTCGAACAACCGAGGCGTCGGTGTCCGCGCTTCGCTCAGTAGGGGCTCATGCTGCTGGAGGTGCTCAGAGTCGTCAAAAGGGGAGGATAGTGCTATTGGTGTTAGGACATTGGGTGACAGTGGCGCATCTGCTAGGCGCAGATCTGCGACCTAAGGGAGCGGCACAAGCAAGGCTAGAGGGGGCTAGGGAGGGAGCAAGGTGGGAAGGGAAGAGGGCACCGACGCTGGCAAAGAGTGAGGTGTGGCCAGAGAAACCACCTAACCCAAGGGCCTTCGGTTCTCTCAGTTCTAAAATACCATTGTCTCTTGTTTGAGGTGAATATGTTAGTATATGTGCTAGAGTATCTGTTTAGCGGTAGCAAATACGTATATTTTTATAATGGTCATGTTTTTTTAGTGGGACGTGAGGAAAGTCACATTTTTATAGGCCTTGTTTGGTTCTACTTCTAAATTTTAGCTAGCTAAAACTATTTTAGCTATTCTTAAGTAACTAGTGGAATTAAACTATGTTAGCTCTTTTTTAATCAGTGTGTTTGGAAGTTTAGGTACTAATAAAGTGACTAAACTTTAGGCCCTTCATAATGTGAGTGGTGGCAGGTACTGTTTATGCATACAGAGGTGTCAGTGGTGCCCAGTTAAATTTGGGCTGCAGTGTGAGTAATTACTATGAAATCACTACAGGACTCACCATAAAGTACTGTGTCAAGGTTAAAAATTGATGTTGAGAAAAAAACAAAGAAGAAAGAAATGTTATTCTATTGACCTGGCACCGTTTACAACCGACGTAACTATTTATGTCGCTCCTCGTTTTTAAGCAAGCAGTACTAGCTGCAATCTATAGAATTACTCTTCTTTCATCTCTCTTATTCTAGGGCTACTCAAACATCACGCCATGGATTAGCTATCAAAAATTTAGCAAAGAATCAACCAAGGCCACGGTGTGGCAGCAAATTTTGCAATTTCTCTCCTGTCCTGTGGCTAAAGATGGCAATCTTTATCCGAAACCCGAAACCCGATGGGTAATTACCTCATTAGGGTAAAGGTATGGCTATTTTTTTTACCCATGGGTAAGATAATGGAAAAAAATCTTTACCCAGCGGGTAAAGCGGGTAAGGGTATGGGACTGCATTGCCCATACCCGTTAACCCATGAGTAATTTTAACCCAATTCAATAAGTTAGAATCATGAGCCAAAGCGACCATACACAGCACAAGCCCAATAAAAATCATATATAATGTTATCAAACCCTAGGCCCTCACCCATCTGCTCCCTCCCCTTTCCCCTATCTCCTTGCAGCGGCCGCATAACATGAGAACTTGTGAATTTTGCCACTTGATATCTAGTAATTACTTGATCAGATGTTCATGGAGCTTGTATATTTGATGATTTTATTAATAACTTGTGATGCTTTGGCTGAAATTAGGAGCCTGAAATATTTAAATATGTATTTATTTTTTGTAAGTATTCTTGGAATCATGGGTAAGGATAACCCATGGGTTACCCGTTACCCGTATGGGTAAGGGTATGGGAAAAAAACTCTTACTCTTACACGGGTATGGGTAAATTAACGGGTAAAATATTTTCTCGTGGGTAAAGGTATGGGTGCCATGTACCCAGCGGGTAATTACCATTGCCATCTGTGCCTGTGGCTCTCTTTGCATCCGAAGGTCCGCCCACCACATTCACAATCACACAGCAACACGGGAGACGGGACAAAGAAGCGGAACAATCTGGTTTCGCAGACCGCAGGAAGCCAGGAACCCACTCCACGCCACGGGTAGCCATCCATCCTCCATTCGTTGATTTATATACGCGCACAGGGCAGCGCATCCCAATCCAAAAGCCAAGCGAGCGAGTTCCCAGTTCCGCTGCTCCAATTCCACTCGGCATGGCTCCGCAGGTACGGGCTGGATCGTCTCTAGGGGGGCCTCGATGCGTTTCCGTTGTGCCTTGTGCCATTGTTTTCCTTGTGCTCATTTGCTTTCAATATTAGGCGTGGGTCGTGGCGGAGAACGGCGAGGACCTCCAACGACCCAGGGAATTCGTGCCTCTTTCTGAGCTCGAAGGTAAGGTGCTCATGTGGACTCTTTGCTTGCTTCGTTTGTTGGATTCCTGGTGATTTCGTATATTTGGTACCCCGTATCCCTCCTAAACCTAAAGTTCAACAGACCCAATCTGCGGCTTGCTCCTTATTGATTTGTCGGACATTGTCCTTTCGTTACGAGGATATATCCAAGGCTTTTCGTACTGCGAAATTGTTGAGCCTTTCTGTTTTGATGCAAACACACCTGTTTGAAGACGGAAGTCGTATGCAATTAGTTCATCAGACGGTTTCGATATATTTCCGTACGTTTGGGTTTCAGTGGACTTAGGTGTTCTTAGATCAACAGAGACTTATTAGTTGCACTTTGCGGTCAAATTCTGATTCGATCAGCATCATCAATGCTTCCTGGAAATTTCGATTCTTTAGACAGATCTTCATTTTTGTGCTGCAAATATGTATGCCTCCTGTTGTAGTGGTCTTTGACCTCAACCATCTGTTCTGCAATTGCTCTCAGCAAATAAACTTGGGGCATGAATTTAGTCAAGCATATTTTTGCAGCCATAACTGCAAAATTCTACTGTACTTTGTGAAAGTTTGTTAGCTAGTCAGATTCCAGACAAGGGCAAATTAAAGTGACATCCTTGGTTCCTGACTTATGTTGCCATTAAGATGTCAAATTAGTATTAAATCTGACTACTACATCAGCTACCCACAAGCAGGGTGTTCAGAAACTCCAATAAGGCCTTGTTGTGGACCTGCTTTGTTATGCAACTAAGCAACGTAGATGGCCTGTTTTGCAGATGTTGGCGTGTTGTATTGGCATTTGGACCCTAAGAAATCTGAAAGCGAGGAGGAGCTAGCGAAAATCCGCAAAGACAGAGGATACAGTTACATGGTTTGTAGTAACTAGTCTCCCATAATCCCAATTGCTTTCTGAATCTCTTATGCTGTGTTCTGCACGTCTTGTGTATGATATATTACCTGACTATGTGTTGTTTCTGAAGGATCTTATTGAGATATGTCCCGACAAACTGGAAAACTATGAGGAGAAGGTGAAGAACTTCTTCCGTGAGCACATGCATCCTGACGAGGAGATCCGCTATTGCTTGGAGGGCAGTGGGTACTTTGATGTCCGTGACAAAGATGACAAGTGGATTCGGATCTGGATAAAGGAAGGAGACATGATCATCCTACCAGCTGGAATTTATCATCGATTCACCCTTGACAGTGCCAAATACACGAAGGTACCAACATGATCTTAGCTTACAAGCCGGTTCAGACTATATATATGAAAGTCACCCGACCCAAAGGGGTGTCAGGGTGTGGTGTTCCCAATATCATTGTCCTCGTTTATTTTACACTTAGGATTGTAGGAGCTACTAATTGGATCAAATGGTGATCTCTTTGCGACACAATCATGAATACAACTCATGATATCCATTTCATGAACTGAGGCAAGGACACCATGATTGAACAATTAAGAACAGGCCATTTGTAGTGGTAGCAAAAAAAATCATGCTGTGACTCCCTAAAGGCCAAATGAAGTTCAGTTGGTAGAAATAATTGCAAATCAAGGTTGTATGTGGTAGTTATGCTTTTTTTTAATTAAGAACTTTGATGGGCTGTATTTTTAAATTTTCTTTATAGAGATAAGCTATTTTATTACATTTCTTAATATTAAATTCTGGTGTTTTTACATGTGCAGCTCATGAGGCTTTTCATTGGGGTACCTGTTTGGACAGCATTTAACCGGCCTCAGGAGGACCATCCGGCGAGGCAGGAGTATGTCAAGAATGTGAGTGCGGGCACTGGATTTGCTCTTGCAGCACACTGAATCTGTTTCTGCCTTTCCGGTTTATACAAATATATGATCACTTGGATTCATGTACATCATAGTATCAACATATGGTTATGACAAAAGCGTGTTGTATAATCAGGAGTCATGAAACCTTGATGCATGTTCAGGAGTCGTGAAACCTTGATGCATGTATGCGTATAAAACTGCAAATTATGGGAACGCACAGTATGTGGTCTTTCCTTACGGTGATTTTTCTGGTATAGTCTTTGCGTTCTTGTGGTTGCAGCAATGGGGTCTTGTGTAAACTACGTACTTAAAACGTACTATCTGGAAGGCTGGAACACATCAGCCTGGCAGCTAAATCAGAAAAGGGCAAGACAAGTTTGATGGACAGATAAAATTGGACGAAAATGCTCCTAGATAGGGAGTGTACACGTGTGTTTGTGAGGGCATATTTAGAATTTCCCAAGTGACAATCCCACAAGGTTAGCTGGTTGGAGATGCAAGTGTTTAAGGTTTGGGCTTTGGTTCTCTCTCTCTTTGCCTCTGGCTTTGACTCTAGCAGCAACTTCGATGCGAAGTTAGAGAGGCTTTCTTTTTTCCTTTTGCATGCCACAGGAGGCGGAGCTGTTTTTTTACTAGAAACTAGAGTTGTAATATATGGAGTAAAGTCCACTATTGGTCTCTAAACTTGTATTGTTGTGTCATCTGATTTCTAAACTTTCAAATCGACTGTTTAGATCCTTGAACTTGTTCGACTGTGTTAGTCCCTAAATTTGTTCAGCCGTGTCATCCTAGTTCCTAAAATTATAAATCACTTGTTTAAATCCTCAAATTTGTTCACTTATGTCGTTCCGGTCTTTAAACTTAGTTTTGAGTCTCATCTGGATTAAAACAAAACAATCCAAAAACGTTATATCAAAAAAATAATTCATAACATTTTCATATGAACTCGAATGAAGACAAACTTTATATTAAAGTTATAGCTCTCAATGCGACTTACAACTTTGTAGTTGAAAAATATTTATTTGAAGTCATTTAGTGTCACAAAGTTTAATTTTTAATTTTTAATTTCAAAATCTATAAACTTACAAAAAATATTTTGGGACCCTAAATGATTTTAATTTTAAACTTTTCAACTACAAAGTTGTAGATCGCGTTGGTGGCTACAATTTTGATATAAAGTTTATCTTCATTTGAGTTCATAGGAAAAAGTTATAAGTTCTTTTTCGATATAGAGTTTTTAGATAATCGCCATGTTTTGATCCAGATGACACTTAAAACAAGTTTAGGGACCGGGGTGACACAACTAAACAAGTTTGATGACTTATATATGAGATTTTCAAGTTTAGGGACCAGGATGACACAAACTAAACAAGTTTAGGTACCTAAATGATCGTTTTATGAGTTTAGGGACCAGGATGACATACTCGAACAAGTTTAGGGATCGGTAATGGACTTTCCTCTAATTTATGGCTCCTCTCTCCATCTCTGGCTGGAGCACTTGGGCAAGAGCCGTTGAGTGGTTTTTTTATAAATCCTGGACCTTTGGTCCCTATTTTAACCCTACACATGAGTTTTTTTTTAAAACAAAATCAAATAACATTTTAAGGCCCCTTTGGAACACAAGATTTAAAAATATATAAGAATAAAAAAACATAAGAATAAGATGGGGGTACATATGCATAACAAAGAAATGAAAACCACAAAGTTTGTAGAAATATGTGTTTGGATGAACTCCGGATAAAACACAGAAACAAGAAACAATAATGTTTGAGTGTCTTGTTCGTTTGGCTGATAAAACATGACGAAAAATACTGTTGGCTGATTTGTTGTGAGAAAAAACCATTGTTAAATATTTTCTCTACGAACAATTCCTATAAATAGTATGTAATTGATTTTTGAGGAATCTGGAGAGACCGAAGTCCCTACAAGTACCTCAATTGGGCCTTGTTTAGTTCTGAAAATTTTTTGGATTTTAGTAGTGTAGCATTTTCATTTGTATTTGACAAACATTGTCCAATTATGGATTAACTAGGCTCAAAAGATTCATCTCGTGATTTATAGATAAACTGTTCAATTAGTTTTTGTTTTCGTCTATATTTAATACTTCATGCATATACTGCAAGATTCGATGTGACAGGGAATCTTAAAAAGTTTTTGATTTTTTGGGTGAACTAAACAAGGCCTAGGAATGGAAGTTTTTCATACAATCTAAGGCCTTGTTTTAGTTCTTAAAAAAAGTTACAAAAAATTTTAGATTCCCTATCACATCGAATCTTACGACGCTTGAAACATTAAATATCAATAAAAATAATAACTAATTATACAGTTACCTGTAATTTATGAGATGAATCTTTTAAGTCTAATTAATCTATAATTAGACAATATTTATCAAATAGAAATAAAAATAATACATCATTGTAAAATTTATTTTTTTGACTAAACAAGTCCGGTTTTCTTCGCTCGCGACTGCGCCATACGTCCAGGTTCAGTGCACCGCGACGCCTTCCGCTCTCCGCGGGAGGCGACGAGGAGCGCGGCGTGGATCTTGCGTTGCGTAGCTGCCGACCGCGCGCATCTTGCCGCTTTGCAACCGGGAGAGAGCCGTACCACACTTGGGCTACTTGACACTCCGTTCTGCAAAAAAAAAAACAAATGGCCGCGTTATCCCAGAAAGAATATTAGAAAATCTCAGCACGGTCCTTGGAAGAATCGAATTTTCAGTATTCTCCTTGGGCCTAGATGCACAAATCCCAGCCGAAGCCACCGTATTAGTAGTACTAACAGTTCTTCCTGAGATTTCGAGTTCGAGGGGAGGAGGTCCGAGTTTATTTCCCGATACGAAAGGAGAGCACGAATCAAGGACCGAGTTTCAAGTTCCAACATGGAAACCGAGTTCCAGGTACTGGAAACGCAACCTCTTCCCCTTAATTCCTTCTTCATAGTAGTTGTGTTTCGACTTTCAAGATGCCGCCGCCTTGTTTCAAGAAATTTGGATGGATTTCTTTGTTTGTTCTCATATCGGAGAGGAGAACTGCTCCTTTTCCTTTACTGCGGGCTATTCTTGAGATTTGTGGCCTTGGGGGTAGAGTCAGGGCTCAGCAAGGAATAGATTTCTTTTGAGCTCGGAGGAGAGGAGGGCCCAGTTGCTACTTGCTAGCAGAGGTGAAGAGGGATTTCTTTGAGATAATTGGGAATGACACCAATAGGCTTTGCGGATCGTACGCAGGTGGGATACCTGTTTTAGACACACTAATTTCATCGAGATTCGCTGGGTTGATGCTCGAAACAAGCGGGGTTTTGCCCTGATAAATTAATCGGTGAACTAGATGTTTCATCAGATTGAAGCTGTGATCTCTAATTTGGTTTGGAATGGATCACATCTTTTCGACCGCGTACGGCGTACCTGTGCGTTTCACATCAGCAATTTTTATTTGGTCTTTGATTATCTGTATGACTATTAAGTATTAACTACCTAATCACTTAGGGCTACTTTGGCAGCCACAGGGTGATTAACCCAGGGAAATGATCAGGTGGGAGGGAATTTTTTGGACAAGGCAATCCCCGTCCACGCTGGGGGGATATCCCCGCATGGGGTAACTTCCCCATTGCTATTTGGAAGCTTTCCCAGGGTGTTGGTTTATAACTGTTGACTTAGACAAACCAGCAATATGTATACATGAAGGATCATCCGATGATACATATGTTTTATAAAAACATAAAATGCAAGTGAATAGGAAAGTGAGTAACATAAAAAAATGCTAAACAAGGGGTAGCAATTCAAGGATATAACAAATAGCTCAAAAAATAAAAAAACCTGTCACATTCAAACTAAGCATGCTGTCCAAATGAGAACGTTAGATTCTTTCTGAAACCAAAACCTGAAGACCGCGAAACTTAAATTTAACCAACAAAAATATATGACAACATTTGTCTGTACTTTATGAAAATTGTACTGGACAAAATATATCACATGTCTCTCTATTCAAATACATAGATAGTTAAAATATGATATAAACTGAGACTATCTGCAATAACCATTAACTAATTAAAAACTTGACACTTTTGCAGCTTCCTCAATCTTGCAGATGATTTCTTTGGATCAAAATCTTCATGTAAACCTTATTTCTCTGTTAAACTCCTGCAGATACATTGAGTAAAAATTAGAGTAGAGACTACATAATAGTAATGCTGCAAAATCATATCATGATAACCATATATTGAATGGAAATCCTAAATTGAGAATGCTCAGAACTAACATTCTAATCACAGGCATATAGAACTAGAATTAGCTTGCAACATCCTTTGTATTTGTGTAATTGACTTTTACTTTCAGAATTCAGAGGAAAACCAAGTGCAACCACACAACAGTCAATGTCCTTAAAAAACATGATGATTTAAGCTATCGCACATTGCAATTCAAAAGTTCCAGGTTCCTAAGCCTTAGATGGTTTTCAGAAAAGCTCAATGGAAAAGAATTTTGCTGAATTACTTACACAACAAGATGTAGCAAGAATGTCAGACTGAATGTTTATCAATGGATTGATTATAATGTCTGAGTTGCTATCTGGATGCTAATCTAAATAGAAGGTTATCATTATAAAATCAAGGAATTGTTAATAGAAATTAGATGGAAAGGAGAAACGCCTGCTTATCAAACCACCTCTGCTCGACACAGAGGCCTCATCATTGGACACGCTGCTCACTTGGGCATCGATGGCTGCTCCAACTCCTGGACGCTTGCTGCCTGCTATCTAGGAGGAACACCTTCTTCAGTCAGCACTTGAAGATGGCCGGTTGGTGTAGCTTGACACAGGGATCAGGACACATGTGGCATATTAGATTACAGTAGGTAGATGGCAGCGGCGGCTTCTGGGTTTCAAACTACAGCATAGTCAGTAATTCTTTTTGCTTTGTATGTAATCATGATGTTTTGACCATATTTGGAGGACAACCAAATAAGTTTTTCTTAAATACTTAGCAAATTTCCGAAACAAAAGTTATTGACTATAAGATGTGGTCCAGCTTAAAATAAAGCTCAGATAAACATTTGGTGAAAATCCAATTTTATGTGATGTTTAAATTTCAATATTTTGAGAAGATGTAAAAGTTACTTGCAATTTGCGAAGCTAAAAATAGTTAAATTGTTCAAGGTTTGGTGTTCATTGTAAAGAAATTTTATTTATGAACTTATGTCAATAGTTCACCCTAAATTGGAACTATGTATGGCGGGCGCTATCAAATAATGTACTCCTTGCTGATCAAAGATCTAATATTAATAATAATTTGAACCAAACAAAAATGCTAAAGAAAGTTGTTTGATATATCTCTGCAACTTAGCTCTGAACTATGAAGTTCATATCTAAAAATATTTTTTAGCAAGTAACCTTTGAGCTCCTTGATCTACCAGTTCAAAGACTAATTCATATATGTGCTTTAACAAGTAAGGTAGAGATACAGATGACAGATCAGGAATAGAGCAGTTTTGCTTAAGGTTGTACGGACCACATGCATATAGGATTGGAAGAAATTTTATATGGCAGAGTTAAAGTTTGACTGACAAACTGCAAGTATGAACCCTATACTTGCAACTCTAAAAGCAAATTTGACATTCAGTTTGGAAGCTAAGTGTGAAAGCAGTTTTAGGAATAACATTTCTGGAAATTTTGAACAAATCTATAGTATCAATCTTGGTATATCAAATGGCCTTGTTCATGTTAACTAACATATCAGGATCAATAGTTTTGAAGCCCTTCAAATTTGCCAAGAGACAACAGTTTGCTAACTCGGAAGCTAAATCTTGAATTCTTAATTCTATACCAAATTTACCAAACCTTAGGACCTTTATATCTTATAACAAACAGTTGATAATTCTATTTTGATCCTTAAACCAATATAGTGGCTCACTGGACCACAAATAACTTTTGCTAAGGCTGACTAAATCATTTACACATGAAATCAAAAGATCAGAGAGCTAACTGAGTGAGATTATGACTGAACTCGTTCAGTTAGCAACAGCAGTCTGCTTTGCCACGCTGCCGCTTCACCTGCTCACCGCTGAGCACCACCGCTAAAACGCGCCTCCCTTGCTCTCTCGACATGCAGCTGCTTTGTTCCTCCAAGTAAACACACAAACAACCGGTTGCTGTCCAAATCTGGATCTAACAAGGGCCAGTGAGTGGAACAGAGAGAAGAAGAAACCCTAGCAGATGCAGGGAGGTGCGGATGGAGGAGGAGGTTTGAGACTCACTATGCGGAGGCGGAGGTGTTGCCATGCTGGTAGAGGAGACGCAGCGGAGGTGACGGCATAGGAGATGATCCATGGTGACGACGGCGGAATGGGCAGTCTCAGTCGAGGTGGAATCGGGGAGAAGAAATGACGCACGATACGTTGCGATTGCCACTCGCGAGACAACGGGCAGGGAAGCGCTCCCGGCCTGATGACTCGTGGCTTCCTGCCTCGTGGAAAACAAAGGGATTGGGGCTGCATTCCGTGTTTCGTGAGCTTCCAAACGGCGCGAGGAATTGGCCCAGGGGAGCTTGCCCCGCGTTTTCCTGGCCCAGGGAATCTGCATGGAACCCGGCGGGATTTTGTACTGCCAAAGGAGGCCTTATAGGGTTTTTCTGTACGACCTCACTATCATTTACTACTTTGTTTCACTGGTTCCTTAACACTTGGAGGCTTGGAGGATCCCCCAAGAATGCTATCCATTGACCTCCTTTGGTTTAGTTTAGTCTAACAACTATTCAACCAAACAATACTTAGTAGTTTTTTCGGCATCCTTCCCACTTCTTGTTGTTCCTTCCTTTCTGCAGCCTTGATTAATGAGAATATGTAATTATGTCTGTTTAATGCAAAATCACATAGTGCAAGACCTTGAATTTCTTTCCACAAGGAAACTTGTGAAGTCAAGATAATTTACTATCCTGTGGTGCTGCAATTTATGAAAATTAACTATTTGATGTCCTGTAGGTCAATATTCCAGAAGTGTTCATGTTTTTCTTTTTCATCTCCATTCTCTGTTTTTTTTTTTTTTTTTTTGCTGTAGTAGCATAAGCAAAATAGTGGTTTCTTTCTTGATCTACACTTACACTTACAGTGAACCTTATAGGGATATGGCTAACAGTGGTTTCACTTCCAATTTGAATGCTTTTGTTTGTCTTCTCTTGTTGAGGATCATAAATTCTTAAAATGTCTGTCTATTCTGTTAAAGGATCAGGAACAACTAGGTAAATTGTGAAAAAGAAAGATCAGCTATTGAAATTGGTAATCAGTAAAGAGAAACCTTTTTTAACATTTGAGTATTTGACTATGACAACCAAATTTCAAGTCGTTGTTTCTGGTAAAAGTACAAATTAGGAACCTCGTGATGTAGGCTCTTTCATGTTTCACATACAGAAAACAAAGGTTCATAGACCTGTTACTTCATATCAGTTGCCTTGCCATTTCCATCATTATGCCGATAGATATGTTCAATTGCATTACTTCTACGACTAACCTTAGATCAACTTGCACATTGTTATTCCCAGCAATGATTATCTGTATTGTCACCTGTCTTTGATTGTTGCACTTATAAGCTTATTCCTTTTATTTTCCTTCAATAGGATGGTAAGCAGGAGGTTATTGAAGCATGGTACATGGACGATAGTGAAGAAGACCAGAGGCTTCCTCATCACCGTGATCCCAAAGAATTCATTCCTCTTGATAAGCTTTCAGGTATGTACATCGGCAGCTCAACTTATTAACTATAGCTTGTGCTGTGCTTGTACTCTTGTACAAGGGGCGTATATTTAATTCCCTGCCTGTACAAGTTAAAACAATTGCATATTTTTTATCTAGAACTGGGAATCATCAGCTGGCGCCTGAATCCTGACAACTGGGAGAATGATGAGAACCTCAAGAAAATCCGTGAAGCCAGAGGGTACTCTTACATGGTTTGTCTGTACTCCTTGATTTGCAATGATGGTTTATTATGTTTTGTTTGAGTCTCGTACTGTTTGGTATTAGTAAAGTCAAATATAAGAAATATAATAGGCAATCATTGATTGGCTATTTACAGGACATTTGTGATGTATGCCCAGAGAAGCTGCCAAATTATGAGATTAAGATAAAGAATTTCTTTGAAGAGCACCTGCATACTGATGAAGAAATACGCTATTGCCTTGAAGGGAGTGGTATGTATCTTGTTATGTTTGACCATATTACAATGTGAATATTTTGAGAAGCAAAGATTATGTTTTCTAGGATACTTTGATGTGAGGGACGAAAATGACCAGTGGATCCGTGTAGCAGTGAAGAAAGGAGGCATGATTGTTCTTCCTGCAGGGATGTATCACCGCTTCACATTGGACAATGAGAACTATATCAAGGTACACACGTGTTATTGCACTGTTTTTTGTTGGATAATAGCCTTAGTTGTGTTGGTGGTTGATCTTGGCCCCAGAAATGCATGGTGGCCTGACCTCTGGAGCCGCGGTGGAGGCTGTGGTGTTGATGTAGTAGAGGCGATGCACAGGGAGAGCAGGTGTTGTGTGAGGAAGTGAACGAGAAGATATGATTTAGAGATAACTTGCTTGATCTATTCTGCGACAACTCCTTAATAGATAAGATTGCCGAACTAGCTAACTCACGTGCTCATAGCACAGGCCTAGCCCTCTGCTTGCGCTGCTGTAGACCTTATGGCATGTGACACTAAGTATTGAACTTACCAGGCTATAGGATCAGATTTATCTGATATGTTAGTGAGAAAATGGATTGCACATATCATTTTTGTTGTCATTGAGCAGTGACTGTTCTGGAATTCCTTTGAAACTGATACATATTTATGAACTTTGATTCACATGCCTCCATTTGAGTTTCTGCACTGAAAGCATTGTGTTATAATTATAATGTATGGACTCCCAAAATTTTGGGTGAAAACACGATCATATGTGTGGCTTTAAAAAGGGATTCACATGCACCACTTTGAACTTGCATGCCTTTGTACTTGATTCAAATTTGAATGCCTGAATCACTTATATTGCTAAGAAAGTAACATCATCACCGAATAATCTGCAAATTTTACTTTGTTACTAGAATGATGTGCACTATTTACTTGAAGCTACAACCTTCATCTTTTCTACAATGTTGTGTAACATTAACTTTAGAATCCGCGTGCATTGTTACTGGAGTTGTGCTACTGCGATCATCACAAGCATGTTTTTGCAGGCAATGCGTCTCTTTGTTGGCGAGCCTGTTTGGACGCCGTACAACCGTCCCCATGATCATCTGCCAGCGAGGTAAACCCTTGAGTTCCATTATCATCACGGTTCTATCTTGGATCTCTCATGATGACCTGTTCCTTATGGAGTCGTTGCATCCCTTCAGAAAGGAGTATCTGGACAAGCTCCTCAAGCCAGAAGGCCAAGCTGTTGAAGCTCGTTGAGACAATTTGAAAGCTACCTGTTGGCCTCTTTCCACCCTGCGTCCTGTGTCGTATAACCTGAATAAGATGTTGTATGTCCCTAATCTAGTACTAGTGTCCTGGCCAATTTGAAGTGAACACTGTAACTACTGTCTATCAGGATCAGGTGAGGTCATCTGGCTTAAATACCTGCAATATATATACTGTAAACATATATCTAATAAATAGAAACGGGTGCATCTTTCTATGAAGTATTGAAGTGGATGAAGGTGCGTTTTACCAAAACAGTTTGTAACTTTATTCTAATAAAGCTTCCTCTTGGAAATGCTTGTGCACACTAATTTCCCTCGAGTTCTGTATTGATTGCTGATATTTTTTTTCTCAATTCCTATGAAATTCATGTCTTCTCTTGTTATCTCCAACAACTTGGTATTTCAACATGCTATCCTACCAAATTTGCTAAAAGCATAAAAATCCTCCTCCAACAACTCCTTATCTCAACTTGCTAAATTTTTCAAGTTGCTATCCAGAGGTTTCTACTGCCGAGATTTGGCAAGTTGCTATCCGAGCGCAACTTGTTGGAGACATATATTCTTTTACCAAGTGAGCAGGTCTCATTTGTTATCCTCTATTTTTACCAAATGAGAATAACAATTTATTGAAGACACATCCTTTTTTCTTTTGCTAAACAAATTAGCAACTTGCTATAACTCAAGATTTGATAAGTGAATTTTACCAAGTTGTTGGAGATGGTCGGCAGGTTGCTTGACCTTAGCTTGCCTGATCGGGGAAGAATTGTTGCGTTTAGTTTCCTTAACAGTTGCCAGCTAGCTTGGCGATCGGGATTTCAAGATTTTTTTTCTTTGCCAGGCCAAGTGAGCCAAATCCCCTCACTGCCAAGTGGGAAGGCGACGGGAGGGTCTGGGGCCGCTTTGGATCCTACTGTGATGTAGAGCATCCCAACCCCAATCGTTTTGTATAATTTGTTTAGCAAATGAGAAAGTTTGTCAAGTCTCAAATAAATATAGCAAAGGTGAAAAGAGACAATCTTCAATGATTTGTATTAATTACTTGGCAAAAAAAAAATCTGGCGGCGGGAGGAAAGAGTAGTCGTGCGACCACGCGCGGGAGCGACGGATTTCGCGCGAGGGACGCAATGCCAAGCGCGGAGGGGCTTGGCATATATGGGAGTCTTTCCCCTTTATTTGCCAAGTTAACAAATTTGCAAAGTCCAATTACCCAAACCGCTGGATATGTGTTTTTTAGATTTTTTTTGCAAATACATGAATGCAAAGTCTATTTGCCAAACGGTTGGCATGCTCTAAACTGAGCAAGCTTGCCTTCGTAGCTTGTGCGGACAAGATTTAAGCTTGCTTCTTGTGAGCGTAAATTTCGCTCAACAACATTT
This sequence comes from Sorghum bicolor, assembly GCF_000003195.3. Classification (NCBI taxonomy): domain Eukaryota; kingdom Viridiplantae; phylum Streptophyta; class Magnoliopsida; order Poales; family Poaceae; genus Sorghum; species Sorghum bicolor. The sequence continues at coordinate 25,131,701 of NC_012870.2, read as the reverse complement.
GCAAGACAAGACTTGCTCAGTCAAGCTAAGCGAGGCAAGGTTACCAGGAAACCAACCATAACCTTATAACCTTAGAGCATCTCCAACAGTTTGGTAAATGACTTACCATCTATAATTTTTTAGTAAAATAAAAAAAAATCTTCTCCAACAGTTTGGTATCTCAATTTCTCATCTTTTCTAATTTGGCATATCTCCCTATGTAACATCCCAAAAATTCACATTCAAAAATCACTCGCATTAAAAATTATTTTCAAAATATATTTCAAAAACTATAAAATAATTTGAGCTCTATAGTATCTCCATCTAATTCTTTTTCCATCCATTCTAATTATCCATCTTTAAATATAACCTGCACCGCATGGCATGAGCATCGTATGTCCGCTACTTATCCCTCTTGCTCGCTCGCTCTGCCCGATACCCGGCAACGGCGCGTGCGCCGACCCCACCACCATCAGCGCCGCAGCGCACTCACGCCCGGCCCCCTCGCCGAGCGCACTCGCTCGCGCGCGCACCGCGGCATGCGGGCCCCACCTCTTGCCTTTTCCCGCGCCTCTTTTGCTGTACAAAAAGATAGCAAGTCGCAACGTACAATTAGGCACCATTTATATTTTCGCGCACAAATAACAGCGAGTACCAGCAAGTTTACATGCAAGAAAGCATAGCAGTGCACCCACACATATGAATATATCTCATACATGCATGCATGCAGGACAAGCATGCCACCGTCCATTTGCATGCACCTGCATGCAAAGGACATGGTGATTAGGCACCGTCCATTTGCATGCAACGTGCATGCAAATGGGACATCGTCCTTCGTATGAAATTAGGCACCGACCATGCGCTACAGTAGCATTTTTAATGGCACGCAGCTGAGCGCTTCGGCCTATAAAAAGCCAGCCTCGGGTGCTCACTCTCACCACCCGAGAAACACGTTCACTCACTCGCTCACTCGCTCTCACTTCGCGTATACCGTATACGGCCATACGCACAAGCCGAGCTCGACTGTCGTCGCAAGACGAGGTGAGCAGCTCATGAGCATCTCCTTGCTCTTCTCTGTCTTTATGTAGTATTTTTTCTGTATTTTTCCATGTATTTGTCTGTACCGGTTCACTGCCAAGAACTCCACGAATAGAACCATGATATACAGAAGAGTTCTAATGACCCCTGCTAATTTCTCTCTAACCATGCATGTGTGGGCCAAGCATTAACTCCAAATAGTACATGCATGCATGCAACATGCACTACCAGCCAAACAAATGCCCACGCGAAGCATCCATTCCTTAATCATCGTTAGCCTTTTTCGCATGATTAAATTCCGGCCATTTCACAAATGCCACATGCTAACTCTAATTTTAATAATTCTTTTTCCTAAATTCATTTAAAATCATGATCTACCTCCCATATTAATTTCATGATTTTTGGAGCTCATTTGAATTTATATGATTATTTATCTGTGCCTATTGTCTGTGTCGTTCGTCGCGTATTTTAGTTGACGGAGTGAACGAGCCGGAAAACGAGAACGTTGGAGACGAGTACCGCGAGTTTGACGCCGAGGACCCGGACTGTCAGCAGGAGTTTGCCGAGGACGCCGACGGAGGCAAGTCCAACCGATCCCCTTTGATGCATATTGATCCTATTTTTAAACACAACCCGTAGAAGCCGTTTTAAATATTGCATGTACGATATATGTACGAAGTATTTTCGCTGCTTAGTTAAAACTTGTTGAATAGCCATCCTTGAATTGATATTACCGGTAATTGTCTTGTTCGAACCTAGGAACAAATAATATGCTATGACAGAAATATTATTATGCTTAGGACTTGTTACTCATCCTGGATACTCATCGCTATATTTTCCCAAATATAATGATTTTAAAAGTAAAAGGTGTGAGTGGTGAAAATAAAATGTGGGTATTGTGAAAGGGTTAATGAACAAGTTATAGATGTGATTACTATGGAGATGGGGCGGATGGGATCTCTTTTGGGGATGCCCTGGTGTTGTGGCTTATACCTTGCGGGGTTAAGCGTGAAGATATCCGCCTTGTCTCGATTAAGGACTGAGTTGATGATTCATCTTGCCTAACTCATTTATCGTACAACCACTCGCCTTGCATGGGAAAGGCTTAGTCTAAATCCCTCTAGTTAGTATGGCAATCACCTGGAGGCAGGTGTGCAACGGGACACTAAGTGATATATGTGAAATTGTGGAAATGTATGAAAAGAGCTTTGTGAATTATTGTGGTATCATGAAATGTGGCCTTAGTGTTCCCGTGGTGAGCGCCATTACTTAGCTATGGAGGGTAATGACTTTGATGGATCTGTGCTTGCACGACGGTGTAAGTTATGGTATCCTACTTGTGGGAAAAGTATACAACCTCTGCAGAGTGTAAATCTATCTGGATAGCCGTGTCCGCGGTCTCGGACGGGTTATGGTTTGGTTTCAACAACTAGATGGGTTGGTATGAGTGAAAGCATGTGAGAGAGTGTGATTTTGGAAATAAATGGTTTACTGTCATTGTGTTGTGGGAACAAGGGTTCAACAACACTTAAAATTGTGATCAAACCCCCATTTTTTTTAGAAATACTATCATATGTGGAAAAAGAGGTCTTTTACAACAGTATTTGTGAAATGAAACCTTGCATGTGTAAAAAGATAGCTTTATACAAATAGAACTAAGCCTCATTCTTGATTTATCCATATGCATATATACTGTTATCCCCTTCCGTAGGGTAAGGTTGGATTTGCTGAGTACTTTGTACTCACCCTTGCTTTATTAAACAGAGGAAGATCCGGACTTCGATCCCGAAGTGGCGTTCGAGTAAGGTCGTGTCTGCACCCAACTAAGCCTGTGGCATTGGGACTCGTCAGATGTTCGATGGCGATATCGTTTGTTTCTGGGTCCTTTGGACCTGTGTTGTATTTTGGTGTCTTATTATTATAGCGTGCCTTCGTTGTCCACGCTTTCCAAGACTACTGCGCTGAAACTTATCTGATGTAATAAATGTGTTACTAGCCTCCTGGGACTAGTATTGTATCACATTTGAGTTCCTGGTTTACCAGGGGCGCTTCACCCTATCTAGCGCGCAAATACGCGCGCGGGCTCCGTGTTTGGCATCGGTCTTTCTCCTCATGCTTAGCGGGACTCTTCGTTCGTTTAGCGGGGCTCTTCTCGTTCGTTTAACGGGGCTTTTTGTTTCGTTAGCGGGTTTTTTGTGTTTTTGGAAACAAAATTTACCAAACTATTGGAGATGCTCGCTCATTTGATTTTTTTTCTGGTGTTGACAACTAAAATTGTCCATTTTGTGAAGTTGTCAAAATATGGAATGGACTTCGTCATTGTGTTTCTCTGGTCGAGACGTAAAAAAACATATATGGAACGTCTAATTTGGAAGAAGTTATGCCCTCAAGAAAATGCTTTGTTGTCGGGAGTTCCGACCCAAGTCGGGAGTTCCAACTAAGGATGAAAATGGATCGGATACGAACGGGTATCACCGATATCATATTTGTTTTCATATTTCTGGTTGGGTTCGGATTCAAATACGGATCATATTAACCATATCGGATAAGATACAATTAAATATTGACATCATAAATATACAATTTAAGTGTTTGGATACCGATACGGTATCAGATGTTGAATATTTAGACTTGGATACGGACAATTCTAAAACCTCTCTAAACAAATTTTGTATCGAATACGGTCAGAAAATATGTGTACCGTTTTCATCCCTGGTTCCAACACAAGTCGAGAGTTCTGACACGAGTCGGAAGATCTAACAAACATCAGGAGTTCTGACCCACGTCAGGAGTTCCGACTCCAGTAGACCTAATAAAAAGGTTTGTTTGGATCTAGCCTTCACGATTCCAATCTAAACTGTTCTAAACTTGTGGGAAACTTGAAAAATAAGATTGAAAGAGGTTTTCTATTGGGATAAGACCATCCTCCTCTCTATATATAAGAGGATCATGGTTGATTGAGTTCCCATCTATCCAATCAACACAAAACACAACAAATCAATCTAATACTCTTTTTTTATCTTCTCTTCCCCTCTACTTCTCATTCTTCTTCGGTGCTGCATAGACAGTGGATCGATGACGGCGAAGCTTTAGAGCGGCCAGGCTGGCTAGAGCAGCCCATAGCCGCCGCACCCTCCCTCCCGGGCGTGTGGGGTTTCGAGTCTCAAGAGACCTTGCCAGTGTGTCTTGCGTATCACGCTCCCAGCGAGTCTCCTCCCGTGATATGTCTTGTGTATCGCGCTCATTGCTAGAGGCACAAGGTTCAGGTGTAGACATCCCCTAGATGCCAGCCGATCTAAAAATTGGCTAGGCCCTACATTAAGCGATCTAGCTCCTTATCAAATTAGACCATATCCGACATCAACACACATTTTGGCGACTCCGCTAGGGATGATTGGTTCGGTTATCTCATATAGCTGATCTTTCTGACCTAGCCTGTTCGTCGGTTCCAATCTATCTTTCTTATGTTTAGCATCACAGTTGCATCTGGCCCAAAAGGCCGATGGCATCTGGTCTTGATCCTGTTTTATCAAGATGTGGAATAATAGTCGCAACGACGAGTTCACTGGTCTAATGGGTCAGGGGAGCATCGTCAAGTCTACAACCACAGCTGAGGTAAAGGCACATGGGTCTACTGAAGATTGTCCTCTTTTTCATGTTATGAATAAGATTATGTCTAAATTTGATGAATTAGAGGAAAGGATGTTTGGTGATCCTAATGTTAGTTTACCCCATGCTACATATATTAGTGAATCAGCCCTGACTTTTAGTCAACCTCAATATGAGAGGCCGTTTCACTATGATCTTAACCAACATGGCAGATTTGTTTTTGATAATCAATCTGCATTGCCAAGTAAACTTCAATATGAGAGGCCTCTTTGCTGGAGGGGTTAGCACTAAACTTCCTGCTGAGAAGCCATATTATTTTGATCAAAATGGAAGGGTGGTTTTAAAGAGTCAACAGCTAGATACCGCTCCGCTTTGCCAAGTAAGGGTAGGTGTTTGATAGGAAATAAGGACTGTAAGCAAGGATTGTTACAAAAAACCAAGGGCTTGCTTGGTTCGTTAGACTAACATTGTTGGGCCTTGCCTAGCGAGGACAGCAAACCAGGGAACATGTTTGGTTCTCTTGCTCGGTTATCTCAAGGATTGTGCGGGCAAGATTCTTCACCTTGCTCCCACGAAAGAGCCGATTTGGCTCGCCCGAGCGAGCAAGCTTTTGTGGTTTGCATTGACGCAGCAAAGCCAGGCAAGACGGGGCAATCAAGCTGCCCCCAAGCCCAAGCTAATTCTTGTCTAACCTTGCCCACTTAAGGCGATGCAATCGTTGCTGACATAGCTCATTAGCTTGATATGATAAAACAACTAAACATGCACCTATGATAAAGGAAATGGATTTCATGTATTATATATGCCCTGGTAAATCCTTGCTAGCATGGACATTCCAGATAAAAAGTTCAAAACACATGCCTCTCTCTTCTATATTCTCTCTCTCAGCAAGGTAACTGCCCGTTATAAGTATGAGAATTTATTCATTGGGAAAATTATCCACTAAACCTTTTTGAATATGCACAGATTTTCTTGTATGACAAAACGAATCTTGTACGAATCTCCAAGCATCATGTGAAGGATACCGTTGTCCTAAACGATAATGGAGATAATTTCATATGCTATAGGAGGGATTTGTTTGCCTACACCAAATGAAATATACTCTTCACGTTTTGATTATAAGTTATTCAGGTTTTTCTAGATATATATAGTCACTGTTCGCCTAAACGGCCGTTTAGACCGTTTAAACGCCATGTAAACGCTACACAATGGCACACCGTTTCCGTTTAATCATCTGTTTAGTCCGTTTAATTGACCGTTTAGCCCGTTTAATGGACTGTTTAGCCCAAATAATGGCTAAACGGCAGATGACCGACTGTTTACCGTTTAGCGTTTAGGAAAACATTGTATATAGTTTTATCTATACATGTAGATATGTACTACGTTTAAGTACATGATTAAAATAAATCGGCTTATAATTTAAGCTAGAGAGAGTAGAAAAAAAAAACATAACTGTACAAACATTTAACTGGAGGCAAATCGATCTTTGCCATCATTTTAATCATCCACACCTAGCAACTGAGGCCTTGTTAAGTTCTTTTTTTTTTTGCAAAATTGACACTGTATTACTTTCGTTTGTATTTGACAAATATTATCCAATCATGGACTAGGCTCAAAAAATTTATCTCGTAAATTATAGGTAAACCATACAATTAGTTATTTTTTATTTATATTTAATGCTTCATATGTCGCACGATTCGATGTACGAAAAGTTTTAGAACTAAACAAGGTCTCAATTGACCATGAACACGTAAAGAACCAAAGTTTGAAGTTGTGGTTCCAAATGTGCTGGCCCGAGCAACTCCAAGAGATTATGTAAAACTAGATTCTAAATCTATCGATTTAGCGATTGTCCAAAATAAAACATCCTCCAAAAACATAGAGTAATGCAACAACCTTTCTAAACTCCCGTATCTATTTGTGAAACTCACACGTGTCATACTCACAATGGCTCACTTTTATTGTTTCTCTACTTTCGCCATCTGCTTACATGCCATCAGGCGGAGCACCATATATGAATAGGCACGGATGGGCCAATGGCGAGCCTCTAAGGCTTGCTATCTTTACTCAGCAACAAACATAGAATAACATGCTGGTTATTTTGGATTGCAGAATAGAATAGCTGTTGGAAAACTTTTTTTTTCTAATAATAACTAAATTTAGCTTTACAAAATATTATTTTAGATTATCTCGATGCTCTTAGGATGACACGCATCGCCATAATCACGAAGGAAAATATCTACTGCCCTCGGAATCTTTGCTGACTTGGCACCCGATTGTGCTATTAAAAATAAATAAACTTTCCTGACAACGGGCCAGGACCGATGTGTTGTGGGTCTCCAATTGGGCCTCCGCTCGCCGACTCCACCCACTTGCGCCGTCGTGATCGTGCTCTTGCAGGCATTGTCTCTCCTCTCCAGAACCTTCCGAGGGCAGAGTGCTCGCCGCGTGGTCTAGAACCTTCCACAACCCTCGCGACGTGTCTCGACGCGCCCCGTACGGCGGGGGTATTTAGGGGTCCGGCCACCGCCCTCCGGCCGACCTTCTCCCGATTTCACCGGCCATTTTCCCCATTTCACAGCGGCGAATATCTCCCGTCTCCTCCCCTTTCCACCTCGCTTCTTCGCTGCAGCATCACCTCCCGCCCACCCCGAGAAGAAATATCCTAGAGCGCCGACCCGAACACCGGATTCGCTCCTCGTCCGGCCGATTCGTGCTCCTCTAATCGCTCGAATCGAGTTCTTGCTCCGGGTTGCGTGCCGCAATCGGGGCGCTTGGCTCCCGCGAGCCGGGTTCTTGAGCCTGGGCTGGGCGGCGGCCATGGACCCTTCGGTGGCGCCGGGCATTGTCAAGGAGGAGCTCCTGGAGCAGCAGCAGCCGCTGCAGGACGGTGTGGGTGACGGCGGGGGTGCGCCGCGCCCGATGGAGGGGCTGCACGAGGTGGGTCCCCCGCCGTTCCTCACCAAGACGTTCGACCTGGTGGAGGACCCGGCCACCGACGCCGTCGTCTCCTGGAGCCGTGCCGGCAACAGCTTCGTCGTCTGGGACCCGCACGTCTTCGCCGACACGATGCTCCCACGCCTCTTCAAGCACAGCAACTTCTCCAGCTTCGTGCGCCAGCTCAACACCTATGTGAGTGCCCCTCTTCTTCTTCCTTTCCTTTGAAATAATCGTTCTCTTGGTCAGGACTCGCTAATGTTGATGTGCTAGACTGCTAGTTTGGTAATTTGCGTTTGGTTGCAAGCTGGGCAGAGAGCATCCGAATCCTCTGCAGTATTACTTATATTATATAAAACTAGTTTGCAGTATTAGGCCAGGAAAAATCTGTTGTGCACTTGTTCTTCACTAAGGTTTTAGGTGCTGTAACACTGTTGTGAGACATTGTTGTGGTTTGGTGCATTTTAGGCAGCTAGTTCCCCAATAAGATCAAAGATACCCGCTACTGGCTAAGATTAGGAAGAGACTTAAGGGGGATCGAAGCTAGTGATGGATGTGTACAAAAAAAAAGTCCTGGGAGTCTAGTTACTGATTTCATTTGTGCAGGTGTAGTGTTAGGAAGCGTTTTTTAGTCTTGGAAACAAGATTGCAAAGCAATTTAAGTGATTTTGTGCTCTTTGAGATTGCGGAAAACAAAATTTGAAGCAATTTAAGTGACTCTGATCAGATTTACTGCTGCATTTGGTTTTGTCTACTGCATTACGTTTTGAGCATATCTGGTCGTGTGGTGGGTTTATGGCAGTAGGGATTCAGTGCTATCGCGTTCACTCTTTAGTGTTTACTCTACCTTGATCTTGGTTGATACATGCATTTGGTTGTGAACAAATACATCCTTGAAAGTTTTTATGATACGTTCTCCGGTGAACTTTAACTTCAGATTCTTTCCAAAAAAAAAGACCTTTATCTTCAGGTGAGGCAAAGGAGAGGGGAGATTAACTCTCCAAACAAATGTATAATCCTGACATGGTTTCTTGAACTTTGTTATTGTAGCTAGATGGAACAAGATACTGGATGAAGTACCAAGACCAGATTGTTTTGTTCTAGAAGACTCTACTGATCACCTTCACATGCTATAGTATATTGCTGCTCTATCATTATTCCTGATACCCTCATTGCGGTTATAAAGATACAATAAGCTGAAATTTGCAGAGAACCTCATCCAAGCTAACATATTGCCTTGTGGCTGACCTGTTGATGACCATTTCTGGTCTGTTGCAATCTGCAGGGCTTCAGAAAGGTTGATCCTGACAGGTGGGAGTTTGCAAATGAAGGTTTTCTCAGGGGTCAAAGGCACCTGCTTAAGATGATAAAGAGAAGGAAGCCACCATCAGCTGTGCCACCATTGCGACAGCAGCAGGCCCCTGCTTCTTGCCTGGAGGTTGGTGAGTTTGGATTTGAGGAAGAGATTGATAGGCTGAAGCGTGACAAGAACATTTTGATCACAGAAGTAGTAAAGCTAAGGCAGGAGCAGCAAACTACTAAAGATCATGTGAGGGCCATGGAGGAAAGGCTACGAGTGGCTGAACAGAAGCAGGTTCAGATGATGGGGTTCTTGGCAAGAGCAATGCGGAATCCAGAGTTTTTCCAGCAGTTGGTCCAGCAGCAAGACAAGAGAAAGGAGCTCGAGGATGCTATTTCAAAGAAAAGAAGGCGGCCCATTGACAACACTCCGTTCTACAGTACTGGGGAAACAAGTCAGGGCGAGCAGCTTGATTCACAGTTTATGTTCGAGTCAGATGTGCTCAATGGGCTCAGTGAACCTGGAATGCCTGAGCTGGAGAATTTAGCAGTGAACATTCAGGAGCTTGGGAAGGGAAGCATAGATGGCGAGAAGGTGGCTCAAGCTAGTGACCAGTCAGAGCTGAATGATGACTTCTGGGCAGAGCTGTTGGTCGAAGATTTCGGAGACAAGGCAGGACAGTCAGAGTTGGAGGGAAGAACTGAAGACGTGGATGACCTTGCTCAACAACTGGGGTATCTGAGTAATTCTAGCCCAAAGTAGAGTCAGTTCCTAATGGTTGCCCCCACAATCACTGGTGCTTTCCCCACTACTGCAGACCATCCTGAACAAACTGGTACATTTCAAATCTAATTCAATGACACAAACCTGTTAAACTGGTGATATTTCATTCCATTTCTATTTATATTGCTGGAATATGCAGGGGTAAAGATTAGAATAGTGATGATGGATCTTGGCAACAAGGCTGATGACCCATCATTCTTACCATATCCATTATGTTTGTGCAGTTGCATCTTTAGATTTGCCCTCATTTATTTTTTCTCCCAACTCCCTTCTGAAACATTTATTCTAAATTGCTCCTTATTCAGTTAACTGGTGGAGGTGTCCATAATGAAGGCGTATTGTGGAGGTCACTGCCTTTGACGTTGAAGGCTTAGTGCTGTACTGCTGTAAGTAGCCAGCACTCTGTAAAGGAATAGTACTCCTATGTCCTTACTGCCGCATTTTTACTGTCATGTGTACTGATTGATATTCGAATTGCGTGATGGATGCAGGTGGGAGATACGTGGGGTGTTGGGCTGTTGGCTAATGTCTCCGACGTCGACTGGCAAGTGGCAAAGTGATCTTAAGGTCGACGGTGACTGGCAAATATGTCTATAGGCCAACGTATGCATACAGCTGTTATCAGCTCTTATTCGTTAGCTCTTACTATAGGAAAAAAGTAGCTGTGTCGTCAGTCATTGGCTCATTGAACGATGTGGACGTTGCTATGCCTTGGTCAGGCTTCTGGGGTTGGGTTGTAGGTTTGATTGGTTGAGTACGAGTCAATCTCCACCTGTGATTGGTGTAACCTGAAAACATCCTCAGCTTGCAGTTGAACTGATAAGCATCTTGTTAATATTACTCCAGTTTCATGATCCTTGTACATCAAGTTGCAGAATATGAGAAATTTTGAACAATTTGACATCTCTTCTTGAAGATGTATGCTTTCGTGTACTCCGTGTTGGCATTTGCCTACAGCCCAACTGTGGTCTAGTCCATACATGCTTGTTGAAGCTGTTGCCATTGGTTGGGCGGTTCCATGTTGCCATTTGCAGACCGCAGCATGTGCACTGTCACTATTAGCCTGTGTGCAGCTCACCGTAGTGGACTGAGGTAGTTCAGAGATGTTGAAAGCTCTGCTGCATCCGGATTCCATCAGAGGCCACTAGTTGAGGTAACCATAAAAGCATGGTCACTGTTAGAGATGTGGACAGCGTTGTGGCATGTAATTAATTAGGAGAAAGCCAAAGAGGCAGAAGTACGCACACACTACTAATTTTGTGTGGTAACAAACGTAAAGGAGTCATGTTCAGGCTAAACAGGATGATATCCTTTTTCTGTATGCGATTCCAAATGCCAATGTGAGCACAACAGTGAAGACTTGTGACAGAGAAAATGGAAGAACATGCATCAGAAATGTTAACAAGTCACCTATATCTTCCCACCACTTCATTAGTTCACAGCTTAGATAAACGTGAAAAATGCAAATGGGAACCAGATGCACCCAAAGACTATTCAGGCAACTTTGCATGTGACTTTAATTGCTTTCTCCCAAAAACAATTTAAAAAAAGAAGAAAAAAAATATGAACAAAAACAGCTTATGTCAGAACCAAATATATATAGTAGGATTAGAAAACCGGAAACATAGAACACCACAGGCCAGATGCCCTGCACTTTGGAGTTGTGAACCGGCGACCTGCAAGTAACTGACTGAAGTTTACTACGATTCCATTCTATTTTAGGCCTTGTTTAGTTCCCAAAAATTTTGCAAAATTTTTCAGATTCCCCGTCATATCGAACCTTTAGACGTATGCATGAAGTATTAAATATAGATGAAAATAAAAACTAATTGCACGGTTTGGTCGGAATTGGCGAGACGAATCTTTTGAGCCTAGTTACATCAATACTTCAATCTGCTAAAGAAAGATAAAATGAGAAACAACCGTATCCCTAGTATTAATCTGAAATTTGAAAGCTTTGTAACTGGAACCGGACTGTTATTGCTAGGCAGTTTGGCCAGTTACAGCCAATATTTTTTTAACGAAAGTTAATTACAGACGATGTTTGAATCTCTAGTTACAAGAGGAAGAGCTGCATGCACAAGATCCAACCAACCAACAGCAGGAGTGCCCACAATGCCAAAGGGAGGAATTAAGGGAAAGCAAGGGCCCCAAAAATTCTCATCAGTGGGGCTAGTTTAGCACACCATGCATCTTTGGACCAAAAGCATGGATGGAATAAGAAAAGGAGAGAGACACACACAAAAAAAAGAAGGAAAAGATTAAAGCAACAAGCAAGGAATTATAAACCAGTACTACCATCCCTCAAAGCACCAAAAAAATGCATGGGCAGGCTAAAAAAGCATACAGCATCAGAGGTTCAGAAAGATGGAAGAAAGAAACCTTATTTAAGACTGATGATGAAGAAGCCTGCGGAAAAAAGAGAGGCCTTAAGAGAGAAACTAGAGACAAACAAGACTAAAGAGTGGATGTCTGGTCTCATCTGATCTGACTTTGAAGCCCTAGATCAACAGCCTTTCTAACACACACCTACTCACCAAGATACACTACATAGTACCTGCACTGCAAGTAAACAGAAAGTTGTCTTTGAAACATCAGTCACAACTCAAGGTGTATTTTTTTTTAGATAATGACAACTCAAGGTGTACATATGCAAACTAACTCTGAATTAACAACCCAGGTGATGGGGGCACAAAATAAATCAAAACTTGAAGGGAAGAGGATCAATGAGTGGTTGTGCTCTGTGCTGGGACTTTAGCTTTCATACGGGTGAGTTTGATCCCTTGTGTGTGCAATGCATGCTCAGTGTTCCCTTCACCACCCTTTGTCCACCTTTTCTTTTGCTGTACTAGTCCTTTCTCCAATTCCATTCCATTGGTCTTCTCTGACTACAGGGCAGGCGGAACCAGAGCTCCGATCCAGATGAGGTTAGAAGCAGCGAAAAGTAGAAAGCAGTAACAATAATGGCTAATGTATTTTTGCTGATGATTTAAATGCTGCTACTAACCTACATGCGCCGCATGACTGACTAACACACACTGCACAAACATGTAAGCAACAAGATTAATTCCAACACAACAGGGCCAAGTATGGCTAATCTATTTATATAGAGATCGACTACATAAATTCTGCACCTACATTCATGTCCGCATATATAGGTGAAAGTGAAATACAAAATGAAACAGATTCATGCTGACATCAGTGTGTTACTGCATTCTCTTTCGTCTTTAGTTTGGCTTAGAACGAACAGAAGAAAATAAAAAAACCAAACCAGTGCCTTTTAATTTGACACACCAATCTGATCATTAGCTTGTGGTGATTGGTGAAAGCCTGAGTAAGTGCTGCAAATGGAAATTGGGTTTTTTTTAGAGAAATTGAATTAGTCCTGCTGTCTAGTCTAGGTGTAAAACATAGACAATTTCCTTTTCAGTTGTGTACCTCAATTTTGCACAGTCGCGGTCAGAGAAAGATAGTAGTAAGATATAGCTAGCAGCCACACACAAGAATGAGCTCAACTACTTTAATTTGCCCACACAAAGATAGTACTCCAATGTCGACACCGTGGTCGGTCATGGAGCTCATCAGTTACTAAGAAAACTAAAGGTTGGTGCTAGCTTGCTTTTCCCAATGCCTCAATGATCTGTACTCCCTCCATACTGAAAAACCAGTCGTTCTAGGCCCATCGATCGTTTTCGTAAAACTTGTCGCTGTGGCGTCGAGGCTAGCGTTTTTGACGCGATTACCCCTGGCCAGCTCACGCCTCCCATCCGTTCGGCTGCCCAGTCAACCACGCGCATGCGCATGCTCCTCGTTACTCGACCGCATTTATTCTCGGCCGCACATCCGTTTAGCTGCCGCATTTAACCACGCGTATCCAACGCTAGCGAGCACGCCAGGCTGAAATCTCGAGCAGTTGAGAGCCGCGCGCGAAATTCCAAGCCTCCAGCAAAAAAATCTACAGCCACTGGGGTTCGATCTCAGCTCGCCACTCTCAAAACCCCATGTGATAGCTAGTTGAGACGATTTACTTTCTCGTACATGAGCATCCGTAATCGTATTTATTAGGGGTAGACATGGAAAACTAACCTTCAATTAATCACTCCTTGGTTACCACAATCATGTCCTAAACGTCAGGTTTTTCAGTATGGAGGGAGTATGCAAAGTTTTTTTTTTACTACATTTCCATCGCCTGGTAAATATTTACGATGGCTCATATGGCTGTAAAAACTTGCTGATGCACTGATGATGCATGTGTATAGCTCAAGTTGTACCACGGGCCACATGTTGATGCATGCTTGCTAGCTGCCATTGATAAAAAGATGCAGAAACTAAAGGGAAAAAGAGGCCGGCCGGGCACGGCTGGCTGGGTGGCTGGATGGGCGTGGCTTTTTGGCCCTGGACTACTGGACCTGCAGAGGGAGTGCACTCGATTGCAGCATCTCTACACGTAGGCCTTCTTATTCTGGCTGCTTGGTTATACGTTATTGCCTGGCTGCAGCTGCAGCAACTCCGCCTGCAGAGGGCAACGCCAAAGCCAAACCCTGCACACCGTACGTACCGCCACATCCCTAGCTCCTCTCTGACTGACGCCTTTTCCGATCCTCTCCGCCTGCAATAATACAATAAATCCCATTGCTCCTCCTGCTCTCCCTGGCCTCTTCTCTCTCAGATAATCACACTTGGACAGCACTAGAAGCCTTGAGCTAAGCTAGCTGAGACCACAGAACCACTACATAGACATAACACACTACTACTAGTCTCTCTACGGAGTCGTAGAGAGTATAAATAGAAGCTAAGAAGTAGACAGAGGAGAGATCAGTCGTAGCTTAGCTTAGCCCGGGCGGTCAGTGTGCAAGTGCAAGAGAACACCAAGAAACAGACAAGCAGGCAGAGGCTAGTGAGTGGTACGTGATAGATACAGATGATGATGATGCTCTCTGATCTCTCGTCTGAGCACGAGCACGAGGCCACTGGATCCAGCTCCTATGGAGGGGACATGGCCAGCTACGCCCTCAGCCCTCTCTTCCTCGCACCGGCGGCGTCGGCCACCACCGTGCTGCCGCCGGCACCTCCTCATCAGCAGCCGGCGGAGGAGGAGCCCAACAAGGCGGCGGGGACCAAGAGGAAGAGAAGCCAGCCCGGCAACCCAGGTACTAGAAATTGACCATGCGATGGCGATGCATGCATCATTTTCATATTGTTTTGTGTGCTAGCTGATCGATCGGTCCTGGCATGGCATATATGGTTGGTTGCTGACTGACTAATTTCATTAATTAAAGACCCCGGCGCTGAGGTGATCGCGCTGTCGCCGCGCACGCTGGTGGCGACGAACCGGTTCGTGTGCGAGATCTGCAACAAGGGGTTCCAGCGGGACCAGAACCTGCAGCTGCACCGCCGCGGCCACAACCTCCCCTGGAAGCTCCGCCATCGCAGCAGCCTCCCGTCCGGCAGCTCCGGCGCCAGGCAGCAGGGTGGTGAGGCGGCGGCGCCGCGCAAGCGCGTGTACGTCTGCCCGGAGCCAACGTGCGTGCACCACGACCCAGCGAGGTAGGGATCGATGCATATATATATGCAGTGCACACACGCATGCATCTTCTCCCGTGATATATATATACTGTATGATTGGATTGTTGTGCATGCATCGATCAGAGCTCTGGGGGATTTGACTGGGATCAAGAAGCACTTCTCCCGGAAGCACGGGGAGAAGCGGTGGCGCTGCGAGCGCTGCGGGAAGCGCTACGCCGTGCAGTCGGACTGGAAGGCGCACGTCAAGGGGTGCGGCACGCGCGAGTATCGCTGCGACTGCGGCATCCTCTTCTCCAGGTACAACTAGCTACTAAATTACTGCGCTCTCGTCTCATCTCCATTTCATCTCATGAGAGCAGGGGTTGTCATCGTCATCAGTTTTCGTGATTATTATACAGAATTATTTATGTGTTCTTTCTTGCTCTCTCTTCTTATTGGAAGATCACTACATGCATGGACTTGCTTGCTGAATAGCCTAATCTCTGTCTATTGATTGTCTCGCACCGGAGAAAACCTAGCCACCGCCGCCGCCGGCGGCTAACATCATGCATCGCCAGCGGAGCTGCAGCAACACGGAGACCGGCGACTGTTCCATCAAGCCTGTCATTTAATTAGTCTAGTAGGGATCGGAGATAAGAAGAAAGGACCAAGCAAAATTAAGCCCATCTATATGTTCCTTCACTCACCAATTGCATGCTTCGACTTCACCCATGCATGGAGTAAAATACATATATAAATAAATTTTCAAGGAGAAGGTTTTTGTTTTGGGCTTCTCACAAGATTAATAATTATTGACGAGTCTCGTACATGCTGAGGAAGATGGCATGGCATGCGCATGCCAACCTTTGAGTCGTCTGAATGATATATAGATTCTAAAACATATATATATATATATAGATTATAAAAATTTATGAAGTCAGCAATATCTGCTTGTTGACACGTACGGTTCTTAAACTCTTCTGTTTTCATGTAATAATAATGCCAACAAAAATGTACATATAACCGCATGTGGACGGACTTCATTTAGAATTTTAGGGTTTCCATGTCTTGTCATAATATTATTTGCATGATTTACATCCTGATGCATATATGTAACTACTTTTCCCTTGTAGAAAGGAGAACACAAATATAAATATATAGGAAGGGGAACTTGTTGCATGGTGCATATGTACTTTGATTTTCCTATGAAAACCCAGGGGTCAAACTAGCACTATACACAACAATATATGTTTACATGCATATTTGGAAACACATCCTGCCTGCACCTACTTTATGGCAGTCCATGTGGCCATCATCATGGCATTTCCTTCAAAATGGAACCAAGCTACAGTAGTATACATATGAAGCAAGAGGAGTACTTTATGAACTAGTACTACTACTGCAAGTATGTAGTATAGCACAGTAGTGCAATAATGCAGTAACGTAGGATCGTTTTCACATTTCCATTTATTGTATTGCACACTGCTTTCTACATTAGATAGTAGTGAAGTTTAAGATGCAGTTTCAAGCAGCACACAGCGTGTCCCTCCACACTCGATAACATGGTCAAGATGTTGTTAAGGACATATCCTCCATTTCAAATTATAAAACGTTTTGGTATCTTAGATACATTACTTTTATTATATATCAAACACATTATATATACCTATAAGCGAATAGCAAAACTAATTTGAAATGAGAGAGTACGTTACTACACTAAATTTAGGCCTTGTTTAGATCAAAAAGATTTTGGATTTTGACACTATAGCATTTTCGTTTTTATTTGACAAACATTGTCCAATCATGTAGTAACTAGGCTTAAAAGATTCATCTCGCGATTTACAGACAAAATGTGCAATTAGTTTTTGTTTTCATCTATATTTATTGCTCCATGCATGTGTCGCAAGATTCGATGTGATAGATAATCTTGAAAAGTTTTTGGTTTTTGGATGAACTAAACAAGGCCTTAATTACATCCTACACACGCGCGCACACATGCATCTGCATGCTTCTTTTCAGTAGTGATCACAAAGGAAACTAAAAAAAGAACCTAGCTAATCATAGGACGCAGCTTTTCGCCAGCAAAGTTAAATGAAACTTTACATGCATGGATTGCATGCATTGAGTACTCACGCATGTGCACATCAGCATATATACATTTTCAATTATAGTATATTAATATTAATTAACCTAGTATATACCAACTAATTAATTGATATAATCATTGAGTCTTCCTCTGATCATTTGTTTAACTAACCCGTTTCTCGTTTGATGCAGGAAGGACAGCCTGCTCACGCACAGGGCCTTTTGTGATGCCCTAGCAGAGGAGAGCGCAAGGCTTCTTGCAGCAGCAAACAACAGCAGCACTATCAGTATCACCACCACAACCAGCAGCAGCAACAATGATCTTCTAAACACCAACAATATCGCACCATTATTCCTCCCGTTCTCCAACTCTCCTCCTGTCGTTGCAGCACAACAAAACCCTAACAACACCCTCTTCTTCCTGCACCAAGAGCTGTCTCCCTTCCTGCAGCCGAGGATGATGATGCAACAACCCTCGCCCTATCTTGACCTCCATATGCATGTAGACGCCAGCATCACCACCACCACCACCACCGGTGGTGGCGGCATCCTCACGGACTCGCCGGTTCTCAGCTTTGGTCTCGCTACGGACGGCTCCGTGGCCACCGTCGGCCACCGGCGCCTCACAAGGGACTTCCTCGGCGTCGATGGTGGCGGTCATCAGGTAGAGGAGCTGCCGCAGCTTCCACTGTGCGCCACAGCAGCTGCTGCCAGCCGCACCGCCAGCTGCGCCACCGACCTGACAGCAAGGCAGTACCTCGGCGGTCGGCTGCCGCCGGTCAACGAGACATGGAGCCACAACTTCTAGCTAGGCTACTTCAAGTTGCATTGAGAGACAAATGAAAAGCCACCCAAACTGCATCCACTCTTGAAGAGCAACACCAAAACTGATGTGGCGCGAGAGTATCCTATTGTGCACTACTGCTCTTTGGTTTATTGATCTTTTGTTTTATTTTTATTTAGGGTAATATGCGGGATAAGCTAGCTAATATAATTCGATCTGCACAACTTTTCATGAATGGACCATCAAGTTTATCTTGTTGCTTTTTATGATTTAATTGTTTCGCTGAGAGGCATGTGCATGTTCTCTCATATAGGGTTCTCGTTGAGATATAGTTAAGATGATAACATTGAACTTTGAAGCATCTTGTGTTTTCTTGTATCTCGAATATAAACTATATGCACCTTGCTCCCTCCTAAAAGAATGGGATTTTATTTTCTCTTAAGTCAAAGTGCGTTAAGTTTTATATAAGTTTACACAAAAGAGTGACAACTTTGATGACACCAAATATATATACTATGAAAAAGTTTATTCAACGGTGAATCTAATGGTACTTATTTGACACCATATAAGTACTAGTTCTTTTTTATAAATTTGATCAAACTTAAAATTGTTTGACTTATGATAAACATAGAACTGCATTCCTTTTGGGGATGGAGGTAGTACACACTAATTCAAACAAGTAGAAAGATGGCCCCTGCAAATAGTGTACATAATAACTAGCCTTTTCTATTGTAAAATTTGACTTCCTTTTACTTAAAAATACTTTTTATGTGCAATTTTTGTTTATTTTTTAGGTTACAATTGTCCCTCTCTCTATGTGCCCCTGCTATATCTAGTAGAACAAACTCCATATAGCTACTATTGACAAATTTCTTGGCTTAAAAGCTATCGTCATCTCCCACTCCTATTTTTTCTCTCCTATCACATGGTTGTTCAATTTCTTTCGAGGCCAAATCAAGATAGCTTTTAGTTTTCTATTATAGATCTCCATTCATCCATGAAGCCACTGCCCAATTAAGTCTCTCACATATTGTCAAGTTTTTTGGCCCTCTTGTAAGTTCAAATAAATTTCAAGTACCTATTTGGTTCTTGCATGCCACACTTTGCCAATCAACCAAACTTTTTGGGGGTAGCTGTGTTTCTTTCTTGCCACAATTTTAGCACACCACACTTTTGCGTACTTCAACCCCATATAGATTGTTTGGTTCGGGTTTGGCATATATAGGGGCTTGCTGGCTTGTCACAGTTTGCTTCAACTACTTCAATAGGACAGACAAAGCAATCAATGATGGTCTTGACATCAGTAACTATCGCATCTCATTGTCTCTCTGCCACCTTTAATTTAGTGAGATCATAAAGAACCAACAACATAATGTCGGTGTTTTGACCCCGTGAGCCAGCACCAACGAGTGAATTTGTATGTGTGCTCCCTAATTTGGATGGTGATGCAAGAAGAATACAAATGATTTATCCTAGTTCGAGCAAGGAAGGCCCTACGTCCAGCGGGGGTGGGAGGATTGTATTATCTTGCACCGAAGCGCTTGTACAGGGGCGAATACAAGCAGATGAGAACGGGGGTATGAGGAGATGGGCTAGAACTTGGAACCCTAGGTCCCTAGGGTGCTAGTGGTGTGTGGCTAGGGTTTAGAGCATATGAGAAGCTAAAGTCCTGAAAGGAGAAGTTGTCCTATTCTAGGCCTTGGCATCCCCTTTTATAGGCGAAGGGGAGGCATAGGGTACACGATTCCTAGGGCTATTGTAGATGATGACGTTGAGGGAGATGATGCCGATCAAGTCGTGGTCGCTGTAGAGGCATGCACCGGGTATGGAAGGTCTTGTTGTGGCTTACTTGGTGATGGCGCGATCGTCCTTCTTGTACATGTGATGACGCGGCTGAGGGTCAGTGGAAGGCGAGCGCCCATGTGTGGGCATGTGTATCCCTGTAGACGTCGCATCGGGAGTTGTTGAAGTGTTGACCGGTCCTAAGGGAATCTTGCTCGAGGTGGTGATCGACGGGCTCAAGGGCTAAGCGGATAAGGTCAAGCTCTGGAGAACACAGAAGATGCGTTGACAAATGCGTCTCGAGGGGGTGCCAAATGGGGCACAGTGCACGGGATGACAAAACTGTCCTGTACGATTCACCGGTTTCCTGGGTATGGGCAGTAAAAGTGGGAAATGACCAGAGTATGCTCCACTGTTATGGCCGTTGTAGCCATGAGCAGGTGGAGCACATTAAATGCCCTAGGAATCATACAGGGAGCAGGTAGTCAAGGTGTGTGCTGCACTCGAGGCGCGGCCATTCGCTCGGCCGGACTTCCATAATCAAGGTGTAGGTCTAGCGGCACCTTCGAGCAGTCTATCCTGCCTAGAGCGGGGAATCGATGAGTGGGCCATGGCTTGGATAATCAAGGGTCGTTCTTGGGCCAGCCCAACATGGCTCGTTTGTTGGGCTTTTCCATAGGTTAAAGTGAGAGGAAAGAGGGTTGGCTTGACATTTGTTGGAGGTTAACTCTCTTAGTCGAGGGTTAAGGGTACCCCCTTATCAGGTACCCGACAAATGACAACTACAACTCCAGTGAACATATGCTTCCGGAGCTCTAGAGGCAACTACTACAGAGAGTCAACCTCCTCAAGCTATGCCATATTTATATTAGAGTTCCTCAGTCTTAGTAGGTCTAACTTTAGTTAGTGAGCCATCGATTATTGTGACCCATAACACTAAGACGACTATAGAAAGAGGCATGAGTAGGTTGCTTTACTACTTTAGATAGCTTAGTGCAATACACAACCTAGCTTGACTACGTTGACCCCTCCAAGTGGTCGTTAGGTTTTGGTGCTTGATGCTAAAGAGGAAGAGTATGTGAGATAGAGGAGAGATAGTGAGATGGGTTCTAATCTTTGTGTTCTACTCTCATGCATTTCATGCGTCATGTTTACTTTCTATATTGTATGAGCGATAGAGGGGCACATATCGAGGTGGCACGGGGTGGAAAGGCAAAGCTTGAAGAGAGCAAAGTGAAGGAGGGGCACATAGGCCGCGTGGGGAGGCAAGGAGCGGTGGTGCTGTAGAGAGCAGAGTGGTCTGAATTAGATAAGGGTGATGGTTCATGAAGTTATTTTGTCTCTAGCCAGTGAGAGTTTGACACATGGTTCACAAAAGTTAAATGCTGGGATAAACTAGGACCGTGAAACTAGGATCTGACATGGCAAATTTTTTCCAGTTATGTGGATACCTTGGCCACACGTGAACCCCCCGTGATTTGTAGAGGTAAAATGCTTGCTAGCTTGTACGTTATGACATTGTGACATGTGTGTGCTTGTATTTGTCTTATATCATGTCACAATTTGTTGTGATTTTGTTTATATACTAGCTATTTCAAACGAGTATTTTGTTTCGCACACATACTCATTTAATATATTGTGTGTACGTGTTGTGGACTTGGATTGCATGAACTCACCTAACCCCTTTACTCTTATTGTCATGTGTTCATGCAAACCAAGTGATGAAAACCTCAAGTGTTTCTCTTATGCACATAGTCAATGTTATGTTGTCAACAATCACCAAAAAGATGGAGATTATTGAAACTGTCTAGACATATAATTCAATTTTGTGATTAATGATGACACAATCATTGTGACTAACGTTGGTTTTGCAGCAGCACTACTCATCACAATGATGATGAATGATTTGGAAAATCATGGTTTTCATGCCCCTATTGATGGTCTTTGTTTGGATTTTCAAATGATGGGCACAAAGGCTAAGGACGGACTAGTTCTAAGTGTCATATGACGTTGGAAGACACTTAGAGTAGTAATAGTTTCTTTGTTTTATCATTTGGCCATACTATGAAGAGGGATATGAATGGATAGTTTCACCTAGCTAAGCTAGATTAACTCTAGTGAGTGGGTGTGATGCAAACTTGTGAAACTAGCACTAGGTAGCTCGGATGAAGCCCAAGAATCAATGGAATCAAAAGCAAACACAAAGGTATTTGAAAAGAAAGAATTTGAATTAAGTTTTCAATAGGGCACCAAAGCTTATCTATAGTGCAATATTCTATTTCATCTCTGCTACACCCAGATTAGACCAATTCATCCCGCTCTTGGAAATCTTGATCCTAACACACAAACTTTTTTTCACTATTACATATTTTAAGTTCATGGCACGATTTTTGCCACTGATTTGGCCAGAAATAATGGTGGTGAAAATGTTTCATCGCCCGTTCAAAATCTGGCGGAGGCACATGCATACGAAAAACAAGCGGTGAAAAATTGCTTTCACACTGTCAGCCGACAGATGACCACGTACATTTGACGAGTTTGCAGCGAAAACAATATGCACCAGTTTTGCGCCCATTATATTGTCCAGTATGCAATTCAATTATTGCTGCGGTGGAAATTGCTTTCACCACTGATTCACTGTATGATTCAGTGGTGAAAACCAAATCGGGATAGAGACGCTTGCGTGTTATATATATCTTTTACGTGGACTGTCCATGTATATACTTCTATGTTAGCTTACACAGTAGTTCTTAAACATACATTACTCATGTATAGATCGACTCGACTTGTGGCTCTAGCTTGAATTATGTTCGGATTAATTTGATACATAGACTGATGGCTCGAACTTGATGGTACGGTAAATTCCTTGCACCCGGCGGGCAGCAGCGAGGATAGGATAGAGATGAAAATGGTACGGATATTTTTCGACCGTATTCGAGATCGAATTCGTTTAGAGAGATTCAGATCTGTCCGTATTTGAGTCGAATATTCAATATATACCGTATCCGTATTTAAATACTTAAATTGTATATTTATAATATCGATATCCGACCATATCTTATCTGACATTATCCGTATTCGAATCTGAATCCAACTAAAAATATGAAAACAAATATAATATCAATGATATTCATTCGTATCCGATCCATTTTCATATCTCGATACGACGTGGGCGGCGGCGGGCGTGTGCATAACCTAACGCGAGCCTGAGTGATTTGTGTCAGTTCATCGTGGTCCCAAGTTGTCAGTTAGACAGTTACTATAGTCACAAAATGATACTAGCAGCAGCTTCTCCGAAAACAGGCTCCAAAATTTGTAGTTTTGTGCAACATGTATCGAAACAGTTTTGCAGATTTCTTGAATTCGCTCTTTTTATTTTACTGTACCCAAACACACGTGTCATGGATATGTGTGAGAGTTAGCGTCTGCATGGATTTTCATCTGTTGCAGTGTATGTGCATGCAATGCATATGGTGGGACTACGAGCTGGGTGGTCCCATGTATGTATTATCATGACATATGCATGCATATGGGAGATACATACGTGTATATGCAACCCTGAAGAGCCTAGCACATAGTTTGAGAAAGACGGGGTGCAAGAAGGAAAAGGACCTGTGCAAAATGTGTGCAGGGCTTCTTTATTGTCGTGCGTTGACATGCATCATGCTCGTGCCCCCACCATTTTCATTAATTAGTGCTTTCAAAGCGTGATACAACTAGTAGCTATACTGCATATATAGTCTCAAATCTCCCTCCCCTTACGAATGGTGATTAGGGTAATTCAAATGTTAAAAGTTATATATAGTTTCTGTGCCTTTAAATTTATGTATACATATATAAACTTTGTTGTAATAGATAGTTTCTATAGAATATTTTTATCAAGTCACATGTCTTTTTTCTCCATCATCTACTTATTGCATCCCTTATGACTTAGTTTTTATGTAGACATAGTTCCTTATTTAAGGAATAATTTTCTCATCTCTCTTGTTTATGTCCAGTGTCATATCATCTTTTTTCTTAATAGTTGACGTCCTAATTAATGAATATATGAACCATCTAGTTTCATGGTTGGGAGTATCCTTATATATATACATGCACGGAGCTAGCGGTGGGGCTGGGGCCCTCCAACCCTCCTACCGCTGCTGAGTCAGTGCCCCCTTCCAATTTTAGACATAGATGTATAAGGGGGTGTTTGGTTAGAGGTGCTAAAGTTTAATAGTTGAAACTATAGCAATTAGTGTCCAATCATAGACTAATTAGGCTTTAAAAAATTGTCTCGCAAATTATTCTCTAGATGTGTTTTTAGTTTTGTAAATAGCCTATATTTAGTACTCTATGCATGTGTCCAAACATTCGATGGAATATGTGTTAAAAAAACAGCCTGAACCAAACAAGGCCTAAATTAGGGTGGGCTGAGACCTTTATTTTTTATGATGTATTTTGTGAAAAAAAATGCCTAAATGGGTGTAATCCATGTCATGCGACTAGCTAGTTGTTTGTGCAATTCAGAGTGTCAAAAAATCTAGAGAGCAGTTGTGCACTCGCCAAAATTTGTTTAAATTTGTACATGTATACCTTTGTACAAATTAATTTTGGGATATTAAATTTGACATTATGCATCTATGCATTTTTTTTGGAAGTCTTTGGCTTATGCTGAAATGTTGTGAGAAGAAAATATTGACAAGTGCTGCTGAAATAGTGCAGCAAAACAGATGCCCAAATGTGCAAATTCATCCCCGTAGATACCTAGTCATTTTTTAACCCATATATAATATATATAGGTTTGATCGATGGCTGGTTACTACTGTCAGCAGCATTTCGTGTGGATGGACCTAAATGGCTTTGCGAAAGATAGGCACGCAAAAGATGGAAAGCCTAATACGCTAGAATATTCTTGATGAGTGATGTGGATAAAGGGTATAAAGTTTGGACGGAATAAACCTAGGGATTGGGATTATATCCATCCCAAGGACAGGCATGCTGCATATACTGAACCCCAGGCTTTTGAGGAAAAGCCATGCATTTGCAGGCGTGTGAGAGATGCAACAGCAGGGAATTAGTAGTACGCTCAATATCCCAATTGCCCCCCTCCTTTTGCTTTCTACGTTTGCTTTGCCTTCTTTATTCCTGGCCGGCCTCTTTGCCCTTTGCAATCAAGTCCAGGCATTAACAAAAAGCAAGCCCCTCTTTTGGATTCTCACCAAGGCTGATATGCAGCTAGAAGGCCGGAAATAAACAAGCACGTATTGATCAGTTTGTAAATACCTGAGCTTCCCCGTTGCATTCACACATAATAATATGCAATATGAGCATGATTTGGTTAATTGCTTCTTATATAAGTGCATAACTAGGGTTTAAAAAATTGTTGGGCTTCAAAGAGAGTAGACAAATGGATTGGTACACAGTTTCAGAGAGTTCAACATACATGAATTTTCAGAGATGAAGCTTCAGAAAGCTGCACCAACCTTTGTGCGGATGGTAGCACACACTGTACCTTGTTGCAGATTATATTTTTCAGCTGCATCAGAAGATGGAGCATAAACACATGAAACAATCAGCCAATCAATCATCCAACAATCATAGACTGGCAGCTGCACTGCATCCCCTGCCGCTGGCTGCATGCAAGGACTCATTCATTCATGCATGCCTGCCTGCATGCTTTCAACCTCATCAAGGTACGATCTTTCGGAAAACCTCATCAAGGTACTGTGGCCGGGCAACCATATATCCCGGCACCAGAATTTGGGGAGGTGGTCCAAGCTAGAGGCCACGGGCCGGCCGGCCACCAGCTACTCCACACATGTTCTTGCATGGTGGGCGCGCGTTCCTTGTCCCTCCCTCCCTATCATCAGCGGCAGCCGCCGCGCAATCTCCGATGGATGCTCGAAGAGCGTGATGGGCGTCGCTGTGCCTCGAGATCCAGTCGAAATCTGGTCAGCTCCAACCAAGGTTCCTCCTGAAAGGGACACCTGGCCCATGGGCGACATCAGTGCAGCACCAGCAGCTATAGGTAGTAGCCCTACTTGGCATTGCAGATTGTCTCCTCCTGTAGTCCTGTTGCTTGGAACATCTGCAAAGTCCAGCGTGAACAGTGCAGTTTAATCTGTCTGTGCGACTGTGCAGCATTATTTTGTGAGATAGAAGATTAGTGCCTGCAGCAAGGGTAAAAACATACATCCGTCAGTGTAATAACATTTGATGGAAGCAAGCACATAACAGGAGCTCAAGATAAAAAAGCCGTACATGCCTGACGAGGGAGATGTAGCACACAGATGGTAAATTTTGTCGAGGTGGCACCAGTGGGTTGAACATCTTTATCTTGATGTGGTAGCGCCCTACTTCCACTGATGAGAAAGCTCTAACAAAATGCAGTTTAATCCAAATGAAGACCTGACATGTTGCAATTTTTCAAAATTCAATTCAAAATAGTTGTATACAACCAAGTAAGGCACCATTTGTCTAGTCAAGCAGAACCAGCTAGGCCCCGGTTGGAGATCTGCATTCTAATTTCGAGGCAGGTCCTTAACTCTGTACAGGAAGCATCTTGTAGTATCAGTAGAAATCATATAGGAACTAAAGTAGTGCACCATAGAGGACATCAGCTCAATTCCAACATATTTCTTTGATCAACTATAGCAGTTGGTACATTCCACACAGAGCACCAGTTACATCCCTTGTTTCAGGTACATGCATTTTCACGGGCACAGAAAAAAGTCATTTGTTGCATGTAGATATGATCTGATATAACATAATCTAAATGGTAGGATTGTCAACAATTTGCATCTAAACTCGCTATTTTGGAAGTGGGGTATTTGCAAGCCTCCAAGAATAAGGCTCAAGGACTCCAAGAAGTCTGGACCCAGCCACCTCACCAGCAGGGACTGCACCCGAGATTTCTTCGAGGTCTTCCTTGCTCAGCTTTACCTTTACAGCACCGATGTTATCATCAAGGTTCTTCACTTTTGTTGTTCCTAGATTCAGAGAGCAATTATAAAACTTGTGCACACAATCAGATATAACTTGGATGGTATTTCAGAACAGATATAGCTTATATGGCTATCACATAAACAACAGTAGTCTTTCCTTCTCTATACGAAGCACAGGGGCATTTAAACTAACTAAACATAAAATGAACTAGACTGTATGCTAAACTGCTAACAGCTACATCTGCAAAACATCTGGCAATTGTAGCTGGAGAAAATTATGAATTTTTAAAGTTATTTTAGCTGCACAAACAAGTTCGGAACAAGGTGGATGAAAAGAACATATTCTCTGTTTTTTTAATCTAGAAGAACATATTCTTAAAGAAAAGCATGCTCCACAGAATCTGATTCTGGAGTCAAGTCACAACACTTATTGGAGTGGAGAATAGCTGCTAAGTTTGTAACAGCCAAGGTGATGCTCTTTCAGTCTCAATGTTATTGAGGAAATTGCTTTTCTAGTAAAATGACAGGGATGATGTAACTGTACATTTATATTTTGGTATGTAAAAGAACACAATAATACAAAAAAGCACTTCATATCACTCAAATAATTTATAATTAATTAATTGAAAATTAGACGATACTGCACTTTGGGGGTTAAGATGGTAAAATTGACAAGTAAAACTTGAGTAGTAGATAGTTCAAATTGACAAGGAAAAATGCATTGTCAAGGATTACAGGCAGGCCTAACTGCCTAACTGCGCATGACATTGTCAAATCGACATGCTCCTTCCAATATATAATAGAAGATCTTTGCTAGTTTCAGATAATTCTGCTAAATAGGTGCATTGTTTAAAAGGATGGCGCATTACTGCTTTTTGAGGCTTGGTATTCAGCTACTGCAATATATTGCTTTGTTCAGGGACAGATTAGCATCAATTTCTGAAATTGTTACGCAAAGTGCACACTTATCTACCTTCTATGGAGTAGAAAAATCTTCATTATGCATCTAAATTATATTACTCAATTTTATAGAGTACAGTACAAGTTCTAATTTAGGATTTAGATGCATATAGTACATACATATATACCAATCTATGAAGGCTACTCAGATGAAAATCTGTGCAAGTTCAGATCACTCAAGTTAGTTCAAAGACCTGACCAATATTATAATGCACCACAGACACAGCGAAACCTCTCAAAGCCAACAGTCAAAACTTTTGTTCAACATATAAACCTCAAACTTCTATGTGTTATAGATCAGTGTTTACTTCAGAAGGGCAGTGAAAAGACCAGGTTGGTTTTCATAGTAAATAGGCCTTGTCTGTTTTTCTAAAATTGTTCTGCTTCATAGCTTTACAGCACCATATGATGCTTATTTATTTGCACATGGATGTAATATTACATCTTATAGCTGATCCCAGCATCGCAACTTCTTAAAATTCATTAAAAATTGAAAAAAAGGGGAATATTTCTTCCTAACTGGACAGAGATATTTTTTTTTTCATTTTTGGCTTTGTGATGCAAAAGGTTTGACCCTGCTCATAGGAAGACTACGTCATGACCATGATAATATTAACATATAGTGTCAGGACATTACCAGGTATGGGGACCACATCTTCTCCTTGATGAAGAACCCAGGAGAGAGCAAGTTGAGCAGGGGTGCACCCATACTTCTTGGACAAAATTTCAAGTCGTGTGTACAGAACTTTATTCTTCTCCAAGTTTTCCCCAGTATACCTTGGATGTTTAGACTGAGGAAGGACAGAGAATACACTAAGTCACAACAAATAACATCAATAACTTTATATGTAGAAAATGATTATGATAGTGTAAATTTCATTTACCAATAGACTTTCTGATGGTACACACTCTACAGCTGCCCTGCCAGCAAAGAAGCCACGGCCAAGTGGGCTATATGGAACTATTCCAATACCAAGCTCCCTGAATGCATGTAAAGCGTTTTATGACAAACAGATAAACACATGATATTGAGGTTCAACAAACCAAAGTTCAGAAAAATGAAGCATAAGTTAACTAGGACTTGCAATATATAAGAACGAGAAAAATTGAACACCATCTAAACATTGCCAATAGTGTCTACACTGAAAGCAAGTCCCTAAAATGCATAGCTTGAAAAATTCTAACGGTCCATATTGTGTACTCGTCAGTGTTAAATCAATATTCAGCACATGTAATATGTAAACTGGGGTCTGCTGTGTGAAACTAATAAGACAGATTCATGATACCATATCTATACACTTTGTATCAAGTACATAAACTTAAAAATTTACTCACAATAATCAAACAAAAGCCTGATAGGCATAGTAGTAGTGTACATTCATAACATAAACAAAAGCAGGATAATTTTTCTCTCATATTTCAAAGATTATTATTTTTAATCAGTGATAAGGAATTTTCCTACAGAACATACTGTGAATAAAATTGTTAAGAACCAATACTGCTAATCAAGGCTCCAAACATAAGTTCAAATGGAATAAAGGGATTGCAGCGAAGGCTAAGGTATATAACTTGCCAAAGTTTCCAGAAGTTAAGGTAGACAACATCATTCAAGTATATAGGTTAAGGAGGGAATGAACCTGCAGACTGGTATTATATCTTCCTCTATATCTCTGGTCCATAGTGACCACTCCAACTGCACCGCAGTAATTGGATGGACAGCATGTGCCCTTCGGATGGTATCGGCACTTGCCTCTGACAAGCCAACATACTTCACTTTCCCTTCTTCAACCAACTTCTTGAGTTCCCCCATCTACACAACCATTGATGATATCAGGCAGAATGGATGAAATGCAAACTACAAAGCATGGTCCAGGATCAAGAGATACACACAGTTTCCTCTATAGGCACTGACTGATCAATTCGATGTTGGTAGTATATATCAATGTAGTCAACAGCAAGGCGCTGAAGGCTTGCTTCACAACAAGCTCGAACATAATCTGGAGTGCCCTTCACACACATGCCACTTGCATCAAATCCTGCAATGCCACATTTGGTGGCAACTTGCACCTTCTCACGGGGCAAATGCTTCAATGCCTGCACAACCAAAATATCTCCATATGATACTAATAACAAATATACAATTTGTGTATCAAAATGGGCAAATGCTTGTTTGAGGGTGCCTATTTTCTCTTCATAAAATTCCACCTAGTTCCTCCTAGGTTGGTCTAGGTTTTTTTTCAATGTCTGCACAACAAAAATATATTCATACAATACTGATGACAAATATAGTGTATCACAATGTGATTTAGGTATACAATCAAGGAGGAACAGAACCACTGATACAGGGCACAACATGCTACTTATATGCAGCTGAAAACCGTACTGTATGGTGTAGGTACATGAGTATCCAAATGATCACCAAAACCCATGGTTGCAAGTTACAACCTTGGAATATAAATCCATTGTTTTTTTTTCTTTTTGAGGAAACAAATCCATTGGTTTTAGAAAGGGTCGTCAAAGAAACAAAGCTGCTGGCCACGTATCTCTTATACAATTAGGATCTGTAAGTAAGATCACTTAAGAATAAATCATGAGTGAAAGGGATGGAGCTTTCAGAGCTCCCATTATACTGGGAAGAAGGCTCAGAGCCTTGCACAGATGTGCACTCGTGATTCAAAGATTACATCAAGCACAATCTAGTTTTGACAATTTCAATGATGGCTAAGCATGTGTCTGCTCAATGGTTAGGGTGACCACTGTTATAAAAGGGTAAGCGGGTTTGGTTTATGCAAGGTCTCCATGGTTTTGTAACTTAATCTCTTTTCGAGATAATAATAGGATCTCATTCTCACCTTCTGGCTTGGCTCAGCTAAGCAACTGTGCCTAAAGAGCCTGTAAATCAAGCCATATTAACTTATATTCCAAAATAGTATATGCAAACAAAAGATTGAAATTTAACTACCATTAGCTGCCTGGACAAATGAACGATTAGATTTTTTACGTCATCTATAAATTTTACAAAGGAAGGATTTTTCTCTCCTCCCTGCAACTTCACCAGTGCAAGACAAAACTAGTATATGATGACAGTGACAACTGTAGAGTTTGACAGCAGACAAAGCATGGTGGGCGGCGTGGAGTTGGTAAATCTGCCCCACAAGAGCTTGGGAGGTGGAGTCACTAGTCAGTGATGAATGCTTTTTTTAAAAAATAATAATGTTAACCGACTAATTATTACACCAACATAGATAGTATAAGATGATGCCACCTATATAGTCACCAAGAAACACAACTCCTACATCAACATTCTCATCTATCCTCGTTCAATTCCAGCGGCCTCCAGGCTCCAGACCAATGAGACATACAAACATCACTGGACTGGATTCAGAATGTTTCTTACCTTTCCAAGCAGGACCTCGTTGGTATGTGGTCCATAGGCATCAGCGGTGTCGAAGAAGGTGACGCCGGCCTCAAACGCGTGCTTGATTATGGCGATCCCAGCTTCCTCAGGAACAGGGGCGTTGTATACACCAGTGAGGCCCATGCACCCGAAGCCAAGCTTGGACACCTGCATTTCACATCCCACGAGCCGAATCGATCAAAACCAGAATCAAAACCGGTCCAATTGCAAGAAAATCATTCTGGATTCCCTAGCGCACACGCAAGATTGCGCTCTTCTTTTTCTTCGCCAAACCAGATTCTTTCCCTTTCCCTCTCTACGGGGACATTGGTAACAAATTCGAGAATCTGAACAACCATTAGCATCAGGATGGCGACGAGCGGAGGAAGGAGCTGGGATCGTTTACCTCAAGACCCTGCTTACCGAGCCTCACCCTGGGCATTTTGTCCCCTTCCATCTACGGATTTGCGCACGGGGAGAGTGGCGAACTGGGGACTGGGGGCAATTGCGTTGACTGTTTGGCCTTCGGCGCTTTCAGATACGGAGTAAAGTGTACTCCCTCGGGGTCAAAAAAAAAAAAAAAAGTTGTTGTTGACTTTGACCGCTCGACTGCTTATTTTATTCAAAATTTTTATACAAATTCTAAAATAAATAAATTATTATTAAAGTATATCTGATGATCAAATAAGTTATATTAAAATAGATGATATTTATAAAAAAGTTCTAATAAGACGGATGGTCAAACAAAATATCTATAACAGTTTTTTTAGACGAAGGTAGTACTTGTTATGTGTAACCGCAGGCAGATTCTACTCGAATTTTGGTCCGTTCGATCGACGATCAACTGCTCAGAGTAGATCTCAGGCCCTCCTCGACAGTAAAAATCTTCTTGTTTCATTTTAGGTCTTGTTTAGTTTCAAAATATTTTGTAAAAAATTTTATATTCTCTATACATCCAATCTTGTAGCACATACATGAAACTAAATATAGATAAAAAATAACTAATTACATGTAATTTGCGAGACGAATCTTTTGAGTTTAGTTAGTCTATAATTGGACAATATTTTATCAAATACAAACAAAAATGTTACTGTTCATATTTTGCAAAAAATTTCAGATGTAAACAAGGCCATAATTTGATTTGTATCACTATAAAATTTGTATATGTGAGACTCCAACCATCATAAGGACACCCACAATAGTATTAACTTTTAGCAATAACTCAGTATAATTAGGTCCACATGATAACCTCATATTATCTTATAGTGTGTATATAAAACTAGCTCTTAATCAATAACTAGCTTTTAGCTTAAGAACTAGTGGACTAACGCATTGTTTAGATGAAAAAAATTTTAAGTTCGATACGGTAGCACTTTCGTTTGTATTTGATAAACATTATCTAATTAGGAACTAATTAGGTTTAAAAGATTCGTCTCGTAATTTACAAATAAACTATATAATTAACTATTTTTTATTTATATTTAATATTTCATACATACGTTCAAAGATTTGATATAATAAAGAATTTTATAAACTTTTAGAATTTAACTTCTATTAAAACCGGTGGTTCGACGGTGGTGGTCAGGGCAGCGTTGGACTATGCGTCGACACTAATCATCTGGGTGACCCCAGTGTCAGCATGTGGGAAAGTTTAAAAGAGGGTCGTGGGACTTGATCTTTTGGTGCTATCCGCTTGAGCTTATATGTTGAATAATTGAATCTATTAACTATTCAGCAGTGTTTTCACTCATAATAAATTAGTAAATAATATTTTCAGGCATAATTTTTTAGACAAACGAACATGTCATACTACTAGAGGACACTAGACTAATCCTATGTGCTGAGAAACGCATTCTAGAACCTCTATGTTCTACATCGGACTGTAGTTACTGTTTGTCCGATGGGCGTCGGAACCAAGGCTTCGGACCATGCACATTGTAGCTTTTGGGCACCTAATAACTAGTTCAGCGTTCGACCCAATACTAGAAACTACATGTAGTTTTATACTTATTAATTTTTATAGACATAGATTATTTTTTTATCTAATCATATTCATTCTCTCTCTTCTTAGCCAATCATATCACTTCATGTTTTGGATTTTGTGTAGACATGGTTTCTAACTTAGACCCACTTTCTATGATTTTTACTCTCTCTCTCTTTAATAACTCTCTTGCCACATCAGCAAAATGCTTAGGTGCCACTGCAATTAATATCTATAGAAACCACTATAGTTTCTGCATTGGGAGTGCTCTAACTAAAACTAAAAGTTCAAGTTTGGTTTTAATAATTAATGAAACTTAAAAACTAATTTCTATACTAAATGTGTATAGATTAGATGAGGTTGGCTTATGTCAAGTGGTGGAGCCTAGAGGATCATGATGATGATGGTGATGACCACAAAGTTCTCAAATACTCAACTTGAAAAAGTAGAAAGAGAAAAACAAAACTCTATAGAACTTAGGGTTTTGATTTTAGTGATCAAGACACCATAGTATAGGATAGATAGTCGTACTATAAAGAGGAGAATTCTTTGACTAAGCGGTGTATCGAGTGCCACCAAGTGTTATTAATCATGAGCATGCATTTAGAACCTAGTATGCTGACTTAACACTTGAAAATATTTATGAAAAAATGCTAACATATGTGCACAAGGTGGTACACTTGGTGATTAGCACCTTTGAGTAAGGGTTGAAGAGGTAGAGAGGGTTTAAGTCTCTCTCTCCCACTCACTGAGCTTGTGAGGCAGGAATCCGCTTTTTCGTGGAAAAGTAATATATATATTTTATTGCGTCGGAGGCAAAGTTTTAAAGAAGTCGCGGGAGACTCGCCGGACGCTGAGGACAGCAACATCAGACGTTGGACCTGCATCTGACGCAATGTTGGCAGAACTGCGCTTGTTTCCGTGGGTCGACGCCGCATCCGACGCTCAAGCGTCGCTACGTCCGACGCACGCTCTGTTTCTCAGGGTTTCGCGTGGAGTACTCGTTGGACGCTAGCTGCATCTGACGCACACCCATCTGATGCATATCCACTGTGTGCATCAGAGTCTATGACCCTTTAGTGAGTAGCGTCCGATGTTTGGTGACGCGTCTGATGTAGTGCATCTGACGTGTCCAACATGTGCTAACACGTGGCAGAAATCTAACGTGTGAGAACTGCGCTTGTTCGTTAAGTTCTCAGCGACCGTTGAAAATCAACAGGTCATATTAAAAGAGTGACACGTGGCAGAAATCTAACGTGTGAGGTAGACGAGCACCGGAGGCCAGGCCATGTCCGACGGGCAAACGTCGGCGCGTTCGACGGCCCCGATTTTATTGCAGTGAGAGAGCCAACGACTCTATTTCTTTGGGGGTCTTTTAAATATGTGGTGTTTGGCTCAAGGGTGTCTCTCTTGGTACTTTGACATACTTGACATCCTTGTGAGCCTAAGCAAACATCTCACACTCATCGTCTTTGTGAGATTGGGAGTGATTCCAAATGTATTTGCATGAGTAGTTGCATCTAGTGGTACTTGGAGATCATTGTGGCTGTAGAGTTCTTATGTTATTTTTAGTGGTTGCCGCCACCTAGACGGCTTGGAGTAGCGGAAGAGCATTGATCGAGTTGATGATTGTTTGTGGCCATCTTCCGATGATTGTAAGGGGTTCTTGTGCCTTCTCTAGCAGAGCACCAAAGGCAACTCTAGTGAATTGTTCATGTCATTGAGCTACCTCGCTTGTGGGTAGGTTCTTGCGGTGTCCTACTTGATGATGAGGTTCGTGCAACACCTCTTAGCCGTTGAACCACCGAGTGTTGGTCGACAAAATAGGGACTAGCACGCCGACAAGCACGTGAACCTCGGAGAAAAACCATTATGTCCATCTCTTGTGTTTATTAGATTTCTCCTGTTGATTGGTCTTCATCATATTAATTGGTTCACTTGTCTCTACACGACGGTACAAAGATCGCTTTCTCTCCATTTATATTTCCGTAAAATAGTGTAATTAGTTTTAGTTGCTAGCTTTGCCTTGTGTAGCTTAGTTCATTAGTGTAGCTTGTAGTGACATAGGTATTATGTGTCTAGTGATCTTAGTAAATAAAAATTATTGGATAAGTGACTTGCAACCTTTAGAGTGCCTTTTGTTATACTAATCTTTTACTTTAGTGCTTTATAGAATTTTTAAATAAATTATTCGCTTCAGAGGCGGCATGGGACCCATCGATATTAGCGGTGGGTGTTGGAATATACTTGGCTCTTGGGGTATTCTTGGGGTATTATAAATACATGGTGGCTAGCCTTGAGGCGCTCTCTTGGCACTCTAACCTGTTATACACCCTTGTGAGATTGTGCAAACACTTCCCACTCATCTCTTTGCCTATTACTTGATTCAAGTTAAGATTACGAGTGATTCTAGTGCATTCATATTAAGGTTTTGCATCTTGTGGCAAAGTGGTGATCGAGTTGAGCTGTGGCATTCTTTTTACTCTTGTTGGTTGCTGCCACCTTAGACAGCTTAGAGGTGGCATAGGATCGCTGAGCGGCTGTACATGAATTATTCTCTAGTGCCATCATCTCTGGTGACCACCAGAACAATAGGTCAAAGCTATTAGAACACATTGCACGCAGTAGCTGACTTGAGATCTTATACAGAAGAAAAGTTTTACGCACTCTACAATTTATAGTTTGCTTCTAGTGAGTTTTGCTTTTCTGATCAACTAACTTGTTTTCCCCAGAGATCGAGATGACAGTCCGTGAGCTTTAAGATTAAATCTTTCAAAACAGAAGGGCAGGTATTAGCCAAATAATCAAAGCCTTCGTCTGCTGCGACGGCATTGAGAACAGCCGGGGACTCGAGGAACTGGAGGCATGCCTCCTTGAGGCCACGGCACCGGTGCTGCTCGGCCAAAGCCAATGTGGTAGCCACGGAGGCCACTTTGATATGCCTGCAGAGCCTGTCCTCGCACACCAGCTTCAGCCTCTCCATGCTGTACCTGTCCGCCGCAACAAGTAGATGCTGACAGATCACAGCTTCCTCCTCCCGCGTCATGTCCTGAGGCAAGGCATCGGTGTACACGAACTCCAGCAGGGCTTGAAACACCTGCGCCTCCATGTCTTGTACCTCGACGACAGACGACGCAGCATGGCTTTCTCTCATCGGGCCAAGGAGCTCTGCCTGGAAGACCGGCGACCGGGACGCGAGAATGTACCTGTGCGCTCTGAACGTCTCGCCGGCAACACGGAACGTAACATCTGCGCCTTGCTTGGACGCGAGGAGCTCGCCGAGATGGTGGTGCAGATCGGATGGTGGCACCTTGACCAACGTTAACCCATACGCAGCTCTCCGCCGCTCCTTGCAGAGCTTGTTGGCAATCGTGATATCGCACCGAATCGTGAAGCTGTCGTCCTTGAGATGCTCCGACTTCTCCAGATCTGCCCGCCGCATGAACTCAGCAAAGCCGAAGCAGCAAGGGTAATCTGCAGAGACGAAGATCTTGTCGTCGAAGATGAGCACCGTGGTATGGGAGTGCGATGGCACCGGCTTCCCAGCTCGATCCAGCAAGCTAAACTTGACTCGCGCCTTCACGCAGGCGGCGGCGGCGCCGCGGCTCCGCTCGAGGCAGAGGAAGATACCGATGAAGCCGTCGGCGCTGTGGCGGCAACCGTTGGGGTAATATGAGATGTACCAGGAGCAACCTCCGACGGTGAAAGGGAGAGAGGTGGTGGAGTCTCCATGGCGCAACTGCTCCTTGATGTGCGAGTATCCCTCGATGTCCAGTATGTGGTGCCCGGTCACTTCGCCGCCAATGATGGCGGATCGCGCGTCGGAGGTGGCGCATGGCGGTGGCAGATGAGTCGGCATGGCGGCGGCCGGGTTTTTGCTGGTTTTATGGGAGAGAAAACTGTTAGCAACAGAGTTTGGCAGTAGGAAATCATAGGAGATGCAGGGGAAAGTAGTTCGGAAGGGAAAAGGGAAGGGAAGCGGAACACGCAAGTAGGGAGGAGGAATCTTAATATCTGTTCAGAGTTTTTATCATTCTTGTTCTCTTCCCTCAGATTACCCTCCAGTTTTATACATGGACATCGCCCTGGCTTGAGCCCGCAGTCGCAGCTGCGTTCGGGCGTGACTCAAGCCCACTCGGGTCCGCTGATGAGGACGTTCGGGCGCCTGGCTCGGTCCCCTTTCCTGGGTTTCGACGTGTCTGGTGTCGCATCGTTTCCTTAGTCGGAGTAGCACTGACAAAGCATCTTAGAAATGTTTCCAAACACTGGTTGACACGTTCCGTCTGGCCGTCCGTTTGGGGATGATAGGCCGAGGACATCTTCAAGGTAACTCCAGTGAGCCGAAAAAGTTCTTGCCAAAACTGGCTAGTGAAAATACGGTCTCGGTCGGACACGATGGAAGTTGGAAGACCATGCAAACGATATACTCCAGCTAAGAAGGCCTTGGCCACAGTCAAAGCAGTAAAAGGATGGGTTAGTGGAATGAAATGGCTGTACTTGGAGAACCGATCCACAACAACCAAAATGCAATTCTTGCCTCCCGAGGACGGCAGACCCTCCACAAAATCCATTGATATACTCTGCCAAGCCATAGTAGGTACTGGTAAGGGCTGGAGAAGGCCGGGGTACCTGGATCGGTCCGGTTTTGCTTGCTGACAAGTAGGACACGTGTTCACAAACTGAAACACAGCAGTCTTGAGGCCAGTCCAAGCAAACAACCGTTTGAGGCGCTGGTAGGAAACCGGAACTCCTGAATGTCCCCCGAGAGGTGAAGCATGGAACGCCTCAATAAGTTTCTGCTGCAGGATGGGATCACTGCCAACCCAAATGCGCCCTTTGTAGCGTAACAACCCCTGATGCAGCTTGAACTTTGGGTCGGCGTCATTGGATACAGCTAACTTGGTGAGCAGAGCTTGACATTTGCTGTCAGAAGCATAACTAGCCTTGATGTCTTCGAGCCATAGGGGCACAGGAGCAGATATGGCATTCAGTTGAGCTTCGTGTCCTCTGCGGGACAGGGCATCAGCAACACGATTGTCAGTGCCAGGCTTATACACTATTCGGTACTGAAGTCCCAACAGTTTGGTGAACACTTTCTATTGCCATGCAGTATTCAACCGTTGATCTGACAGGTGAACGAGACTCCGCTGATCCGTGAAAATAAGAAACTCCCCCAACTGAAGATAAGATCGCCACTGCTCCACTGCAATGAGAATTGCCATGTATTCCTTCTCATAAGCGGATAGTCCTTGATTCTTGGGCCCAAGAGCATGACTGAGAAACGCCAGGGGGTGCCCGTCCTGGAGAAGCACAGCCCCAACCCCAAAATGGGAAGCATCCGTCTCAATACAAAATTGCTTGGTAAAGTCAGGCAACTTAAGGATGGGAGCTGAGCACAAGCTGTGCTTCAGGGCATGGAATGCGGTATCATGATCGGAAGTCCAGTGAAATATGGAATGCTTCTTCAACAAGTTAGTCAGTGGTTTTGCTATGATGGCATAGTTCTTGACAAAACGCCGGTAGAAACCAGTGAACCCCAAGAAACTGCGCAATGCCTTAACAGTAGTGGGCGTGGGCCAAGTCGCTACGGCTTCAATTTTAGTGGGATCGGTCGCAACGCCCTGCTGACTAATCACATGACCCAAATAGGAGATGGTAGTTTGACCAAACTTGCACTTAGACAGCTTGATGTGCCAATGATCGCGGGCCAGCAACTGGAAAACCTGACGAAGACGATCCATGTGTTCCTCCATTGTTCTACTGTACACCAGGATATCATCAAAAAATACAATGACACAGCGGCGTAGGAGGGGATGCAACGTGGTGTTCATAGCTCCCTGGAAGGTACCTGGCGCGCCAGTAAGGCCAAAAGCAACCACCCGAAACTCATAGTGACCCACATGAGTGGAGAAGGCGGTTTTGAACTCTTCACCTTCCCGTAAACGAATCTGATGGTATCCTGATAACAGATCCAATGTGGAGAAATAACGAGCATCCGCCAACTCGTCCATCAGCTGCTCAAACACAGGAATGGGAAAAGCAGTCTTGACCGTTAGGTTGTTCAAGTATCTGTAGTCCACACAGAAACGCCAGGAACTGTCCTTCTTGCGCACCAGCAGCACTGGCGAGTTGAAAGGTGATGTACTGTGCTGAATAAGGCCCTGTTTGAGCATGGTCTCAACCTGGGCTTCAATCTCATCCTTAAGTGCAGGGGGGTAACGGTAGGGCCTAATATTGACAGGACGTGCTCCTTCCACCAAAGGAATCTCATGGTCACAAGCGCGCTTGGGCGGCAATGTCTCAGGTGGAGTAGTGATAGTGGGAAATTCAGCAAGAAGTGCACTGATAGCTGGATGAATGTCAGGAGACTGTGCTGGAACTGTAGAATCCAGACTGAAAACCTGCACCATTAATTGGGAAGGGTCCTCCGTAAATGCATCAGACACTCCCTGAAGGGTAACTGAGTGTCCTTTGTAAGGAATTGTGAGCCAGTGAGCATTCCAATCAACCTTCATGGGACTGAACAACTGCAACCAGTCCATACCCAAAATAATGTCATACTGAGGAATGGGCAGGACCTTCAAATCATGCTGAAACTGAAACTGGTGAATGGTCCATATGGCCCCTGGTACAACGGTAGAACAACGCATGACATGACCATCCGCAATTCTGATGGAAACTTCAGTACTCTGACTTGTGGACAAGCATAGCTGAGACACCAAATGCGTGCTGATGAAAGAAGATGAACTGCCTGAATCGAGCAATATCAACACAGACTGATGGCACATGGATCCCCGAAACTGCAAAGTTCGCACTATAGTAGAAGTAACACTAGCCGACAGACAATAGCAATGTTCTGCAGTCTCACAGTTCTCCCCATCGTCAGTAGCTGGATCTTCGACAGTACAATCAGCAGAGAACAAGGCATAAAGCTCATCCAATACATGAAGACCAACCTTGGCAGCGCACTTATGATCTCTGCTCCACTTGTCACCACAATGATCGCAGAGTCCTTGGGCGCGACGATATTCCTTAAGATCAGCCAATCGCTTGTCAAGGGGCTTCGAAGGGATCGTCGGCTTGTCAACGTCAGCCGCATTGTGGCGGTCGCCACGCTGATAACCGCCCTTCGGATTCCAAGTCCTGGAATCATGTCGGCGTGCGGAGTCCCCAGCTTCTTCCTGCAAGAATGCCAAAGTATACGCAGTATCCAAAGCAGCAGGACGGTGAACAAGAAGTACAGCACGGATTTCAGGTTTTAGGCCATCAATAAATCTTGTGACATAGGGTAAGGCACTGGGTGGAGACTCATAGGCTCTGAGCTGGTCAACAAGCTCAGCGAAGCGATCAATATAATCCTGGACAGATGTTAGCTGGCGTATGCGGTTCATTTGGCGAAGAAGGAAAGTATGCTGATCACGGTCAAAGCGAGAATGCAGGGCTTGACAGAACTCAGGCCATGTCCAGGATTTGAGCTCATCAGTAACAGATTGGACCCAACGCTTGGCTGGACCAAGGAATTGCATACGGGCGCACTGTATCCAGACAGAAGGATCGACCGAATACATGGAAAAATAATCTTCAGCGCAAGTAATCCACAGCTTAAGATCAGTGCCATCAAAAGTGGGGAAGGATAATTTTGGCAGTTTGCCTGTAGGATTATAGTGGTGTTCGGGTGGGCGATTGCGTGAAAGGTATAAATCCCGTGCTGTACCGTAAACTCTAGGAGGAGTTTCAGGGAAATCGTCCATATCCGTGACCGGGGGATGAGCATGAGTGGTGACCACCCCATACCCACCCTCCCGGTGATGAAGGTCGACGCGGTGCCCGATTGGCCGAGCAGCCTGATAGCGCGCAGAGGTTGGTGCGGCGTGCTGCTCCGAGGAAACCTGGGGTTCTGGGAAAACGCCCGGATCGGTGAAGGGCGAAGTCGTCTCGAGCACCGAGCGGGCCCAAAACTTGTCCAGCTTGCCGAGGCGTAGGCGAATGTCGTCGACGGAGGCGTCCTGCTCCCGCCGCCAATCGCTCAGATCGGCAGCCGTCTTCTCGATTGCCTGGAGTCGAACGTCCTGACGGAGCTCGGAGTCGATGATCCGCTGCTCCACCACCGCTTCGGCATCCAGGAGACGCTTCTCAAGATTGTCATCGACCTCGGTGAAGCGTCGCTCGAGGAAGTCCTTCTGCTCAGTCAACTGCTGCCGAATACCAGATTGCTCGAGGGAGAGCTTTTGGAGTTCCTCGAGCAGCAACTTGGTGTCGGGATTCATGGCTTCGGAGGCGGCGGTGTTCTGCTTGATGCGCCTAGTATAGTGGTGGCGAACCGGAGGCTTGGGTGGAAGTGGTGGTGGTGGTGGGGATGGCGGTGGATCCAGATCGCTGAACTTCTCAATCGCTCACGGGACCGAGGAATTACGGGCTCCCAGCGTCGCCCAGCAAGCGCTGTTCGTCGCGAGAGGAATCGGACCCCGGTCGTTTGTGAATCGAAAGAAAAATTTGCGATCTAGATGGGTAGGCTCTGAGTACCAATTGTTAGCAACAGAGTTTGGCAGTAGGAAATCATAGGAGATGCAGGGGAAAAGTAGTTCGGAAGGGAAAAGGGAAGGGAAGCAGAACACGCAAGTAGGGAGGAGGAATCTTAATATCTGTTCAGAGTTTTCATCATTCTTGTTCTCTCCCCTCAGATTACCCTCCAGTTTTATACATGGGCATCGCCCTGGCTTGAGCCCGCAGTCGCAGCTGCGTTCGGGCGTGACTCAAGCCCACTCGGGTCCGCTGATGAGGACGTTCGGGCGCCTGGCTCGGTCCCCTTTCTTGGGTTTCGACGTGTCTGGTGTCTCATCGTTGTACTCGGCTTGTGGTACGGTGCTGACAAAAACGAACGTCCCTGGCGGCGTAACGAGAGAGGCTTTTCACGTGTACTATCTCTAGCCTACTACTAGGTTTTTGATTTGACGATCAAGGAGTCCTTTTATTTCTCTCTAATGGTTTGGGGAACCCAGATAATTTTATTTAAGCCATATTTTGTGCACCGGGGCCCAAAAGCAGAAACAGCCCACGCAGTAGCATCGGCCCAGTACAACAAACACCCCGCCCCGCCAATTGTTTGATGCCAGATGCTCCCTCTCGCTGAGCCACTGGTGCAAAAAAGACAACAATGCAAACAGCTTAAATCTGTATTTCTTCTATCTACCTGCTGATGACAACATGCCATCCACTTTCTGAGACAGGCCGGTATACAAAGCGCTCCTTATTATTAGCTCCTTCACACAATTGGTACACAACTACACATACATGGAGCAGTGCAGGACGATGTGAACACGTCTGATCCATATGCAAAACACGTACATGCGCCAAGTGAACGAGCGACCAGGGCGTACACGCCTAGCTAGTTACAACTGGCCGTGCAGTCCTGTGCCGGGCAGAAGACGACCTTGAGCTCACCGGGCGCGATGCAGTCCTGCGGCGTTGCCTCGACGTCCGTGGAGGTTGTC
Source organism: Sorghum bicolor (assembly GCF_000003195.3). Classification (NCBI taxonomy): domain Eukaryota; kingdom Viridiplantae; phylum Streptophyta; class Magnoliopsida; order Poales; family Poaceae; genus Sorghum; species Sorghum bicolor. The sequence continues at coordinate 25,089,144 of NC_012870.2, read as the reverse complement.
CTCGTGTCGGGACACTTGGCCTTGAACAGCGCCGCTTGCGTGCCGGGGCAGCACTCCTGGTCCTGGGTGAGGTCCACGGCGCACCCCAGCGTCGGGCACTGCGCCCCCGCCGCGAAGTTGTGCGGCGTCACCACCATGGGCACGTTGAACCCGTCCACCAGGCTCACGCTGTACGCCGCCAGCCCGCCGTACCCACCCACGCTCACCTGCGCCACCGTCGCCGGCGGCGCGTCGCCGGTCTCGCACTTCGGAGAGCAGTCGTCGTCAGCGCACCCCGTGCGCGCCACCACGCGGCCCGACCACACGCCTTGCGGCAGCGCCATGGTCACCAGGCCCTCGCCGTTCCCGTCGAGGCGGGCGTCGGTGCCGGTGACGGAGGGGTACCCAGCGTTGGCGGTGACGAGCGGCCAGACCGGGTATGGACAGAGGTTGTGGAGGGTGAGCTTGGGGCAGGACGACGACGCATCGCCTGCAGCGACGGCGGCCTTGGCGAACACGGCGAGCGCCATCAAGGCCAGAGCTTCCAGCGACTTGATCGACGTGGCCATTGCTGCTGGAAATGCAAGCGCCGATCAATAAAGCAGCAGAAGTGAGCATATATATATAAGAAAATGTGGCTATTAATTTGCTCCAAGTCGGAAGTATACTGATTGGCTGGGGTTTCGATTTCGTGGCGGCTGAAGCTTTGGGGAAGAGGGAGCTGCCAGTTGCGTGTGGCAGCTGATAGTTAGTTCCCTTGGTGCACTACATGTCTTGGCACAATTAGTTTCTTGATAGAAACACTAGTGGCAGGAGCTAATTTACGGCTCGATTACCTTCTTTTTTTTATTCCTTTGTGTTTTTTCTTTTTTGAAATGAACACAATAGGAGTTGTATTAAAAAGATCTATACAAGGCCTTCTATACAACAAAAAAAACGTATAGAAAGGAGCGAGCCGAGACCAAAGAACTCAAAAAACAAAGGTCGCGCTCAAGACATTCCAAGAAGAACCACTAGCTGCTTAACACCTGCTAAGATGTAAGATCCATAACAAATGTTGTGAATTGTATGGCAGAGACAAACATAATAATGGAGGACTAGTCTTCACACACAGACTTGTGAGGCAACAACCTCTTTCTATCTCCCTTCACTCATCATCCACATTACCTAAAATCTTAGGTATCAATATATGAAATGACCTTTTTTATGACTACCTTCAGCCAGGCTTTAGGCCTTTCTGGTACAGTGGTATTGAACTATTGACGTATCAAAATACACTAACGATTCTAGTTGTGTTCCCTAAAAAAAGTTCCAGTTGTTATTTTGTTCTAGCATTAGTGTTTCAGGAAGTGGTTGTGGCTCTGCCCCGAAATTGCAACAATTAAGGGGGAAAAAGAGTACTTTGCACAGCTTCACATGCATGTTAGGTCGAAACTTGTTCTTGATAGCAATGCATTTGTCAAGCAAGGAGCTCAGTCACTCTTTGTATTAGCACTTCCTTCGTTCCTCCAACTTTTGCTTTCTTTGCACCGAGGAAGCACTTCAGATCATTCACTGTCAGTAAACGCAGCTGACCTCTGCTATGATGATCGATCACCTGAATGTATCCAAAATCAAGCTATTAACTACAAGCAGCAGATGATCTATCTTGAGGTATGTATGAGGAAAAACATGAAATGGCTGTTACCTTTGCTATCAACTCGTCACTGGCAACATCTGGCTTTGTTTTTGTCCTCGTTGTTGAATTCAAGATATCCTTGTCAACTGCCTTTGCTTTAATCTTTGTTACCTTTTTGTTAGGCTCATCATTCTGATCATCTCTCACCTGAAGGAATTTAATCCATTTTTTTTTTGTTAATTGATCAACTCACAAGATATATAATTATATATAGTTACAGAAAACTATCGTTGAGAACTGGAATTTTGATTAGTTACCTTTATAGCAAACTCAGTTTTGACAACTTCTGGCATTGTTTTATGTTTAGTTGCAGCAGTCATCACATTCTTGTCAAGATCTCGCTTGCCCTTTCTCTTCGCTTCTGCAATTAAGTCATCCTTGGGAACAGCAGACTTCAGCGTTGGGTTTATTACCTTCGTGGTAAGCACACCTTTTTCAATGCCTGTTGTTGGTTTTGTCACTTGGATACCTGGTGTGTAATATTTACTGTGCAGAAAGGTAACATCGCATTTAGCCCTACAGCAATCATGGAGGGCCTGAATGCAGGCTACTCAAGAAGGAAAAAAAAGGATATTAGACTACAAAGAACGATACATTTTTGGGGGTTCATTTCAATAAGGACAGAATGGTTGGACTTTTGAGACATTCAAGAAATGCAGTGAGGAACAACCTACTGCATATAAAAACTAGTCCAGAATTCCCTTGTCATGTTGGGGGTTGGGGGTTCATTTCAATAAGGACAGAATGGTTGGACTTTGAGACATTCAAGAAATGCAATGAGGAACAACCTAGTGCATATAAAAACTAGTCCAGAATTCCCTTGTCATGTCATCTGTATGCAACACTAAGAAACAAGTGCAAGCTGCCACTCTAACTAAGAGTAAATGTCATCTGGAGCGCTCAGTCATACAAGTGAATAACCCGTATGGCCGGCAACTGCCTTGATAAGCAACTCAAAAGGTGAGGTGGTTGGTGGAGGCAAGTATTGTTAGTATGAATTAGACAAGATTGAAGCACACATTATTCACAGCGCTGCCATCGTTTCAATGAAAAAGCTGGCAAAATCAGATAGACTAGCATCACAAATGTGAACGGAATGGGGATCAATTGCCTTCCTTCTCTATTATTCATTACAACAAATGAGCTCTTCCATCTTCAAGAATAAAGTGGGTCCTACCGGACTGTCCTATGTCTACCTACTTTACCTATTTCCAGCTGGTTCCAAAAATTTAAGAAGGCCTAATATTATAAATTTGTTAAATATTCCAACTGGATGATCATGACTGACAAGAAATTGAACTAGAATGAAACAAAAAAACCAAAGTAACAGAGTCGTTTGGCCTGCACCACTTCCCCTTATGGAGTACATTGAGTTCCATGGTTTGTTTGTCTAAATTGCAAGATACCTATGAGTCTAAGATACTACCCTCTACCTCAATTGGTTTTAAGAGAAGAAATGTAACTTGTAAAAGTGTTTTAAACCTTTTATAAATCAAGGCTACAATTTTTTTTTATTTGCAAACTATTTAATATTCATTGCAATTAACAGCATGGCTGATGACATATAGAAAAGATAAAAAGGACTTATCTTCCTTCCTGTGTCCAAATTCTTTGTTTCTAAATGACCCTGTTGGGCTGCATGGTAAATAAGGAAGATTAGATATTGTCTTATAATTATATGTGAAGACAGAACAGTTTTGGGATTAATTATTACCTTCTCCAATTCCTTCACCTCCTTGACTACTGGTCTTCAGTAACTCTGCATGCTTTCTTCCACGATTTTCAGAAACCTGTTGTGATGATCAAGACATGCAGCTAGAGCTTCATGTTTCCAAAGTACGCACACTGGGAATATACTGAACTCTAAATAAGGTTACTTTTGACATAAAACTGCACAAGCTGGTTTATAGCTGAAATCAACTTCAAAATGTTTCTTATTTGTTTCTAAAATACAGCCTAGCGCTAGTGCACTACTGTATATACATTATGAGGAAACACAAGGGAATCATTCAGATGGACAGCAAGTTTGGTGTACAAACAAGACAAGCTACAGGAACTGATTGCGTTCCAAAACACAGGCAAACCCTGATCTGGAAGAGGAAGAAAATTATATATATATATATATAGAAAATTATATATATTTATATATATATATATACTATTAAGAGCTTAGGGCTCTCAATAATTATTGGAAGCCCCAGCCCAAACCTATGCTTCTGGTTGGACCAAACCAGATTTCAGTCCACCGGCCCACTAGCCTATCCATCGGCCCACCAGCCACCTTCCTAGGCCATATATATTCTCCAAAACTCTAATCCCACCCATCCACCCTAGCCGCCACCCGCCGACAAGGACGCCGAGCTGTCGCCGCCGCGCTGCGAATGGGAGTTCCGGCTGGCGGCCACCGTGCTGACCACCGCCCTGCCCGGTGCGTCCGACGCCATCGGCAGCGTCGACTTCGACCCCACCAGCCGCCTCCTCGCCACCGGTGGCATGGCGGCCATGGCGGAGCTCCCCCATCTGCAGGTAGGCGGCGATGGGAAACGGCGTCGTGGCAGCGAGCGAGGGCGCAGCATCGAGCGAGGTCGCGATGACCCTGCCCCCTCCTTCACCAACCGTGACGACATCTCCATCCTCCGACGGCCGGTGAGCGTTCTCTCGGAGGCAAGACTCCTTCCTCTGCAACAGCCAAGCAGCGCGTCTAGCAGCTCGTGACCTGTTGCGCATGGCGGCGGCGTCTCGCCGGCAGATCGGGCGGTCCCTTGGTGGATCCAGTCGCGAATCGCGATGTGCGCTGCCCATCTGACCACGACGACGGCGCCCCTGGACCTCCCGGCTCCCGGCTCCGACATCTTCGGCTCTACATCGGTGGCGGCGTCCCCACTCATGCACGACAGCGCTGGCTCCTTGGCGACACCCCTGAGCAGCAGCGCTGCCATCCCAGCGCGGATGGTGCCTCCTGACGAAAGCGCAGCCATCCCAGCACGGACGACTTCTCTAGTGCCAACCTGTCCTGCCTCCTGGTCGATGGTGGATTCACTGGTGGCACCGCTAATTGTGGCATTCTTAATGCATGTACAACTAATTGTGCAGGAATTTTTTTGGTTCAGATGCATTGTAGAGCACTTTTCTATGCACTGTCAGAATAATTATCTGCGCACAATTCTTCTATGCTTAGTTGTATGGGGTTTATCTAATTTTTGGTTGCAGCCTTAGATGAATAGGTGGTTTGCATGAAATGAAAAAGCTATCAACGCAAGTAAGCAGGATTTCTATGCTTTGATTTTGATTTTTTTTATGCATTTTCTTTGACATTATGTGTAATGAATAAGTTTCTATACATTGTTGGAGCGGGTCTATGTTGTTTTTATGCGACAATAAATTGACTTTTTATTCATCAAATTACTAAATTCTTTGTAATGCCGGCACGAAAAATATTTAAGTGTATCTTGATCACTAAATTTATGAATCTGGTTGTCTATCACGTGCTATTTTTTCAAAATTTTAAATTTTTGAGAAGACGAGAACGTCTTTATGTTTTAGGTGTGCGGCTCTCATGTTATATGTGTTTCTATACATTGTTTCCTATATTACTTATGCATCCTCTCTAAAAGCAAGGTGTGGTTGGACGCGGTCACGATTTTTCAAATCAATAATATGCAGAAGGGAGGGTTTTTACGCAACAATGAAATTATTCTTATTCACCAAACCACTAATTTCTATACAACGTTGGCGCCAAAAACTTTTCTACGCATTTTGACTATTTGATTCTGTGCATCTAATCGTCATCACGTGCCATGATTCAAATTACGGTTGCGTCAAATGACATGTCCATCTCGCGGCTTTAGATGGTAACAAAATTAATTTTTATTCATCCAACCACTAACTTCTACGTAACGTCAGCACCAAAAACTTTTTGTGCATCTTGACCATTGATTTTATGCATCCAATCGATCATCACATACCACGATTCAAAAGTCAAAGTTTAGAGGAAGACGAGATCATCTCCATATTTTACACGTCCAGTCTCTATGTTTTATGAATTGTTCCTATGTTAGTTATACATCCTATAGTGAGGAGCATGATATTGGTGGGAGGCAATTACGGTTGTTTCGTAGAATATCTATCTCGCAGAGAAGTTTTTATGCGATAACAAAATTAATTTTTATTCACCCAACAACTAATTTCTACGCAACATCGACGTAAAAACGTTTTTTACGCATCTTGATACTTGATTCTACGCATCCAATCAGCCATCACGTGCTATGATTCAAATTTAAAATTTATGAATTTTAAATTTTTTCAAAAAAATATTCACAATGGATCTTGAATCATGCACAAAAATATCAGGAGTTTAATGGTGAAAACTGTTTTTGAATCGAAAGCTTCATTGAGGAACTATTAAGAAAAAATGGACGAGATTAGAATAGATGCATACATGACTGCATGTGTCAGCTTGTGTCAGTACGTGTCAGGTGCAGTTAGGTGGAATGACTAACTCGCAGAAAGGTTTCTATGTGGTAACGAATTGATTTTAATTCATGCAACCACTAGATTTTATACATTGTCGGAATAAAAAACTTTTTGTGCAGTCTGACCTAGGATTTTATGCGTTCGATTGGTTGGGTACCCAAGAGGTCCACCACCTGCGCGTATGTCAGCTCCGTAGTGGGTTAGGTGGGATGGCTGGCTGGGGCTTCCAATAGCTATTTGTAGCCCTGGGCTCCCAATATACCAGCCCTATATATATATATATATATATATATATATATATATATATAGCATACCAAAAACCTTAACAAAAAAAGACACCTTTTAAACCCTAAATGCTGCTGCTGCCACACAAAAAGATTCTGCTACTGTCATATAATGTTCTTGGCCCCCCATATAACTATAATCCATTTGACAAACAATAGTTGGTCATTCATACTAGAATTATTGTGGTTATTCCTCTGGCAAAGAGCGAAGTCCATACCTGAATGACTGGCATGTGAAGAATTGCACTAGATGAACTAACATGATTAGCATGATTTGCCACAGCATCAGGATGACTTGATTTTTTTGAATTATCAGTATAAGATTGTTCTGATGCAAGAATGATTTGAGGTAGTGTAAGGAGAATTTCCTTTTACTAATGGAGCAAAATAATATTGACAAAATGAATAAACAATGCGATCAAAAGGACCATAGATGTGCATGCATTTATAATTGTAATAAACCAATAATACCTACCTGATGAACATCTTTTCCTTTTTTCTGTTGATTTACTTCTGCTGAATGAAGGCTTCATCAGAGTAACTTGTGCTGCATAAGATTTTAGTACAGAAGGAACAGGTGTTTTAAGTCCCAAAAGCAAATACTACTGCATAACTAAAATTCTAATTTAATAGGAGTTAGCTCCTATCTCCCTCTTCAGATCATTGAAAGATTGAAGTAAATATGGGACAACTTTTAACATGAAAAGTGATCTTCAACGAACATATTGTTCAAGTGTATAAGTGGATTGACTACCTTCTCCCAATGGCTTAAGCTTTTGGGTTCATCTGGTTAGTGCAGTCCACTCTAACACATACTACCTTGGCATGGCATGGCATGCTGGGAGATTTGGCTGCAGAGAAATAGAATACTCTGACAAGGTGCCTCCTAAGAGCATCTCCAGTAGTCTCCCAATATGACATCTAATCCACATAAAACTGTCATGTTGGGGAGATAGAGCTATTTTCTTGCTCTAGTGCCCCCCCACCCCACCCCACCCCGAATAGGTTCTCCCTTTTTTGGTGGCCACCAAAAAGCTCCTCGTCTCCTAAAATAAAGTGGGAGTTTCATCTCCCCAAATAGCATGAGCCCCACAATAACTACCACTTCTTCCCCACTCACCATGTGCCATGGCCACAAACTCTGTCCGAGCACCGCCAATCCACGCCCATGCCGATGAGCCCAATCCCCAAGCCATCGGCCCCAAGCTGGCGCCTCTCAGTGAGCAACGCTAGTGCACGGCTGCATACCCACTTCATGCGAGCCGAGTCCAAAGCTGCTGGTGCCTGTGCCTACAAGCCCATCCCCGAGCTGTTGTCCCCAAGTCACCACCTCCCACCGAACTCCGACGATCTATGCTTGTGCTGAACTGAGGACAAGTGAGACAGACCCGCAGCGGGGATACATAAGAAAGGGATGACCGTCGTCAATCTGACCTTAGCCGTGTTCGTGTGACTGCAACCCAAAGCAATGGTGGCCACGACATCCTGAGCTACCGGTAAGCTGCCCTCATCCAATGAGATCCTGCACCACCAGAATCAATGTCGTGATCTCTGTTGTTGACCAAAATTGGAGGAGGGGGGATTGTGCTCTCTGCTTGTAGCTGTGTCAATGGCGATTGATGTCAAGGGCTTCCATGGAGGGCTAGAGAGAGAGGTGCAGCTAGCAGGGAAAGGAAGGTGAGGCTGATGAGGGGTGGCCTGTGATGAACTGGGATGCGAAGGGAGAGATATGCTCAATGAAGATGAAAGAGAGGAAGGAAAATAAAATAACCCACATACCGGTGGGGTCCATCTGCCAAAAATCATAATTGGAATGGACTATTGGGGGCTGCAAAACTATCTCACCCCAACAATCCTAGAAATAGTACTGGGGTGACCCAAATACTATTTTAATGGGGATGAGATATTGGGGAACTAGTGGAAATGTTCTAACAAACATCTTTGTAAGAGTATGTAGGATCCAGATATGGTGCTCGACTGCTTGTAAAACAAAGGTTTCTAAAAAGTTTTTACCACATGTGGAAAAAGCTTGCTATAGTTGAATCACATTGATTAAAGAGTAGCCTTAAATGTTGTATTATTTCAGATTTAGCAGTGGAGCACCCAAGTCCCGTTGGTCTTGTTTATCCTTGAAAAGTTTGGCCTTGTAGGACCTCTTGTACAAATACCCTAGTTGTTACTTATCAGCTTCTTCTCCAGTCTTACCGCCTGTAGCGATCCCACTGTGACTGCGAGAGGATGTTAGAGTAAATAGGAATAGTACCATACTGTGTACCCACATAAGGTGTTAGTCCTATGTACCCTATATAATCAGCCTATGAGGCCCAATGCAATATATAAAATATTCCACCAATTATATTCTCCTTCATGGTATCATTCGCCTAGGTTTAGATCCTAACCCTAGCCGCCACCGCTTCCGCACTGCACGCCCCTGGGGAGAGGTCGATCTCCGCCGGGGGTAGTGCCCCTCTTTAAGCGCCCGATCATATTGATCCGGCTGCCGTCGTTGTCGTCGCACAGCAAATCGGGATCTCCCCTACGTCACCGCCAGGTTGCGGCCGCCGCCTCATCCCCAGGCTCGCCGCCGGCTGTCGCCATCAACACTTGATCTTCATTGCATGGAGGCAGATGGATCTCGCCCCGTCTGTGCTGACGTGGTGGCGGCCAAGGCCGGCCACACGCCTCGACCTTGCGCTGCCATGGAGGCAGCCAGATCTGGCGTGTCATTGTTGCCAGGCGGATCTACCCATCTCCACCTCGTCGATCTACGTTGCGCCTTCGACCCCGCGTGTTCGCGACCCACTGTGCGCCTTGCGCCGCTCGATCGGGACGCACCGCCGCTATCGTGTCGTTTTGTTGGGTACACCAAATCTCCTGTTGTTGTATCTTTTTGGTTTGCCCGATCACTGATCGGGATTGAGTCGCCCACCGTCAGACGACCTCGCGCGTTCTACTCTGGCATCGGCATCAACTTCATTGACACCATCTCTGAGTACTACGTGCATCTTCTCCGAGCAACAGGGCTGCTGTTGTGCATCGGGCCACAACATCGTTGTCCGTGTGTACGCTTCGCCGTTGCATCTCCATCGTCGTCATCTGTGCATCGACAACTGTGCTGCGCAATCCCTGCTACGCCATCCGTCTGCACAAGGTCTTCATTCTGCTGATTGGGTCTTCGTCATCAAGCTGCCACTACCCGCATCGTCGCTGAGACCTGCTCGCCGACGCATCTTCTCCCGCATTGCTTCTTCGTCCAGCACAACCACACGGTTGGGGTCCTCCCTTGTACGCTTGGTATTGGCAACACCGACGCGTGCTTTCGTCCCCGACGCGTTGCTGGATCTGGCAAATCTAGCTGCACCTCGGCGCTCAGGCGGCTTGACTGCATCGACTTCGGCATCGACCCTCCCGTTCTTACCCCGTCTGCCTCGACTGCATCGTCGCTTTTCTTCTACGACAGTCCTGATTGCATCGACTTCGGCATCGCCCCCTCGCACGACGACTGCCTTGACACGTCTCCGTCATTACCATGGCGCCCCTTGTGCGCCTGCAGCTCCATCGACACGCAAACCGATCACAACTACGTCGACCTCGGCCATCTTCAGCACGGCTTCTTCGACCACGGCTACTGCGCCCTTATGCTCGGCTACCTCGACATCGGCACAAAGGGCTACCGCCTTGCATGAGGACTCATCGGCTTCTTCTCTAGCTACAGGTTACGCGACACATCGACTGTTATGACTACGGGGTAGCCCTCCCGCTGTGACTGCGAGGGGATGTTAGAGTACATAGGAATAGTACCATACTGTGTACCCACATAAGGTGTTAGTGCTATGTACCCTATATAATCAGCCCATGAGGCCCAATGCAATATATAAAATATTTCACCAATTATATTCTCCTTCACTAGTAACATATATTCAAGAGCTGTCCTCCCCTACTGTTCATAGGGATAAGATAGACAAATCAATCCTTTTTAGACAGAACTTGCATACTGAAATATATGCAATGAGAAACATCTTCAATAACCAAACCTAAATTATCCATATATCTTGATGCTACAAAAATCAGAAGTAAGCAAAATTTGACCTTACATTTATATGAACTGTTTGTAGCAAGCTGTTGTGATTGAAAACTGAACCTTATAGGACTTGTTTCTCTGAGATTTTCATTGTCATCCAAAGAATGAGCTATCTTGTGAACTTTGGTACTCCAGAGTTTTGCATGCAACGAACAAACGACAGCAGGTTTTGGGGTGCGAAAGTCTTGTAAAAGGAAAATTATATATGCATTTAGTTGTTGATATTTGATAAAAAAAAATCAGTGATGCAAACATGTCAGTTCTGGCAAAACGTACCTAGAATAAATGATTGGTGTTTGGACATATCATTAGTATGACCTAAATCAAGATTCTCAATATTATCAGTTCTTGAACTGTGTGTTGTCAGGTCACTTGCAGCCTTATCCCAAGCAGGCAGAATTGATGAGCAGTTCAGTAGAATATGTTCCTGTAACAGAATAGTTTAAACCACACTGAGACAACATATATCTGCTATACTCACTACACATAACAAAACAGAGAGAAATAAAGGCTATCATAGTTCAACAGGAGCACTAACTTTTAAGACCATGAAGAAAGGATAGCCATTCATAATAGCAAAATCTTACTCTTATAAAGCAAAACCCCACTACCTATTTCTCTTAACATGCAAACTATCCAACTACCCAATCCACTATCACACAATTAAAATCCACTAGCTCATACAATTGTAATATCCATGTCAGCAAGGCACCTATTTCTATGAACATGCAAGCTGTCCAACTAGGCAATACACATTCTAACCTATTTATATTCCTTCTTCATACCCGCGGCAACGCGCGGGGAATCCTCCTATTAACATGTATGTTTAATTCTCACTTAATAGTATGTTGAGCAAAAATAACTCAATCTGACAGAATGAGTTACAAAAAGCCTGATTGCTCAAAGCCTCAAACCATACCTTAATGGTTAGATTATTATGGCCAAAGAAACTCCAAGCTGAAATAAGGAGAAAGGTTAAAATAAGATATCATTACAACATGTATAACAATATTTCCCAGAACCATTAATACATAAAGATATATACTCAGCAAAAGTTTGTATGTCGATGTGTCAGTGTACACAAATCTAAATAACCTGATCAGGCAACAGCACATCCATACCTTTCAATAATTCTACAAAGGATTGCAATGCAGACATTGCCTTAGATACTCTTACAGACTTTAAGGCTGGTTGAAGCCCTGGACCTTGGAGAACTAAGGAAGAAGGCCACCTACTTAATTCAATAAAAGAAAGCAAATCAAATGCATGTTGAGATAAATGTGAGAAGTAAAAATGTTCTGTATACCAATATTATCAGTGCAACATAATATATGGAGAGGATACTAAGGAGGCAATAACCATTTTGTTTCCAGTGAAGCTCCATAAGTATGTTTGACTGCTACATGATAATTGCAGTTTGTATCTAACCCATGCTGCAAACACAAATTATGTAAAAATGAAAAAAAAGCTCATATGGAGAATCTGTTCGAGAAAAAAGTCATGGAGAATGTACTCTTAAAAAGAAGCATGATGTGGAATAAAAACAAAGAGAAAGCAAGGAACATCATATGTCACCTTTAACAACCAAAGCTCCATAAACTTGTCCAAGCAGTGTTCTGAGGGAAGCATCTTGCTATATCCTGCAAAAGAGGGGAAAATCATTGAAAAATGAATTACTGTAATGTAATCTAAAAATTCTAAATTACCAATCACATGGCCTTCCTGAAGCGCAGGAAGAGTTGTACAGACTGTTAGAAAGTTAGACGTATCCAAAACTACTTCATTGCTGTGACGAAATGTTTCCAACATACTGGAACTAGCAACATCAGAGATCTAGCAACAACAGAAGTACAGAGCTTGTTAATCGAAACTATTTTTTTCCCAGCAGTGGAAACAAGTGAGAATTCAAGGATACCTTATGCATAGTGTATCGAAATGCATCAGGTGAGACAACAAATTCAAAATCATCATTTCTCCCTAATCGAACTTCCTGCAGCAGTTCCACCACAATAATAACTAAAACAATGTAACATCCAGAGCCATGATATCAAAAGCTTATACTTTATAGTAGAAAATAATAGAAGGTAGAATTAGTCTATTCGAAGCATTTAACAGATGAATCGCAGCAAACAAGTGAAGGTAATGTGACCTCCACTTTTTTCCTTCTAGACTCATATTTCTAAAAATGTTTTTTCCATTAAGAAAACATTATGAAGCTTTTGTAGCTGAACCAAAAATGTCTTTTATATATCTATCGAGCATAACAGCATTGCACTTGATTCATAAGAGGATATTAGAGCATTTGCATGTCAATGCTCAACTGGAATTGGATGGCAATTTCAAGATCGAGATCGAAATCATGATTAGGCACCAGAGTGTACACATAGTTATGAAGAGAACTATTGAGTTCTGGGGATTACTCTAATAATCAAAGACAAATGATATGATCGCTCAAATTTTGAAGTTTAGTGACTTTTGATGTTTCTGAAATCTGAACAACCAATGTTACTTTACTATAAGTTCATTAGCTCAAACTTTGGACACACTGGGCTAACCAAATGGGTTGGTGCACAAACTAAACTGTGATTGTGCAACTGTTGCACGTAATTCAGTGTTAAGATCAAGCACGCTGCATAATTAACTTCACCAAGAGGTTCAACTGGACACCCTGGCGTCCAGATTTGAATGCTCATTTCCAATTCTGCAGCAGCCACATGACGTTTGCAAAAAAAGTAACATGCAACAATGAATGTCTAAAAAAGGGCAAAAATGCCAAAAACATTGTACCACTTTCACCGCGCACAGATCAGTCCTCTCCTCATTCTGATCAAACTTTGAGTCCACGTAAATATTCTCTCCCAGACACCTCCATCCATGGTCAAGCATCATGGAGCGCAGCTCACACCGAACGGCTTCAGCGACCAGTGAACCTGAGCATACCAGAGCCTCCTCTTCACCCACCTCCACCTACAATGGCAAACACCATGCACACGGACCGGTAAATAGTTACAGACAGAGCGCAGAAGAGTGCCCATTGTATTGCAGAAAAACGTAGAACAGATGTGGGGCACGGGAGGAGAGGACACACGAACTCACCGAGGCGCCAGGGAACGCGGCCGCGATCTCGGAGACCGCCTCGGCCGCCTCGAGGGACTGGCATCTCTGCAACGATCGAGAAGACGAAGGGTTGAAAACCGTCACTAGAAACGAAAGTGTCGTGCCTGGGTGCGGAGCGGAGCAGATTGGAGCGGTAGGGTGAGAGTGATTGATACCTGGAAGACGAGGAGGGCGTCGGCAGTAGGCTGGGGGAGGCACGCGAGGCGGTGGCGGCGGGAGAGCCTGCAGCAAAGGATTTCGAGGTCGACCGCGGGTATGGGGACCGCGGCGGACAGCGAGAGCTGGCGGAGGAGAAATGGAGGCAGCGGGGAGGGGGAGGAAGACGAGAAGGCGGCGGCGGCGCGGATGAGCACCTTGTTGCGGAACATGGTCGTCTACTCGTCTTCAGGCGCTTGTGCACGGAGCGAAGTGCGGTTCCGCTCTAGTTTTTCTGCCGAGGCCTTGTTGAAAACTTTTCGAAACTGTAGCACTTTCGTTTGTTTGTGATAAATATTATCTAATCATGGACTAACTAGGATCAAAAGATTCGTCTCGTAATTTTCAGCTAAACTGTATAATTATTTTTTGTTTTCATCTATATTTAATGTTTCATGCATGTGCCACAAAATTCGATGTGACGGAGAATCTTAAAAATTTTTTGGTTTTCAGGGTGAACTAAACGGCCTCATGCTTCTACCACTTTGCGAGTTGCGAGTGCGGGCGGTGGTTTTTCTGGTCTGCTGCTAAGGCCTTTCTTTTAGTTCGCAAATTTTTTTTGTTTTTGGTACGGTAGCATTTCGTTTTTATTTGACAAACATTGTCTAATCACGGAGTAACTAGGTTCAAAAGATTCATCTCACAAATTACAGGTAACTATACAGTTAGTTTTTATTTTTATCTATATTTAATGCTCCATACATGCGACCAAAGATTCGATGTGACGGGAAATCTTGAAAATTTTTGCGAACTAAACAAGGCCTAAAACTAAGGCCCCGTTTGTTGACACTGGTCGTCGCATTAAATATTTAGACACATATATGAAATATTAAATATAAATTATATATGAAATTAAAAATATAGCTAGAAAGTGATTTTACAAGACGAATCTTTTAAGCCTAATTAGTCTATAATTGAATACTTATTGCTAAATAAGACAAAAATACTACCGTACCTATTAAATTTTAACACCCCCAACTAAACATCTCCTAATACTGTTAAAAAGAAGTTTAATAAAAAGTTTTCTCTTAGGCCATTCTCCACCGGCCGAGCTATCCATAGTAGGATTTGGGTTCTCCCAGAAGATGGGTCATCGATCCAAAACCTTCCTTCTCCAACAGTAAAGGCAACACGAGCTCCATCCCAACATCGTCGCTGTCCTCGTCAGGCCCGCATCACCATCATCGTCGGCCCCCCTCCCCGGCGAGCTTCCTCCTCTATGTGGCCTCCCTCCCTTTGGCGTTCCCTTCTAGTCCAGATCTGGTGAGGCAGCCAAGCCGGCGGCTCCGGAGGTGCGCCTATGGCGCTGCCCCTCTCCCTTTCTGTCTCGCTGTCATCATCGGGCCCTCCTCCCTCCTAGATTCGACAAGGTAGCCAAGCCGATGGCTCTAGAGGTGCTCCCATGGCACCGTCTGCGTCCCTCTCCTCCTTGCTATCATCGTCGCCCCCCCTTGCCAGTGAGCTCCCTCCCTTGCACGGCCTCCCTCTCTTCTTTCCAGATCCAACGAGGTAGCCTCACTAATGGCTCCGGAAGTGCTCCCACGGTGAGCTCGCCTCGCTGAGCCGACCACGCCCCACCGTTTTCCAGTCTAACACCCACCACTGCTCCACCTCAACCACACCACTACGCACCGAAGACTTTGCGTCTCAAAAAAAACGATGCAAATAAGCGTCCGGGTTATCCTCCTACCCAAAATACGTACTCGCTTTTGTGTTCTATTGGAGTCGGTTTTTTTCATCTATTTTAGGTTTAGGTCTCCCTTTGTATGAGTTATTAAAGATTGTCTTAGTATTAGTAAATGAAAATGGTGAACGATACATTGTTATCTTTTTGGCACACAGCTGACAACTTTACAAGATGTCGTCTCATTTTTTATTTTGGCAATTTTGTAGAGCTTGGCAGCTGAAACGAGAAATGAGTTACCTAGACTACCACCGTCAATTTTTTATTTCGACAATTTTGTAGGCTTGGCAACTGAAAGAGCCGGTGGGCAATAGGAGTGGTTGCTGGATAGTGGGCCAAAGTTAAGGTTGCATGTATGAAAACCGAGCTCCAATGGGCTCCTTTGGATTGAAGGAATGACAAAGGAAATTTGTAGGATTCCATTTCCTAAGGAATTTTTCCTATACTATCCTTTGGTTGACAGAAAAAGGCCAGGAAGTTTTCCATAGGATTGCAATCCTATAGCTGATTCCATAGGAAAAAAAGCAAGAGGTCAGACCTTTGGAAACTATCATGGCGCGAAAGGAAATCGCTCGCGCGCGCTCCGTTCACCATTGTTCGCGTGTTTTTTCCTCGGCGGCACCAACTTGCCATTTCTTTTGGAGAGGATTCTTTGCTCCGTATTTATCCGATAGAACCTGGGTCTTCTAGCGCCAACCAACAAAAGGTCGAGGGGCTCCCAACACATCCGCCGCAGGTTGCATTGTGCCACGCAGCCACTCCAGCTTCCAAGATATGTAAACTTCATGTCTATCTTAGACATTTTCTTTCCACCCAATCTGAGAATGGATATTCTTATTTTGATTTGCGAAGATTTCTGTGTAAAATTCCTTTGCTTTTATGATTCTACCAAAGAGCTTCCTATCTATTTTCATATACTATTGAATCCTAAGAACATAGCATGTGAATTCATACATTTTTTCTATCCCTATACTTTTCCTATCCTGTGTTCCAAAGGGGGCTTTAATCTGCAGCTCACGAGTTTTACTCCCATGCACGTCCCCCTTCCTTGGTATCCGAGATTTCCCTTAGGGCACTCACAATGCAAGACTCTATCACAGAGTCCAAGACACTTAATTACATATTATTTATGGTATTTTGCTGATGTGGCAGCATATTTATTGAAGAAAGAGGTAGAAAAAATAAGACTCCAAGTCTTATTTAGACTCCAAGTCCACATTGTTCGAGGTAATAAATAACTTTAGACTCTATGATAGAGTCTGCATTGCAAGACTCTACCACAGAGTCCAAGACACTTAATTACATATTATTTATGGTATTTTGCTAATGTGGCAGCATATTTATTGAAGAAAGAGGTAGAAAAAATAAGACTCCAAGTCTTATTTAGACTCCAAGTCCACATTGTTCGAGGTAATAAATAACTTTAGACTCTATGATAGAGTCTGCATTGTGAGTCACAAACCTGCCCGAAGGGAGTAGTTTTAAACCTCGTATGGTCTTTCACTTAAGACCTCCAAAATTTCCAGGACGCTAGAACACTACTGTTCAAGCCGAAAGTGTCCAGACCAATTGTATTTTTTTAATCCCACTGCAAGCTCAATGTCGTTATGTCCATCCTACAGCGAATTTTACCTAACCTTTATTTTTCATATGACTGGGACTGACGAGATTATCATTTGTGCTCACAATATTTTTGTTAGAATCTACTAGCTTCAATGGAGAAAAACAAAATTCCACAAATTGAGGTGGCAAAATTTAAATCTAGATATTTCAATTTCCGAGAAGAGTATTTGGAGATTTTTTTTTGTTTTTGCAAAAGTCAAATCAAATTATTAGTAAAAGAAAACAAAAACAATCGTGGGTCACATTATTTGGGCCAACAGAATGCCATGTATTGGGGCAGCTCGGCCCATATGTGCCCCTGCTGTTACGACTCCCATCCTTATGTGCCTTTCGCCATCGATCCGCCGACTCCTATCAGAACCAGCCCCAACTGCGTAGCGGCAAAACCCTAGTCGGCCGCCGTTCCGCATCCCGCCGCCATGTCGGCCCCGCAACCGCAATCTGCCGCGCTTGTCGTTAATGAGCCCCGCTCCGCCTCGGCGATCGTCGGAGACGTCGAGGGCTACTCGCGCACCAAGGATGAGCTCCCCACCGGCAAATCAATCCGGTCTCGCCCGTTCAGTGTGGGGGGTCGCCAGTGGAGCATCCGCTATTACCCCAATGGCACAGATTCTGAGTGCGCTGACTTCGTATCCTTCGTCCTCTTTCTCGCCAAGAGTGCCGGCGGGCCCATGAAGGCGCGTGTCAGGTTCCATTTGCTCGATCGGGCAGGGAACCCGCTGCCGTCGAAATCCCGAACCACAGGTCCATGCGAGTTCTCTCCTGGTGGTTCAGGCTATGGCTTCAGTATCATTAAAAGGGAGTTCTTGGAGAAGTCGGAGCAGCTCTTGATGAACGACTCCTTCAAGATCAGCTGCGACATCATTATTCCCATGGAACTCCGCACGGAGGACAGGATTGTCTCGCTCCTAGACGCAGTACCACCACCTGACCTGAATCAGCATCTTAGCGATCTCCTTATGTCCAAAGAGGGCGCCGACGTTACTTTCCAAGTTGCCGGCGAGGCATTTAGCGCGCACAGGTTTCTGCTTGCGGCGCGGTCGCGAGTCTTTAAAGCACAGCTGTGTGGCGCCATGAAGGAGAGCACGGCCACAGGGGACTGCATCCGGATTGACGACATGTTACCTCAGGTGTTCAAGGCCTTGCTCCAGTTCATCTACACTGACTCGCTGCCACAGATGGAGGAACAACAGGAGGCCGTGATGGCCCAGCATCTGCTGGAAGCAGCGGACAGGTATGACATGCAGAGGCTCAAGCTGATTTGTGAGGAGAAGCTGTACAGGCACATAGACGTCAGCACGGCTGCAACCACGTTGGTGTTGGCTGAACAGCACTGCTGCCGTGGTCTCAAGAAGGCTTGCATCGAGTTTCTGAAATCTCCTGATGCACTGGAAGCAGTCATGGAAACTGATGGCTTTGAGCATCTGACTAAAAGCTGCCCTGCTCTTGTGAAGGAGTTGATGTCAGAGCTTTACGTGTTCAAGCAATGCAAGAGGAGGAAATTGAAGGCATGAGCTTAGGACTTCATCATTTGGTAACGAAGATTCTGACTATCCTAGAAGAAATTAGTGGTTAAACCTGATAAAACTAGTTATGGTTTTATAATATGTTTATTAGTCTTGACCTCAAAAGTATGGGATTGGGATGTGCCTGTGCTTGTTTTTTGTTGCCTAGTCTTGGCACTAATTCTAACTATGATGCAAGAAACAATTATTTGCCATATGTAGTTGAGTTATATGCATGGTGCAGGTATGAAGAAGGAATATGATGCAAGAAACAATTAACATCACATGTATCACAAATTAGTTCATAAGTACCACCACTAGTCCATCACAAGCACAAGTGCATCATAGTTTTCCAAATAAAGCCACAAGTGCATCACAACCAAGTATACTAGGAGGATTCTCCGCGCATTGTCGTAGGTATGAAGAAAGAATATAAATAGGTTAGAGTGTTAATCACTAAGAATCGAGAGATGTGTATGTATGGTATTGGTAACGTAGCAATATATGTTAATAAATGATGTGGTTTTCTGATGTGAATAACTTGAATAAAGACATGACATGTGTTAGTTGGATGAATCAGTGGATGCTGATGTGGACACTTTGCATGGCAAGAGAAATAGCTAGTGGGGTTTATCTTTATAAGAGATATAGATCACAAGCGCATGATAACCATAAGTAAATCACGGTGACTCTGGGGAGTGATGAGACTGAACATGTGATCCCAATGACTCTCCTAGGTGAGGAGGCCCATCATTCAATGCCACAAATGGAGAAGACATTGCATGTATGAGACAAGATTGCTTGGATAACTAATCTAGAAATTACTTGCATGTGTGAGATTGCATGTTTTTGTAGTGTGTTCTAACTTTTCCTCAACACAAAAGAGTTTTACAACTTAGAGACGATCCTATCAACTTTCTTATAGCTAATCTAGGAAGGTAGAGGTCATACAAGCGAAGCACAAGCAAAAGCAATAAACATTCATACTCACAAGACTAGTTGCATGGGGATGTGGAGCGAATAACAGTGGTGGCGGAGGTAGACCCGTAGCGGCGCCAAGACTTTGCATGTAGGCAAACATCTGCTCCATCCTCTACTGCTTGGCCTCTCGCTCAGCCGCCATCTTCTGCCGCTCAGCCTCCATCCTCACCTCCATCTCTCGTAGCCTCCTCTCTTGTTCCAGCTAGGCCTATAATATTTTACCCCATTGTTATAAGTATTTTCAAGGTATGTAAAAATCAATGAATGATGAATAAAACAAAAATAACCTAGAGTGCCTCCATCCGGTGCTGTGTAGTGTCCGGCTATGGGCATATGGCCGGGCTTGAGCTCGTGCTCCTTGCTCGAATCTAGGAGAGAGTGGGAGTAGTGGCTATGTCGAGTGTGTCATTGCCAAGCTAGTACCGCCCATGCTTCTTGTCTCCTCCCACCCTCATTATGACTTCTCCATCAAGGTTCGAAGTGCTCGGATCATACTCTGACCCATGGACCACCCTTGCCATCTTAGTGTACTCACTGAGGCGGCTGTGGATGATCGCATTGCTGTACACCGAGGGAGGGTCCTTCGGGTTATAGTCAACATTGGACGTCACCTTGCCCTTGTGGGCCAAAGCAAATGCCTTGAACTGGGGGCAAGGCTGGTCACCACGTGACAACAATTGTGAGAGAAACAGCAAGATGATTAGAAATTATGCATAATTGAACATTAGACTAAATAAATAAATTCACGTACCCATCTAGTCGTGTATTCTTCGAGGCTAAGGTTGCTTTGATGTTGTGGTGCACCTAACATCATCAAACGCTACTCCTGGCAAGCGTTGTGAGTCTCCTCCCACTCGGCGGCGCACCACTTTTCCACCATCTATGCCCAGCCCAGGAGATGTTGGGTGCACCACCACGAGGTACCTACACATCATCAAGTATATGATATATAAGAAGATCAAATTAAGTGTACTTAATCTTAGAAGAAATTAGTATTAATGTTCTATATTTACCTATAGGTATTGTTCTGAGTCAGCATCATGTTTCTTGCATCAGTTTTGTTAATCTTCCTTCCAAGGAACCTAGCATGCATGAGTTTATAACAGGCTTTATGAGCCACACGAGCTATCTTGTCCTAAAATCCCTCCTAGCATCTGAAGAAATCCTACATATAGATGCAATGTATCTAGTCATTATTTCAAGAATATACAATAAATGTGATGTATTGAGCAATATAGTGGGAGAAAAACTTTCCCACAGCTCGTTCTTTACCCGCTCTGCAATGTTGGGGAACACCCTACCATCCTGATCTAGTGCATCGGGGACGATGACGTAGTGCTCTCACGTGTAGGCTGGCTCCGTCACTCTGACATATGTAACCAGGCCAGGGAAGTGTTGTCTGCACAGAAGACCTAGGATGCCATTGACTTGGCATTTATTTGTGAACACCTGCAGCCACTGTCGTCCAACCCCTACCCAAAGTGATTAAGAAAAAATATTAGTTTCTATTGTGATTTTCAACATATCAAATGAAGAAGTAGTGATAACATCTAAAGTTACCTTTGCCCAGTGGGTCGTATCAGTGGGAATCTCTCAAGAGGTATCATTCATTGAGGGAGGTTTGAGGGACCTCGCAACTTGACACCCAACGAACCAGAGGAAGTGGAACCCCCCTGCTGCCTCCTCCTCATCTCCCTCCTACTGCTCCTCCTACTGCTCCTCCTCCCTCTCAAGAGTGCTCCTGCTCCTCATCCTGCTCTTGCTCTCACTCTCGGTCCTCCTGCTCCCCGCCTGCTCAGCTGCATTATGCCGTCTTTGATAAAGTGACCTAACATTCCTCATACCGCCCACCATCTTTGTTCAGTCACCTGTAATTAAAAAGAGTAAACTAATAAGCATAGATAAACAAGACATACTAATTAGAAAGAGATAAAAAATAAACTAAATATAATTATAAAATAACATAGTATTACATGTATTAGAAATAATCATCATGACCAGGATCAGCTGGGTCATAAGTCTCATCATCACTATCAGTCATGTCAATATAATCAACACTATCCAAAGGAGCAATGTTGTCATCATTACCATTGCCTAAATGTGGTCGCTCAATTAATGCTAAGTCCTTCACATTTTGCATCTCATCTCTAGTGTCCTCATCAACAACCCCTTCATTGTCTACCTCCATTCCGATCGCTTCGGTTAAGCCTACCTCAAAACTCCCTTCTAGCCCCTCTTCTTGAAAGAACTCTCAGTCATATGTGTTTGGGTCTAAGTTGTAATCTTCATCATTTGGCATAGGTAGTTTACCATGTGGCAATACCATGGTGTACCACCTTCTCAGGATTGTATTTTTTTTTACAATTTTTGTGCTATGTCATCTGTTTTGCGGTTTTCTCGGTCATGTATAACCATTGGATCCTTAGTATGAATTGAAGGTACCATAGGATTTTCATGAGGATCGCAAGCTGCCTTTTCTGACCATCTCTAGAGTCTACCTCCAGGAACCTAGAGGATCCACACTTTGCGTAGTACTTTGCTTCCATGTGTTCTTTCCTAAATAGGATGGACCCCTTCGAACAAGCATGTATCTGCTCATATTGCATCTTAAGTGCACAAAGGAGTTTCCGTGACTCATACATGCTATTTGGAAAAATATGACCCTCTGGAAGCAAGCTGCTAATAACTATTAGCATAACACCAAAGTGGTCTCGACTCATGCTAAAACGGGACTTTAAGACCATTACGCATCCAAGGCCATCTAGTTGAGAAACTTTTATCTAGCCATGAAGGTGTTTCTATGCCACAGACAACATGTCATAATATGCCTTTGCAGTTGCCTCTAGCTCCTCCTCTCTACATCCTTCAATGAAGTGTGCTTTATGATAGTCATCTAAAGTGTCTCCTACCCTGCCATCAGCATCATAATCCTCAACGTGTGGTCTCACGACCTCCTCTCTCATATGATTGGATTCGCCATGGTAGAACCATCAGTATACTATGTCCTAAATCCATTCTTCCAAAGATGTTTACCTATGACATCCTTTGTTTATCAGTGCGTGCTTACACATCTACTGTAGGGACACCAAGTTTGACATGCTCCTTTAGCCTTGGCAAATGCTAGTTCTAAGAAAGCATTAGTCTTCTAGATCCATTCGTCGATCGGCAAACCCTGACTTGAGCGGCCCGTGTACATCCACTCACGGTCATCCATCCTCTAACATATATATCAACAAGTAATATGACCATCAATTGCATCTAAACAATGTGTCTACTATCCAATGTGTGAGGATGTGTCCTAATCCCACTTGAGGATGTGTAGATGAGGTTAGTTTCCATGTTCTACTCTGATTCAAGATAGAATGTTGGCAGCATCACCCCGCTATTCTCCAAATACATTTCCTAGAAAGGAGAGTGTGTATCCAGAGAACAACATGAAGATGATGTCAAAACTTTGTCTCAGATCGAAGCAGACCATCTACACATCCTCAGCCTGCCAAAAAATATGGATAATTCAAAATAGATATTTATAGATATGTAAAGATCTGCAAATTTCCAATTGTATATATTTTGAACAAGAGGCGCCTAACTAGGCTACATCATCTATGAACAAGATACGGAAAGAGGGGTTTTACCAATGGTGGCGTTGGAGTCAGGCTAGTGGAGTCGTGGTGGGTCGATGCAGTGGCGAGGCGATGCAGTGTGGGCAGACCTGCACTGGTGAGGAAGACAATTGGGTTCTTCTCTGCTCCTTTCTCCCCTTCATTCTCTCGCAAAAAAGAACAAAATACTGTGAACTGAAAATTTTGGCAGCACCTCCCTTGCATGGTGAGGTTTCCAAAACCAACAAGAAACCAACAGCATGATGGCCGACAAGAACATGTATATCAAGGAAAGCTACTACTACTAAATATTACCACTACAAACTACTAATACTTATACTACTGCAACGACTACTACAATGACTACTAATACTACTACGACAACAACTACTACTAACACTACTACTACTCCCACTACTCCTACCACCACCACCGCCACTGCCACCGCCTCCACTGCCTCCGCCATTGCCGCCACCACCACCACCACGACCACAACCACCACCATCACCACAACCACCACCACTACTTTTTTTGAATCTATGCATTACCACTACTTCTCGCACAATAGGAATGGAAGAGAAAGGGGTGGCCGAACCTAGTGGGTGCTCGTCAATGGTGAAGGGGCCGAGGCAATGTTGGGCAGGGCACCGGGGCTAGTGGGCGGGGCACTAGGGGCCACGGAGCAGGCAGACAGGGCACCAGAGGCTAGGGCACCGAGGAACAGAGCGCTAGTGGGCCTCCTCCTCCTCTACCGGGCCGATGGGCTTGAGCGATGGCATGGGCACCGGTGGGCCACCTCCTCCACCACCACCTCCTTCTCCGGTAGACAGATGGGCAGGTGCGGTGGCCAGGGCGACAGTGGGGAGTCGGTGCACGTGTGGGTGAACGACATGGGCGCGGGCGAACGACGTGGGTGGGCATGGGGACGACAAGCTCACGTGGCGCGGCAGCGGCGCAAGCGTGGTGCGGGTGCGGTGGCGGCGGTGTGTGTGTGTGTGCGGGCTTGTGTGGCCTATGTGGCCTACTATATTCGACTTCTTTGCTGAGTGCCCCGATCAGCCACTCGGCAAGATCTATTTTTGTAAAAAAAATACAAAAAATCCTCTTTGCCAAGTGTCCACAGTTGACACTCTGACAAACACGTCAGTTTGCTGAGTGTCTTTTTTGACACTCGGCAAATATTTTTTTCTTTCTGACCTCCAAACTTTTTTTGCTGTCCTCATACAATACGTGGTACTCGTTCTTAAAATGTGGTACATTTCTCAGTCTTTTTGATATATTTTGCTAATTTATTTCATTTAATTGATTTTTTTGGGATAAATCAAATTTCAACTGCAAGTGATTTGAATAATAGAAAAAATGAATCAAAAAATGATATTCATGTTTTTGAGATTAGAGTAATGTTAGAATCTAGGCAACAAAAGGAAATTTTGAACATCGTGTTCAGGAAACATGACCACAAACTTATGGGTGAATTGTTTTTAAATTCTATTAAACGCAAACAAAATCAGAAAATCATGAAATTTGTTAAGATGTCATGATATCAAACGTGTAGGCTGTGGTAAAAAATTGACAAGGTTTCGCACAAGTTGTCATGACAGATGCTTTCAAAACTAAGCATCTTTGAACACGATTCATAAAGTTGAAAAGGATCTGGAAAGATTTGAAAGCAACTGCTATGACAACTTGTGCAAAACCTTGTTAATCTTTACCACAGCCTACACGTATGATATGATGACATCTTGATAAATTTCATGATTTCAGATTTTGTTTGCTTTTTATAGAATCAAGAAATAATTCGCCCACAAATTCGTGGTCATGTTTCATGAATACGATGTTCGAAATTTCATTTTATTACCTAGATTCTAACATTATTTTATTCTCAATAACATGAATACAATTTTTTTGATTCATTTTTTCATTATTCGAATCACTTGTAGTTGAAATTTGACTTATCCCAAAAAATTCAATAAAATGAAATAAATTAATAAAATATAGCAAAAAGGCTAAGAAATATACTATATTTTAACATCGAGTACCAGGTACTATATGAGGACAGCAGAAAACGTTTGGAGGCTAGAAGAAAAAATAAATAAATCATTTGTCGAGTGCCAGGGAAGACACTCTGCGAGATCCAGCTTTACTGAGTGTTAGAAGACGGCACTTGGCAAACGGCTAAGGACAGCTGGCTGTGTTGGCTGTTGTGGCTGTTTGCCGAGTGTTGTCCTTAGACACTCGGCAAAGTCGGCTTCTACCGAGTGTTTCTTGTTGACACTCGGCAAATCCTCTCTTTGCTGAGTGTCGTTATTTTCGTCGAGTATTTTCTTTGGGACACCTGAGAAACCACATCTTTGCCGAGTGCACGATAGAATGCACTCAGCTGCCGGATACTTGGCAAAGATGCTGTTTCTCCTAGTGAAAATATAAGACGCGTTTTAGTTTTCCTATAAATACATAGTTTTTACTATGTATTTAAATTTACACTATGTCTAGATATATAGTAAAAATAATATAGCTAGAAAATTAAGCCAAATGTCTTATAGTTTAGAAGAGATGGAGTAGTTGATATTTGACGCGAGCCAATCATCCTCTCTGTCATGGATGGATGAGGATATATATATTGTAACCCACCGAACACAGCTGAAGATGACTCATGCATGCAGGTGATAACAGCACCGGTGCGGTGTTTGGCCCAATCGTCCTTCTCCCTTCTCATGAATGCCCAATTAAACTAACTAGTACCATGGCCAAATGGACTGCTACGTACAATTAGCTAGCTTGCTTAGAGCATGTACAACCCACACCGTCTCTAAACGTCTCGAATCTAGCATACAGACAGGTATAAAAACAGGTTATACAACTCATAGCCGAGGGTCTGTCTGTAAGCTATTTAAT
The DNA here is from genome assembly GCF_000003195.3 of Sorghum bicolor. Taxonomy (NCBI): domain Eukaryota; kingdom Viridiplantae; phylum Streptophyta; class Magnoliopsida; order Poales; family Poaceae; genus Sorghum; species Sorghum bicolor. The sequence goes on along the minus strand of NC_012870.2, from coordinate 25,063,047 downwards.
GCTTTGGATGTAACTAGGATCAACTATAAATCAATTTTTGTATATTATTGTGTGTCTATTTGATAGAAAATATCAAGAATAAATAAAAGCAATATGATTACAATAAAAACGAGCACACTCATTCAGGAGAAAATAAAAACAACTAGTGGAACTGAAACAGAAACTGCAGTCTCACATGTTCACATGCATTCAGGTATGGAACTGAAACTGAACATTACAGAGATTTGAACTGAAATGAGCATTGAGCTAGTGCTTCAGTTCACATTCACATGCATCAGTGTTTAGTTCACATTCACACGCACTAGCTACACTGCCACACGTTCGGGCATTAGCACCGGTCGGGAAGGGCCTGTTGCCCCGGTTCTCGAGCCGGTGCTGCCCTTCCGGGACTAAAGGCCCACCCTTTAGTCCCGGTTCGGGCAACCGGGGCTAAAGGCCCCCCCTTTAACACCGGTTGGTAATACCAACCGGTGTTAAATGGTTTCTTTTTCTTTTTTTTTGGTTCACTTCTTCGGTTCTGTTTATTGTTTATATATAATATATAATAATAGGTTTTTCAATACATGTTTTTCTGATACAATAATATATTTATATTACACGCATATTAAGTGTCGGTGTTTTCCCTCGGGGGGGGGGGGGGGGGGGTCACACCAACGAGTAAATTTGTATGCGTGCTCCCTTTCCCGGATGGTGATGCGAGAAGACACAGAGATTTATCCTGGTTCGGGCAAGAGAAGGCCCTACGTCCAGCGGGGGGAGAGAGTTTGTATTATCTTGCACCTAAGTGCTTGTACAGGGGCGAATACAAGCGTGGTATGAAGTGTGAAGCTCTACTACGCATGAGCGTGGACTTGTCTTCTTGTTTCCTCCTCCCGTTCTATTCCTGAGTCTCTCCTTTTATAGCTCCAAGGAGAGACCCAGGGTACATGCGTAGACGCTAGAGTAGGGGTCGATAGCCGCATGGAGCGCTGACCTACTCGAGGCTTCCGTACGGCATGGCCTCGAGCCGTCCCATCTTGATAGCCCGGTGATGATTACGCGTGCTCCTACGTTCGGCCCTGCCCGCCGCCTCGCGCTGGTTCTGAGGTCGCATGCCGGTACGGTATGGCGGCGGATCCGGCGGGGTAGCTGTGGTGTTGTCAGTCGACGCCCAACTTGCCCCTAGGAAGGGACCCTGTTCGGTCGAGGGTCGGACGCCGTGTAATGTGCTGATATCTGGAGCGCTGACCTTGGAGGTCTCGAGGGGGTCCCGATTAGACGTTCCATCCTTGTTCCCTGCGTCCTGACACGCCCTTGATCGTTCGGTGGGAAGGCTGCAAAAAGAACGATGGGACAGAAGCCTCCCGTGACCCGTGTGTTAGGTGGGGAAGCGTCAGGCGCATTAAATGCCCTGGCTCCCGTGCGCGCGTCAGGCGGCGGACAGTGTCCTTGCGCTCGATGCCTCTCGGTTCGCTCGAGCCCGCTTCCGTATTCGACGGCAGTGGTCGCTCGAGCCTTGACCGATTCGCTCGACGACATTTCCGTCTTCGAAGCTGCGACCGTCGATGGCCGCGCGTGCGTACGGATGGCCTGGTTATACGCATTGGTGAGGGTACCCCTTGTTGATACCCTCGACAGTAGCCCCCGAGTCTTCATTCGAGCGCTGGCGCTCGAGTGGAGACTTTCGTTTTTACGGTCGAGCTTCCACGGGGGCGCGCGAGCGACCCCGCGGGGGTAGCCCCCGAGCCCTCGAGGGAGTATTCAACTCCTTCGAGGGTTATTTTGCCAAAATTGCAGAAACGCTGTCAACACCCGTGGTGGAAGGTTCTGTTCGGCTTTGCCTTGCGTGGAGGTTTCGACGTACTCTCGATAGAGCGAGCGTCTTCCACCCCAGATTGAGTTCCTAGCGGGTAGTCCAAGTGAGAACCTGTGCCCCTTTCGAGGGGGTCAGCTGTAGCCCAGAGGCGTCCTCATAAAGCGGGGTCGACGTGGTCGGGGATACTGGTCTCATTCGATAGAGTCCAGCGGCTCGATGCCTCCCTTCGGGGGGATTCCTCTCGACTGTCTCGACCCTACCTTGGACATCGCCAGCGAGTCCTCGAGGCGGGCCTCGATTTTCGACCGCTCGCTGGGGATCCCTGACTCTTGGTGCTCGAGATCGGCTGTCGAACCCTTTCGACGGGCTAGCCATCGACCTCTCGAGACTATCCTGGGCGCATACCTTGGCTTACAAAGTAAGGAAACTGCCATGCCGGTTTGTCTTTCTGCCCGTTGGGCGCACCTTTTGAGGTAAGTGACGTTGCGACACTGTATTGGCGTGGAATTCGGAGCGTCCGTCCTGTGTGGAGAGAGAGGACCGTTAGACGGCGCATTTATGGGAGGGAGTTACCTTATTTCTCGGATCTGTCCGTTGGCGGACTGCTGCCTATAAATACGTCGTGGCGTCGCCGCCGTTCCTCTCCCTTCCGCCTTCTCGCTTTTACTCTCGTTGCCTTCGCTTTCTCGCCGTCTCACGCGCACACGCCACCTCGAGCTGTGGTGAATCTCGCTATCCCTCCAGCCGAGATGCCTGTAAGACTCGTCGCCGCCGACGACTGGCGCCCGTCGTCGATGACGGAGCGCCGGTTGTTAGAGCTTGAGAAAGAGGGACTGCTGCGCCGCCGTACCTCGCTATCGTCGCCAGAGTGGATCGCGCCGCCAGCGAGTCACAGGAGGCCTCGGCCGCCCGAGGGCTACGTGGTGTCGTTCGCCAAGTTCCACCGCCACGGCCTGGGCGCGCCCCCGAGCCGCTTCATGCGGGCCCTCTGCTTCCATTATGGGGTGGAGCTCCAGCACTTCTCTCCGAATGCCATCACCGTAGCGGCGGTCTTCGCCGCCGTATGTGAGGGCTACTTGGGGATGATGCCGCACTGGGAGCTGTGGCTCCACCTCTACAGGGGCGAGCTTTTCCATGCCCCCACCGGAACCACGGGCGTAAGGAAGCCCGTGCGGGCGGGATGCCTCAATCTGGTGCAGAAGACGGGGAAGACGGACAGGCCGCGGGAGTACATCCCGGTAGGGTTATCGACCAACCACGCTGGCTGGGACTCCCAGTGGTTTTATCTGCGGAACGATGACAATCTCCTGCCTTCCTACTCGGGCCGTCTGATCATGGAGCGTCCAGCGGATTGGACATACGGCGTCGTCCAAGCTCATCAACCTCGGCTCGACCCCCTCCTCGACGCCCTGAAGAAGCTTCGCCAGGAGGGTTTGACCGCCGCTCTCGTCCTCTCGGCCGTCCATCACCGGAGAGTTCTCCCTTTGATGTCTCGACCGTTGAGGATGGACGAGATGGGCCCTGGTGTCTCATCTCGGGACCTTGAGGCGTGTCAGATGTCCAACGAGGCTCCGGCGGACGACAAAGTCGCGGCCCGAGTCAGGGCTGCAATTGCCGGTGATTTTCAGCCGGAGCATGTTAACGGCTTCCCCATGAGACCTGACGCAGGCTCGATCGATCTGGTACGCCTTCTTTTTGCGCGCAGCCTCGATTCTGGGTTTCCTTTCTCCCCTCTCTTTTTTCTAAGTCTACCTTAGTTTTGGCAGGGTCGGATTGATGTCCGGTCCTCGAGGCCTCCGGTAAAGGAGGACGAGGTCGATCGTGACAAACGGCGCCAATCTGCCGAAAAGCTAAAGTCTGCGAAGGACTCTGCAAAGAAGGGGGAGAAGAAGAAAAACCTCGACCGCCAAGCATTAGAGGCGCGTCGAGCCAAATCCAGGCAGAGGGGGGAGCCTGAGGAGGAATCCCCTAACGATGATGACGATGATGACGAGGACAGCGACGATTCCGAGGGGATGGCGTCGCGCCTCGATCGGATTCTCGAGGGCCCGCCTCGAGGTGACGTCGACGCCCCCCGGACGGAGGCGCCAGAGGAGGGTCCGAGCGGATCTCGTCGCCCCCGGGCCGACACCCCTCCCGCGCCCAAGGCAGGCCAAGACGCACCGCGCCCTCCCCCGGTGCCTAGGGAGAGCAGTCTGGCTAGGCCCCAGGCGTCGGGGCCACTAACTCGTGGTCGCGCCGCGGCCTCTGAGAAAGGAGATGCCGGCCGTAGGAGCGCCAGTCCCGGCGCCCGCCAGGCGGGGACCAACGCGCCTAAGCCAGTGCCTGCCCTCGAGGGGCCTGGAGCCCCGACGCGGGGTGGCTCGAGGCCCACTGGTCGGGGTGGCGGAGGCGAGCCGTTCTCCCTGTGGGGTAAGCCTTTTTGATGTTGCGGTTTTGTCTTCCCATTCTTCCACCTTTCCTCATATGCCAACCTTTTCTCAGGCTGAAGCGGACCCTTGAGCAGGCCCAGCCGTCCATGGCAAAGAAGCTCAGAACGGGTGCCGCCTCCAAGGAACCTGGTTCGTAGTTTATTTCTGGGCGTTGCGATGTTCCTGTGTCGGTTATCGTAACGTCTGACCCTTACCCTTTGTTTCGTAGGCTCCTCCAGCTCCCAACCTCCAGCCGGCGTCGAGAGGGCTCCGCCTCGTCCCGTGCCTACTCCGTTGCCGCCGACTCGTGATGAGGCGCCCCAGACGCAAGCGTCAGAGGGAGCCCCCGAGCCCCCCCGATTGGGGGTCGAGGGGGAACCCATCACCATCAGCGATACGTCCGATGGTAACGAAGCGTCTGGGGGCGCTCGCCCTATGGAGGAGGAAGCGTCGACCCCTAACGTCGCGGGATCGACTCCCTGGCCCGCCGGCCTCCGCACCCTCGAGGAGCAGAGGAAGAAGAGGGAGGAGGATGAACAGCGGGAGCGCGAGGCGGCGCGGCGGTCACAGGAGCATGAGGCACAGCAACAGCAGCAACAACAACAGCAGCAGCCGCAACAGCAACAACAGCAGCAACCACCGCAGCAGCAACTGCAGCAGCAACAACAGCAGCAACCACCGCAGCAGCAACTGCAGCAGCGGCAGGCGGGTCAAGAGGAGGGACCGCTCGAGCCTCCGCCCCAAGGTTCGGCCCAGCCAGTGCTACCGGAGCCGCAAGGGCCCGGCGAACAAGAAGAGGATTTGCCGGCGTACGGCCCCCCGACCCCAGCGTGGCTCCTCCCGGGGGCACCCGCCGCGATCCGGGCAGAGCCAGGGCGTGCGGATGGAGTGGTGGCGCTCGCCTACATGATGCGCACCCCCACCGACCCTGAGTCCGAGATCAAGCGGACGATCTACGGCATGGACGGGATCGCCCCAGGGTTCCTCCGGGAGCGTCGGGCATGGGAGGACCGCTTTCCCTCCGAGAAGGATGAAATCGGGACGTCGGGGACCAAGGACGGTACCTGGAAGACGGTGGACGACGACGGGCGGTTCCCATGCCTCGTCGACCTGTTCCTGCGCCATGGGGGCTCCCTCGAGACCGTCGAGAATCTCATTCGCGGTGTCAAGGCACGGGCCGACCGGGAGATCGAGCACTGGTGCCCCGATCGGATCCGCATCCGGGCCTCCCACGACCCGTCCGAGCCTAACATCTTTCTGGACGATCGGAAGGAGGCAGAGAAGTGGGAGCACGTCGAGGAGCTCCGCCTTTGGATGAAGCATGTGGTGGGGCTCCTCTCAGACGTTATCAACAACGGGCTCGGCCCGGCTTATTTCGTAAGTGCTTTTCGAACTTCAATCCTTGTGGTGCCTTTTGGTTTTCGTGTTCTAACCATTCAACCCTTGGTTCGCAGGACATGAAAGAGACCTCCCGCATCAAGTCCAGTTTCATACACGCCACGAGAGGCGGCTGGGAGCAGCTTCCCCTCCTCAAGGATCAACTCCTCGAGTCGCAGGAAAAGCTCCTTAAAGCTTATAAGGATCTCATAGCACTCGAGGAGGAGAAGAAGGCGAGGGAGGCTGCCTTGGCCGAGGCCCGAGAAGCTTCGAAGAAGGCGGAGGAGGAGACGATGCAGCTACGGGAGCGGGCTCTTACGGTCGAGGAAGCCACGTCCAGAGCCCGGGAGGAGGCCCTGTCCTACAAGAGCGTTATCGCGGATCTGGACAAGGAGAAGGGCCTCCTTAAATCCGACCTGGACTCTCTCCGAGAGTCCTTCCGAAAGATGAAGGTGGAGCACGTGAACGGCGAGGTCGCCAGGGGCGCCGCGGAGGAAGCCAAGAAGATGGCCCTCGAAGATCTCGAGGCGGAGCGGGCTCGATCCCGCAGTCTCTCTAACGACGTCGAGCGTCTGAAGGGAGAATTGCTGGAGAAGAGTGGGGCCATTGCTCAGGCTGGCAAGGCGATTGAGGGTCTCCGCGTTGCCAACACCGAGCTGGCACGCTCCAACAAAGAGATCGAGGGGGCCAACACCAGGCTGGTTGGCGAGAACACGGCCCTCGAGGAGACCGTACGCGGTATGTTTCCTCTATCAGATTTCTTTTTCTGAGGTGTGCTTAGTTTTTCCTAAGGTCTCTTTGTATTGGCTTTTACAGGGCTCAAGGACGAGCTCCTGGCCGTCCAAGCCGAGGCTCGCAACGCCAAGGCTCAGCTCGAGGCGGAGGTTGCTTTGAACCATCGAGTACGGACGGCGATAAGTGATCTCTCGACCTCTTGGGAGGTCGAGCCTATGGATGAGTCGAGGGAGGACGCTCGAGGCGACGCCCTGGTCGACCAGTTGTGCTACATAGGCGCGACGCTGCGAGATCGGGTGCGGGACGCCCTCCACATCGGGGTGAAGCGGGCGATGGCGGTTGTCTGCTCGGGCTTCTCCTACGACATGGAGGTGGTATCCCATGGCTTCGTCACCGACATCTCCAAGACCGACGCGGAGAACGAGGAGAGGCTCCATGCCTTGATCGACGACGCGGAGGCTCCTGGGGAAAGGTTGGCCAAGCTTTTCGAGCCTGAGGTGCTCCCTCCTGAGGCTAGCTCGGGCGGAGGCGAGGGTGGTGAGGATCGTGCCGCGGACTAAGGCCTGCGAGCCTGCTCAGGGCGCCTGAGGCCCCTTGTACAATACTTTGTGAATTCTGTGGTTAACTGATGCTGTATCGCTTTCGTAATTGTCAGATGCTTATTTTGTCTTTCCGCTTGATGCTTTCGTCTCTCTTTGCGCCTACGTTTGTATCCCTTGCTCGATTTTTCGTAAAAGATCACCTCGATCACTTCAATGGTGGGGAAGCGAGTAGAGTTTCCGTAGCCCGGGGGCGTAGGAATTCCCCAGCTCGTTGTCCCTCGGCCTTTGAGGGGCTCGAGGTGCCTTAGCAACTTGAACCGTGCAAGGTTTACTACGTAAGAAAAGAAAACTTCTCGGTTTTTTCGATACTCGGGGGGGGTGTCGTCCCCCTGGTAGCCCCCGAGGGGGTGCTGACTATGATGGGTCATAGTCGGCGCCCCCTTCTAACGTCGAGATCATGATTTATTAATCTTCTCGGCGCAAAGAAAGAAGAATTGTTTCGAGGGAAAGACTTTATTTATTCATTCATTCGTTTACAGAGTCTTGGTACAAAACGTAAGCAGGAACATAAGCTTAGAACTTCTAGGGGTAGAATCGACGTAGCTGTTCGATGTTCCATGCGTTGGTGAGAATTGCCCCTTTTTCGTCCGCCAGCTTGTACGTTCCCGGCTTCAGGACCTCGGCTACCACGTACGGACCTTCCCAAGGCGGGGTCAGCTTGTGGCGTCCCTGATTGCTTTGCCGGCGTCGTAGGACTAGGTCGCCCACGTTGAGGTCCCTCTTGCGCACATGCTTGTCGTGGTAGCGTCGAAGCCTTTGCTGATATCTAGCAGAGTTGAGGAGGGCCATGTCTCTAGCCTCCTCAAGTTGGTCGACCGCGTTTTCTTGAGTCTCTTTGTTCGATTGCTCGTTGTAGGCCTTGAGTCGAGGTGACCCATACTCGAGGTCTGTGGGGAGGATGGCCTCAGAGCTGTAGACCATGAAGAACGGGGTGTATTTTGTGGCCCTGCTTGGTGTTGTCCTAAGGCTCCATAGGACTGAGGAAAGCTCCTCGACCCATTTTTTGCCGAATTTCTTCAATCGATTGTAGATCCTTGGCTTGAGTCCTTGCAAAATCATGTCGTTGGCACGCTCGACTTGGCCGTTAGTTCGAGGGTGGGCTACTGCAGACCAGTTCACACGGATGTGATGCCGATCGCAGAAGTCCAAGAACTTTTTGCCGGTGAACTGGGTGCCGTTGTCGGTGATGATGACATTGGGGATCCCAAACCGATGGATAATGTCGGTAAAGAAAAGGACGGCCTGCTCGGAGCGGATGTTGGTGATGGGTCGAGCCTCGATCCATTTGGAGAACTTGTCAATGGCCACCAGCAAATGGGTGAATCCTCCTTTTGCCTTTTGCAGAGGTCCTACTAAATCGAGCCCCCACACCGCAAACGGCCAGGTAATGGGGATCATCTGAAGAGCGTGGGCAGGCAGATGCGTCTGCTTGGCGTAGAACTGACATCCGTGACATGATCTTACGAGCTCGATGGCGTCCGCCACGGCCGTTGGCCAGTAGAAGCCTTGTCGAAAAGCGTTCCCTACAAGGGTCCATGGAGCGGCGTGGTGACCGCAAGCCCCCGAGTGCAGGTCATCGAGGAGTTTTCGGCCTTCTTCCACAGTGATGCAACGTTGCAAGACCCCCGTCGGGCTCCGTCGATATAGCTCGTTGTCTTCGCCATAGATCACATATGATTTGGCCCGCCGAGCGATACGACGAGCTTCTGACTTGTCTTCTGGCAATTCGCCGCGGATAAGGCAGTCGAGGAACGGTGTGCGCCAATCGAATGGTCGACCTGGTCATCGTTCTATCCCCATCATTTCTTCCACCATCAAGAGTGTATCGACAGCGTTGGCTGGTTGGGCGGTGGTGGCGTCGACGCCAGCCCCCGTGCCTAGGTCGACGGATGGCTAATGAAGATCTTTTGAGAATGCATCAGGCGGCACCGTGCCTCTGGTCGATGCGATCTTGGCGAGTTCGTCGGCTGCCTCGTTGTAGCGTCGAGCGACATGGACAAGCTCGAGACCGTGGAACCTGTCTTCGAGTCGGCGGACCTCCTTGCAGTACGCTTCCATTTTTGGGTTGTGGCAGCTCGAGGTTTTCATTACTTGGTCGATGACGAGTTGGGAGTCACCTCGGACGTCGAGGCGTCGGACTCCTAACTCGATAGCGATCTTGAGACCGTTGACCAGGGCCTCATATTCTGCGACATTGTTAGATGCGGCAAAATGAATCCTGATTACATACCTCATGTGGACGCCTAAGGGCGAGATGAACAGCAGGCCGGCCCCGGCCCCAGTTTTCATGAGTGACCCGTCGAAATACATTGTCCACAGCTCCACCTGGACCTGAGTCGGGGGAAGCTGGGAGTCCGTCCATTCCGCGACGAAGTCTACCAGGGCTTGCGATTTGATGGCCTTCCGAGGCGCGTAAGTGAGAGTCTCACTCATGAGCTCGACCGACCATTTTGCTATTCTTCCCGTGGCCTCTTTGCTCTGGATTATTTCTCCTAAAGGGAAAGACGAAACCACCGTGATGGGGTGACCGAGGAAGTAATGCTGCAGCTTGCGGTGGGCAAGGATTACGGCGTAGATCAGCTTCTGGATTTGGGGATAACGCATCTTGGTCTCTGAAAGCACCTCGCTGACGAAATAGACTGGCCTTTGGACCGGCAGCGCATGACCCTCCTCTTGTCTTTCGACCACCACCGCCGCGCTGACGACCTGGGTCGTCGATGCGACGTAGAGGAGCAGCGGCTCTGCAGGTTGAGGTGGAACCAGGACTGGGGCTGAGGTCAACGTCTTCTTCAGCCTTTCGAGTGCTTCCTCGGCCTCGGGGGTCCAAGAAAAACGCTCGACCTTCTTTAGGAGTCGATATAATGGCAATGCCTTTTCTCCTAGTCTCGAGATGAAACGGCTCAGAGCCGCCAGGCACCCCGTGACTCTCTGTACACCCTTGATGTCTCGGATCGGCCCCATTTTCATGATGGCCGAGACTTTCTCGGGGTTGGCCTCGATGCCGCGCTGCGAAACGATGTAACCTAGGAGCATGCCTCGAGGCACACCGAAAATGCACTTCTCGGGATTGAGCTTGATCCGGCTGGTGCGTAGGCAGCTAAAGGCAATCTCGAGGTCCTGGATCAGGTCTCCTCGTCGCTTTGACTTGACGACAATGTCGTCGACGTAGGCCTCGACCGTGGACCCTATATGTTCGCCAAACACGTGGAGCATGCAACGTTGATACGTGGCTCCCGTGTTTCGAAGCCCGAATGGCATGGTCACGTAGCAATACATCCCAAAAGGCGTGATGAAAGAGGTCGCGAGCTGGTCGGACTCCTTCATTTTTATTTGGTGGTAACCAGAATATGCATCAAGGAAAGAAAGGGTTTCACATCCCGCGGTAGAATCGACAATCTGATCAATGCGTGGCAATGGAAAGGGAACTTTCGGACATGCTTTATTCAGACTAGTATAATCGACACACATCCTCATTTTCCCATTCTTTTTCTTAACTAATACAGGGTTTGCTAACCAGTCAGGATGATGAACCTCCTTGATGAATCCGGCCGTCAAAAGCTTGTGGACTTCCTCGCCAATGATCTTGCGCTTCTCCTCGTCGAATCGGCGCAACCGCTGCTTCACTGGCTTGGAACCGGCTCGAATCTCCAAGGAGTGCTCGGCGACTTCCCTCGGTATGCCTGGCATGTCCGAGGGACTCCATGCAAACATGTCGGCATTTGCACGGAGAAAGTCGACGAGCACCGCTTCCTATTTGGGGTCGAGGTCGGTGCTGATCGTCAGTACTTTGCCGTCGGAGCTGTTGGGGTCGAGCGGGATCTTCTTGGTTCCTTCCGCCGCCTCGAAGCTGCCCGCGTGGCGCTTAGGCTCTGGAGCCTCAGCGACCAGGGCTTCGAGCTTCGCGACGAGCTCGGTGGAGTTCTCGACCGCCTCCCCGTACTCGACGCACTCGACGTCGCACTCGTACGCGTGCTCGAAGGAGGAACTGACAGTGATGACACCTTTGGGACCGGGCATCTTCAGCTTCAAGTAGGTGTAGTTGGGTATAGCCATGAACTTGGCGTAGCCCGGGCGCCCGATGATGGCGTGGTACGTGCCTCGAAACCCAACCACCTCGAAGGTGAGGGTCTCCTTCCTGAAGTTGGCCGCCGTGCCGAAGCAGACCGGTAAGTCAATTCGACCTACTGGCAGCGCCTTTTTTCCTGGCACGACGCCATGGAACCCGCCGGCACTTGGTTGGAGCTTCCCTCAATCTATGTCGAGGAGGTCAAGGGTCTCGAGGTAGATGATGTTGAGGCTGCTACCGCCGTCCATTAGCACTTTCGAGAGCCGGGTGTTGACGATGATGGGGTCGACGACGAGCGGGTAGACGCCTGGGGCGACTACCTTGTCGGGGTGGTCTTCTCGGTCGAAAGTGATAGGAGTGCTTGACCAGCTAAGGTATTGGGGCACCGCCATTCTTGCTGCAAAGACTTCGCGACGCTCCCTTTTGCGCTGCCTCGTGGTCAACTGGGTCGAGGGCCCGCCATAGATCATGTAGCAGTCGTGGACGGCGGGGAAGCCGTCGTCATCTTTGTTGTCCTCCTTGCTGCCAGCCTTCTCTTTCTTGGAGTCATTACGCGTATCTTTTTTGAACCCCTGACCGTCGAAATGCTTTCTCAGCATACGACAGTCCTTGAGCTTGTGGTTGGCGCCTCCCTTATGGTAAGGGCACGGCTCCTCCAACATCTTGTCAAAGATGCCTCCATCCGGAGGGCCTCGAGGCTTCTTTCGATCCATGGCGGCAACAAGGTTGTCATCGGAATCTTCCCGGTGGAACTGCCGCACTTTCTGCTTCTTTTTGTTTTTCTTGAGGCCTCGACTGGGGGTCCCATCTTCGTTGATGGGCTGCTTGCCTTTCCTTCCTTCTGAGCTGAAGAAGGTGCCGACTGCCTCCTCCCCTGCCGCGTAGTTGGCTACTACGTCCATCAGCTCGTCGACGGTCTGAGGTCGATTGCGACCTAATTCCCGCACCAAGTCTCGACTGGTGGTGCCCGAGACAAACGCCAAGATGACGTTGTGGTCAGGGATGTGCGGCAGCTCAGTGCGCTGCTTCGAGAAGCGCCGAGCATACTCCCGAAGAGTTTCTCCTGACTTCTGCTTGCACTTGCTGAGGTCCCATGAGTTCCCTGGTCGTATGTAGGTCCCTTTGAAGTTACCCTCGAAGACTCTGACCAGATCAACCCAGTTGTGGATCTGATTGGCGGGGAGTTCCTCGAGCCATCGACGGGCGGTGTCAGAGAGGAAAAGGGGTAGCTGTCTGATGATGGCTCGATCATCACCTCGAGCGCCACCTAGCTGACAGGCCAGCCTGAAGTCGGCCAGCCACAACTCTGGTTTGGTCTCTCCATTATACTTCGCGATGCTGGTCGGGGGTCGAAATGGATTGGGCAGGGGCGTGCTGCGGATCGCCCTGCTGAACACCCGTGGGCCTGGTGGCTCGGGGGCCACCCGGTCCTCGTCGCTGTCATATCTCCCACCGCGATGCGCGCTATAACCGCGCTCTTCCGCGTCTCCGTGCCGGCGGCGTCGATTTTCTTTGATGTCGTGCCGCGCGTCGTGTCGATGTTGACCGTCGACGGGGAGGATGAGAGCGGTCTTTCTACCTCGAGGGGGAGGTTGTTGTTGGACTGACACCTCCTCTTCGTTTAGAGGCTGTTCGTCGCGCTTCTCTGTGGCAGCTCCTCGCCGTCGAGACGCCGAACTTTCGGCTTGTTGAACCGCCGCCACCTGGAGCAATGTCTGTACCTCATCTCGAATGCGTCGGGCCTGGGAATTCGACGGCTCTGGCATGTTACGTAGCAGCATCGTCGCTGCCACTACATTCTGGCCTGCTCGAGGGAAACGGCCGACAGGTTGCTCTGGCTCTGAGTCGCCGACGATCTGTCGATGTACCTCTCGAGCGCGTCTGCGGACACTTCCGCCCGGCTGGTAGGGCAGGTCTTGCTCGAGGATTTGCTCGAGCAGGACGAGGCGCTCGCGGTCTTCGTCGAGCTTCATCTTGAGCTCCCGCAGCTGCGCGAGCTGCGCGGTTCTGTCTTCATGATGAGGGGGGTCGACTTGTCCGTCGTTCCCAGGCGTCCTGGGGTCTTCTCGCGCCGCGGGGGCTCGACCTCCCGCAGCAGCATCCCGGGTCTCGTCAGTAGTTTCTACCGCCCCGTCAATGTGATAGCATTCCCTCGTAGGGTCATAGCTGTCCGTCTCGGAGTCGGAGTCTGGTTCGGCGGCGTAGAAACACCCACGTCCTTCCTCCAGCAATCGTTGCCTGAGGGAGGTGATCGAGTATCGTCCGGGGCCTAGACGACGGAGGCCTTGTACTCGGGAAAGGTCCGGCAGCTCGGACGCCGACTGCCGCGCTTCAGAGCTACGTGGGAGGACCATTGGTCTTTCTACGTATGTCTGGGCGTTTGGGCATATCGTCCTGGCGAGCGACGCCGCGGCGTTGTCCAATCCGAATGGCAGTGCCGCTCTTGGAGTGAACAACCCGTGTGGAAGTAGCCTAGCAGCGGTGGGGGAGAGCGCGCGAGACGTGTCACCTCCCGTCGTCGCGCGGTGCTGAGTCGTCGCGCTTGTTGCTCCGTCCCACGGTGCCGCCGACTTGTGGCCTACGCCCTGCCTCGCACGAGTTGTTGGTCGTGCTGAAGCAGAGGGGCCGCGGTGGTGCTGTCCGCGCCTCTTCTTAGGCGGGGAGGCATGGTGGTGAGGGCGTCTCGGGGCCTTCAACCGTGCTGGCGTAACGCGGGCTCCTCCTGGTCCTTTGACTGAGAGCAAGATCATGTCGTAGCCGGAGCCCGTAGACATGAACTCGAGGCTCCCAAACCAAATTACCGTGGAGCGCGGAAACGGCGAGGCAAGAGTAGCCATCCGGAAAGGAGTGGGAAGTCGATGAAAAAACACGCAGGACCCCTACCTGGCGCGCCAACTGTCGGTGTTTTCCCTCGGGGGGGTCACACCAACGAGTAAATTTGTATGCGTGCTCCCTTTCCCGGATGGTGATGCAAGAAGACACAGAGATTTATCCTGGTTCGGGCAAGAGAAGGCCCTACGTCCAGCGGGCGGAGAGAGTTTGTATTATCTTGCACCTAAGTGCTTGTACAGGGCCGAATACAAGCGTGGTATGAAGTGTGAAGCTCTACTACGCATGAGCGTGGACTTGTCTTCTTGTTTCCTCCTCCCGTTCTATTCCTGAGTCTCTCCTTTTATAGCTCCAAGGAGAGACCCAGGGTACATGCGTAGACGCTAGAGTAGGGGTCGATAGCCGCATGGAGCGCTGACCTACTCGAGGCTTCCGTACGGCATGGCCTCGAGCCGTCCCATCTTGATAGCCCGGTGATGATTACGCGTGCTCCTGCGTTCGGCCCTGCCCGCCGCCTCGCGCTGGTTCTGAGGTCGCATGCCGGTACGGTATGGCGGCGGATCCGGCGGGGTAGCTGTGGTGTTGTCAGTCGATGCCCAACTTGCCCCTAGGAAGGGACCCTATTCGGTCGAGGGTCGGACGCCGTGTAATGTGCTGATATCTAGAGCGCTGACCTTGGAGGTCTCGAGGGGGTCCCGATTAGACGTTCCATCCTTGTTCCCTGCGTCCTGACACGCCCTTGATCGTTCGGTGGGAAGGCTGCAAAAAGAACGATGGGATAGAAGCCTCCCGTGACCCGTGTGTTAGGTGGGGAAGCGTCAGGCGCATTAAATGCCCTGGCTCCCGTGCGCGCGTCAGGCGGCGGACAGTGTCCTTGCGCTCGATGCCTCTCGGTTCGCTCGAGCCCGCTTCCGTATTCGACGGCAGTGGTCGCTCGAGCCTTGACCGATTCGCTCGACGGCATTTCCGTCTTCGAAGCTGCGACCGTCGATGGCCGCGCGTGCGTACGGATGGCCTGGTTATACGCATTGGTGAGGGTACCCCTTGTTGATACCCTCGACATTAAGCATATATAAATGAAAATTATAGGCTTAGCTTAATAATTAAGCTTTGCCTATAATAAAATGAATAGACCACATCAAAAATTAAATAGATATGTAAAAAGCTTTATATATATATAGTTTTATATGTACAAAATTTGTAACACATATATACATAGAGTTTTTTCTCCCAATGTTTACAAACGATACAAATGATCATCGTTGTTTGGAATAAGAGTTTCGTTGCCGTTGAAGTGAAACTCGCCGTTTGGATTGATCACTTGGTCGCGGAGAAATCCTGCTATCGTCTCTTGGATAGCTTTGATTCGGTCTTGTTGTAGGACCTTTTCCCTCAGCCATTCCGTCTTTAATTTGAAATAAATAAAAAAGGTATTAGTTATCTAAGTTATTCAATATAATTTAGGAGATAATGAAAAGAGACATGTAACGTACTCTGAGCGTCTCTATGGGTGTTTGATTGACTTGTGCCATCATGAATTTGCACACGTAATATGCACATAGATTGTCCCCCGCTTCTTGTCTTAAACACCACTGTATGATATATATATAAAAATATTCACGACCACGACAATAAGAAGGCTAAAAGTTAGCGAAAGTTTGTTAGCTAGTAGAACTTACTTGTGGATGTATTATGTTAAGCGGCGCTTTACATCCACTGAGATGTTCACGGTCAATGAATCTTTCCCAAACCCTATACACAGCCATTGTGGATCGTGAACTAATAATTACAGAGTCATATTATGATATTTTTGTAGCTGAGATCGACATTACGTACCTTTGAATAATGTTTACCATTTGTTGATAATTTTCTTGTGGTTTTCTCATTGAGTCAAAGATTATCAACCGGTTCTTGGGAATTTCAATGACCATGAGTATCCAGTGAAAGCTGTTTACACACATATATATAGTCAGTTCAAATGTAAAATAAAATATGCATGCACTTAATAACTATATAACTCACTCGAAGTTGAAGGGAAAGAGTATTTTTTGTTTTTCTTTTTGGTTCACAAAGAACCTCATAAGATTGGTGCAGACTTCTGTCTCATGATCTGCTGTCCACACTGCCTGCGGAGCCTTGAAAACAATATAAGGGTCAACGAACCCAATACTATTGTCATTTTTCATTCTGAGCTCTCTCATTTGGTGCCTGCATATATACATACAAATCCTAAGTGTGTAAGGATTATATACATGTAATTAAAGAAGTTAGAAGTATAATAAAAATAAAAAATACTTACAGACAAAAGCAGCTGACAAGAGATTTGTCAAGAGCGTCAAGGTGGCATAATTGGTGCAATTCTTCAAACTGCACGTATATGAGGTCATCTCCACGGAAGTAGTGATGTTGTCTAATACGAACAGAAATCCAATTATCTCCCCTTTGAGACGCCTCAATGCACCATTTGTTTATTGCAAACATTTGTGTGCCGAGCTCGTGTAAACGCTTAGGGTCGAATAGACTCCTGCCCGGTTCATATCTTGCCCTCCATTGATCAACTACCTCGGCTTTTTCAAATGTTTGGCATCCAAGAATGGCGGCAATTTCTTCCATATTTAAACCGCTTTGTCCAAAGTAACGCTCAAGCGAGTCTAGCTCAGACAACGCTAAGGATTTCTTTGGCATCAAGTCTTCATTTGAGCCGTATTGATTTGGCACAATCAAAGGGGGCACCGGTTTTGATACTTCTCCGAGCTGTGGGACCCCCTTTCCTACTCTCTTCTTAGTAGGCTGTGAAGACTTGACCAGAGACCGCTCATAGTCCGAAAGTGCTGGCTTTTTCTGAGCTTCGCGTTGCTTCTTTTGATGGTCCGCCACCTTCTGCCTCAGTTCCGATGGCTTCACATAAAAGTACGGCTTTTCTGGGTTAAGCCGTTTTTTCCTATCCTCCTTTATTTTATCAAAAAATTGTTGGACCTCAGCTTTGGATGTAGCAATTACCTCCTCTTCACTCTTTTCGTAAGGTAATTTTTCTGGCGTCTTAGCTCTCTTTGCTGAGGCAGCCTTCTTTGGAGGTGGGACCGATGACTTCGGTCCTTCTTGGGCGGACCGCTTCTTACTACCTCGCTTTGGAGGCGAGGGGACCGACCGTGCACTCTTTGGAGAGGGCGGTGCAGGCGGTGGAGGTGGTGGGGCCGATCTTTTTGGCGTTGGAGAACGCGGTGGAGGAGTTGGAGACGTCGGTGGAGGAGTTGGAGACCTCGGTGGAGGAGGTGGAGACCGTGGTGGAGGCGGTGGCGGGGTCGGTGTGGCCACTGCAGGTGTTGGTGGAGATCCAGCATTGTCACCGCCCGCAGCACTATGATGCGCTGGGGAGAGAACTGGACTTAGGTTGGAGGAGTCCCTGTAAAGAAAACAATTACAAGTTTTGTGAGCAAACTTTTTTTTAATTTCAATACATAATAAATAATATAAGAAGTAAAATCACACACAAACCTATGCTGAGGAATAATTATGAAGCACTTGCGCCAACAAATAAATGTCTTCTCAGCTTCACCTAAGGTCTTCTCTCCGTCTCCCCCTTCTATGTCTAGTGGCACATTGCCACAACCTTTCTCAACCCTATCAATCGAGACGCTAGCATATCCACCAGGTACTGGTCGATTATGGATTCTTGGAGTTCTCGTTCGGTCGATAGGGTTGACAACAGCGATAGCCACCTTTTTGGTGGCATTCCCATCTGGTACATGCAGCTCACAGGTAGTAAAAGCCTCTGTGACATCATCCACGGGGAAGTGTAGCTTCGTGTCATCCTGAATGGTTGGTACTTCCGTGGATGCGCAGCTGCTTTTCAACTGGCCTAGGGGGCTAACATTGACCTCAGGCTGTGATGTACCTTGCCCTTTCGTCATTTGACTAAGTGCTGCTTGCACTTGCCTTTGAATCTCTGCCTGCATCCATTCTTCACGAGCTTTCTCGCGCTCTTGTGACTGCAGAACAAAAGCTTCCAGGCGGCGGATCCGCTCTGCCTCCTCATCCTTCTTTCTCTGGTGGCTTCTGTAGGTATCTTGATCGGCTTGGAATGATTGCAGCCACGGAAATGCCCCATAGCCTCTCGTACGCCCACCGTGCTCAGGATTTTCAAGCGCATAGGTGAGTTCATCCTTCTCCCTGTTAGGCCTGAACTCACCAGACTGAACCGCCTCTCGTGCACGGACTAGTCTCTCTGCTGCTCTAGAGATTTCTTGGCCCCAAACTAGCGCCCTGGTGTCTGGGTCCACGCTTCCCCCATGACCGTAGAACCAATGCTTGGAGCGCTCGCTCCAATTCTTTGCTATTGTCTCGGGTGTGACCCCCCTAGCAAGCATCTCCTGTTCCATTCGGTCCCACTTGGGAACAGCACTCTTATAACCACCTGATCCCATATGATGGTGGTATGTCTTTTTACTGGCATTCTCTTTGTTTCTATTGGCTCGTTCCTCGCCCTCTTCTGATGTTTTGTACTGCACAAAGTCATCCCAGAAGGCCCTCAGCTTTACATAATGCTTGAGGTTGAAATTTGGAGTCTCGTTTTTCTTGACATATTTATTGTACAAAGACTTCTTCCAATTCTAGAAGAGTACTGCCATCTTCTTCATAGTCCAGTCATAAATTCGCACCTTCAACTCTTCATCGTTGGTGTCGAAGGTGAAAACGTCTGTGACGGCTTTCCAAACTAACTCCTTGTCACGATCAGAGACAAAACTGATCTCAGGAGCACCTCGCTTCTCTCTCCATTCACGAGCACTGATCGGTATTTGATCTCTCATAAGATATCCACAGTGACTAACATATTTATTTGCATGCTCACCAAGTGGTCTGCCTGTAGCTATCTCAAACTCAGAGATTACATAGCGGCCCTCCAACGGCTTTTTGGCCCTCGTGGAGGTACGCTTCTCCTGTAGAGGTCGATCCAGAAGGCTACACATAGATATAGAAACAAAAATACTAAATTAATAACCAAGTAATAAGTCTAAAACCTAATGTAAGAGATGCATTAATTATATATGTTTACATTTACATACCTCGCCAGTATTTTCTTCTTGTTGCACGACAAGTTGTTGCTCAGGGGCATTGCCCTCTTGTTGCTCAGGGGCATTGCCCTCTTGTTGCTCATTACGATTGCCTTGCATGATCTCGTGGTAATCAACAAAGTATTGACTACCATCGTCGATCATATTTTGAATGGCATCTTCCATATAATCAGGATCATCATGAGGACGGTCAGCCATTTCTATGTCTGCAACCATACATATATATATATATATTCTATATAAGATAAGAAATACACTAGAATAATATACTAAAAAAAATACTAGAATAATACTTCACACAATAATATACTTCAAATATATACTAAAAATACTACAAGAATATATATTACAAGAATACTACAAAAATAATGAAAGTGTTGGAGTGCTCTAAAAAATAATACTAGAATCTTAAGCCTAGTAATACACTAGAATAATATACTAAAAGAATAATACTAGAATAATAATACAAACAATAATATATACAAAAGACTACAAAATAAAATAGATATTAGAGACTTATATACTACTAGTACTACTACAAATGAAAGTGCTGGAGTTCTCCAAAAATAATACTAGAATCTTAAGCCTAGTAATACACTATAATAATATACTAAAAGAATAATACTAGAATAATAGTACAAACAATAATATATACAAAACTCTAGAAAATAAAATTTAATACAAGAATAATAGTACAAACAATAATATATACAACACACTAGAAAATAAAATATGATACAAGAATAATACAAGAATAATATACTACAAATATATACTAAAAATACTACAAGAATATATATTACAAGAATACTACAAAAATAATGGAAGTGTTGGAGTGCTCTAAAAAATAATACTAGAATCTTAAGCCTAGTAATACACTAGAATAATATACTAAAAGAATAATACTAGAATAATAGTACAAACAATAATATATACAAAACACTACAAAATAAAATATAATACAAGAATAATACAAGAATAATAGTACAAACAATAATATATACAACACACTAGAAAATAAAATATGATACAAGAATAATACAAGAATAATATACTTCAAATATATACTAAAAATACTACAAAAATATATATTACAAGAATACTACAAAAATAATGAAAGTGTTGGAGTGCTCTAAAAAATAATACTAGAATCTTAAGCCTAGTAATACACTAGAATAATACAAGAATAAAACAAGAATAAAATAATAATACAAGAATAATACAAGAATAATACAAGAATAATATACTACAAATATATACTAAAAAATAATACTACAAATAATATACTAAAAAAATAATACTACAAAATAATACAAGAATAATATTAATTAATATATTACAAATATATACTAGCATAATATAATTTATAACAGGTCAACACTACACTTATACTAATGTACTAAAAACTATTACTAGAATAAAATACTAACATCATACATTATTTTTTAGTGTATATATATATATATATACTTAATATATATACTAGCTAGCATTCATTAATTATTATTTTTGTGTACAAATATATAGAAATCACTAAAATTGCAAAGTGATTGGCATATAATTCATAACATTTATTTATTATATATATATAACTGCAGTGGAGTATTTATTATATATATATATATATATATATATGTATATATGGTTTTGGATTATACACATGTGTGCAGTGGACGTGCGGGGCCGGGCGTGGAGATCGAGGCGTAGATGGCGGCGCTGGTGGAGATGGTGGTCGCGGCGGCGGCGCTGGTGGCCGGAGCTGGCCGCGGCGGCGCTGGAGATCGGCGAGGTCGCGCGCGGGCAGATGAATGGGCGGCGGCGCTGGATACAATGAACTCGACGAAGACGAAGATGAACTGCTCAGATCCAGGGCGCCCATGACTTAAATAGAGGCGGACCCTTTAGCACCGGTCCGTGGCTGAAACCGGTGCTAAAGGGCCTTTAACACCAGCCGGTGTTAAAGGGTCCCTTTAGCACCGGTTCCAGCCACGGACCAGTGTTAAAGGGTACAGCGCGCGCTAGGGCGGGCTCTTGAAATTTTCAGAACCCTTTAGCACCGGTTCTCACTATGGGCAGAATTCGATCATCCCTTTCATAATCGCCTGACATGTCTGACTTGTCCTCAATTCCGACAATGTTTCTTTTCCCAGAAAGGACAATGTGGTGCTTTGGCTCATTGATGATTGAGTGGTCATCATTTTTTCCTCTCTTTGGTTTCGTAGACATATCTTTGACATAGAACACCTGACTCACGTCTGCAGCAAGGACGAATGGTTCGTCTTTGAACCCACTATTGTTAAGGTCCACAGTTGTCATCCCATACTCCTTGTCGACTGTTACCCCACCTCCGGTCATCTTCACCCATTGGCACCGGAACAAAGGAACTTTAAAATTAGCTGCATAGACTAGTTCCCATATGTCTTCTATGCGTCCATAATATGTTTGTCTGTTCCCATTTGGATCCGTGGCATCCACGCGTACACCACTATTTTGGTTGGTGCTCCTTTTATCTTGGCCAACTGTGTAAAATGTGTTACCATTTATCTCGTACCCTTTGTATGTGAGGACATGCCATGATGGTTGCTTGGCCAACAAATAAAGTTGCTCATCAATGTTTTCATCACCTTGACATTTTTTGCGCAACCAATCGCCAAAAGTTTCCATGTGCTGACGCATTATCCAAGCTTCATTCTTCCCGGGCCACTGGGACCGTAGGAAATCTTTGTGTACCTCAACATATGGTTCCACCAATGAGGAGTTCTGGAGAACTGTGTAGTGTGCTTTATTGAAGTAATCGTCTCCCGTACCAATATATGTTTTCTTCCCAAGTGTTCCCTTTCCGCTGAGTCTGCCCTCGTGTCGAGATTCAGGAATGCCAATTGGGTCAAGGTCTGGAATAAAGTCAACACAGAACTCTATGACCTCCTCTGTTCCGTAGCCCTTGGCAATGCTTCCTTCTGGCCGGGACGACTATGGACATATTTCTTTAGGACACCCATGAATCTCTCGAAGGGGAACATGTTGTGTAGGAACACAGGACCGAGAATACGAATCTCTTTGACCAGATGAACTAGGAGGTGTGTCATGATATCGAAGAAGGATGGAGGGAACACCAACTCAAAGCTGACGAGACATTAAACGACATCATTCTGCAGAGTAGCTAGTTGCTCTGGATTGATTGCCTTCTAAGAAATTGCATTGAGAAATGCACATAGCTTTACGGTGGCTAGACGTACGTGTGGAGGTAGAATTCCTCTTAAAACAACCGGCAGCAATTGCGTCATTAGAACGTGACAGTCATGAGACTTCAAGTTCAGGAATTTCTTCTCTGGCACATTAATTATTCCCTTGATATTGGAGGAGAATCCAGATGGGACCTTGATGCTGCTAAGACATTCAAACATGCTTTCCTTCTCTTCTTTGCTCAGAGTGTAGCTAGCAGGGCTTAAGTAATGACGTCCATCATCTGTCTTTTCTGGATGCAGGTTGTCTCGTTCTTTCATGCGCTGCAAGTCTTGTCGTGCTTCAAGTGAATCCTTAGACTTCCCGTAGACACCCATGAATCCGAGCAAGTTCACACAAAGATTCTTTGTCAGGTGCATCACGTCGATCGCGTTGCGGACCTCTAGGACATTCTAGTAAGGTAGCTACCAAAATATGGATTTCTTCTTCCACATGGGTACGTGTCCCTTAGCATCCTTGGGAATAGGATCGCTGCCTCGTCCCTTTCCAAATACCACTTTTATATCCTTGACCATTTCGAGTACATCATCCCCGGTTCGATTGAGAGGTTTGGTCCGGTGGTCTGCCTTGCCTTTAAAATGCTTGCCTTTCTTTCGTACTGGGTGGTTCACAGGAAGAAACCGACGGTGGCCAAGGTACACGACCTTTCGACATTTTTTCAAAAATACACAGTCAAGGTCTTCATAACAATGTGTGCATGCATTATATCCCTTATTTGACTGGCCTGAAAGATTACTCAGAGCTGGCCAATCATTGATTGTTACAAACAGCAATGCTCG
Organism: Sorghum bicolor; assembly: GCF_000003195.3. Taxonomy (NCBI): domain Eukaryota; kingdom Viridiplantae; phylum Streptophyta; class Magnoliopsida; order Poales; family Poaceae; genus Sorghum; species Sorghum bicolor. The sequence continues at coordinate 25,040,138 of NC_012870.2, read as the reverse complement.
CAGGTCAAAGTGCTCTTGTTTGTACTCATCCCACACGCGAACTCCTGGTTTGCTCCATAAAAGTTGAAGTTCCTCAACTAATGGCCTTAGGTAGACATCTATGTCATTGCCAGGTTGCTTCGGTCCTTGGATAAGCACCGACATCATAATAAACTCCCGCTTCATGCATAGCCATGGAGGAAGGTTGTAGATACATAGAGTAACTGGCCAAGTGCTGTGACTACTGCTCTGCTCACTGAAAGGATTCATACCATCTGTACTTAAGGCGAACCGCAAGTTTCTAGCATCATCTGCAAAATCTGGGAATTCTCTGTCTATCGCTCTCCATTGGGATCCATCGGCAGGATGTCTCAGCATATTGTCTATCTTACGGTCTTCTTTATGCCACCGCAACAACTTTGCATTGTCCTTATTTCTGAACAGACATTTTAATCGTGGTATTATAGGAGCATACCACATAACCTTGGCTGGAATTTTCTTCCTATGACGTTCTTCACCCTCAACATCGCCAGGATCATCTCGTCTAATCTTATACCGTGATGCCTTACATACTGGACATGCATCCAAATTCTCGTATTCCTCCCCACGGTAGAGGATGCAGTCATTAGGACATGCGTGTATCTTCTGGATTTCTAATCCCAAAGGACAGACAACCTGTTTTGCTTCATACGTAGTGGTGGGCAATTCGTTGCCTTTCGGAAGCATCTTTTTTATGATCTTCAATAACTGTCCAGATGCCTTGTCAGATGTACCATTCTTTGCCTTCCATTGCAGCAATTCTAGTGTGGTACCCAGCTTTTTTTGCCCCTCTTCAGCGGTGGGATATAGCGATTTCCTGTGGTCCTCTAGCATGCGCTCGAACTTGGCTTTCTCTTTATCACTTTCACATTCTCTTTGTGCATCACGGATGGCATCACCAAAAGCATCATCGCCCCGATCATCTTCTGCCGCCACCTCTTCTTCATTATCTCCCCCCATTGCAACATCATTGAAGCCACCGTACTGAGCAATAATATTGGTATGGTCCAATTCTTCTTCTTCTTCTTCTTCTTCACCTTCATCCATTATAATCCCGCTTTCTCCATGTTTGGTCCAACAAATGTAGTTTGGTACGAAACCTGACTTTAATAAGTGTGAATGAAGAGTTCTTGAGTTAGAATATTCCGTCAAATTCTTGCACACGGCACATGGACAGCACATGAAACCGTGCCTCTTATTTGACTCGGCCACACTTAAGAAATAGTGCACGCCATTAATGAACTCTTCGGAGCGCCGATCGGCATTATACATCCAATTACGTGTTACCATCTGCACTAAATATAACATATATATTATGAAAAAAATGCACACATATAGTTTCTCATCTGTAATACCCGATTTCAAGGACAAAACCAGATATGCACCATATGTGAGTCTTAGAGGTCCAATCTCACATATAGCTACAAATAAGGGGTAATATCAAAAGACAATGCATAAATATATAACGCACTTAGTATAAAAGAGATAACCTTTGATAGCAAACATCGGATAAACAACTCCAAACTTCGGGTATTAACTTCACTCTACAGGATCAAACTGACTGGTTGATCGCAAGCCTAAACTTCTCATGAAGGGTGGGGGAGATAGCAAGAGTGAGTCCATATCGAACTCCACAAGTATAGCAACTAGATTGTATAGCTCCCATAATCTCATGATCAATGTGACATAAATAATGTAAAGCATTAAACAATAAACAATGAGCATATTTAACACACAAGATTCATCACCCTTAATGTAGATGTCCCCAAGGCCGCTCCTGACCGTGAGCTCGGCTAGTATACTAGTTTTAACACTCTGCAGAGGTTGTACATCTTTACCCATGAGTCATGATTTACCCTTTCGCCCGAGGCCCGTCGACCTCTTAACCCACTACCAAGGAAGGTCGGCAGGGATCACTATGAAGCCTTTCAAAAGTTCGTCTAACATGTTAGGGCCGCAAGGTTTCCTTTGCGAGCAGATATAGATACCCCCCTTCCGAATGGCACAATGACGCGCAGCCTATACACATAGGGACAGGGGCTCGCACTATACCCGTGTCGGTTCAGCCCCTCCGCCCTTTCGGGTAACCTCTAACAAGCTAGAAAAGGTCTTCATACTGAGCTAAAGCCAGAGCCATTATAGCCCTCATGGTTGCACTGTTGTCCCGGGTGATCACGTACAGACAAATCATCAAGTGGCTAAAAAGTCATTTTTATCATTTATTACTTAACATTAATCTAGTCACAGGATCATAGTCACAGAAATAAAACCCAAATGCTATACTTGCCTTGAGCTTAGATCCTTCTTCAAGTTCAAACCTTCAAAGAACTGCTTCTAGGTCACACGTATATCTCACCGACTGGACAAGATCATAAGGCACCACACAAGCATCCGAACAAACATGCATAGCAAACATAATAAATTTAGAACAATACACCAATCAATAGAAAGGTTTAAAAACTAATCTACGCATTGCTACGAGCACCCAGAAATACAAAATAAATTATTTTAGCTTTATTTTCAAAGAAGCAGAATTTAGGGTGTTACATCATCTTATTGCACAACATGTCTAAGATACATAGTTGATTAATTTAGGAAAGCTTGGCTACAACAAATACAATCGCAACTAGCACTAAAAAAACCAAAACTAAAATGCACTTAAGCAACATAATTAGTTCGCGTCCGATCCCAACTATAATAGATAGATCATTCGCTTGATCAACATCATTGAACTCCTTTCGTCGGCTCACTGCCTCACCACCTTCAGCCTCAACCACCAGTGCAAAAGATTTCTTAATGTGTTCAATGTATTCTTCCTCCCAGTACCAACCTGTACATCCGCCGGTACCGTCCCACTGAAATTAAAAGAGAGAATCAAAAGTTTAATTAATATCATTTAAAAAAATGCACATATATAAGCAAATGTCTGGAAATAACTCACATTACGATCTAGACACTTGTAGAATATACGACCCTTGTTTACTCCCTCTTTCGACACTTTGTACTCCATCAAAATCTTCTGCCCACACTTGCCACAAGTAATGAGAGGGAGTTCCGGACGGTATCGCTTTTGAACCCGTTGAGAGACCAAAGACCCGGTCACGGTTGCCATCTACTATCCATACTCAATTTTTAAACAATTATAAATTCCACATTTACTAGTAAACATGTATGATACAATGGACATTATATGTAGTAATAAAAATAAATCAAGTGATATCAACAAACCAATTAATTTGAACTATCCTACTTTCTAAGATCATAAAAATATACTATAATTCATTCTTGCAAACTACATTAATACTAGGTCAACCATGAAATACGATATATATATATATATATATATATATATATATATATATATATATATATATATATATATATATATATATATATATACTAATTCATGTGAATGATTCAAAATAACAACGTGGATTTGAGCTAAAAATAATGCGAACATCACAAGCCAAAAACAACATGAAAAGACAAGAAAGACAAAAGTTAGTCACCTCCAAGCACGAAGAGACGATGATGGAGTCGAAGAAGATCAACGATGGGCGTTGGAGATGAAGAACAAATGAAGAACAAGCAAGAAGAAGCTCCAAGAACAACAACGGTGCTCTCGGTTTCAAATGGGCAGAGGGGAGGAGGGAGCCGGCCTATAAACCGGAACTTTAGCACCGGTTCAGGGCAAAAACCGATGTTAAAGGGTTACCCTTTAGCACCGGTTTGTAAAAAAACCGGTGCTAAAGGGTTTGCCTCGGACCGTGGCTCTGGCCGGTGCTAAAGGGTATCTGCCCCGACAGCACCTGTCAGTAGCCGTTGGGCAGGACCCTTTAGCACCGGTTCGTGACCCAGGGCCGCAAAATGGCCGAGGTTTTTGGCCATTTTGGGCATCGACCAATGCCTCATTCTGTAGTAGTGCTAGTGCTGCAGTTCACACTCACTAATGCGGAAGGGGAGACATGTAGTTTTCATAATACAAAAATGGCATGACTAGTATTTAGATAACTCTCACAAGCATTCCAGGTAACTAGTAGCATTCAAGTAACTAATAGCATCAGGTAATTGAGAAAAAAAATCCTAGAAAAAATTCACAAGAAAGAAAGTTGTTATTCAGTTAGAGGTTGTCATAGCTTTCTAAAAAATAGCAACAGTTACAAAGAAAATTCTATCATCACGAACTGAGTTTCTGCTTTCGCCCAAGCCAGTTGAAGATACACTGAACACAGCACACACTATTTCACTAGAAAGCAAGTAATTTACTCTACAAGTGAACTCATGCAAATCTCAGGACACCACACGCGCTCCAGATCCACCGAGCATCTTATCCGTGAAATTACTGGTAGCAAGCTACCTAGCAAGAGGTTCACCGCGGCCAGCGCGGAGCTTGCTGGTGCGCAGCCCGCAGTGTGACGGAGCTGGCCGTGCGTCCCATGGCAGCAGGGCGAAGGTCGTCGCGCGCAACCTGCAGCGTGGCTCGCGGCGGCCGCGGCGGAGGTTGCCGCGCGCAGCCCACGGCGCGGTGGAGCTCGACCCCGCTGCTTGCGGTAGCCAGAGCACACAGCATCCTCCAACGCGCGCGTATACTAGATTTTGCGTGCACCCGTGCGGGATCCGCATCCGTCGTCGACGATAAGATGACTCCTACAGCGCTGCTTTAGCCCACGATTCAACCTCGGAGCACAGGCCCTTGCTGTCCCCTCGCGAGGCGACGGGATGACCGTCTCCAAGGCATTTGAGGGTGGTTTTTGCAAAAACGGCAACCTAGAGACGACGAAAGGGACGCCGTTGTACATGCCCTTAGTGTGCAGCCCACTTCTGCACTGCATGCACATACGTTCGAATAAACTTTATATATAACATATAATTAATTAACACCATTTCTAGCGAACCAATGCAATCATCCTCTCTATCATGGATGGTTGAGGATTTGTTGTAAACTACCGAACACAGCTGACGATGATCGACTCATGCAGCTGGTGATAGCATACATCACAAAACAGCACCACCAGTCGTCTCTTCTACCTTGTCGTGCACGCCCAATTAAAACGTGGCCAAAATGCACTGCTACATATATATAAACATGCCTGCGCACCCGGGGAGGCTAAATCAAATGTGTGTAGTCTAGTGTGCCATGAGGTCTCTTCTCCACACCACCAATAACACCAAGCAGCAGCGCTGCAGCAGCAGATGCTTCATCGTGTCCCTTCTCCTGGTCCTGGCAGGTCTCGTAGCTTGGGACGTGTATCTCAGCCTCCCAAACCGACGGAACCTTCTTCCATTCCCCCCCAAGCCGCTGCTGTCTCGCAGACCCAGCACCAGACAGCGAGGAGGCGGTGACGACGACGGCAGCTGTGACATTTTCAGGGGCGAGTGGGTGCCGGACCCGGACGCACCCTACTACACCAACGACACCTGCAAGGTGATCCACGAGCACTACGACTGCATCAGGTACGGCAAGCCCGACCTGGGCTTCGTCAACTGGCGGTGGCGCCCTGACGGCTGCGACCTGCCCCGCTTCAACCCATGGCGCTTCCTCCACATGATGAGGGGCAAGTCCCTTGCCTTCGTCGGCGACTCCCTCGGCAGGAACCAAAAGGACTCCCTCATCTGCCTCTTGACAAGAGTGAGTTCATCTCCATCGCTCGTCGATCTCGATCGATCGATAGCTCATCGCCGATCTACTAGCTAGCTGTATATTGAGATCATGCATATATGTGATGATGCAGGCCGCGGAGCCTACGACAACGACCTGGCTTAGCAGCAAGCACACCGTGTACTACTACGGCGACTACAACTTCACCTTGTCCCACTTCTGGGCGCCATACCTTGTCCGGCACGAGCAGATCGACGAGGACGGGCCAGCGCACACGGGCCTCTGGAACCTCTACCTCGACGAGCCGGACGACGTGTGGGCGGCGCACGTCGCGGAGTTGGACTACGTCGTGGTGTCGGCGTCGAGCTGGTTCTACCGCCCGTCCATGCTGTACGAGGCAGGGCGGCTCGTCGGCTGCCACTACTGCAAGCTGCCCAACGTGACGGACCTCACGCTGCGCTACGCGCTGCGCATGGCCACGCGAACCGCGCTGCGGGCGCTGTCCGGCGGCGGCGCCGCCGCCGACGACGGCGGCCGCCGGTTCTTCCGCGGCACGGCGCTGCTGCGCACCGTGGACCCGTCGCAGTACGAGGGCGGGGAGTGGAACGGGGATGGCGACTGCGTCCGGACGGCGCCGTACGGGCGTGGCGAGAAGAGTGTCGAGGGCTTCGAGCGTGATTTCCGCGCGCTGCAGGTGGAGGAGTTGGCGTCGGCGGCGAAGGCGGCGACGGACAGTGGCGGCAAGGTGAGGATGCTGCTGATGGACACGACGGAAGCCATGGTGCTGCGTGCGGACGCGCACCCGAGCAAGTACCGGGGATGGACGCCGGAGAAGCACTTCACCCTGCACAACGACTGCGTGCACTGGTGCCTGCCCGGGGCCATTGATACTTGGAACGACATGCTGCTCCATATGTTGAAATAGATGATCATCAATCATTTGAACAACTAATAAACGCCAACCCAGTGTGACTGTGTAAAGTGTGTACTATATTTTTTTGATGAATAAGTGTGTACTATATGGCAGTTCGTACATAATGTACGATCATCGGATGGATATATGGGATACATACAGATAAACACACGTTGTAAGATTGAATGTTCAGGACTACTTCAGCATTACTTTCAGCGAAAAAAACAGTATTTTCCTCTCATAATATTTCAACATCAACCTGATCAGTATAAGCCAAAATTTCGCTGCGGACGACGGTGGTTGTCGAGGTGAGCACTGCTGGGGTAGCCTGAAGCCACGGCAGATGCGGACGCTAGCGGCTGCCGGAGGTGACCGCAGCGGGGGTCGGCCGAAGGGCGGGGACGAAGACGGCAACACCTCCGAGCGGTTAGATGCGGCGGCGCTGCCTCTAGGCGGCTGGACGTGGCGCGCATGGACGTGGTAGTGGATGAAGGTTCAAGGGTCGATATGGTTTTTTTTTTTTTTGTTAGGACAGACCCAGGGCGGTCAGCACGGACAGGAGGCGGCTTGTGCAGGGGCAAGCCCGATGGGGGGAAAGGAGGTGACGTGGCGCGCTGGGGTCGCGTTTCTGTATACATGAACAAAGGGGCCCGAGGCAGTCAGTGGGGGCAGGAGTCGGCTTGGTGCAAAGGCAGGCCCGATGGGGGGAAAGCAGTCGATCGAGGCGAAGGAGGTGACATGGCGCGCTGGGTCACGTTTCTGTATATACAGGAAAAGTGATCGGTTCATGACCGATTCTATTCATGGTGCTTCTTAGTTCGATTACTAGCACTAGCCAAATATACACTAATATATATAAGACCCAATACACATGACATACTTCAACAGTCCCTCCTCAATCATAACTTAAACAAGTTGAGATTGTTTCTAAATTCATGTAGCTTGTTAACTAATTGAGCTTCGTTAAACCCAATGGCCACTTGATCATCGCGCTAGATATGATTCTGATATTTTGCAGCTTCTTACAAACACATTCTGTTACAAATTGATAGTCTACTTCAATATTCTTGGTCCTAGCATGGAACACGGGATTAACCGACAAATATATTGCACCAATATTATTATACCAAAGACTCATTAATTAAGTAATGTTTGCAGCCAAAATACTTCTGTTGTTGCATTAGCAAAGAGCCTTACTCTACTTCAGTGCTAGACTTGGAAAGAGTTGCCTGTTTCCAAGCACTTGAAGATATAAGTTTTGATCCCAAATAAATAGAAAATCTCCCTGTAGATCTTCTATCATCGTATCATCCAACCCAATTAGCATTAGAAAAGACACAACCAAGTATCGAGTTTGGATACAAAAATTTTTAAACCAAAATCAATAGTGGCACTTATTAGAGCAAGGCAATATAGTAGGCTCCTAGCTGTAAGGTTTTTCACAGTATTCTTGCAGCTCACTCATATAGTGGTTAGTTCATCACTATTAATAAATGGTTCACTTGTCTTTCTCACAAACTTTTTTGGTTCTTGTGCCTGAGCCGGCTTTACAACCCACTTCTACTATCTCTCCTCTCTTCTTTTCTCCACATCGATATTTAGCCGGCTTACAGCCTGCTGTTATATTTGCTCTTATATAACACAAAATTCGCTTAACGGAAATATAGTGATTACATAGGACAATAATGAAGATATGGACATACTTTATTGACTGCAAAAGCAATGTCCAGACAAGTGAAGATTTTTTTTTGAGACAAGGAATCTTCCTCATTTTCATTGAAATCAACGGAAACGAGTGAAGAGTTATTGCAACCCACCAACAATACTTCGATATCTTAGAGCAGTGTTTGTGTCCAAAAGATCTCCCACATTAGCGAGCGACAAGCTTTTCTAAAAGGGACATGGGAGTATAGACTGCCTTACAATCTTTCAAGCTAGCTCGATACAACACAATTCCCGTGCGTATTTGGACCGCGTAAGAGCAATAGCTCACCAGAAGAGGCCGATACTTCAATTCCAATAAAATAATGTATGTAGGGGACCAAGATCCTTAAGTGCAAAATCGTCACAGAGCTTGCCCAATAATATTACAACTGCCTTATTGCTAGAACTGAATACACCAATACTACTCTCTCTATCCTAGTATATAAGGCGTAACCACCTCTAGTTCAAACACCAAAAATACATTTAATTCTCTCTTTGAACACTACAAGATGTATGTGTAGCTAGAGAAAACATGCCTTATATTATGGGATATGAATAAAAAGTGATTACGCCTTTAATTATATATTAGAATGGAAGGAGTATTGTCAACATATACTAAAAAAGTTAGATAACAATATCACCTTGCTTGAAGAAGAAAGAGAAGTGTCAGTTTTTTTCTTGAATATGCAAAAGGTTTGTGCATCATTATATTAAGATTGAGAAATAGTGAAAGTTACAATGACGCGTCACGAATGGCACACTAGAGGGAAAAGTGTTTTGTAATTGGCTCTGCCCTCCCTAACAGAAGGAGAACATGAGCTATTGCTCACTAATCATGCTACCTAGCCATTGCTGCGATAAAGGCACGCCGCGCCCCTTGCGTGTGGCGCCTTGGCCCTCTCCCTGTGGGTCCGGGAAGAGGTTGTTGCATCACCTCAGGATGTGAGGGGTTGAGCTGGTCCATGAAAATGCTGTCATAGGGATTTGGCTTTCGTGAAAGGCCTCGTTTTCCCGTTGATGAATCCCATCTGCTTGATCATCAGCATAGCGACTATTTTGAAGCATGAAAACCATGCTTTTGAAGTTTGTGGCTGAACCGAGAATATAGGTTCGAGGGCCATAGACGAGAGACTTATCGAGCTTACACACATAATGCGGTAAGATTTTATCTTTCTACCCAGGGGGTTATCGTTATCTCATGTAAACATCCTCCTCTAGCACATTTGAAAACGCGTTCTAAACATCTAGTTGGTGAATAAAACAGGTACTGACAGCACAAGCCTAATAGTAGCAAGTAATACCCAGCAAAGTCCGACACAGTGAATGAAATAAAACCTGAATGTCGGTGTCTCACTCTCAGAGCCGTCACTGTCATCATTTGGTGCAGTACTTGCTTGTGGTAGCAGGTCCACCTGTCCTCAGATATCGTTGATACATCTGGAAACTTTGGAAGCACATGCGCAATGAAGCTGTAAACATGCGCAATGCGCAAGTGCAGCAGGTTGCAAGCAAGCAGATATGTGTATGTCACGCGATATGCTTGTACTCTGCATCTCTTAATTAAGATCCATATCAGGTAGTGTGCTAGAACAAGCAGCTTCATAAGAACAGATTATTCTCAGGACCAAATGAGATATACATTTGGTAGAGGAATTCAGTACAAATGACAGCATGGATTCCATAGAGAGACAAGAATTAGCTTTATAGTGCTTTATACTGCTTATTATGTACTCCTATATGAAGAGCACCCGGTAGGGAGACAGCGTTGTTGTTTTTTTTAACATGGGAGAGTGTTGTTATAAGTGAATTGTCCACCTTTCTTTACTAGGCCTTGTTTAGTTCGCAAAAATTTTCAAGATTCCCCGTCAAATCGAATCTTTGGTCGCATGCATGGAACATTAAATATGGACAAAAATAAAAACTAACTGCACAGCTACCTGTAATTTGTGAGACGAATCTTTTGAGCCTAGTTACTCTGTGATTGGACAATGTTTGTCAAATAAAAACGAAATGCTACAGTACCCAAAACAAAAATTTTGCGAACTAAACAAAGCCTTAATTAGCTTAAGTTTTTTTAGTTAGAAAGGCTTTTAATTAGAACTAGTCGCGGTGCATGCAGCTTAATTAATAACTATATTTTTCTTTCAAAAAGTTACCAAAAACATATAACCATATCAACAGTTCAAAAATTAAACGCAGATTGATGCAACCCAATATGAACTAATAAGTCCGATTCCTGCTTTAGTTTCCTCCCCAAAAAAATAGCAGAAACATAGAATAATCATATCAACCAGTATCAACAGTTCAAAAATTAAATGCAGATTGATGCAACTAAATATGAACTAATAAGTCCGATTCCTGCTTTAGTTTCCTCCCAAAAAAATAGCAGAAACATAGAATAATCATATCAACCAGTAAAAAAGATACATATTTAATTTACTCAGTCAGAACACACACAACGCCCACACACGTCACACTGCACTCTAAAAAATACTCCCTCCATCCCAAATTGTAAGTCATTCCAAGAATCTTGGAGAGTTAAAGCATTTTCGCGTTTGACCAAAATTATAGAGTGAAATACTAAGATTTGTAACGTAAAGTGAGTATACTATGAAAATATAATTAAGAAACAATCTAATGATATTTAGTTGGTATCATAATAATAATTATTTTATCATATAAATTTGGTCAAACTTTGAAAAGTTTGACTCTCCAAAATTCTTAGAATGACTTACAATTTGGGATGGAGGGAGAAGTAAGTTAAACTGAGGCGTACGTCACAACTAGATTGCCCAGTGCAAGTTCTCTAGGTATCTGAAAGGATGGAGGATTGCTAATTGAATTGCTTGCATGCATCATCCTTATGAGTAGATAATGCTGATCAAGATCATCGTGAACAGTGGGTTCCAAGCAAGCAGTATGTCACGCGATATGCTTGTAACCCTGCATCTCTTAATTATAAGATCCATATCCAGTTATTAGTGTGCTAGCACTACCAGCTTCATAAGAACAAAACTATTCTCATGAACAAATGAGATGTGTATTTGGTGAAGACAAACTCGGTACAAATGACATGGATCCCATATGTAGACGACAAATTGAAAAAGAACAACCGTCTAAGACCACTACAGCAGAAATGCTCGTCCTAGTGATCACCTATATGGAAGATATTTTCTTTCGTTGGTACCACCAGGCATGAGAGATAATTTATTTAATATAGCATTATTTCACCAATTTTATATCTGGCAGTTGGTAAATATCGATTAGAGCATAAAAAATAGTTATGTGCTTATCTAGAGCTGCACAAGTGTACGAAAAATAGTGTTTTTGTTCAGTTGTTTTTTAGATCACGTTTTTGTTCAGTTGTGAGACACCAAAAAGATGTTGCGAGATGTGAGCTATAGAAATTAAAAGCTGCTCTGAGCTATGTGATGTGAAAATGTTATGAGCTATTTGGTTGAAACAACTATTAAACCCATCACCCTTTGAAACAACTATGAAATATGTCTCTCTATTTTCACCCATTTGAAAAAGCTAAAAGTCAGAAGCCAAAAGCAAGGTCTACAGTACTAAAAAACAATTTTCAACAATTATACGCTTTTTTGGTTAGAGGCGGCTCCTGATTGAGTCGTCTCTAGTGTCTTGCAAAAGAAGTCACCTCTGATTGTCACCACAGCCGTCCAATGTGCCAAAGGATTATTTTTAAAACGGTTGGAATGATATAAATAGATCCCTCTATCAAATAGAGTTTTTGGCCTAAGTTCATTGAATGACCTAGCAATGAGCCTTTTGACTACATGTGTCTTGCCCATAGTGGCTAGCCATTGGATCAACAACAGTGTCAGTGAATGCTCCAACAGTCAAGAACCAATGCAACTAAGCCAAAAAATCGTGCCAAGTCTCTTTATGGCCTATTTCTAGAAATCATTTCGAGAGGTTGGGCTCTTTACGACACCTCTCTAGGAATCATTTTTTAGAGGTGAGCTACTTTATGGCCCATATCTCTAGAAATAAAAAAGAAATCAATATTTAGTTTTTAAATAGATATTTGCTTGTAAAAGATATTTGCTCCTATAAACGATGTCAAATTTAAATATTGTAAACTAAAAAGTTTTATATCTCAACGGGTACTACAACACTTTTATAATGGTGTCTGTATATATCCGAGGTCTCTTGAAAATTTAAAAAAATTGAGTTTAAATATCTAAGAACTTATAACGGGTATTTGGGCCACTAAAAAATCTGAAATGAAATAGTTGTTATCTACAATATATTTCATTGAGCTCTACAATTTTGGTATAAAGCATGTCTTCATCTAAACTCATTTCAGAATGTTATAAAATTATTTTAGAACAACGATTTCTATAGATAGGTCACCTTACTAAACATCGTCTTCGAAAAATATTTTCTATATGTGGTTCGGTTCCTAATGTGGGTCTATTTCTAAAAATTCTCTACTTGTTGATATTACAAATCACACCCTAGAAATTAATTTTTAAAGGTGGTTCATAACTCATAAGAGGCCTGAGCCCCCTCCCTCCTCTGTTCGCTGGACTTTCGAAACCACGTGTGACAAAAAGTATTAGAGACGGCCACATCTCTAGAAATTATGTTTAATTTATAGTACGTAGTGCATGGCTGCCAAACTGTGACTCATGCATGGTGACGGGGACTTACGAATAACCTTAGTACAATAGTGGCTAGAGACTAACCGATGGAATTTAGTGCTCGAGTGTATTAGGCTACCAGCCCACGCGTGAAGCGCATCATGGAACTTAATTGATGAGCTCATTTTTGTAGTGGACAACTAAGCATGTGTATATAAAATTCATGCATAATTTGGTGGGATAGGAATAAAATATTGCCACCAGTTGCAAAAAAAAAAGAAAATGTGACAATAGGCTAGGATAAGTATGAAAACCAATGCAAGTATAAATAAAGTTAATTAAAGCCGATCGAATCAGAAATCAGCAACTGTGGGCGAATGACCAATCCAGCAATCCTCCATATATAGGGGGTTGCATCCAAACAGCATCCTTCTTGTCAAGAACAATGCAATAGGGCTTGACCAGTAGTGAGACTATGTCGACGACATATATAACCAAGAACAATGTCTATGGCACCTCTGATGACAAGGAATCGAGGAAAGATGTGAAGAAGTCGGCTAGTGTCGAGAGATTGTTGCTTGTCCGGACCACAAAACTTTCTACAATTACCATCAAGCTATACAGGTAATAATAATAGTAACACATTTATTCAAACATGTTGGTGTTTGTATCAACAACTACAAGCTGTGGGTTTTCATAATTAGAAATAGAGGGGACTTGCTTTCATATTTCTTTAATAGATTCCATCAAAACTGTATTTATAGAAGTCTCTCAGGGAGGCAGGGGCACATTTGGTTAAAAGTAAACTATATACTCTCTATCAGTGTCAAATGTGTACGTAGTTTTGGACTTGCTCTAAGTCAAATTTTTCTAACTTTGACTGAGTTTATTTAAAAATATATTAACATCTAAAATATCAAATAAATGTATAATAAAAAATATTCATGAGTGTTGTGTCTAATTAATCTCATTTTGATGTTATAAATATGTTTGTGCACGTGTCAGAAGACTGATCAAAATTGAAGAAGTTTGACTTCAAAGAAAACTAAAACATCTTATAATTTGAGTATTTTTTTTAATTTTTATCTATTTTTTAAACCTATTTCACATCTAGACCACTGGAGATTCTAATTGCAGAAATATTACACAGCACCAAAAATATACAGAATATAAACAACACCAAGGATATATAAGTAAGGGCAAGGGATAGCGCTTGCATGATATATAGGGAAAGAGCTTATCATCTTCACTAGATCTCTTATATTGCATCACTAATAAGTTATTTTAAGAGAGTATCTTAAAATCAATTTAGGATATAAGAGAGCATATTGTAGCAGATTACACAAAATCTATCTCTTATATTTCTTTAGAGATGGAGAATTGTCTCCTTTATTTAGGAGAAATGATGTTTCTTTTATGAGTTCTCCTAAAAATTATAGATATAAGAGCTCATGGTTGTATGGATCAACATGAGCTAATTATGGGCTAATGGATTCTAACCACCAATTAACCTTTATTAGCTCTTATTAGCCTAGAATTATCTCACATTTAGGATTTTTAATTGGTACCCAAAATCAGGGTCTAATGATTAGCTCCCTGATCCAAACACACCTGATACAACACTTTTATCTCCTAAAATGCTACTTTTTAGGTATAAGAGAGTGGATACAAAATCTTGTGGACATGCCCTTATAGGCATGTGCATATACACAACACCATTACATCAAAACTCATGGCGCCATGCTAGGGTGTAGTACTTTTATATATGATAGGTAGATAACCTGCACAAATGCATTCTACTTAATCCCTCTGTTCTGAAATATAAAGCATTCAAAATTTGTTCCAAATTATAAGGTGTTTTAGATGAATATTAACTTAGCACCCATCACATGCATAACTACCATTAATGTCTATCATCAGGTTTAAAATATGGTAAGAACAAGTTATCTCTATATAGTTATTATAGGGTTACACATGTGCCATTTCTCAATTGTTTTATTTTATAATTTGTAATAAAATTTCTAGAGCACCTTGTATTTCATGACGGATGGAGTAACCTTTTTTCACCGCTAAAATATATTAATAGACAATTCTGAAATTTGGTCATACTAGGCGAAGTTACAACACGTGTACGTTCTATTTTGCTAGCATTCACACTAATAATGAGCATTCACACTAATAAACTCTATACCTACTGAGTTATTTAATTTCTGATCAGGCAAACAAAATTATGTGCCGTGATTATTTAGCATTTTTTACGGCTCAATTTGTCATCAAATTCTCCCCACTTTATCTTAAAATTATTGGAAGTGAATTCGATAAACTTTTACTTTCTAACACCATAACATGCATTATATTTCAGGAAACTAATAAGGTCTTTAAATTACAGTATAGAGACGAGATTTTGTACAAAACTCTTTGTTTGATGAAATTTAATGCAAGACTCTTCATACGAAACAATGGGTGCTTCTTTAATACAGGGTATCATGCTATTAAAGAAGCAAGTGAAATTAGAAAAATGATAAATGAAAAAGAAAGCGTCGTGTGCATGCATGGTCATGTGATTGTTTTAGGTAAGCAAGGAGACAAAAAAAATAAGGGAGTTGTTAGGCTAGTCTCAATACATGTTTCATGAGAGTATCATGTACATTAATATGGTGCCACATAAAACAAAATTGCTGACTTGGTAGGGTCATTAAATGAAGGAGTTTCATAAGATGAGAGAAGAGTTTCATCCCATAAAACTCATATGGCTCAGTTTATAGTTTTGACAACTGTGTCATGAAACTATGCATTAAGACTGACCTTATAAGGCGAAAAAATAACCTGGAGAGTTGTTATATTGTTGTGTCTGAATTTTCAATTGATTTTAGACGACAATCTTATACAACCAACTCGAGTACATCCGGAGAGATCTCGTGCAGTTTAGTGCAGCGAAGGCCCACAAAATTTTAGCCTTTATCTTTACAATTGATTAATTCAACATTTGTAGAGAGTTTACTTGCATGTTTGTTAACAAAAATCAATTTAACATACAAATCTTATTCTTCAACTCTAAGTAACAATGAATTTTTTTTTAGAAATCACGGTACAAATGCAGAGGCTCATACATACATGAATACTTTATGAACATAAGCACCTACTCTTGCTGTGTACATATATAAATATATACATGATTATGTCTAAATATATAGTAAAAAACTATATATATTAAAAAATACAATATCTTATAATTTGGAACAGAGGGAGTAATAGATAAGGTAACATTTCACGGACTGTAAATTATCAAAAGGGTTCTTTTAAAACCATTATCAAAGTGGTTTCTATTAAAAACAAGTAAATAAGGTAGCACTTAATATAAAAATTACTAAAAGTCGTGTGTAAAAATTACTAAAAGTCTTGTGACAAACATAGGCAACTAAGTGGCGAAAACCATGCATATGGTGTTTGTAGGCTCATGATAATCGTCCGGATGGGCATCTTCGTGATGTTCTTCAAGTGGCGAATCAGCACTGCTCTTGCCATGATTAGCTCCACAGGCACCGATGACAAAAGTACAGTTCTTGGCATGTGGATGGTGTCCATCGCCGGGGAGCTCTGGTTTGCCCTGATGTGGGTGCTGGACCAGCTGCCCAAGATGCAGCCTGTCCGGCGCACCGTCTACGTCAGTGCACTCGATGAGTCGATGCTTCCGGCCATGGATGTATTCGTGACCACCGCCGACACCGAGAAGGAGCCGCCGCTGGTGACCGTGAACACCATCCTCTCCATCCTCGCGGCGGACTACCCCGCCGAAAAGCTCACTTGCTACGTCTCCGACGACGGTGGCGCTCAGATCACGCGCGACACGGTCGCCGAGGCTGCCCGGTTCGCTGGACTGTGGGTGCCGTTCTGCCGGAAGCACGCGGTGGAGCCGAGGAACCCAGAGGCCTACTTCAGCCCCGGCGCCGCCGCCAGTAATGGCGTCGTCAAGGCGAGGAGGGGTGACTATAAGGGAAGGGCGTGGCCGGAGCTGGCAAGGGACCGGCGGCGCGTGCGCCGGGAGTACGAAGAGCTGCGGCTGCGGATCGACGCTCTGCAAGCCGGAGACTTGCGGCGCCAGCAGCGGTCGACGTCGTCGCTGGCCGATGGAAGCTGCTGGCGGCGTGGCACCGCGGAAGATCATGCCGGAGCTGTCGAATTGGTACTCGATACTCCCGGCAGCACACCAGAACTTGGTGCCATCAGCGCCGTCGGTGGTGTCGGCAATCATCTGGACCTCAGCACCGTCGACGTGCGGGTTCCAGCGCTCGTGTACATGTGCCGGGAGAAGCGCCGCGGCCGCGTGCACCACGGCAAGGCCGGCGCCATGAACGCGCTGCTCCGTGCCTCGGCCGTGCTCTCCAACGCGCCCTTCCTCCTCAACCTTGACTGCGACCACTACGTGAACAACTCGCAGGCTCTCCGCGCCGGCGTCTGCCACCTGCTCGACGGCGAGGAGGGCAGCGACGTGGCGTTCGTCCAGTTCCCGCAGCGCTTCGACGGCGTCGACCCCGCCGACCGGTACGCCAACCACAACCGCGTCTTCTTCGACTGCACTGAACTCGGTCTCGACGGCCTTCAGGGACCCATCTACGTCGGAACCGGCTGCATCTTTCGCCGGGCGGCGCTATACGGCGTCGAACCGCCGCTCTGGAGACCACACGGCGACGACGCTGGCAAGGGCACTGAAGCCGACAAGTTGGCCGTGTCGACGCCGTTCCTTCGCTCGGTTCATGCGGTCCTGATGAACCAGCCGGAGTCGGAGGCGGAGCAATGGAACACGGTCGTTAGTATTTCACCACCAGCGTCCTCGTCGTTCGATGCGGCTGCCGTCGTCGAGGCAACGGCGCTCGTCTCGTGCGGCTACGAGGACGGGACGGCGTGGGGCCGTGACATCGGCTGGATGTACGGCAGCGTGACAGAGGACGTGGCCACGAGCTTCTGCATGCACCGGCGAGGGTGGCGCTCCGCCTACTGCGCCACCGCGCCGGACGCGTTCCGCGGCACGGCGCCCATCAACCTCACAGACCGGCTGTACCAGGTGCTCCGGTGGGCGGCGGGCTCCCTGGAGATACTCTTCTCCCGCAACAACGCCCTCCTCGCCGGCGGCGGCCGGCTGCACCCGCTGCAGCGCCTGGCGTACCTCAACACCACGGTGTACCCGTTCACCTCCATCTTTCTCATAGCCTACTGCGGCCTCTTCCCGGCGATCCAGCTCGTGACCGGGACCGGGACCGGGAAGGACGCCGCCACCACCGGCGGCGGCGCCTTCTTCTCAATAATCATCAGGCCGCCGTCTGCCACGTACATCGCCTTTGTGGCGGCTCTGATGCTGACGCTCGCGATGGTGGCCGTCCTGGAGGCGAGGTGGTCCGGCATAGCGTTGGTCGACTGGTGGCGGAACCAGCAGTTCTGGATGGTGTCTGCGACGAGCGCATACCTGGCGGCGGCGGTGCAGGTGGCGCTCAAGGTCGCGGCCGGGAAGGAGATATCGTTCAAGTTGACGTCCAAGCAGCGTGCGACGGCGAGCAATGGTGCGGCCAGTGTGAAAGACAGGTTCGCTGAGCTCTACGCCGTGAGGTGGACGGTGCTGATGGTCCCGACGGCCATGGTGCTAGCGGTGAACCTGACGTCCATGGTTGCAGCGATGATGGAAGGGGGGTCGTGGAGGGATGCCGGCCCAATGGAGGTGTTCGCTTTGGCGTTCAACGCGTACGTGGTGGTGCATCTCTACCCCTTCGCCCTGGGGCTCATGGGTCGCTGGAGCAACACGTTGAGCCCCGTGCTTGTCGCATTCTTCACCGTTCGATTACTTTGCTTCGTCCTCTATGTACGCATACTTTAAGTTTCTTCTGTACTTTAATATGCCTGCTATTTGACTGATGACTAGCAAATTTTGAAATACAACAGCTGTGCGTGAACTACTCTCCGGCCGGTTATTACTATATCTATATTAGATATATGTCTGTGTGTTGTACAAGGCAAAGTTTTTTCATGTCTACGACAATGCATGTGGCTATAGCTTATAGTTTAGACGAACGAAATCTATAAATCTAATTACATAAAAAAACATTTCAAGATCTTTACTACAAAAGGTGTTTGTCCGCGTTGTTACGCGTGAATAATACATTTTAAAAGTTATCATTTTCTCCTCCTTTATGCATTTTAAAAGTCGTAGTTTTTCACTCCCCTCCTTCATTATTGTTTCCAACCGAGAAGTTGAATTGGACTGTTGATTGGAAACTAATCATCTAATCTAGACTATCAAGTTCTTTTATTGTTAAGGGCCTGTTTAGATTTGAAATATTTTGACCTAAAGAGAAAAATTTTGAAATTGGGGCCTGAGAACTAAACGGGGCTAAAAAATTTTGGGACCAAAATTTTGGACATCTGCTACTATGCACGCACTCCTATGCAAACCCACTAATGACAACTACAACTGCATGCAGCCCAAGTTGTGTCAGAAAAAAATTTGTCAAACTAAACATCTAAAATTTTTCGCGTGCGTCAGACTTCTAAACTGACCAAAAAATTTCAAATCTAAACAAGGCCTAAATCAACCAATGTCAAGCCGAAACCAACACATGCTCCATCTTCTACAGCTAAAAATTACAAAGCAATATCGGCTGCCCTGCTGCCTTGTTCCACCCCCAACTAAGCTTAAGCTTCGCCCAACCTCATCTCGTCATTTCCCCATGCACTACTGGACGCGCCCTCTTTGCCGAGGGCCAGAAGCCCTCGGCAAAGGCCCAAAAGCCCTCGGCAAAGGCTTTGCCGAGGGTGGCTCTCGGCAAAGGACTCTCGTGAAATTTTTAGTCGGCAAAGATGGTCTTTGTCGAGGGCCGTTTATCGGGCATTCGGCAAAGCCTTTGCCGAGGGCTAACATGGGCGTCGTTTCTCGGGATGGAGTCTTTGCCGAGGGCCTCTACCTCCGGCCCTCGGCAAAGAAATTGAGCAGAATTTTTTTTCAAAAAATTCTTTGCCGAGGGCTACAGAGAGGCTCTCGGCAAAGACCCACTCTTTGCCGAGGGTCTCCTCTAGCGGCTCTCGGCAAAGAAAATGACCAGATTTTTTTTAAAAAAATTCTTTGCCGAGGGCTACAAAGAGGCCCTCGGCAAAGAATGTACGCAGAAATTTTTCTCTAAATTTCTTTGCCGAGGGCTATGGCTAAGGCCCTCGGCAAAGAGAGAAAATTTTATTTTTAATTTGTTATATATATATATATATCAACCATCACATATGTATATCACGCATAATCCAATTTCTCACAATATATCACAACCATAATTATGAACCACAAATCATAATATCACAACCATATTATAAGTCTCAGCATGTTCATCATCATTCACATGTTTATTACAACAAGTTTATCAAATCCAAACACAAGTCACAACTATAAAGCACAAATCACGCTAAAGTCCAACCACATCACCTACCACGAGTCCTCATCAAGGTACCCTATGAGACGATGGTGAAGGAAAGGCCTGATCACCTGGTGACGCATTCGCAGGATGATTCGAACCCGCAGACGGAGGCTGCACAAAGAAGCAGAGATTGCATGTTTGAGTAATATGGAAACTTCAAGATTGCATCTAGTAATCTAAGAATACAAAAAGATTAGACTCAATTAAAAATTTTGGCAGCACCTCTCCTAAATAGGGAGGTTTAAAAAACCTGCAAAAACAACGGCACGAAGGCCGACATCCACAACGGCACGAACGCCGACATCCACAACGGCACGAAGGCCAACATACATGCAAAGACAAGTGAAAAGCGGACTTTTATACTTACAGGAGTAGCTGTAGGAGTAGGAGGTGGAGGAGCTGAAAACAGTATAGGTACACCCGATGCTTGCCCAAGACTTTGCATGATCACCATCATCTCCACCATCTGCTTCTGCGCTCCCTCGAACGCGGCCTTCTGTGCCTCTAGCTGTGCGGTTAGTGCCGCGGTTTGCTCTTGGCTTTGCCTTTTTGTTTCTTGCAGCTCAGCCTACAATATTTCACTCCAATATACCAGTAATCTGCTTCTAATTTTGGTGTGTAAATATGAACATACGATGAGTAAGAGATTCATTACCTGGAGTGCTTCAACCTGCTGCAGTGCTGGAGAAGGGCGTGGGCGTATGGCCTAGCTAGCCTCGTGCTCCGTGCTCGGATAGCGTCGAGGTTTCGAACAGTGGAGGGGTCAATGGCACCATCTGCAATCCACAGTCGCCTGTGCTTCTTGCCTCCTCCGAGCCTCATGATTGCCTCTGCATCAATGGGCTCAGTGCGCACATTGTAATCTTCCCCATGGATCTCCCTTACCGCTGACGTGTACTCTTGAACTTTAGTGTACACGTTCGGGTCAGAGTGCACCTGTGGGGGGTAGCTGGATCGAAGGAGACAGAGGACGACGCCCTGCCCATGTGGGACATAGCCCACGCAGAGAAATCTGAGACCTCCTCGTCTGGGTGCGCAGCCTCCTGCAAGAAAGGCGGGAAGATGGTGAGAAATCTAGCATAATTGAGTCTCAAAAGAAATGAAAAAATCACTTACATATGCTTGTTTGTATGCAGAGAGGCGGCGGCTGCCTTGATGGTGAGTCGGACCTTGCCTCATCAGACATTGTTCCCGCTGCCTCTCGTGCATGTCAACATAGTCCTGTGACAACCATTTGTCCACGATCATGGCCCAGCACTCGGGAAACGATCGGCACCACCAGGGAATCACCTACAAATCATCACAGAGTATTTGACACATTAGAAGATAAAATTGAACCCACTTAATATCAAAACGAATCATTGTGAATGTTATTCGCCTACCTTAAGGTACTGGTCTCGGGTCAGCGTAACCTGTCTTGGTTGAGGCTTGGGGAGGGACTGGTGAAGTACCGACCTGTAGTAGTCTATGTGGGACTGGATGCGCGCATTGTGGTGCATCTCGGTGACGTACTTCCTACAAGCTGTAGTAGCCGCCCGATCGGCCTGGGCCTCAAGTCCTTCTTCGGCCTTGAAAAATTTCTACATACAAAACCAATGTATCCATTCATTACTTCAATAAAAGTTTTAACCAACGAATATGATGTATTAAGCAATGTTCTGCGAGAGAGACTTACCCAAAACTCCGCTAATACTCGCTCCTGCTTGTTGCGGTAAGTGTCATCCGTGGCCAGCGTGTACCTATCCCAGTTGGAGGCCGGCTCCCGCACCACCGCCACCTCGGACAGTTTCACAATGCTGGGGTACCATTTCCTGCAGAAAACACCGAGGACGCTCGCAGGGGTGCGTGCTGTAGTACCCGACAAAACCAACCAGGTCCTACACAAGTGATTAAGAAAATTTATTAGTTTCTCTTATGATTTCCAACATATCTTATGAAGTAGCTGTGATGACATCTATAGTTACTTACCTCTTTGCCACAGGCCGAATCACTGCACGGTTGTGAGGAAGTGGTACCGGAGGCAGGCTCGCAGGACCTCGCTCGTAGGGAGTCCGAGCAGTGGTACCCCCTCCCTCGCCCTCGAGCGCCTCGCCTCCCTCGCCCTCGAGCGCCTCACCTCCCTCGTCCTCGGGCGCCTCGCCTCCCTCGCAATCGGGCACCAAGGCTCCCTCACCTTCCTCGCCCGTCTGCTGACCTGCCTCGTCCCCCGACATGTCTGTGGTCGTGGCCGTCACGTGCTCCTCCTCCAGCACAAGTTCGCGTGGTGCTAGAGGAGACCGTTGCCTCCTACGATGGCTGCCCCTAGTCCTCCTCTCATCACCTCCTGTGGACGCTGCCCCGGGCGAGGACCCCTCACCTCGAAGGCGCGGGCGGTCTCTCCCGTAAACCGAGGGCGTCTCATGGCGTGGACGTCTGCTCGCCATCTTGGTTCAATCACCTGCAATCACAAAGAATGAACAAGATTAATTAGTACATATATTAGAAATGGATTCAGAATATATAAACAAAACACAAAATAAAAAATGTAGTATTATAGGTATTAGGAATAATCTTCATGATTGGGATCATAGGTCTCATCATCATTGTCAAAATTGTCCAAATGGGTAACACTATCCGAAGGTTCTATGTTGTCATCATCATCATTGCCTAGAAGTAATTGCTCATGCATTGCTATGTCCTTCGCATTTACCACCACATCTCCATCGACCTCGCCATCAACCATTTCGTTGTCCACTTCCATTTCAATTGGGCTAGGTAAGATGATCTCAAATGTCCCTGGTAGCCCATCTGCTTGATAGAACTGTCCATCATATGTGTTTGCATTGAATTTGTAATCATCATCATTTGGTGCAGGTAGTTTACCATGTGGAGATACCTGGTGCACAATAGCCCAACCCTTAAGATCCTCTTTGTCTTGGTTGGCGTATCGAGTATAATACACCTGGACGGCCTGTTGAGCCACAATGTATACATCTTTTCCAGGATAGATGGAATCTTCCCGAATCTCGACTAGCCCAAGATGAGGGGTTCGTCTTGTTGACCGAGGATCGAGCCAGTGACATTTGAACATGACAAGTTTAAGAGGTTTGTCTCCATGAAACGAGAGCTCAATGATTTCCTCAATTCTACCATGACAGTCAAGGCCATCCGTGCCGGGCGTACAAACTCCACTATTTGTGGTTTTTCGTTTGGGTCGAATCTGCTCATAACCGGTTGTGTGGAAACAATATCCATTCACGTCATAGCCAGCAAATGACTTGACCCTAACATCACAGCCATTTGCAACTTGTTTCAACTTGTCACTCATGGACGAACCGGTCTGGGCCTACAAGGTCAAGCATGATAGATTGTTATATTAATCAAACTAACGATCAGCTTGGATGATCGAATGTACGACCTAAATTCAACATTACCTTATTTTTAAACCAAGAAATGAAATTAGGCCTCCCTGCTCCTCCACCTGCCGAAACAAGGGTGTCTTGTTCATGCGAGGTGGGATCCCTTGATTGATGCTAGAATTCACGAACAAATTCCTTGATGAATGGCTCCACCTCGGTAAGGTTCCTCAACACATATAGCATTATACTGCGCCACTCTTCATTTCCCAATAGCTTCGGTGATGATCTACTTGCGCTACCTAGTTGGCCTTGGAAAAGGCTGAGGGTTGATTCATTTTCGACGGCATTGTAACGAGGGAGTGGATTATGATTGATAGGAAGGTTTGGCTTATAGTATAGCGTCGTGAAGTTTGCCACCTCCTCTCGAAGGCATGCCTCTGCAATGGAAGCCTCAATTCTGGCTTTATTTGTACATTTTTTGCGAAGAGTCTTCAGACATCTCTCGATTGGATAGCACCAACGGGCCTGCACAGGCCCCCCCCAAACGTGCCTCGATCGGGAGGTGCACAATGAGATGCTGCATCGGCAAGAAGAAGCCGGGTGGAAAGATCTTCTCCAGCTTACAAAGCAACACAGGTGCCGCTTTTTCCAACTCATGAGTGATGGTCCGAGATATCTCCTTGGCACAAAGCTGGCAAAAGAAATAGCTCAACTCTGCCAGCACTTCATGCTCGGGGACATAGCCTCGGATCATCGCGGGAAGAAGCCGCTCAATCCAAATGTGGTAGTCATGACTCTTCATCCCTTGACTCGCATAGTGGCTAAGTTCACTCCCCTACTAAGATTCGCTGCATATCCATCTGGGAACATTAACGTCTGGATCCATTTTAGTACTTCCCTCCTTTGATCGATGCCTAAGACAAAAGGCACCTTAGGCCTTTTCCAGTTCTTGTTTCGGCCACTAGGAGGCTGCATATGTTGGTTTGGTCTATCGCACAACATTGCTAGGTCCACTCTAGCCTTAACGTTGTCCTTAGACTTATTAGTGTCCATGAGTGTTCCCCAAAGCGCCTCAGCGATATTCTTTTCAGTGTGCATTACATCAATGTTATGTGGCAGAAGAAGGTCATCGAAATAGGGGAGCCTTGTCAAGCCAAACTTATGAGTCCACATATGTTCCTCACCATATCCCACAAAACCACCTTGTTCATTAGGCACGAGAGCATCTATCTGAGCACGAACCTCGGCACCAGTCCTCAAGTGCGGTTTAGGGTCTATCACTTTGACACCTTTTGTAAAGCTCTTGATGTCTTGTCTGAATTCATGGTCTAGAGGGAGGAATTAACGATGTTGGTCGAACGATGAATACTTGCCACCCTTCTTCAACCAAATGAACCTCACAGCTTCCTTGCATATTGGGCATGGGAACTTCCCGTGAACACACCACGCAGCGAATAACCCATATGCCAAGAAGTCATGTAGGGAGTAGTGGTACCAAACGTGCATTTTGAAGCTTGTCTTTGTAGCTCGGTCATATGTCCATACCCCCTTCTCCCAAGCGTGGATCAATTCATCAATCACAGGCTCCATGAACACACCCATATTACTACCCGAATGTCCAGGAATTATCAACGATAGGAATACATTATGTCGCTGAAATGAGATGCCAGGAGGGAGATTGAGGGGGATAACAAAAAGGGGCCAGCATGTGTATGGGGCAGCCATCATTCCATAAGGATTGAACCCATCTATTTCTAGTGCTACACGTACATTACGTGCCTCAGATGCTTTGTCAGGATGTTGGTCATTAAAGTACGTCCATGCTTCAGCATCTGATGGATGTACCATCTTCTCAGGATTATACCGTTTGCCATCTTTGTGCCATGTCATCTATTTTGCGGATTCCCCGGTCATGAATAGCCATTGGATTCTTGGCAGGAAAGGGAGGTGACGTAGCACTCTCGTGGGGATCTGAAGCTGCTTCTTCTGACCATCACCAGAGTCTACCTCTAGGTACCTAGAGGATTTACACGTCATATGGCATCTTTAGCATACGAAGGACTTTCTCTGCCTCGTACAAGTTCATTGGCAAAGTATGCTTCTCCAGTAGCATGGTGCCAAACACGGCCAACATCTTATCGAAGCCTTCTCGACTTAGGTTTAACTCGGCCTTCAACCCCATTAAGTGTCCAATTGCATCCAGCTGAGAAATCATTGTACGCTCGTGAAGGGGTTTCTGTGCCGAGTCCAACATTTTGTAGAAGCCCTTTGTGGAGTCCTCCATCTCCTCCCTCTCACGTTGTTCAGCAAAGTGAGCTTGGTGGGTGTCATCTAACATGTGTGCTACCCCAGCATCATCATCAAAAGCCTCGAGCTGTGGTCTCACCACCTCCGCTCTTATACGATATGCTTCACCATGGTAGATCCACCGATGGTAGCCAGACGTATAACCATTGAACACAAGATGTCTACCCATGGTCTTCTTGTCTACCTTTCGCATGTTGTCACATTTCATACTGGGACACCACACTAGAGAATGTCCTCCTGCTTCTGGGCCAAATGCTTGTTTCAAGAAAAGATCAACCCCCTTCACCCATGCAACGTCATAGTCATTCCCGCTTCTCCAGCCCATGTACATCCACTCACGATCCTCCATCCTTTAACATTTACATCACAGAGTATTGTGACCATCAATTGCATCTACGCAGTGTTCCTACTGTCTAATAGGTGAGGATAGGTCCTAATCTGTGGCAGAACCACCCTAATTATATGGCCCACATGCACTTGACATTGTCCTTAAGACCTCTGACTACTGCACATGAGAGTCATATAACTTGGATAGTCTGTCGGGTGCCCTCGGAGGACCTCGAATCATCCACATTTTAACTCATACAGGATCAACATGGAGTTACCACAACATTACAACATTTGTTACAAAAATAACTTACATCAGAGTGTGGAAGATTTATAACTCAATTTACAACATATGATGGAATATAAACAACTAAATTTCCAAAAGGTGTGTAGAGTAGCGAAAGCATCTTAGGTGAAGCTTCTAAGGTAGAAGAGGTGGATAAATCATGTCGCGCCCACCGACATGACCTCCATTAGCAGCATAAGTCAGCACCTGCAACAGGGGTTATAAAACCTTGAGTACGGGAGTACTCAACAAGACTTAACCGACTAGAAAAGAGGTGAAGACTCAGGTATGCAGGCTATAGGGATTCAAGGTAAGGCTTTAGCAAGCTCAAAGCATTTCTTTTGCATAAAAGCTTACTAAGAGTAAAACCTACTTTCAAGTTTTAACTCAAGATCATCATTTATGACTAACCACAATTATTATCAAACTTTCATAAGCATATCACATCTTTCTTATACCAAAGATCCATTTATTACTACGGTGATGGGGTGAGCATTGAGGCTCCATATCCGAGGAAACACGGCGATTCGAATCGATTAAACCCAGTTGGGGATTCAGTACCACACGACATATGTAGAACTTAATCTTGCATATGTCAACCTATTTCTATAGATCCTCCCATACAAGAACGGGTCCAGCGTCACCCGAGAGTACAGTACACCACCATCCTACAGCCGATCTAGATGTTTCCCGGTCATCTCAGATCCGTAAGGTGGGTACACGCTACTCCCGCCATCTCTCCACTCCCAGTACGCGGTTGGCCGTTCTCAAGTATCGGAATAGCTATAGGTAAGGCTTACCACCGCATGTGGGCTGTACTCAAAGGTCTCAATCACAGCAGGCCAACAACGATATGGTTCTATGTTGAGTAACATTACAACAAGACTCCATTCTTGAAGTAAGTTACTATATTATCATGTTATCTCAAGATTCATCATTTTCATAATATAGGAACCATTTTAAAAGCTCCTACTATCATTAAGTAAGTAAAGCATGGATAAGCATACTAAGCATTTTCATAAAACAAGTATCAAGGTTAATATAAGAATCGCCAAGGTAGGTAATGCAGCAAATAGGATTCACCCAACTCTTATTCATCTAATGCATCATATTAACTCAAGTGATATAAATAACTTTATGAAAATACAAGGATAGGGTTTAATGTCCGGGGCTTGCCTTGGTGGGAAGGGAAGTCCGGCAACTCAGAAAAAATCATGAAAACCAGATGGATCCACAAACTCGGAAGCAACCCACTGAGGATCAGATTCCTCCGTAGCGTAGTCTACACGTAGAAGTGCATATGCATGATCAATGAGATACTCATGACATGATAAAGACAGGTTACATGTTCTTGGATGATAACAACAAACATAACTACCTCGAGTACAACTTACCTTCACGGTATAGAAACAAACTAACTTAGTTATCAAAGCATAGATTACTACTATGTAAATTTTATCATCTTCATTAAGCAATGTTGTGTAGTTATTAAGCAACAAAGATCTTTTACATGAAAGAATCCTTAACCAGGGAGCATATCATACCAAGTAACCACTGGTTGTCAATCAATCCCAAAGATCAATCAAAACCTAAAATGATTAGGTTTTCTATTTATCTTAATCAATTCTTAATTAAATATTAATGGCAGTAATTAAGTATTAACATCAAACAATAATTAAGTGCCAAAGGTCATTAAGGTTAATGACCTCAGGTCATCACACAATTCCAAAATCACTCAAATTCTAATTTGGAAATTAAGCTACTCATTGTTTAAGTAAAGGCTAGCTAAAAACAATAAACTCTATTTGCACACATAACCAGGACAGCAGCATATACACAACTTCATTCAACCATAATTAGAGATCCAAGCATCCAATAAAGGAGATATTAGACTTTCTGGAAAGCTTAGATAATTTTCTACAACTTTGTTATTATCTTCGAGAACTGATTTAATAGATAAGATGGCCAAACAGAATGAATAAACAATTCTGTCCAGACCTTGGACAGAATCAGACATTAAGCTTTATACATCTATAACCAGAGTTCTAGATCACCAAAAGTCATGATCCATAACATTTTGGAAAGCTTATGAAAATTGCTACAATTTATATTTCATCATCAAAGCATGATTCACAAGTTTAGTAGGTCGAAATTGCACAACTACAGAAACTGATCCAGGATTTGACACAGAGGAACCATTTCTGAAACTTAAATTTAAACAGGCATAACTCAGAAACTTGTAACACCCAAAATTTGGCTCTTTTAAAAATAGATGAATTTGATTTTATTGAATAATTTTGTGAGCATAAAAATATAGGAAAATAAATAAACTTTGGGAAATTAAAATTTAATAGAAAATTAGAAACACGTTGATGCATTCATGCTGCAGCACTTAATTTTTGTGATGTGTGAATTTATGCAAAAGAAATTTTTGTTCAAAAATCAAATTTGTAAATGCTGTTGAAAACAAGTTAAAAAAAATAAAAAAAGGGGAATCCATCTCTCTCCCTTCCCCCTCATTTTCGGCCTGCTTGGCCCAATTCCAGCAGCCCGCCAGCACCCTAACTCCCTCTCTCTCTAGCAGCTGACGAGTAGGGCCCACTTGTCAGCTCTATCCCTGCCCCCAAACCGAAGCCCCCGCTCCTCTCTCTCTGCTAACCGTCGAGCCGCACCCCCCGCGCCCACGACCTCTCTCTCTCCCCTGCGCTCGGGTTGAAGTGGGCCGTAGCCGCGTTGAACCGCTCCTCCCCTCTCATTTTCTCCTCCTCGCTCTCTCTCAACTCGCGTGAGCTCTGTGAAGTCGCAGAAGAACGCCGCCGGCGACCTCCGCACGATTTCCGTCAAGCCGTGCCTTTCTCGCCCGTTTCTTCGCGTAGGTGAGATCCTCACTTCCCCCGCTTCGTTCTCGTCCGTTTTCTTTGTGAAACGATGCGTTCCTTCGTCATGGCCGCGAGCTCCAGGGACTCCGGTATGGCGCCGTCGTGAACCTTCTCGGAAACCGCCTCCTCGACCGCGTTTATGGGGTGAAATGGACTCGCATCGCTCTCCTCTTTCTCCCAGTTCAAACGGAATCGAAAACCGTGCACCGTTGCACCTCCTCCGCTCAACTCCGGCGAGCTTGAGGAGCTGGGCCTGTGCGCCGTCCCCTTCCTCTCTCTCTCTTTTTTTATTTTTTTTCTTTTAATCCAGCACGTTTATCTGTGATCCAACGGCCTACAATGTCCCGTACCCCTTCGAGGGCATTTTTGATAAAGAGACCCCCGGGAATCCCAATTTTGCGCGCGCAGTCCTCGGCCAGAGGAATTTCCAGGATTTAATTTATTTATTTAAATTCGTTTAAACTCTGCCTTATTTACAGAATTGCCACCGCATTGTTTTAGCTATAAAATCGTCGTTTGAACTCCGAATCGATCCGTTCAAGTTGCGTTAGTTTCGTAATTTCGTAAGCTTCTCGTTGGTACAGGTTTACCACTGTTAGATTTCCTAGTTAATTACCAGTCCGTATATTGCTGTTGAAATCCCGTTAAGAGCGTAACTTTCGCGTCGTAGGTCCGTTTTTCGTGAATTTCGCGTTGACGTGATCGTAGCAGCACGTAGATGATTTTGGAAAACTTTTATTTAATTTATTTACTGCTGGTGTACTGTTCTAACTTTAGGAATTGTTCTCTTGCATGTTTGTCTTGGTATGCGTGATGATTGTGATGTATTGATCGAGCCCAGACGGTGAGGAGTATTTCGGGAGTCCGGAGCTCTTTAGGGATCAGCAGGACCAGCAAGACCAGCAGGAGTACGTGAATCAAGGCAAGTATAGCATGGGCCTACCTTGTTGTCCTACTCATTTTTAAGCATTTCACCCTGCATGTGTACAATATTGCAAACTATAAGGACATCCTAGCTGTTGATGACAATAACCTTGTTCCCAAGGGTTTTTATTGCATATGGGTAGAAGTGCTAGTGCTCTAACTCCAATTATATATGATCTGAAATCAGTGATGGAACCATGATTAATTGATTAAACATGATTATGATAAATGGAACATAGGGCTATGGTACAAATGATTGTTGGTCATGTTGTCCTAGACCCTCCGTAAGGACTTATCTGTCGGCAAAAGCTGGGACTTACAGTGCAACCGGGAGAGTCACATGGCTCTGACTTTAGCTCAGTAATAGGATCTTTTCTAACTCGTTAGAGGTTACCCGAAAGGGCGCAAGAGGCGCTTGCCACTTTGGGTGTAGGGCTGCCCCTGTTTCTATGAGTATAGTCGCGATGGAAATGTGCCATAGAAAAGGGGGGTTTTCTACATCTGCCTGCCGAGGAAACCTCGCGGCCCTAACTGGTTAGAATAGGCCTATGGAAAGCTTCATAGTGTACCCTGCCCGCTCACCTTAGTAGTGTTTGGGGGTCGACGGATCCCGGGCATATGGGCAACACGACTCACGGTGAAAGTGCACAACCTCTGCAGAGTGTATAACTGTTATAACAGCCGTGCTCACGGTCACGAGCGGCCCGGAAAACTCACAGAATAACTGGTTACTGATGGCTTTATGGTACATGATGATGTATAATTATGCTTTAATGTGACTTATTGACTTACTATGGTTCTAATAACTGATCATATGGGATATTTGGGAGCTTAAGCATAAACTAAAATAATTAATGATAAAACACTGACCTACTAAAAAGCTGATGCAGTAAACCTAGTCTAGCCTGTTTGAGCCTCATAAATCCTCATGCTATGCTTGTGGAGTACAAGATGTATTCACGCTTGTATATTTCTTTTCTTTGGATAAAAATCCCGGATGGGTAACAGATTGTGGTAGCTATGAGGACTACCCGGAGGACTATTAGGCTTGTGCTTCACCAGTCGACCTTCCCTGCGTGAGGGCCATGAGATAGTTATCTGTGGGGGTATAAACCCCTATACCCTTACGGCTAGACTTCGGCCAGGAGGCTTGGCCCATCACGAGACGAGTCCAAGGTTTGATCCGACAACCTGGAGTTTCGCGTAAGGAAACAGGACGTGGAGATCAAGCAGGATTCTAGTCGGTTAGAATAGGAATTGATATCGAATTATCTATGGCAATTGTAACCGGCTAGGATTAGTTTCTAGATCTGTAACCCTGCCCTCCAGACTATATAAGGAGGGGCAAGGGGACCCCCTAGGGTAGATTATCTCTCAACACAATCCAATACAACCAGACGCAGGACGTAGGTATTACGCCAACTCGGCGGCCGAACCTGGATAAAAAGCTTGTCCGTGTCTTGCGTCACCATCGAGTTCGTAGTTTGCGCACCGTCTACCGATAAACTACTACCGTGGGTATACCCCAAGGTAGACTGCCGACCAGCTTTCGTCGACAGTGGCGCGCCAGGTAGGGGGTGTGCGTGCAACTTTTCCGGCGAACAAGATGGTCACGATCCCAGCCTCCGCGACCGTGCCCGAAGGCCTCACGTTTACCGTCGGCCAGATCACGTGGACGACGTGCAGCGGCGGCTTCCCGATCACGGTCCCGAAAGAGATCCAGATCCAATCTGAGATCACGCCGTCTCCGACCACACGCATGACGGCACCAAACTCCCGGCCGCCGTTCCCACTCTACAAGGGAAAGGAGATCGACTGCTCGGACCTCCTCCAAGCGCTCGATCGCGCCGACTCCAAGCTGCTCGAAGTCTCCCAACTAATAGATGGAGTTCTGCGCCGGCCCGACCAAGCCACTCAAGCGGATTTTTCGAAATCCCGCCGGCCAACTCGTGTCACCACACACGAACGGCTGGGAACATCCCTGACGATAACCTCAACCTCCTCAGGCCGATCCGTCGAGCTCAAAAAGGGAGACCATCCTTGCGGCCTGAATAACTCGGCCTCTGTCTACTCACAGCATGTTCAATCCGTTTTCAGCAAAGCGGGCTGGTCGCCGACAAGGAACAATCGTCACCATGTCAACATGGTGACAATCCGAGAGCTACGGAACGGCCAGGTTTCCAGCACCAACTCAAGCACCGGCTCCGTCCCCACCGAGGTTATAAACACCGAAGACGAGGGCTACGACCTGGATTTCCCTTCACACCCTCCGGGTTTCGACCGGATTCCGATATTCCCCCCCCGGCGAGGGGATATTGTATTCAATGTCAGCGCTGACGAACCGGTGGTTGACGGAGAAACAGACGACCAGAGGCAACTCCGCGAACAGCGCAACGCTGATCGCGCCCGACGGCGTGCGGACGAGCAACAACAGACGCCACCGGGTAACCTCAACGACGCCTTTGACATGGTCGGGGACCAGCCGGTCTACAAAACGCCAAGCGCCAACGTGGCTGTTGCCATGGCCAACCTGGATCGGCTTCCTGACACACCAGAATGCCAGGGGGTCCGGACCAGTATCCGAGCACACCTGATCGCCGCGATGGGACAGACAGCAACTCTGCTTAAGAGAGTCCAGGACGTCCCTTATACGGAAGCCGCCTCCGACCAGAC
Organism: Sorghum bicolor; assembly: GCF_000003195.3. Lineage (NCBI taxonomy): Eukaryota > Viridiplantae > Streptophyta > Magnoliopsida > Poales > Poaceae > Sorghum > Sorghum bicolor. The sequence continues at coordinate 25,007,115 of NC_012870.2, read as the reverse complement.
TCATCGTAGCCGGGCCTCGCCCAGCAGGCGTCGCCGCAGCCGCTCCCCCGACAACCGTCGAGGGGACTCACGGCGCGACGATGGTGGTCGAGACGCCGATGGCCGCCGCCAGCAGAACCGCGTACGCGGCCAGGAAGAAGAAGATCAACACAGGGATCTCCGCCACAACATCCCTCCCAAAGATGCCCGGGACCGCATCAACAGGCGCGCCGCAGAGAGAGCAGTCCACGAAAACCTGCGCCGCATTGAGTACGATGCGACCCACGGTCCCCCGGGCCTAAGGCAGTTCTCCTCACACCTCCGCCAGGTCGTGTGGCCCAGAAATTTCAAGCTCGAAAAACTTAAAAAATACGACGGCAAGGAAAATCCAGAGAACTGGATCACCCTCTACGAAATCGCCGTCCGATCAGCGGCAGGAGATGAGCACGTCATGGCTAACTACTTCCCCGTAGTCCTCGACCAGGCTGGCCATCAGTGGCTTCTCGGCTTGCCCGAGGACTCCTTCGACTCTTGGGAAGAACTACGACAGGCTTTCATTGACAACTTCATCGCCACATGCGAACAGCCCGGAAACAAGTATGACCTTGAAAGGATAAGAGACAGGAAGAATGAACCTCTGCGCGATTACATCCGACGATTCTCGGATATGCGTCTCAAAATCCCGAAGATTTCTCATGACGAGGCCATATCAGCCTTTATCAAGGGCTTACGTTTCCATGAAGCGCTGAGGAACAAGCTGTTGCGTAAACGTCCATCAACGGTAGCAGAGCTCCTCGCCACGGCTAAAAATTATGCCGATGCTGATGACGCAGAAAAACTAATCCGAGACGATGCGAGAGGCACCGACCAGCCCTCCCGGCGAGACGACGGTCGCGGCCGCTACGACAACAGAAATCACCGTCGCTCCGACAACCGCGATCACCGAGAGGGTTGGGATCGGCGGCGCGACAGCCGCGACGACTTCAGAGGAAAGCGCCCTCGCGAATACGACCACGAAGTAAACACGGTCAAACGTCCCAATGGACGTCGGGACTACCAAGACGACTACAACAAAACGTTGAAGGGACCGTGCCAGCTACATCCAAAGTCTAACCATACCATGGAAGAGTGCCGCGTCCTCAAAAATATCTATACACGGCGGGCCGCCCAAGAAGACACCGCCAAGAAAAGTAACAAACGCGACGGGCACGACCACGAAGATGAGGACGAGGACCAAGACAGGGACCCCCGACACCAATACGTCAGCCCCACCGACGTGGTCCACTCCATTTTCGGGGGCAAGGTCTCCACTGAGTCCAAGCGAGAAAGAAAACTGTTGAAGAGAGCCTGCCTCAACATAGACAGCACGGACGGGCTGATCGCAGACCCGAAATTTCCCGCCTGGTCCCACAGGGAGATCGCGTTCAGCAGGAAGGACCAGTGGGCCGCTATCCCGGAGCCGGGTCGTTTCCCACTAATTCTCGATCCTTGCATCAACAGCATCAGATTCGAGCGCGTGCTCGTGGACGGGGGAAGCTCCATTGACATCCTCTTCCGCAACAGCCTGCCCGCCCTCAAGATATCACCGGCCCAACTAAAACCGTACGACGCCCAATTCTGGGGGGTTTTGCCAGGTCAAAGTTCGATGCCCCTCGGACAGATAACATTGCCTGTCCAATTCGGCACACCCGATCACTTCCGGACGGAGTTCATCAACTTCGTAGTCGCGGACTTCGACGGGACCTACCACGCCATACTGGGCCGCCCATCGCTGACAAAGTTCATGGCAGTCCCGCACTACTCGTACCTAGTGCTTAAGATGCCCACGGAGAAGGGTGTCCTGACCGTCAGAGGCAACGTCTACACTGCGTACACCTGCGAAGAAGAAAGTTTCAAGATCACCGAGGCAATTGACCTCTCAATCCGCATGGCGGAAACAGCAAACCAAGCCGCACAGCTGCCCCCCGACCAGCTCCGATTACCTGAGCAGGAGACAGCCAGAAAGAATTCGAAATCCAAGGAGTACAAAGAAGTGCAGCTGGTCGAGGGCAACCCCGAGAAGACAGCCCTCATCGGGGCTAACCTGGATCCAAAATAGGAAGACGCGCTCGTCAGGTTTCTAAGGGACAACGTGAGCGTTTTTGCATGGAAACCCGCAGACATGCCCGGCGTCCCACGGAACCTGATCGAGCACTCCTTAAACGTCTCGAAGACCGCAAGACCAATCAAGCAAAAACTGCGACGGTTCGCTCGTGACAAAAAGGAGGCTATTAGGACAGAAATAACACGGCTTCTAGCAGCCGGATTCATAAAAGAGGTGTATCATCCCGATTGGCTCGCCAATCCGGTTCTTGTACGCAAAAAGAATAATGAATGGAGAATGTGCGTTGATTACACCGATCTCAACAAACACTGTCCTAAAGATCCTTTTGGTCTTCCTCGCATCGACGAGGTGGTCGACTCAACGGCCGGATGCGAACTCCTCTCCTTTCTAGATTGCTACTCTGGTTATCACCAGATCTCGTTAAAAGAAGAAGATCAGATCAAAACATCCTTCATCACACCTTTCGGCGCATACTGTTACACTACCATGTCTTTCGGACTTAAAAACGCCGGGGCCACTTATCAAAGGGCCATCCAGCAATGCCTCCACGACGAGATTCGTGACGACCTCGTCGAGGCCTATGTGGACGACGTGGTCGTAAAAACAAGGGACGCGAGCACCCTAATCGACAACTTAGACCGAACCTTCAAGGCACTCAATAGGTACAAGTGGAAGCTCAACCCCAAGAAATGCATTTTCGGCGTTCCTTCCGGTCTACTGCTCGGCAACGTCGTCAGCTGCGACGGCATACGGCCAAACCCTTCAAAAGTCAAAGCCGTACTCGACATGCGACCACCGAAGAACGTCAAGGATATCCAGAAGCTAACCGGATGCATGGCCGCCCTCAGTCGTTTCATCTCAAGGCTGGGAGAAAAAGGCCTCCCCTTTTTCAAACTATTGAAAGCGTCAGAAAAATTCTCCTGGACAGAAGACGCCGACGCTGCGTTCACTCAGCTTAAGACCTTCCTCACTTCACCGCCTGTTCTCACAGCGCCTCAGCCCAACGAAGACCTGCTCCTTTACATTGCTGCAACCGACAGAGTTGTTTCCACGGCAATAGTGGTCGAGCGAGATGAACCAGGTCACGTCTTCAAGGTCCAGAGGCCCGTTTACTTCATAAGCGAAGTTTTAAACGAATCCAAGGCCAGGTACGCACAAATACAGAAGCTTATATACGCCATCCTGATAACGTCAAGAAAACTGAAGCACTACTTCGACGGCCATCGAGTCCTGGTGACAACCAGCTTTCCCCTCGGTGACATCCTGCGCAATAAAGACGCCAATGGCAGAATCGTGAAATGGGCAATGGAACTATGTCCATTTTCCCTGGAGTTTCAGAGTCGCACCACTGTCAAGTCCCAAGCCCTGGTCGATTTCATTGCCGAATGGACGGATCTCAACGAACCATCCGTTCCCGATGTCTCAGACCACTGGTCAATGTTCTTTGATGGGTCCTTAAACATCAACGGTGCAGGCGCTGGGATATTGTTCGTATCACCAAACAAGGACAAACTCCGCTACGTCCTTCGGATCCTTTTCCCGGCGTCAAACAATGTCGCCGAATACGAAGCTTGCTTACATGGCGTACGACTAGCCGTTGAGCTGGGGGTTAAGCGCCTCTATGTCTACGGGGACTCCGCTTTGGTCATCAACCAGCTCAACAAGGAGTGGGACGCAACCCACGAGAAGATGGATCTCTATTGCAAAGAAATTCGCAAATGGGAAACTAACTTCTATGGCATAGAGTACATCCACGTGGTCCGGGATAAGAACCAAGCAGCAGATGCGTTGTCAAAGTTAGGCTCGTCCCGGGCCCAAATCCCGCGCGGTATTTTCGTCCAGGACATCTATGAGCCGAGCGTAAGCTCCCCCCTGGTCGACAAGCAACCCAACGAGGCAATGCTCATAGATGACGCCACTCCGACAACCAGCGGGCGCGACTGGCGTGTCCCGTTCATCAAATACATCTCAGACGGGACAGGTTTTCAGGACAAAACAGAGAACGAGCGTCTCATCCGACGGTCAAAGAACTACATCCTGGTCGACGGAAAACTCATGCGGAAAAACGCAAGCTCCGAGGTACTGCTCAAGTGCATACCCCAAGACGATGGTATCAAGCTCTTGGAGGACATACACGCCGGATCCTGCGGCAACCACGCCGCATCTAGAACGCTGGTCGGAAAGGCTTTCCGAGCAGGTTTTTACTGGCCGACCGCGGTCAGCGATGCAGAAAAACTGGTTCGGCGTTGCGAAGGATGTCAGTTTTTCGCTAAGAGGACCCACGTACCTGCCCATGAAATTCAAACCATCCCGTCGTCTTGGCCCTTTGCCTGCTGGGGGCTTGACATGATCGGACCATTTAAACCAGCCCCGGGCAACTTCAAGTTCGTCTTCGTGTTAATCGACAAGTTCTCCAAGTGGATTGAATACATGCCCCTGGTCAAGGCAACTTCCGAGAAGGCTGTGGAGTTCCTCAATCAAATCATACACAGATTCGGCATCCCGAACAGCATAATCACCGACCTGGGCACTCAGTTTACTGGCACCACCTTTTGGGATTTCTGCGATGACAGAGGCATAGTCATAAAATATGTGTCAGTGGCGCACCCACGTGCCAACGGTCAGGTCGAGCGTGCTAATGGAATGATCGTCGACGCCCTAAAGAAAAGATTGTACACCGAGAACGACAGAGCACCCGGTCGATGGATGAAAGAATTGCCGGCAGTGGTCTGGGGCCTCCGAACTCAGACCAGTCGAAACACGGGGGTGTCTCCCTATTTCATGGTGTACGGCGCAGAGGCGGTTCTGCCGTCCGACATACATTTCGGATCCCCTAGAATTGAGCACTTCGACCAGTCGACCGCCGACAACGCCAGAGAACTCGAAATCAATTGCATGGAGGAAAAGCGTTTAGTTTCATGTCTCCGAACAGCAAAATATCTCGCGGCAATCAGGCGATACTACAACAGGAACGTCAAGGACCGTTCCTTCGTGGTCGGCGATCTGGTGCTTCGATGGAAAACAAGCCAGGAGGGAATGCACAAGTTATCTACTCCCTGGGAAGGACCCTTCGTGGTGACCGAGGTCACACGACCTACGTCCTACAGATTGGCATACCCAGACGGAACACGAGTGCCTAACTCTTGGCACATCGACAAACTGCGACGTTTCTATCCATAAAGTTTTAGCGACTTTCTTTTGTAAGTGTCTTATAATTTGTGACAATATAATTCTCTATTTTTTGCCTATACCTTGTCATACACAGCACTCGGCAAAACTCCCGCAATGGATGCTCTTGGCGACAACCAAGACAAATACGGTGACACGTCACTCAGATATTTTTACAGCGCTCAAAACAACAGTCATGACAAAAAGAAAACTTTATTACAAACTTTACATACAAAGTTTACAATAAATACCCTGACGGGCAGATACTAGTCTATTCCTACAGACTACTTTATTGGCCTAGCTGCTCGGGCTGATCACCCGCCTGGCCCTGCTGCCCGGACGAAGGGGTCGGGGCCACCGGCGCCTGGCTGGTCGAGACCGCAGGCGTCGACCGCCCATCTCCAGCAAAGGACGCGCCCGACAACTCCCTGGCCGACCTATCTGAGCTCGGCTGGTCTGGAGGAGTGGCCGTTCCGCACAGGTTAATGTCGCCGATCACTGTCGACGACAAGTCTAGCAGACTACCCCGAAGTTCGTCCGCTTCCTGTGGGCCGACTTCCTTCGGGTACCCCTTCTCCAGCCTGCTCAAGTCGACAAGGGGGTAGTGGGCGCGTACCATGCTAAGGACGTGCGCGCCGGCAAACTCCCCGGCGTCCTTCACAAACTGCTGGAGCCAGTCCCACGCCCGTTGCGCCTTTTGAACCGGGGTCAACTGCGGCGCGCGGGGCTGGCTCTCCGGGAGCTCGGGACTGATCAGGTCCAGGACCGGGGACACTCCCTTCCAGATCCTGCAACAGTTGACCTTCCAGGAGTCCCGGTCCTTGACCAGCTCATCCAGGTGCTTCTTGGTGTTCGCCTTGAGCACTGCAAACGAAACGAAACGTTACTTTCGGCATATCAGACAAGCAAAGGGGCAGGTAGCAACCAACAAGGCGGCACTCATTACCAGCTAACTCCCGGTCCTTACGACTTAATTCCTCTTCCGCTCGCCGTCCGGACTCCTGCGCACTGGCGAGCTGCTGGCCGAGCTGCTCCTTCTCTTGTTGGAGGCTCGCCACCTCCTCCTCCAAGTCTGCGTGAATCCTAAACTGGTCAGCGAAGCAAACTATACAAGTCTGCGAACCTGCTCGGAGCGTGAGACTAACCTTCCTGCAGCCGGTACTGGTCGGCCAGGCGACGAGCGAGGTCGAGACGACGCTCCTTCTCGGTGCTCATCTCGACCACCTTCTCTCCGACCTCCGCCCGCAACCGGTCTACCTCCGCGGCAAGGGCCTTGTTCTCGGCCATGACGCCTTCTATCTGGTCAAAGCACCGTTTCCGGTACTTCGCCGTTTTCATAACGTCCTACAAAGCAAGCATATAACAATGCGCAGAAGACAAGGCAAAAGAATGCGCGGCAGCTCAAAACGACGCTTACCTTGACTTCGTCGACGAGGCGCTTAGCCGCGCGCTCCACCCTGGCGGCCTCCTCGGACTCGGCAAGCTCCTCATGACCGATAAAGTGGTCCCCGCGTTGGCGCCACACATACACGTGTTGGCGGCCATCACGGGGACGACCCTCGATCTCTTCTACCTCGTCGTCGGAGGCCGCCCTGGTTTCCTCCTCCTGGGCTGCGTCACCCCCGGTGGTGGTCCCAGGCGTCAACGTCCCTTGGACCAGACCTGGGGAGCCCGCAGCAGGAGAGGCTTCTGCTCGGGGCGGCGGGGGGACTTCACTCCCCCCGGCAGGAGGAGCGGTCGGAGACTTTCCCTTCTCCGAATAGTCAGTTGGGGGAGCCTCCCCAGCCCTGGTCGGGCTGCTTGCTGTAGTCGGCGCCGCGCCCGGGAGCTCCTCGGTGCTCCCAGGGGCGACTGCAGCAGTCGGCTGTTCTGTGGTCTGGGGGGCCGCATCCCCAGAACCGCGGGCAGGCTCGCCCGTTCCCTGGCCGGCAGTTTGGCCAGGGTCGACATCCGATGCCGCACTACAGGAACAAAAGTTAAAAAAAAAAAAAAAAAAGGAGAGAAAGGGGGAGTCCAAAGTACGTAAGTTGAACACTTACAGGTCTGACCGGCGATGGGTCGCGGTGAACCTCCTCCTCGCCCGGCCGGTCGGCGCCTGTGCCCCCACCTCGGCAACTTGCGGGGCAGCCGCGCAGCTGGCCACTCGATCAGTGGCGACTGGTGCAGCGTCTGGGCGGCCCCGAGGCCGTCGGACCAACGACGGCGCAGCCTCCTCGTCGTCGTCGTCGTCGTCGACGATCCGCACGAGCCGACGACGTTTCGGCGCTTGGCTGCTCTCCGCCGGTAGGTCTGCCGGCAGCTCCGGCGTCGGCAGGGGATCCACCGGCAATGGCCTTTTCCCCGCCACCCTCTCCTCGGAGGTCGGGACGGGGCGGGCTCTGCTTTCCTCCGGCGGGACCTCTCGCACAGGATCTTCCATCCCCGGTGCCAGCGATACGTACACTACGCACCGGTCGACATCACCGACCAGCAAAGGTAACAGAGATGAGCCAACTACAGGCGACATACGAATGATCAAACGAAGTCTGCTACATACCTTTGGTGCTGGTCGTCCTAACTTGAAGGCTTGCACCCGATCACTGCTACGGGTGAAGCCCCCATCTGCGAAGTTAAACAGCTCGTTCAGCAGCTGTTGTACCTCCGCCTTCTCCAGGATCTCCGACCGCATTCTGGTCGGGTCAGTGCTTCCGGCATACTCATACGCCGAGTGCACCCTCTTCTGGCAGGGCATCACCCGGCGGCAAATGAAGTTGCCGACCACGCTGAGCCCATCCAGGCGCGACCAGTCGATCAGCTTCATCAGAACCGCCACTTGACCGTCGAACTCTGGGCGGTCAGTCCAGCTCGCCCTCTTCTCGGGAACGTACCCCACGTCGCAGAACGTGGAGCTGCCCGGTTCCTCCCTGACGTAGAACCACTTCCTGTACCATTCGGTCAAGGAGGTGTTCCATGGGCAGTGCAGGTAGCGATTCTTCATCCCATCACGGAGGTTGAGGTATACTCCACCTGCAACCTTGGAGCCTCCAACTGCTCCCTTCTTCCTCAGACAGAAAAGATACCGGAAAAGATCAAAGTGCGGCTCTATGCCAACATAGGCCTCGCACAGATGGATGAAGGTGGAAATAAGGAGAATTGAGTTCGGGTGCAGATTGCAAATCCCGATCTCATAGTACAAAAGAAGACCTTGAAGAAAAGGATGGACTGGAACACCAAAACCTCTCTTAACGAAGTCTTCAAAAACGACGACCTCACCGGCGCGAGGATCGGGGTAGCTCTCCCCCTCTGGCGCCCTCCAGCCGCCGAGCTCTGCGTCGTGCAGCAGCCCCATATCGACGAGGTCACCAAGAGATTTTTTGGTGCTGCGAGACTTCTTCCATTCCTTGGCCATTAGGTCGGCCCTCTTCCTGGAGTCGCTCTTCGCCATTAGAGGTGCGAATGTGGGCCGGAGTTAGGAAGATGCAGGTGATTGGAGAAGATGAGAACGGAAGGTTTGAAGGCAATGGCCGGAGAAGCGGTACAGGCGGTCCTATTAGGCCCTTATAAACCAGCGACCCCACCTCTCCCACTTCCTGTAATCTCGGGAAGTGGGCAGGCCATGCGGCGGACGCGGCGTTTCGCTTTACAATGATTATAGACAATTAATGCGGCGGAGTTTTCGTACCAATTGATGGTTTCCTTTTCTCAAACCACGCAAAGAGCGGTTGTACAGTTGCCAGGCACGGCTTTTCGTGCATCCGTCTGACATATCGTCAGCAGACCCTGTCACGTCAACTTCAAGTTTGAAAGACCTTTTCAAAAGTAAGAAGACACATACGCCAGTGAGTCAGCAATCCGGGGACTGCACCGACCACCGAGCACTTGACGTTCGGGGACTGGTCGCCCAGTTTATCAGCTCGGAAATCCGGGGACTGCACCGACCACCGAGCACTTGACGCTCGGGGACTGGTCGCCCAGTTTATCAGCTCGGAAATCCGGGGACTGCACCGACCACCGAGCACTTGACGCTCGGGGAATGTCGCCCAGTTTATCAGCTCGGAAATTCAAGGACTGCACCGACCACCGAGCACTCGGCGCTCGGGGACTGGTCGCCCAGTTTATCAGCTCGGAACTTCAAAGACTTCACCGACCACCGAGCACTCGACGCTCGGGGACTGGTCGCTCAGTCTATCAGCTCAAAGCTTTAAAGCATGCACCGACCACTGAGCACTCGATGCTCGGGGACTGGTCGTACAGTATAAGTAACACGTAATTCCAGGCAGCACACTAAGCGCCTGGGGACTGGTCGATTGGTCTTTTCGATTGCAGACGAGCATGACATACTCGGGGACTGGTAAATTCAATTTTTTAGACCTTGCTACAAGGCTCATACTTCGCCTTCCAGCAAGCTCGGGGACTACATCGGTACGATGCATCTAGCGATGCATCTCAGTCTCAAAACTACTTTGGGGACTTTTTCTTTTGACCCTGGCACCACGTGTCTACGTCACCTACTACCAGGCTCGGGGACTAAGTGGGCACACTTCACCTTGCGGTGAATATGCTTGCTTTTTTGATGTTTATACTTTTCGAAAAAGTAAAGTGGGCACACTTCACCAGGAAAGAAATCTTTTTTAATTTAGAGCACCACGCATTCTTCGAACAACTCGCTTCTTCGATGTCAATGTTGATCAACTGTCTTTTGAGTTGGTCAAAGAACCGTTGCAACTGTTTGGACGACTTTCCCACTTATTGAAGACGTCAAGTCTCACTGATCAAAGAAGCTCAAGACGACGTGTTACATCACAATACATGGTGCTCGGGGACTAGCTGTGGGGGTATAAACCCCTATACCCTTACGGCTAGACTTCGGCCAGGAGGCTTGGCCCATCACGAGACGAGTCCAAGGTTTGATCCGACAACCTGGAGTTTCGCGTAAGGAAACAGGACGTGGAGATCAAGCAGGATTCTAGTCGGTTAGAATAGGAATTGATATCGAATTATCTATGGCAATTGTAACCGGCTAGGATTAGTTTCTAGATCTGTAACCCTGCCCTCCAGACTATATAAGGAGGGGCAAGGGGACCCCCTAGGGTAGATTATCTCTCAACACAATCCAATACAACCAGACGCAGGACGTAGGTATTACGCCAACTCGGCGGCCGAACCTGGATAAAAAGCTTGTCCGTGTCTTGCGTCACCATCGAGTTCGTAGTTTGCGCACCGTCTACCGATAAACTACTACCGTGGGTATACCCCAAGGTAGACTGCCGACCAGCTTTCGTCGACATTATCTTAGATTATCTTATTTATATTTCCGCTGTCGTGCCAGACTTTGTGATGTAATAACTATGTTTGTTGTAAACACTGCGATGATGGTATTTAATTTGTGACTTATGTGTGTGATTGATCTCTGGGCGCACATAAGTTTATGCATTCAATTTCTTCCTTGAAATTGGGTGTGACAAATTGGTATCAAAGTCGTGTTGACTGTAGGACGCAAGCCTAGGTAGCAATGGTCGATATAGTGTCTTTGTTTTATTTATTTAATGCTTTCTACCTTACTTTTTGTTATTTTATAAAATTTATTATGCTTATATCACTTATTCTATTGCCAAAATGTTGATCTAATCTTAAAATAAAATTTATAGATGCCGCCTGTCACGAGGTCTCGCCGTGCCAGCACCAGGAGCTACATCTCTCAGTTCACGCCCCAGTCGTCCCAGCGAGTGGTGGACATCTCCGACAACGAGACTGTCCCCATGGATGAAGAGGACCCAGCGATGGTGACAGAGGTGGATGATGATGATGAGAACTGGATGGACTCCCTTGTAGCAGCTGCACCTGTTCCACCCACTGCACCTGCGCCACCAGCTGTTCCAGTGGCACCTGCTGCACCTGCACCACCAGCTCCACCAGTTGCACCTGCTGCCCCTGCTGTACCAGAGGTGGTGCCTCCAGATGGTCCTGAGGAAGAAAACCCAGGATGGACTACCACCATCCACTACAAGTATCCTTCAATGACAGCCTACTTTCACAACTTGCTTAGGGAAATGTTGGATACTTACTATGCTGATAAGGAGATTGGCATTAGGTACTGCTGTGCAGAGTACACACACCTATGAGGCCACATACTGGAGGTCGGATCTTACCATCACAGTGGGGAATGAGGCACATGACAGCTATATGGTAGAGAGCATCCATGGTCACGTTGCTAGGCGAGCTGAGGCACAGGACAGCATGGAGGACGCCGCCCAGATGGCTTACACTCACTACCATGGCCTTCGCTATGAGGCCATGAGAGCAGACCAGTACAAGTTCCTCCCTCGCCATGATTCTACTATTGGTACTTGGTCTATCGAGAACCCGCAGGAGGTTGACACGCCATTGGATGCAACTGTTAGGCATATGCATGTCCTGCAGATGGCCAATGATGATCTACAGGAGGAGCTACGTGATCAGCAGGATTCCATAGATCGCTTCCAGGAGATGGTGGACAGCCTTAGAGAGCAGCTTGAGTTGCCACCGCTCTACAAGAAGAAGACCGCACCTCCTAGCATCTCCGGCGACGCACCATAGGCCTAGGATGCCATAGTTGTTTTATTTCGTAGTCTCGTTGTGTCAGTTGAGTTTGGAGTGCTTGTGAACAATTGATGTGTCCATTGAATTTGGTTATGTGTTTGCATGATTCAAATCTTTGTAATGACTGCTGGAAGCTTGTGGATTTATCTATAAACTTCTGTTACCTTAAGTTTAATTATCGAATGCTTAGTTGGGTTGTATATTCTGCTGTTGCTGTGCTGTTTTTCTGGAGCAGCCTGTGATGTTTAATTTTTATCTCTGAAGTGGTACGTCCCAAAATTTTGAAATTTTTGTGGAGGAAACTAGACTGATGTATCTCTCATTTGCAACTGGAACCATGTCAAAACCTGCTTGGATCTGGGAGATATCCTTGTTACAATCTGGGACTATTGCGCAGACTAGAACACAGAACAGATTCGCTTTACCCCTGTTTTTGATCAAGATAATGTCAGAATCTGTAAAAGTGGTCTGAACAAAAGTTGTAACAAATTTTATAAGCTTTCCAAACATGTATGGCACGCCTCTGTTGGATCTCAGAAACTCGAGTTATGAGTTAAATACTACACTGCTGATTTTGCATCCTGTCCAGAAAAATTTCAGCAAAGTCTATTTGATATTATAATCAGTTATTAATTATGGAAAGACATCTAAAAGCTTATTCCTTTGTTAGAAACAGATGGCTGATGAAGGAGGAAGAGGCCATGGTCGAGGTCGAGGCCGTGGCCGTGGACGTGGCCGTGGCGCACTGGTGGACCCACCGCCACCACCACAGCCTGTGACAATGGAGCAGCTCATGTTGATGCAAACTCAATTGATGCAAACTATGATGGATCGCCTGGATCACCAGCCCGCCGTCGTACCACCACCAGTCCAGGTTCGAGATAAGAGGGGAGAGTTCATGAAGGGACGCCCCCCTATTTTTACACATGCTAGTGACCCTTTAGAAGCTGATGATTGATTAAGAGCTGTGCAGAAGCAGCTGAACATTGCTCAGTGCAATGACATGGAGAAGGTGTTGTATGCCTCCGGACAACTGCAAGGGGCTGCACAGGAGTGGTGGGAGTCCTACCAATATGGACGCCCAGACAACGCACCGCCTGTCACTTGGAGGGAATTCACCGAGAGTTTCCGGTCTTACCACATTCCAGAGGGGCTCATCGAGCTCAAACAAGAGGAGTTCCGTGCTCTCAAGCAAGGCTCCATGACTGTCGCTGAGTACCGTGACAAGTTCGCTCAATTGTCACGTTACGCTCTGGGTGAAGTAGCCAAGGATTCTGACAAGCAACGTCGTTTCCTGAAAGGACTGTATGATGGCCTACAACTGCAGTTGATGTCCAATGTTTACCCCAGCTTCCAGGAACTTGTGAACCACGCTATTGTGATTGACAATAAGCGCAAAGAGATGGATGCTAAGAAGAGGAAGATTCAGAGGCAGGCATCTAGCAGCAACACTCGTCCGTGCGTGTTTCCTCAGCAGGGCTTTCCTCCCAGGAACCAGAGGCCCCCTAGTCAGTGGAATCAGGGCCAGTACCCTCCGCGCAGCCAAAACCAGAACCAGCAGCGTCCCCAGTACTAGCAGCAGTTTGGTAATCAACGCCCTCAGCAGCAAGCTAACCCCCAGGCACCACGTCCAGGTGTGCCCAACAATGCTCCAGTGAAGACAGCAGTGGCAAACAACCCCAATGCTTGCTACCGTTGTGGTGAAGTGGGTCACTATGCCCATCAGTGCCCGAAGAAGCAGAACCCCTCAGCTCCACAGAATCAGAACAACAATCAGAGGCCCAATGCTCGACCACTCCACACTAGAAGTGTGAACCATGTGTCTACTGAATCAGCTCAGGAGGCACCCGAGGTCATGCTGGGTACATTCAGTATCAACTCCATCCCTGCTACTGTACTTTTTGATTCCAGAGCTTCGCATTCTTTCATTTCGCAAGCTTTTGTTAGAGTACATAGCATAGCTTTATGTGCCATGAAAAACTCAATGCTAGTGAATTCACCGGGGGTACTATGCCAGCGAACTATTGGAGTCCCTCCACTAGTGTTTCTCTAAGGGGGGTAGAGTTCAAAGTAAACCCCATTGTGCTAAGAACTTCTGGTATTGACCTTATCCTGGGGATGGATTGGATGAAGCAACATCGGGCAGTGATTCAATGCCAGAAGAAGTCTGTGGTAGTAACATCACCTAAAGGGGATAGAATTTGTGTAGAAGTGGCAGTGCAAGCACCTCCAACTGCTACTGTGAACCAGATGACTGATGAGGTCAATGAGGAGAACCGAGTGGTGGATGACTTCCCTGATGTGTTCCCTGAGGAATTGCCACGTATGCCACCTGACCGAGACATCGAATTCCTTATTGAACTTTTACCTAGAACTGCACCTATAGCTAAAAGACCTTATAGAATGGGAGTGAATGAACTAGAGGAACTTAAGAAACAAATTAAGGAGTTGTTAGAGAAGGGTTTTATTCGTCCTAGTTCATCACCTTGGGGAGCACCCGTTATCTTTGTCGATAAGAAAGATGGTACCAGGAGAATGTGTGTGGATTACCGGTCACTAAATGAAGTAACCATCAAAAACAAGTACCCTTTGCCTAGAATTGATGACCTGTTTGATCAGTTAAAAGGTGCTTGTGTGTTCTCAGAAATAGACCTTCGATCCGGTTATCACCAACTGAAAATCCGTGCCTCGGATGTACCTAAGACAGCCTTCACTACTAGGTATGGCCTGTATGAGTACACAGTTATGTCTTTTGGGCTAACCAATGCACCCGCATATTTCATGTATCTCATGAACAAGGTGTTCATGGAGTTCTTGGATAAGTTTGTAGTGGTGTTCATTGATGACATACTCATCTTTTCCAAGACTAAAGAGGAACATGCAGAGCATCTGAGGCTAGTCTTGCAAAAGCTTAGAGAACATAAGCTATATGCCAAAAGAAGCAAGTGTGAGTTTTGGCTAAAGGAGGTCTCCTTTCTGGAACATGTGGTCTCTAATGGAGGGATAGCCGTGGACCCCAGCAAGGTGCAAGATGTGTTGAATTGGAAACCCCCGACCAATGTGAGTGAAATCCGTAGCTTTCTGGGATTGGCCGGATATTATAGGAGATTCATTGAAGGATTCTCTAAACTTGCTAAGCCCATGACGGCCTTATTAGAGAAGAGTGCTAAGTTTGTTTGGTCAGACAAATGCCAGGCTAACTTTGAGGAGTTAAAGAAGAGGTTGACCACAGCTCCAGTGTTGACCTTACCTGACTTAAGCAAGAGCTTCTCCATCTATTGTGATGCTTCTCGCTTAGGTTTAGGTTGTGTGCTCATGCAAGAAGGAAGAGTAGTGGCCTATGCATCTAGGCAGTTGAGAAAACATGAGTTGAATTACCCTACTCATGATCTGGAACTAGCCGCAGTGGTCCATGCTTTAAAAATTTGGAGGCATTACTTGATTGGTCACAAGTGTGATATTTACACAGACCATAAGAGCCTAAAGTATATCTTCACCCAGTCAGACCTGAATCTGAGGCAACGTCGTTGGTTAGAGTTGATCAAGGATTATGACTTGGAAGTGCATTATCACCCTGGAAAAGCAAATGTAGTTGCAGATGCACTTAGTAGGAAAAGCTATGTCAACAGACTTCAGCTGACATTTATTCCAGCTGAGTTGCGAGCCGAAATAGAGCACCTTAACATAGGCTTTGTGAATCATACCATGGGTCTAGAGGTAGAGCCAACATTGGAACAAGAGATACGTAAGAGTCAGTTGGAGGATGAGAAACTAAAAGAGATAGCAGATAATGTAGTGCTTGGAAAGGCACCAGGCTTCAGGATAGATGAGAACGGTACCCTATGGTTTGGGAAAAGGATATGTGTGCCTGAAGTGAAGGCTATCCGAGACACAATTCTACGTGAGGCGCATGACTCCGCTTATTCAATACACCCTAGGAGTACCAAGATGTATTTGGACCTAAAGGAGATATATTGGTGGTATGGATTGAAAAGGGATGTAGCAGAGTATGTTGCTTTGTGTGACACCTGTCAGAGGGTGAAAGCTAAGCACCAACGACCTGCAGGGTTGTTGCAACCAATGCAGATACCCGAATTAAAATGGGAAGAAGTCGGTATGGACTTTATTACCGGGTTGCCACGTACTCAACGTGGGTATGACTCGATTTGGGTAATAGTAGACCGACTCACTAAGGTTGCACATTTCTTACCAGTCAAAACCAACTACAAAGGGGCAAGGTTAGCCGAGCTGTACATGGAAAGGATTGTGTGCTTACACGAAGTTCCAAAGAAGATCGTGTCCGACCGAGGAACTCAGTTTACATCACACTTTTGGCATAAAGTACATAGATCCTTAGGAACTAAGCTAAACTTCAGTTCTGCTTATCATCCCCAGACTGATGGACAGACAGAGAGGATTAATCAAATCTTGGAGGATATGCTTAGAGCTTGTGCTCTGCAATATGGTACTAGTTGGGACAAAAGTCTGCCGTATGCTGAGTTTTCCTATAACAACAGCTACCAGAAGAGTCTCAAGATGGCACCATTTGAAGCTTTGTATGGTCGCAAGTGTAGGACACCTTTATTCTGGAATCAAACTGGTGAGACACAGGTGTTTGGACCAGACGTACTAAGAAGTGCTGAAGAACAAGTGAGGATGATTAGGGACAATCTAAGAGTGGCACAGTCCAGACAGAAAAGTTATGCCGACACCCGAAGAAGGGACTTGAGCTTCAAAGAGGGTGATTTTGTATATCTGAAGGTATCTCCAATGAGGAGTGTGAAGAGATTCAATGTGAAGGGTAAGCTAGCACCGAGATACGTCGGACCTTTCAGGATTCTTGCGAGACGTGGAGAAGTAGCCTATCAGTTAGAACTTCCTGAGAGTTTGTCAGGTGTACATGATGTATTCCATATTTCTCAGTTGAAGAAATGTTTGCGGGTACCCGAAGAGCAGATTCCTATAGAAGAGTTGACCATTAAAGAAGATCTCACATATGAAGAGTACCCGATAAAGATCTTGGAAACTACAGACAGAGTTACAAGAAGCAGAACCATAAAGATGTGTAAAGTACAGTGGAACCGTTATACCGAAGATGAAGCCACCTGGGAAAGAGAAGAGGATTTGAGAAAGTCGTATCCACAACTATTTGAATAAGCACCACCCAATCTCGAGGACGAGATTATTTTTAATGGGGGGTAGAATTGTAACACCCAAAATTTGGCTCTTTTAAAAATAGATGAATTTGATTTTATTGAATAATTTTGTGAGCATAAAAATATAGGAAAATAAATAAACTTTGGGAAATTAAAATTTAATAGAAAATTAGAAACACGTTGATGCATTCATGCTGCAGCACTTAATTTTTGTGATGTGTGAATTTATGCAAAAGAAATTTTTGTTCAAAATTCAAATTTGTAAATGCTTTTGAAAACAAGTTAAAAAAACATAAAAAAAAGGGGAATCCATCTCTCTCCCTTCCCCCTCATTTTCGGCCTGCTTGGCCCAATTCCAGCAGCCCGCCAGCACCCTAACTCCCTCTCTCTCTAGCAGCTGACGAGTAGGGCCCACTTGTCAGCTCTATCCCTGCCCCCAAACCGAAGCCCCCGCTCCTCTCTCTCTGCTAACCGTCGAACCGCACCCCCCGCGCCCACGACCTCTCTCTCTCCCCTGCGCTCGGGTTGAAGTGGGCCGAAGCCGCGTTGAACCGCTCCTCCCCTCTCATTTTCTCCTCCTCGCTCTCTCTCAACTCGCGTGAGCTCTGTGAAGTCGCAGAAGAACGCCGCCGGCGACATCCGCACGATTTCCGTCGAGCCGTGCCTTTCTCGCCCGTTTCTTCGCGTAGGTGAGATCCTCACTTCTCCCGCTTCGTTCTCGTCCATTTTCTTTGCGAAACGATGCGTTCCTTCGTCATGGCCGCGAGCTCCATGGACTCCGGTATGGCGCCGCCGTGAACCTTCTCGGAAACCGCCTCCTTGACCGCGTTTATGGGGTGGAATGGACTCGCATCGCTCTCCTCTTTCTCCCAGTTCAAACGGAATCGAAAACCGTGCACCGTAGCACCTCCTCCGCTCAACTCCGGCGAGCTTCAGGAGCTGGGCCTGTGCGCCGTCCCCTTCCTCTCTCTCTCTATTTTTTTTCTTTTAATCCAGCGCGTTCATCTGTGATCCAACAGCCTACAATGCCCCGTACCTCTTCGAGGGCATTTTTGATAAAGGGACCCCGGGAATCCCAATTTTGCGCGCGCAGTCCTCGGCAAGAGGAATTTCCAGGATTTAATTTATTTATTTAAATTCGTTTAAACTCTGCCTTATTTACAGAATTGCCACCGCATTGTTTTAGCTATAAAATCGTCGTTTGAACTCCGAATCGATCCGTTCAAGTTGCGTTAGTTTTGTAATTTCGTAAGCTTCTCGTTGGTACCACTGTTGTTTAGGTTTACCACTGTTAGATTTCCTAGTTAATTACCAGTCCGTAGATTGCTGTTGAAATCCCGTTAAGAGCGTAACTTTCGCGTCGTAAGTCCGTTTTTCGTGAATTTCGCGTTGACGTGATCGTAGCAGCACGTAGATGATTTTGGAAAACTTTTATTTAATTTATTTACTGCTGGTGCACTGTTCTAACTTTAGGAATTGTTCTCTTGCATGTTTGTTTTGGTATGCGTGATGATTGTGATGTATTGATCGAGCCCAGACGGTGAGGAGTATTTCGGGAGTTCGGAGCTCTTTGGGGATCAGCAGGACCAGCAAGACCAGCTGGAGTACGTGAATCAAGGCAAGTATAGCATGGGCCTACCTTGTTGTCCTACTCATTTTTAAGCATTTCACCCTGTATGTGTACAATATTGCAAATTATAAGGACATCCTAGCTGTTGATGACAATAACCTTGTTCCCAAGGGTTTTTATTGTATATGGGTAGAAGTGCTAGTGCTCTAACTCCAATTATATCTGATCTGAAATCAGTGATGGAACCATGGTTAATTGATTAAACATGATTATGATAAATGGAACATAGGGCTATGGTACAAATGACTGTTGGTCATGTTGTCCTAGACCCTCCGTAAGGACTTATCTGTCGGCAAAAGCTGGGACTTACAGTGCAATCGGGAGAGTCACATGGCTCTGACTTTAGCTCAGTAATAGGATCTTTTCTAACTCGTTAGAGGTTACCCGAAAGGGCGCAAGAGGCGCTTGCCACTTTGGGTGTAGGGCTGCCCCTGTTTCTATGAGTATAGCCGCGATGGAAATGTGCCATAGAAAAGGGGGGTTTTCTACATCTGCCTGCCGAGGAAACCTCGCGGCCCTAACTGGTTAGAATAGGCCTATGGAAAGCTTCATAGTGTACCCTGCCCGCTCACCTTGGTAGTGTTTGGGGGTCGACGGATCCCGGGCATATGGGCAACACGACTCACGGTGAAAGTGCACAACCTCTGCAGAGTGTATAACTGTTATAACAGCCGTGCTCACGGTCACGAATGGCCCGGAAAACTCACAGAATAACTGGTTACTAATGGCTTTATGGTACATGATGATGTATAATTATGCTTTAATGTGACTTATTGACTTACTATGGTTCTAATAACCGATCATATGGGATATTTGGGAGCTTAAGCATAAACTAAAATAATTAATGATAAAACACTGACCTACTAAAAAGCTGATGCAGTAAACCTAGTCTAGCCTGTTTGAGCCTCATAAATCCTCATGCTATGCTTGTGGAGTACAAGATGTACTCACGCTTGTATATTTCTTTTCTTTGGATAAAAATCCCGGATGGGTAACAGATGGTGGTAGCTATGAGGACTACCCGGAGGACTATTAGGCTTGTGCTTCACCAGTCGACCTTCCCTGCGTGAGGGCCATGAGATAGTTATCTTAGATTATCTTATTTATATTTCCGCTGTCGTGCCAGACTTTGTGATGTAATAACTACATTTGTTGTAAACACTGCGATGATGATATTTAATTTGTGACTTATGTGTGTGATTGATCTCTGGGCGCACATAAGTTTATGCATTCAATTTCTTCCTTGAAATTGGGTGTGACAAAACTATAGGGCCAAATGCCACCAAAATTTAACACCAGGTAGAAACATGAATTATATACAACTTTGTTATAGACAAGTTTCATATCCAACATTATTTACCTAGAGCAATTCATAATGTTCCAAAAACTATCGAGAAACCACTAACAATTGAATTACAGAGAAATAACATTTCATTTATGTTCCAAACTTGAACCTGGGCAAAACCCAGCTCACCAATAGTTGAAATACATCAAAGAGATACTAGAAAACATCATGGCCATCCCTAAATAAATACCTTTCATGTCTTTATTAATTTATTTAGATAAATAGACAAAGTAATAACCATATATCAAAAGTACACAGTAAATTCTGAGAAAACTACAGAAGCTCATATATGCTCTCCAAAGTCTACTGTATAAATTTCATGCCATTTGGATAAGTACAGCAATTTCCATGAAAAAGATAAATTTCCATGACAAGGAAGCATGTAACAGCAAGATAAATAAGAAACTCGACATTTTCTACAAACACATAGCTAAATTATGTATCTATATGATATAACAACCTCATATAAAGGTTCAGGAACCATATTTTATATTTATTAATTTTTAGTTTAATTATAGACAATTTAATAAGCACTAAACAAGATAAAATAATAACTTAACCATATATCATCCACTAAACATGAAATGTTTACTGCAACACTCACATAATATCATGAGAACACCATAAAAATTTCAGGCCCATAGGAGCTACACAGAATGAGATATGAATTTCTCCTTTTTAAACCTAATTAAAAGGCATAAATCATAACCAATTATTTTACTACAAAACATGGTTAGTTAAATATTTTTAATAAAAACTAGACATATCAAGGAGCACAACAAAATTTGGTTCACCAAAATTGGAGTTACCAAACTCCAGATATGAATTTTCAAAGATTCAACAAAACATCTACAAACAAGTCCTTATAGCACTATTCACATGAGTCACAGTCTGTGCAATTAGACCCCTGGAGAACTTCAAATTGTTGCGCGAAGTCCCTGGTCGCGAATCCAGAGCAGAGGATATTGGACGAAAGGCCTGTTGACGTTCGTTGGAGGCGAGGGGAAGAGTTGGGGAGCATCAGGGACTCACCACGACTTCGTCAAGCTGCTCAGAAGTGGTGGAGAAGCATGGAGGAGGGCTGGCCATGGTGGCGAGGTTGCGGCGACGTTTCTGCCGACTCCGGGGAAGAAGAGAGCCGGCCAGGGAATTGGAGAGGGTTGAGCATGCTTGAGTGGACGCTATCGCGTCGCAAGAGGATGGCGGAGCTGCTGGTTCTCGATAGAGAGTGTGGGCGGCGTGCTATGGTGACGACGGCAAAACACGGCGGCGGCAGTTAGCAGGAAGAATGGCGGCTTGGGTTCAGTGGATGAGGATGGCTCCAGTTGAGGTCGAGACAACAAGCAAGCAGGCAGCTGCGTGGGCTCTCATGCAGAGTGCCAGCGCGAGCTCGGCAGCGCCAGGGTGTCGGAGTTGGCTGTCGGCCATTAGCAGTGCTTATCCCCTCTCTCCAATTTCCAAAATTATTCCCAAAATTCAAATACCACTCAAATTTCTACCAAAACAAGAAATGTGCAGCACAAAATTTACTACAACATTTCTTTTAGGCTCAAATTCAGATTTTGAAAGGAAAGTGATGAATTTGATCAAAAACAGTTTGAATTTCAAATTCCAATTTGGGGGAAAAATTCCAATTTGAATTGGGGCAGAATAGAAATTCCAAAATTACTTTTGATTTTTCTCAATAACTTGAAAACTTCCCAAAATAAAAGTTGTTCAAATTGATGATCTCTACAACTTTCATGTTGGTCACTTTTTAAGATTCCAAACAGATTTTGAGTTAGGGATTCAAACTGGAAAAGGGGACAATTTTTGGAAATCTGTATTTTCAGAATTACTTTGAATTTTGTATTGAAACTTCAAAAACTCAAAACACCAAAGTTGTACATCTTAACAAGATCTACAACTTTTCTTTTGAACTCATCCCTAATTTTTACTTAGTTTTTAAGTTACTCAAAAGGGGGTAAAAGCTAGGATTTAAAAGTAGGGTTTTCTCCCACAATTTCTCGGAACCCTCCATCACTAAGGATTATACAACCAACACAAGCATCACTTCACAACATAAGCACACTTTAATTCCCCAAGCACATTCAACCAAATTAAACTTATTTTAAGTTAATGCATCAGGATGTGCTTAACAAATATGCTATGCAATGCTTATGATGACATGATCAAGTTTTAATATCTGTAACATCAGGGATGTTACATAATCCCATAATCCCACCCGCAGATACGTAGATGAGTTAGTTTCCATGGTCGGGTCCTGTCTGAGACAAAATTTCGGCAGCACCTCCTCGTCGTTCTCCCGATAACGTCCTGCAAAGGAGAGTGTGTATCCGGAGAACAACAGGGAGGTGATGTCGAAACTTTGTCTCGGACAGGACCGGGCCATGGAAACTAACTCATCTACGCATCTGCGGGCTGTCCAAAAAATGTGGACAATCCAAAACAGATACGGTCGAAGATATGCAAAGATCCACATACCTACGACCGTATCTCTTTTGGACGGGAGACGCCTAACTAGGTCACGTGATCTACGACAACAATAAGAAAGAGATGTTATTTATACCTAGGGTGTCGGTGAAGTCAGGCTACCGGTGCAGTGCGAGTCAACGCAGTGGTGAGGCGACGCAGTGCAGGCAGAATTGCGACGCCGACGAAGACAAATGGCGTCCTCCGGGTCTCCTGCGACGTGCTCTTCTCCTGCATAAAAAGGCAATAGGTTAGTGTCAATTGAAAATTTCGACAGCACCTCCCCTGCATCGGGAGGTTCCAAAAAACCTGCAACAAACGTAGGCACGATGGCCAACGATCACACACACATGTATATATATATATATATATATATATATATCGTCTCCATGCCATCACCAACACCGCTACTGCTAGGCTACTAACACAAAAATCATGCCACCACCACCACTACCACCACATGTATAATATCAAGGGAGAGAAGAAAGCGGCGCCATACCTTGCGATGGTAGACACCACGTCGCAACACGGGGCAGCACGGGGCTACTTCTCCTCTGTCCTCGGATAGGCGGTGGGCGGGGAAGCGCCGCGGTGGGCGAGCGGGCGGGCGCGCGGCCGGGGGGGGGGGAGCACGCGGCGGCGGGCGAAGCCGCAGGCGGGCGCGCGGTCGGGGGCGCGCGCGGCGGCAGGCGGGCGAGCACGCGGCCGGGGGTGCGCGGCGGCGGCGGCGGGCGGGCGTGCGGGCGCGCGGTGGGGCTTGCAGCGGCGGCGTCTGAGCAAGGGTAGGGAGGAAAGGTTTTGCGATTTGGGCCTTGGCCCAGGCAGCGCGCGGGTAGTTAGGGTTTCGCCCTTTGCCGAGGGCCCAGATACAAAGCCCTCAGCAAAGGTTTTTAATTTTTTTTTTTACAAAATTCTTTGCCGAGGGCCTTTCCTGTGGCCCTCGGCAAAGACCCCCTTTGCCGAGGGCCATGCTTAGCCCTCGACAAATTTTTTTTTGGATTTTTGAGTGAAATTTTTTTGTGGGCACAAATCACATTGTTTTAAACACAATTTTAAAAATTGGCACAAATTTCACTTTTATATATATATTTCTTGAATTTATTTCAAGTCCTCGTACTTTTCCCGCTATTATAAATTTGAACTGCAGGTGCATGAAATAATTAATTGTAGTGTTTCGAAAAATGTTATTCATGTTATTTGATGTGTGTGGAGTCCCTACGCACAAACTCGAATCAAATTCCGCGGATCTTTTACGCGTGACATGATTAGCCACTTTTCATAAAATTGATTTAAAATTATATTAAATCTATACGAGGTCTAAAAATCACGAAACTTGACGAGGCTTCATATTGACACATGTGTAGGCTATGGTAAAAAATTCAATCGTTTTCAAGTAAGTTGCAACGTCAGATGTCCAAAACCCAGACATCTCCACGTGACACAAGCCCTCATGATTAATGCCAATGTGTCAATGTCCCAAAAGCGTGCCCCGCCATGAACAATGGCGAACCTAGATTGAAGAACGCCAAAAGCCCTCTCCACCATCTTCCTTGGTGCTTCTTGCGCTTTGGCAAAGTATTGCCTCTTGTTACCCACAGGCCGACTGATAGACTGGATTAAAGTAGCCCATGAGGGGTAGATGCCATCTGAAAGGTAATAACCCATGTTATAGTCGTGGCCATTAACAGAAAAATTCACTGCTGGAGCGCTACCTTCCGCGAGGTTGTCAAACAAAGGAGATCTATGAAGAACATTGATGTCATTATGAGAACCGGGCATTCAAAAAAAACATGCCATATCCAAAGGTCCTCAGAAGCTACAGCCTCAAAAAAAATAGTGGGCTTATCCATATGGCCCTTGTACTGACCCTGTTTGTCATATGGACAATTCTTCCACGCCCAATGCATACAATCAATGGAGCCTAACATTCCTGGAAATCTTTTTTTCTCACCCATTGCAAGCAAGCGTGTTGTGTCTGCCTCATTGGAATGTCTGAGGTATTCATCTCCAAACACCTCAACAACTGCACGAACAAAGTGATGCACGCTATCGAGCGCTGTACTTTCAGCAATACGAACGTACTCATCTGTCGTATCAGCAGCCATTCCATAACTTAGCATACGCATTGCGGCAGTCACTTTTTGGAAGCAACTCAAGCCAAGTACATTGGCTGCATTCCTTTTTTAGATAAAATAATCATCGAGTTCATTATGCGTAAGAAAAGATCCCTAGACATCCTGTACCTGAACCAAAAAAATAAGTTTAGCAACGGAAATAATATTTGATCACATAAAACAATTTAATCTGAAATTAAAGTGCAAGAACCTTCTACGGAATAATTCTGGACCATATGTTGGATTCTCAGCCAAATAATCTTGATACATCCTATGATGGCCGCCTTCTCTATCACGGTAAATAACTCTATGACCTTTGACAGAGCCACCATATGGTCCTTTTTCCTTGCTAGCAGTTAGTAGAATTTGGCCAGCCGATAATATTATAGAACAATCATCATCGCATGATGAATCATCCAATTGTCTTTGGGCAAGAGACATCTTCCTAGGCATGATTTCTAATGGACAAGTTTTGAGAAATATAAACAACCTAGATCAATTTAATGAAGATTGGAGAGGAAGGAGATGTGCACCTGCTGCACCGTGAAGGAGAGGGAGGACTCGAGCTACTGATCGTGCGGAGGAGGAGATCGTGGAGATGGTCACAGGCGATGACGCCGTGCGGCGTACTGCAGCAACGACGGCGCGACGGCAACAGGAGACGGGCCACGGACAATAGCGCCCTCGCGATGTTTGTAGCGGGTAGGATGGATCCATCGATCTGGTAGTTGGTAGTTTATAGTGGTGGGCCTGTTTTTTCATAATTTGTTAAGTTCAATTGGCAAACTGTTAGAGATAACAAATTATTTCACTTGCCAAATCTTTTAGCAACTTGCCAACACACAAGATTTGGCAAACGTTTTTTAGCAAGTTATTGTGTTGTGAAACTTCCAAATACTAGAAATAAATCTTCAAAATTATAATCCACATGTTAAACGATTTCTGTGAACACATTATTTTCTGTATTTTACAAAACAATTTCAGGGGATACTTTCGGTGTACCCAGTTTTGAAAACAGATTCATCTGCTCTGTATAAACGAATGTTGTATTATCGTGGTATTAATTTTTTGTGTTGCAACGCATGGGCAGAATTTTTTTAGTCTCCGGTAAAAGATGTCGCATGAACTTGCTACATGTTACACCATGGTATATACAAAAATCTATTTATAATTTATCTTAGTTATATGCAAAATATTAAACAACTTGCAGACAATGAAATAGATCATGTTTGTATGTCTTGTCTTTTTTAACTGTCTGTACGGTAAATTCAAGGGGATTAAGGCCAGTTTCAGTGCAGTTGCATTTGAGCTTCATGAATATTAAATATGTTGATGTGGCACCAGATTAATGAAAATAGAGGTGATAAGAGTTTTATGGAGATAAAATATGATCACATGCGGAGATGTTTGGATTTTAGACATCTGGAGTCGCAACTTGCTTGAAACCTTATGAATTTTTTTACCACAGCCTCCACATGCGATAACAAGACATGTCCCCAAGTTTTGTTATTTTTGAAGTTCATTTAAAATTTATATAATTAAAAATCACATCAACGACACATGGATGGTTATGTTTCATATAAAAGACATTCAAACTTTTGGGTGAGTTTATGGATATAGCCTCAAAATGCACTCTCAAACATGAGTATTATTTTTTGAATGACTATATTTTATTATTTCATCTACCAGCAGTTCAAATTTACTTTTTCAAAAAAAATGCAAAGAAAATAAATTAATTAATGAAATATAGCAAAATGTTATAAAAAGATCACAAATTTGAACATGTGCTTGTATATAATATGCAAGGGCTATAGAAAAAGTCTAGGCCCAAAATTCAAAAAAAAACCTTCACTCTTTGCCGAGGGCAAGTGCAAGCCCTCAGCAAAAGGGTGTCTTTGCCGAGAGCCAGAACTACCCGCGCTCGGCAAAGGTAGCTGGCCTGGGCCTAGCTTCAGACGATGAGGCCTTTGCCGAGTGCCTGTCGTTGCCCTCGGCAAAGGCCACCTCTTTGCCGAGAGCCTAACGATGTGGCTCTCGGCAAAGGTGACGACGACGACAGCCGTTCACAGCGCGGTACCTTTGCCGAGAGCGTGCCTTTGCCGAGAGCCCCTCGGCAAAGCTGACCTTTGCCTAGAGCCCCTCTTTGCCGAGAGCCTGGCTGTCGGCAAAGGCTTTTTGCCGAGAGGATGACCTAGCTCTCGGCAAAGGCTAGGCCCTAGCCAAAAGCTCGTGTTTCCTGTAGTGCCACCCTCCTCATCCTCGAAAGCCTTGAGCAAACCAAGAAGATGCACACGGGCAGCCTGCCCGTCCTGTCATCACTTGGGATGTTACCCTCCCATCGACAGGTGTACGCTAATACAGTGGCGAAGCTAGAGTAAATCGAAGGGTGGTACACTTGCCTTGTGGGTGCATATACTTGTATAGGAGATGGTGCATATATGGTGAAATTTAAGCTAAAACTATTGTTTTTTTAAATTTAGAGTGGTGCATTTGCACCCCCCACGTATAGTGTACCTTCGCCCCTGCGCCAATATGGACAACATGTTCCTGTCTGACCTCATGGTCAGGAAGGAGCCGCACAAGGAGTGTGTGAGCACTTTGGAGGGTGCTGCGATTGCTGGAGCCGAAGAGGAAGGGCGCCATGGTTTAGGCCGTCTGGCGCGGCTAGATCTAGTCGCCTGCCTTGCCATTCGGGCTTATCAAGGGTGTGGCCCAAGAAGGATGGGTAGAAGATCTGTGAGCAGATCATTGCCAGGTGAGTTTCAAACCTTGAGGATTCTGAATCTCCTCGTGATTCTGAAAAAAATGGCCTAATTGCGTAAAACTTTGTTAATATCAATGTTTTTCATGATACTGATGACTTATGAGCAGATCATTGTTTATGGTTATTTTCATGTGTATCCCTAAAATATATTCGCACGGGCACTATACTATTTAAATAAATACAGTAAGGCTTGTTTAGATGTATTTAAAATTCTAAAAGTTTATAAGATTCTCCATACATTGAATCTTTGGACGTATGCATGAATCATTAAATATAAATAAAAGAATAACTAATTGTATAATTTACCTATAATTTGCAAGATAAATATTTTAAATTACTAGGTTAATGCCCGTACGACGGGTTTTAAAATCCACGTATTCTATGTTTCTTCATTATTGTTTTATTATTTTGTTTTTTCTATCTATATTCTTCCTTTTTCATTCTTTTCAGTTTTTGTTTTTTGATTTTATTTTATTTTCTGTCCTTTCCTTATTCTTTTCTTGTTTTAATTTTACCTTTTATTTTCTTTTTCCTTTGGTTTTATTTTTATTGTTCTTCCTTGCTTCTATTTGTTTTTCTTTTTTCTTTTTAGATTTTCTATGTTTTCCCTAATTACTATACAAGGTGTTTGGTTACCCAAATCGAAATCATGATGCCATAAGATTTTTTTTTCATGTGTTAGATGAAAATTACTTAAAAGTATATGAATTTTAAAACCCGTAGCAACGCACGGGCATTAACCTTTTTATTTCCTTTTAATCTTATTTTTATCCTTATTTAAATTATTCATTAATTTTATTTGCTCTATGCACTTTTTATCATTTGTTAATTATGTTTGTTTTTATATATTTTTCTTAGTAATTTTATTTTTTTATTTTTATTTTTCTATATATATGTGATATTAATGTAGTATATATTTAGTGTTGTATGTTGTGTTATGTCACGTTTACGTAGTATACATGTGATGTTCTATGATGTTTCTTATGGTGTTCACTTAGTATACATGTAATCTATAATAGATGTGATGTTGTATAATATATTTAATTATGTTCTATGATGTATTTAGTGATGTTAATATTCTATAAATATATTTACGATATTTGAAAAGTAACGCTTTGACATTATTTGAAATTTTTCTCCATTTTGTGTTTTTATTTTTTTTCTTATGTTTTTTACTCTAGATTTTTTTATTATTTTTATCTATGTCATGTATTTATGTATTTTTATGTATATTGTAATATCAGTTTCATAAACCTAAAACCTAAATACTATTCTTCTAAATCGATAACATTTTTTTACAAAGATAGAACATTGTCTGTTGAACCTAGAATATTGTCTCTATAAATATTCATTAATAAAATTTTATCTAAATATATCCATGTGTGATCTTGTTTTCAAGGATAGCTTGTCATCGCGCAGTAAAAAAGACCACTAAAGGGATGGAAGTTGTGGACGGATCATCTTCATAATTTTTAGTTGTGGAGATAAATATTTATTAATAAAATTTTATCTAAATATATCCATGTGTGATCTTGTTTTGAAGGATTTGTTATGAGAAATTTAATGGTGCAATCGGAATTTAATTTATATCTTCAGTTTAAAAGTTATGACTTTTTTAAATTCGCTAAAACAATTTTGCATGCATGGGTGAGTGGGGCCTGAGTTGATGGGATAGTCTATCATGGCTAAAAGGGATGAGAGTTGTGGCTTCACCATGAGTGTGGTAGACGGGTCCTTTCCATAATTTTTAGTTGTAGAGATAGTCCACGGTTGAACAATAATTTTTAAATACAAATAAAAGTGTTAGAGTGTCCAAATAAAAAAAATTCTACATAAATATTTAAAATTATAGTCCATGATTGAATAATAATTTTTAAATACAAACAAAAGTGTTAGGGCACTCACAATGCAAGACTCTATCACAGAGTCCAAGACACTTAATTACATATTATTTATGGTATTTTGCTGATGTGGCAGCATATTTATTGAAGAAAAAGGTAGAAAAAATAAGACTCCAAGTCTTATTTAGATTTCAAATCCACATTATCCGAGGTAATAAATAACTTTAGACTCTATGATAGAGTCTGTATTGTGAGTGCCTTTAAAGTGTCCAAATAAAAAAAAATTCTAAACAAGGAGGCGAGGCTATAGACACGCCCAACGGCACGAAGACGAGGAGTGAAGACGCTGCTTCCTGCTCGACCCACGGGCTTCCCTCAATGGCTGGAAAAAAAATCTCTGCGACCGTGAATTCCCGACTCTCGAAGAGTCCAAGCAGTTACTCCACAGCTTCAGAAGTCCAAGAGACGGAGTTTCAGAGAGTCTCCAAACAGCTATCGCGGAAATGAAGGATCCAAGACGAGTTGTGAACGCTATATTATTTCAAACAAGTGTGTACACAGGACATCAACAACTACATATACAAGTGCCTCCATTGTTCTTGGTCAAGCCAAGTGTTTGTAGCCTCTCTTTACCAAGTCCCAGCGCATTCGAGCAACACCATCTTGTATCTTCAGTCTTCAGTATTGAAAGGAACCATGGCTTCCATGTCATTTGCCGGCGTATCTGTCGTCGGAGAGGTCAGGCCACCGCAACCTGCTGCAGCCACTACTGCCGTCACCTACAGCGGGTACCACCTCCTAGTGGTCAATGGGTATTCCTCTCTCGTGAAGGACATCCCCAATGGCGATTGCATAGAATCCCGCCATTTCAGAGTTGGAGACTACCGGTGGACTCTTCAGTGCTACCCCAATGGCTACGGAGCAGAACAGGATGGCTTCATGTCCTTTTATCTCTTCCTTGATCAAGGTAATGTTGTCGATCCTGTGATGGTGCAGTATGAGTTCAGTTTCGTTGTTGATCAGGTTCTTCAGAATCAGAACTACTGCCCGGCATTGCTTGATGGCGCAAAACAAACTCTCAGATTCTTTAGCCGTTATCCTTACAGTTTCAGTCTACCATATTTAACGAAAAGAGAGATCTTTGAGAAGTCAAAATATCTGAAGAATGATAGCTTCACCATAAGGTGCGACATCGTCATCACCAAGGATGTCAACATCAACGAAGCCGGCGGCACTGTCCCGGTCAGCAATGTGTTGCCTCCTCCACCTGATATTCGACAGGATCTCGGTGATCTCCTTCAGTCCGGCGCCGGCGCCGACGTGACGTTTCAGGTCGGGGGCGGGACGTTCAGGGCACACCGGTGCGTCCTCGCAGCACGATCTGCTGTCTTCAAGGCACAGCTCTTTGGTCCCATGAAGGAGGGAACCACCACCGGTGTCGTGCATGTAAGGGACATGGAGGAAAAAGTGTTCAAGCTTTTGCTCGGTTTCATATACAGTGATTCAGTGCCGGAGGTCGACGACATAGAGAAAGACGAGATTATGTGGCAGCACTTGATTTAAGCAGCAGACAGATATGATCTCCCAAGGCTGACACTGATTTGTGAACAAGAGTTGTGTGCATACATTAACACAAGCACGGTGGCAACTTTCCTTGCGCTGGCTGAGCAGCACCATTGCCGAGGGCTCAAGCAGGCCTGCTTGGATTTCCTCAAATCTCCTGCCAATCTACAGCAAGTAATGGCGCTCGACGGCTTGGAACCTTTGGTTAGTAGCTGCCCCTCTGTTCTGAAAGATCTCATTGGGAAGCTTGCATCCGTGAAGATTGATGTCAACACTAGGGACTCCGGCGCAGGAGCTCTGCCGCCGGTTTTTGATGTTCCAGAATCTGATTTGCACCAGCATTTGTCTAGTCTCCTCCTGTCTGAAGAGAGAACGGATGTGACATTTCGGGTTGGTGGTGAGACGTTCCGTGCACACCGGTGTTTGCTCGCTGCCAGATCTGCAGTTTTCAGGGCTGAGCTCTTGGGCCCGATGAAGGACACAGCCTCAGATGTCATACGCATAGACGACATGGAAGCAAGAGTGTTCAAGTTATTGCTCACTTTCATTTACAGTGATTCTGTGCCAGAGACGAAGGAAGATGAGAAAGAAGAGGTATCGGAAAACGACGATCATGCCGATGCCAATGTGATGTGGCAGCAACTGCTTGTGGCAGCAGAGGGGTATGGTATCCAGAAGCTGAGGCTGATGTGCGAAACAAAGTTGGGCAGATACATCAGCACGAAAACAGTGGCTACAATCCTTGCGCTAGCTGAGCAGCACCATTGCCGACGGCTCAAGGAGGAATGCCTGGACTTCCTGGACTGCCCTGCTCATCTGAAACAAGTCATGGCGGTCGGTGGTTTGGACCATCTGAGAAGCATGTGCCCATCTGTCCTGATAGATCTCATCGCCAAGCTCGCGGCACTTTAAGCATGATAGATAACTGATGTCGTTATGATCACTGGTAATAATGTGCTAGTTTTCTTAGAGTGTCGTTGTCATGCAATGCTATGGTTTCAATTTTCAGAGAGAATTCATCTTTCTTTTCTGTTGGATATGCAGGACCAGAGTAAGGTGGATCAACTGATTACTAATGAAGCTTATAGTTGGAAAACAAAATGCTTTGGAACGAAGCATATTTTGGATCCTGTTGGTCATTGTTTTCTACTAGTAAATGTTATTATGCATGTAAAACTCAATTTGGATTTACCTAGTGTTCGCCTAAACAGACATTTAGCCTGATCAATAGCGTTTACCTCCATTCTTTTTAGGGCGTTTAGATCATTTCCTCTGTGATTTTTACTGTTGAAATCATCAGCCGTTTAATTTTCATTTACCCCCTAAACAAAACATCTCACCACCATTTTCCGTTAGTGGCCATTTTAATGACCGTTTTGATAAACACTTTTCGAACTACATAGAAGCACAAATGAAGCACGGTCCCAATGCTTCATGAGTTCGGCTGCACGGGCGCTGCAGCCAGCGTGCCACTGTGCTATTCGCCCGACAGCAGCGACGGCAACCTCGACGGCGGAAGGCTGGGCTCACCGGAGTATCATCCCGTGAGCTCGCTCTGGGCTGGCCCACCCTCGGCCCAGCCTAAGAAATACCAGAAGGAGATTGTGTTTGGGCCAGGGGTGCAGCTCGAGGGGTCTGATAAGAGGCCCGACCACCTATTGATGGACATTTCAGACTTGGTTACACGGATGGAGATTGATGGGGCAGGCCAGGCCAGGCCAGCGACAATAGCCTAGGCTCCGGCGGCGTGGCCACCGGTGCTGAGGGCCCAAAGGCCGGGCTCGTCCCAAACCAGGAGACAGATCAGGCAACTGATGCGGTCCTGAGCACGGAGCGTGATGACGACTATGCTTCCTTCGCTGCAGGTATGTTCAAGGCTGTGCCACCCCCAATTCTGCAGAGGCCTGAACCGACCGCCTCGACCAGCAGCCGTAACAGGAGGCGGGCGGCAGCTCCCAGCCGCTCAAGCACGCGTCTCGCAGCCCGGGCTTCTCCGTTTCCGGTTGCCGAGCGCGCCCAGCACAGGCTCATGCGCGAGCTCAACTTCATCAACAGCAAGTCAGCGGCACCGGATGCGGCGGTCACGGCCTACCTCGACATGTACGGGGAAGATCTCCCGGACAATGCTGTAGAGGCCATCAGGGCTGCAACAAGGCTGGGGAACAAGGAGTTGTCCCAGGCGCTGGCGGCGATCGCAGCTGAGTCTGGTGGGGCACAGATGGAGGTGGCTTAGACTGTCAGATGCATCGAGCTTGTAGCAGTTCTCGTTTCTATCCATGTATCCTAGGCTAGTGTCAGCGCCGGCCGGTCCTCAACCGGTTCTGTCTGGTTCTGTTTGCAATGTTGCTTGTGCTCTGAGTTGGTGGCTTGATCGTGGTTGGCTGTTGTACTGGACTACTATGTGTTGGTGTTTTCTTCCTGGTTGGTTGTTGTACTGGGCTACAGATGGAGGTAGCTGCATGGCAGATGTAATGTTTCTTGTTTCCAATTTAGTTCACGGTTTGCTGGCTCTTCATGGCTGTTATCTGGCTGTTCAAATGGTGGGATTTGTGGTCTGTAGCTGTTTGTTTGTTTGTTTCCAATGGGTGACATCAAATTGATCAACTGGAATGTCCGTGGTCTTAACTGTGCTGCACGGAGAGAAGCAGTGAAGATCTTGATCCAACAAGCAGGACCCAACATTGTTTGCCTCCAGGAGACTAAGCTGGATACCGTGGACAGTTTTTTGGCCTCGGAATTCTTAGGGCCAATATATACATCCTTTGAATACCTCGTGGCTGACTGCACCCGTGGCGGTATCCTCGTGGCCTGGGACCCGAGGCTGGTTCATGCTGAGACGCCAACAAGACAGAGGTTCAGCATATCTCTTAGGATAACGCTGAAGCTCTCCAATACCTCCTTCCTCCTTACCTCTGTGTACGGTCCGACAGATGACGGCCAGAAGGCCTGCTTCTTGAATGAACTTACTGGTTGTCAGCCGGCATGGGAACAACATGGTTATGCTTGGGGGATTTCAATTTGATTTACGAGGCGAGGGACAAAAACAACAACAATATTAATCGTAGATTCATGGATCTGTTCCGCCGTGCCCTTGATGCCAGCGAGCTTATGGAGTTCAGACTGCAGAACAGGCGTTATACTTGGAGCAATGGACGGGCACGGCCCACTCTTGTTCGGCTCGACAGGGTATTCTGTAACAAGGAATGGGATGCACTCTTACCTTCTGTCACCCTTCAAGCACTGTCTAGTTCCCTTTCAGATCATTCCCCTCTTCTTCTTGGCAGTCAGCAACAGGCGCCAAGGGTATTCAGCTTCAAATTTGAGCAATTCTGGATACGCGTGCCGACCTTCCTAGACATTGTTTCTGCTGCATGGAGTAGCCCGGTACGAGGAACATCTCCCTTAATGGTCTTCTGCAACCGCCTTTCCACCACAGCAAGATCCCTTCGACACTGGAGCAGGACGCTATTTAGTGAAGCTCGAACACAACTCCTTATGGCAAATGAAGTCATCCTTCGCCTAGATGCTGCTCAAGAATCTAGGCCCCTAATACCTCTCAAGAGCTAGGACTGCACAAAGAACTCAAAGCCAGGGTGCTAGGGTGGGCAGCTATTGAGCGCTCTCGAAGACGGCAGAGCTCCCGGCTGCTACAAATAAAAGAGGGTGATGCATGTACTAAATTCTTCCATCAGAAGGCCAAGAACCGAAGAAACAGAAACCTGATCGCCTACCTCAAACAAGGCAATGGCAGCATTATCTGGAATCACAATGAGAAGGAGGCCACTTTGCACCATTATTTTGCGCTCATCCTTGGAGCCACATCGCAGAGAACATGTACGCTTGATTGGGATCGACTTCAACTCAGCCAGGTCAATGACCCAGCGCTTGACCTCCCATTCACAGAGGAGGAAATCATGAACACAGTTCATGCACTGCCGGGAGACAAAGCCCCTGGACCTGATGGTTTCACTGGAACCTTTTACAAGGCTTGCTGGCACATCATCAAGAATGACCTTATGGCTGCGATAGACTGCTTCTACCACCTCCGTACTGGGCCTTTGGAGCGCCTCAATGGGGCGTTTATTGCCCTCATCCCGAAGAAGGACATCGCTGAACATGCAACAGATTTTAGACCAATTAGTTTAATAAACTCCTTTGCAAAGCTGATCACGAAGACATTATCTATACGATTGTCAGCACACATTGACTAGTTTATTTCCAGCTCACAAAGTGCATTCATCCAAGGCTGTTGTATCCAAGACAACTTCCTGTATGTGCGGAATTTAGCCAGAGCATACCATAGGATGAAGACGCCGGCCCTTCTTTTCAAACTGGATATCTCTAAGGCCTTTGACACAGTCTCCTGGGCGTATGTCCTTGAACTACTCGAGCAAAGAGGTTTCAGTTGCTGGTGGAGGAATTGGTTAAGCCTCCTTTTCAGTAGTGCACACTCCTCAGTTTTGCTGAATGGAGTTCCAGGGGAAAGAATAAACCATGCGCGGGGACTTCGTCAGGGTGATCCGCTATCCCCGTATCTGTTCATCCTCGCCATCGATGCTTTGCAGCGGATTCTTGACATTGCCACAGAGGATGGGATTCTAAGTCCGTTGCGTGGTAAGTACGCTAAGCTGAGATTGTCACTGTATGCTGATGATGCTGTCATTTTCCTCAATCCGGTACAAGAAGTCCGTGCACTCCTCAGCATCCGGGAGCAGTTTGGAAATGTGAGTGGCCTTAAGCTAAATCTCGCGAAATGTATGGTCGCGCCCATCAGATGTCTGGGAATTGATGTGGACCACATTCTTGAGCCATTTGCAGGTCAAAAAGTATCCTTCCCAATAAGGTACTTAGGACTGCCAATTACATTAGGCCGCCTCAAATTGGTGCACCTACAGAATGTCTTGGACAGAGCAAAAACGAAGCTGACAGGATGGCAAGGTCGTCTCCTTAATAGAGCTGGACGGCGTGAGCTGGTGCGCTCAGTCCTGAGTGCAATCCCAATCTATCTTCTTTCAGCACTCAAGGTTCCAAAAGAATTCCTGAAAGATATAGATAAAGCACGTCGCCGATTTCTGTGGGCTGGTGACAGTGAATTAACATGCAGCAAATGTAAGGTGGCCTGAAGTCTAGCCATGAAGCCTGTTGAATTTGGAGGGTTAGGCATCCTAGACCTGGAGAAATTCAGCCGGGCACTTTGTCTCCGGTGGTTATGGTATGCTTGGGCAGAGCCCCATAAAGCATGGCTGGGAACGACACTTCCAATCGACGATGCCGACGCTGCCCTTTTTGTGGCAGCAACCACAGTCTCTCTACGGAATGGACAAAAAGCTTTGTTCTGGCACTCTAGCTGGGCACATGGTCGACCTCTGCTGCTCCGTTTCCCGCTGTTGTACGGTCAAAGCAGAAGGAAGAACAGAACAGTGCATGATGCTCCACAGAATGGCAAATGGATCAAATACATCGCCTACAGTCTGAACAATGACCTTCTTGCTGAATTCTTTGGGCTCTGGAATGTGTTGCAATCCTTGGAACTTAACCTAGACACCTCTGAGAAAGATCAGTTTTGTTGGAAGCTCGACCCTTCCAGGAAGTATACTGCAAAATCTGCATATAACATCCAATTCAGCGGCTGCATACTCTCCAATTTTCCTAGGCTGATATGGAAGGCATGGGCACCTCCAAAATGCAAATTTTTTCTCTGGCTACTATTACAGGATCGCCTATGGACAGCGGCAAGACTGCAGGTGCGCGGCTTGGAAAACAATTATTTCTGTGGCTTATGCGTTCGGAACTTGGAGACTATCACACACCTATTCATCGACTGCCCCTTCTCCCGGACTGTATGGGACCGGATAGCTACCTGGAGTAACTGCAACAATCTACAACCGGTACAGTGGGGCGAAACAAGAGACGTCGAAGATTGGTTCCTAGTGATGATTGATCGCGGGAGCAAAAAGGGCCACACACTGGCCATCCTCACGCTATGGTGCATCTGGAATCGGCGAAATGTTGCTGTCTTCAACAACAAGACTTGCACGGCGGTACAGGTCTTTGGCCAAATCAGCGAAGAAGCCTTCTTATGGGCTAATGCCGGTGGAAAAGCTCTTAGATCCCTCTTTGTTGGCCACAACTTTGGGAGAATATAGCTAATTGTATTTTTCCCCGGTAGCAGTCTGCTGCTGTGGGCTGCGCCTCTCGCGTCTATGCTGTAAAACTCTTATCCCCTCTTATCAATATATGGCCGGGTAACCGGACCTTAAAAAAAAGGATTGTAGAGGGCATTGATCTCCTACCCTAGATGATTTTTCAAAGTAGTTTTGTTAGTGGCAACATGTATTCACCCTCTGTTTGATATATTTAATTAAGTTTTACAAATATTATTTAGTTGAGTTTTAGCGCAATGAATTATGGAGCGTAACGTGGCAGTAAAATCTAGATGGTAGCACACTAGTCATGATAGTTGTACGAATTGAATCAAGTGACATGAACAAGATATTTCAAGCTAGGCACCACAATATCGAGCATGATTTTAGATGAAGAAAAAAAAAATCTAAAGCTAGTTTCAAAAAATTTTGAGCTAAAATAAATTTTATAAGATTAAACTAAGTTTTAGGATTTTTAGTTGTATTAATCTTATGTTAAAATATGTTTGGATATTAGTCTCATGAACTTCTTGAACTTTGAACTTATTAGTCTAATTATCTCCTTTGACGTAGCGGCACATCAGCAAGCCACCATCACAACTGCTCACAGTGTAAAACTGAATAATTTTTAAAAATCGAGAGAGGTTAAAAATCTATTTTATATACTAGGGAGAAAAATCAAACGATTATTTTCTTTTTCTTTTAAAGCCTAAACCCTAAACCCTATACCTAAAACCCTAAACCCTAGTCCCTAAATTTCACTCTAGGCCTCCCATCCATTGTGGAGCGCGAGCGCCTTACTAAGACCTTGTTTAGTTTAAAAAGGAAAAATTTTTGGATGTTATGCCGACACATATTTGAAGTTAAACATAGACTAATCAAATTGTATAGGTCGTCTCAAAACTACGAGATAAATCTATTAAACTTAATTAATCCACCATTAGCACACATTGGTCACTGTAGCAATTGTGATTAATTATTGACTAATTATCTTTTTAAAAAATTATCACGCTACTTACAATCAAACTGTATAATAAGTTATTTTATCTACATTTAATGCTCTATTCATATGTCGAAAGATTTAATAAGCTAAGTGAAAAGTTGTTGGGTGAGGAAAGATTGGGCCAGATTTTTACTCCCAACCGACCCAACACGTGTAGGGGAGAGAGAAGACCTGACTCCGCCGCGACCACGATCCTTCTCCGCCCGCCGCCCCGCTACCCCACCGCAATCCCGACTCGGCGTCTCCACCCGTCATCTCTCATCCGTCAAAGAGTCAACCCAGCTGTAGCAGGCAGCAGCTGTCGGCCGACAAATCGCCCCTGCCGCAGCCCGCAAGAGGCTATCCACCTGACTGCCCGAGGCCCGCTAGGCGGCTACACGCCCGGGGCCTGGCGCCTAGTCGCTGCTCACAGCCTCGCGCACCGCCTGGCTAGCGAGCCGGGCACCAGCATCCTTGTCGCAGCGTCCAGCGTAGACAGAGCGCCACATCGTACCAGCCACCACCACTAGGACACATCCATACTATACTTTCTGACTGAATGAGGCTTTGAGCCCTAGTAAATTCTAGTTCCTCATTCTCGAATAAATTCTACAATTCTTCCTGATAAAAAAATTTCATGAATGATTAATTGATTTTTTAATAAAGAATAGATAGTCTATCCGACTTCATTCATCCAAATGGGATGAACTCAGACCAAATTATTATAAGGTCTAACAAACTGTCACGGGAAAGCCAAATATTAACACAACCGAGGTCATAAGTAGACAAAGGAAAACCCAGTAACTGAAAAAAGTTCGACACACGAAGATCAATGTAAATCAATCCTAAAAACATACGACCAGCTAAAGAATGAAAACATCTAGAGACACGAAGTTTCAAGAGACCGACAAGTGTCGACTAACTGTTGCTGACGGTCTTCAAAATGTTGTAACATGGCCCGTTGTCGGAGACAGTACGTCCCTCTGAATAGCACCTGCAAAAAAGATTTAGATCTATATTTATCAAAAACAATTTCATTTCTTGATATGACCAACATAATATGACGGTAGAAGTCAATAAGTTTAGATTGTGATTAGTTCCCCCTCCATTTGACCAACAATTAAAAAGATCATTAGCATCCGTGGGTTGGGCAATGCCCAAAACCATGTGTACTGCTGTCCACAGAAACATAGCATAGGCACATTTAAAAAAAAGTGCTAGATTGATTCTAGAGTATTATAGAAAGAAGAACCAACCTATATGTCTCTTCCAATTTCTTTTTGCTAAGTTGTCCTTTGTCAAAACTCAAAAAAAACCCTTATTTAAGTACCACATAAAGACTTTTATTTTCATAGATAACTTGGCATGCCAAATTTCCATTGAGACCTGCACACCATTATTGACTAAATACACATACATTGATCGAACTGTAAATAAACCATTCGAGTTTAGAGACCAAACAAAGACGTCATTTTCTTCTTGTAACTACAAAGTTGCTACTGATGCAACGATCCTATTCCAATCCCACAAGTTATTTTCCACTAACGCCCTCCAAAAAGAAACATTAAGTGGATTAGATGACAACACATTTGACACAGTGTCGTATTTCTTGTGCACTATGTTGAACAACCTTGGGAATTTAGTTCGAAGAGAACAACTCCCAATCCAAATATCTTCCCAGAACCTCGTTTATTTTCCGTTTCTTAGATTAAATCTTCCAAGTTGTATGACCTGATCTTTGATATTTACAAGGCCTTTCCATAAATGAGAATCTGTTGCCTTCTTTTGAACTTCTCCAACTGTTTTATTTTTTAAGTATTTATTTTTAATCAATTGTTGCCATAAGCCATCTTTGTTACATAATTTGACCCACCATTTACTAAGTAGGCATCTATTTTGGATCTCAAAATTAGTAACACCCAAACTGCCTTGTTCTTTCAGCTCGCACATCACAGTCTATTTTACTAAGCGGTATTTTCTCTTTTGTTGGTCATTCTGCCAGAAGAATCTTGATCTAAAAACATCAAGTCTATGTAACACCCCTTAGATACCTCAGAAGGACATCATAAACATCGGTAAGCTTGATAGCACCGAATTAATTAGAACTAAATGCCCTCCTACTGAGAGTAATTTTTCTTTCCAACAGCTCAATTTCTTTTCAAACCTATCTTCTATAGCTTGCCAATCTTTATTACCTAATTTTTTTGTATGCATTGGGATTCCCAAGTATTTAAAGGGGTAAATACCTGTCCTGCAACTAATCAGTTGTGCATATTCTTGCTCGTATTGTTTAGCCTCCCCAAAGCAAAATAATTCACTCTTGTGGAAATTAATTTTTATGTAATCAAGTGGACAAGACATTGGAATCCTTTTGTTTGCTCCTGCTCCTACGCCAAACCCATCCTTCTGCACAAGCACAATCAGAAGCCCATCCTTCTGCATAAACACAATCAGAAGTAGCAGAAGAATCAGAGGTTATCGAAGAACCAGAAATAGTAGAACCAAATAGCAATTTATACGGTTTGCGAAATAATCCCTAAGTTATTTCTAATGTTGATAACATTTTTTATGAAGATATGAGAGGCAAGGGTGAACCAAACCATCATTAATTAGGTATCTTTCAACCACTTTTATGTTTCCATAAATTATGTTGTGGATTTAAATATGGAACTGAGATATCATCAAAACTTACGCATTTATGAGCTACCTTTGTTATCTATTGGTATTACACCCCATGCTGGCGGTGTTTTAATCTGGTGCGGGTGGTATACATGTTTTGATAGTGGTCCCTAGGCTTCGGAATTGACGAGCTTCGTCACTGTATACAGGGCATCAACACCTACATATACAAGTGCATGGTAGTGCTCCTCCACCGTTCTAGTTCAATTGTTCTTCCTAGCCTCTTTACCAGGTGCCAGCATCCGAGCAAACACCATCTCATATCTTCAGTACTGGAATCATGGCTTCCTTGTCATTTGCTGGCATATCTTTTGTTGGAGAGGTCAGGCCACCGCAACCTGCTTCAGAGACACTACTGCTATCACCTACAGCGGGTACCACCTGTTAGTGGTCAATGGGTATTCCTCTCTCGTCAAGGACATCCCCAATGGCGAGTGCATAGAATCTCGCCATTTCAAAATTGGAGGCCACCGGTGGATTCTCTAGTGGTACTCTAATGCCTACGAACCAGGTAGCGATGGCTACATGTCCTTTTATCTCTTCCTTGATCAAGGCAACGTTGTCGATCCTTTGATGGTGCAGTATGAGTTCAGCTTCGTTGTTGATCAGGTCCGGACCAATAACCAGTCATTGCTTGGTCACGCAAAGGGAAATCACAAATTCTGTAGTCATGATGCTTACAAGTTGCTATGTTTAAAGCAAAGATATCTGAAAAATGATAGCTTCACTATAAGGTGCAACATCATCATCTACAAGGATGTTAACATTAAAGAAGCCGTCTGTGGCACTATTCTAGTGTGGCAGAACCCCCTGAAATAACGCAATTTTGGAGTACTTGTCTTTCATTAGACACTAAGTATCCCTAAAGATAGTTATTCCAGTCAGCTCTGTCGAGCACACCCAACGGGAGAACTCGAAACAATCCACGTTTTCATCCAGAATCCAATAATGAGTAGAGCTTAAAAAACTTAATCCATTTCATACATAATACATTTCATACAACAACAAGTCTTGAAATTTATTTGTTACTGAAAGAGCATCTAGGCCCCTAGTGATTTCGGTGATTAAGGACAATGTTGATTACTATGACTAACGTGTGTTTTGCAGAGGCAAAGTCATTAGTGAGGGTAATAGGTACTCCATGGACAAGGACGTTTATGCCTACTTAATAGTGGAAATCGTTTCGGTTTTCAAAGGGTGGATGGACATCGTCAAGACTAGACTAGATCTAAGTGCCATATGGTGTAGAAGGGCACTTAGAGTAGTTTAGGACTTTGTTTTCCTTTGACCGTACTATTAAGAGGGGCTTTGATCTAGTAGCTTGACTTAAGCAAGGCTTTAGGTTTAGGTGTGGTGCACACTTGGTAAACCTAGCACTAGGCAGCTCAGAGATAGTCCTTAGATCGAGAGGAACCAACTTCATTTTGGAACGATCGCGTTTCGACGAAGTTAGGGTGCCTAAGAAGGCACCGGATGCTACACCGGACGCTCTGTGAGTGCGTTCGGTGAGGTCCTTAGCCGTTGGAGGGTTTCGGTGCTTAGGGTTAGGCACCGGACGCTGGCACCAAACTCACCGGGCAGCGTCTGGTCCCACACCCAGGGAGGTTGTAAACTTCCCTTGAGCACCGGACGCTAGCACCGGACGCACCGGGTAGCGTCCGGTCCCATACTCAGGGAGTTTGTAAAACTCCTCGGAGCACCGGACGGTGCCACCAAACGCTAAGAGGTAGCGTCCGATGACCTGTCAGACGCAGGTACAGTTAGCCGTTGTGTGTCACCGGACGCTCGGTGTAGAGCGTCCGGTGCAACATTAACAGCGTCCGGTGACCCCGTTTTCAGTGGAAAACGGTTGGCTGACCTTTGGACTTCGTGGAGAGTATTTATACTCCTCCACCTCGTCCATGAGAGCTCTCTTGCCCATTTGAACATCAGAGAAACTTGTTGTGGAGCAAGAGAGTAGCAAGAGCCTAGAGAGGATTGAGCTTTGAGTGATTTCTTGAGAGAATCCTTCTCTAGTGAATTCCAAGAAGTGTGCATCCACCACTCTCTAGAGCCTTGTTTGGGTCAAGTGAGAGTTCTTTGTTTATTACTCTTGGTGATCGCCATCACCTAGACGGTTCGGTGGTGATTGGAGGCACGAAGACCGCCCGAAGTTCTTGTGGGTGGCTCGTGTCAAGCTTGTGAGCGGTTTTAGGCGATTCACCGCGACGGAGTGTCGAAGAATCAGCCCGTAGAGAGCACTTGGTCCTTGCACGGACCAAGGGGGAGCAAGACCCTTGCGCGGGTGCTCCAACGAGGACTAGTGGAGAGTGGCGACTCTCCGATACCTCAACAAAACATCGCCGAGCACTTTCTTCGACTACTCCTTTACATTCTAGCATTTACTTTGTGTTTTTATATTCTTAGAATTGTCATGCTAGAATAGGATTGGAACTAGGTTGCAAAACTTTTATCCGGTAGCTCTCTAGTCACACTAGGCACAAGGGGTTGAATTGGAGCTTATAGGTTGCTTAAATTTTTAGAGAAGCCCAATTCACCCCCCTCTTGGGCATCTTAATCCTTTCAATTGGTATCGGAGCCTAGTGCTCATTACTTAGGCTTCACCGCCTAGAGAAAGATGTCTAACGGGGATGGACCGCCACCCATGTTCGATGGGGATGACTTCCCGTATTGGAAAATACGGATGGAGTCATACCTTGAGGCATGTGATGTAAAGTGCCTAAAAGCTGCGACCGAAGGGTTTACCCCTCCGGCAAAGGACACCGCTCTTACTCCACAAGAGCAAGAAAACGAGAAGTGGAATGCAAAGGCCAAAAACCACATCTTTAGAGGTCTTTGCAAAGAGGTGTTCAACCGCGTTCGGAGCCACAAAACCACCCATGCTCTATGGAAGGAACTTTGTGCGCTCCATGAGGGATCAAAGAGTGAACGTGAGGAACGCTATCACTTAGTAATGAACAAGCTTAATACATTTGAAATGCTTCCCAAGGAAAATGCTAATGAAATGTATTCTCGCTTGAATGTGATTGTAGAGGAGCTTAATGGACTTGGGCTCACTCAAATGAGTGCGGCGGATGTCGCAAGGAAGATACTATGTGTGCTTCCCATTGAGAAATATGGGCACATAGTAACGGTGCTTCATCAAGGCGATCTCTCCACCACTACACCAACCGCCATATTGGGGAAGATCAATGCTCATGAGATGTACATGCACATGAACCCCCAAGATGGCTCCTCATCGGCCAAGAAGGAGAAGAAGGACTTGGCTCTCAAATCTTCTCACAAGGGCAAAGCCAAGAAGATTGAAGTTGAGTCATCAACTTCAAGTGATGATGATGTATCCATTGCTCTTATGGTGAGAAGAACCACCAAGATGTTGAAGAAGCTCAACAAGAATTGAGTCAACTTTGACTCCAAGAAGAAGAAGTTCTTCACAAGTAGCAAGAGAAAACCCATCTCTGAGATGGATTGCTACAATTGTGGTGAGCTTGGCCATCTTGCTCATCAATGTCCAAAGCCCAAGAAGGACAAATACAAGAATTAGAACAAAGAGCAAGATGATTCAAGTGATGATGAGAAGAATGAAAAGAAGCCATACAAGAAGAAAGGTGGCAAGAAGAAGGAGCATTACAAGAAGAAGAATGGCAAGGCTTACATTGTTGGTGATTGGCTCACCGACATTGAGAGCTCAAGTGGTGACTCCTCCGGCAACGAGAGTGATGATGAGAAGGTTGCCGCCATTACCATCGATGCTCCATCACCGTCATCTTCACCACCATCTACATCCTCTACACACCTATGCCTCATGGCTAAGGGTGACCGGAAGGTACAAAGTGAGGATGAGAGTAGTGAAAGTGATAGTGAATTTGAATCACCTTCTTATGATGAACTTGTAAAATTGCAAAACAAATACACAGAAGTCATAAGAAAGTCTCGAAGTGAAAATGAAAAACTTGAACTTGAAAATGAAACATTTCGAGCAAAGCTTAAGTCTAGTGATGAGCTTAGAGACCAAAATGAGATCATGACCACTAAGCTCAAGGAGCTCAAACTCTCTTTAAAAGAGCTCAAAGAAAAATATGATAAACTTGAGAGTGTTCATGATGAGCTTATCACTAGATATAGAGCAATGAAAGAAGAACTAACAACTCTAAAAGAAAACTATGACAACCTTGAGATTTCTTATGAACTTGCAATTGATGAAACACATGTTGCTACTAACCATATTGCTAATCTTGATGTAGCCACATCTTGTGATGACCTACTTGTGGAGAGCACAAGCAAATGTGTTCATTGCAAGGGCAAGAAAGTGGTAGTGGCCGAGAACTATGATGACACTATCAAACTCAAGGAAGAAATTGTCATGCTCAAGAAAGAGTTGCAAG
Source organism: Sorghum bicolor (assembly GCF_000003195.3). Taxonomy (NCBI): domain Eukaryota; kingdom Viridiplantae; phylum Streptophyta; class Magnoliopsida; order Poales; family Poaceae; genus Sorghum; species Sorghum bicolor. Next base: position 24,962,232 of record NC_012870.2, on the reverse strand, counting down.
AGCAAGCCAAGCACAAGACCATTGTGATTGAGTCACTTGATCAAGACAAGAAGCTTGCATATGAGAACAAGTTGCTCAAGGAAGAAAACCAATATCTCAAGCTTGGTTTGATGTATGACAAGCAAGAAGAAGATGAGACATTCATCTTGGATGAGTTAGCTAACAACAATGACCCAATCATCAAGAAGCTAACTCAAGAGAATAGCAAGCTCAAGAAAGAGAAGGAACATCTAACCATGGGGTTAGCAAAGTTCACAAAAGGGATGGACCTTCAAAGTGAGCTTTTCATGAACACCGTCATGAAGATGGATAAGAGTGGGATTGGCTACAAGGCTCATCAAACAAAGCTCATCAAGTCACTAGCCACTCATGATCAACCAAGCAAGCCAAAGCCAAAGAGATGCTTTGAGTGTGGTCAAGAAGGACACTTTGCTCATGAGTGTAAGGCACCACTACCACCACCCTTGCCCAAGCATGCAAGACCATTTGCCTTCAATGCTCACTACATTGTAAGGAAAGACAAGAGTGGCAAGGTCAAGGTTAGCTTCATGGGGCCGCCCAACAAGCAAAGGCCCAGGAAGATTTGGGTGCCAAAGCAACTAGTAGAGAAGGTCAAGGACCCTAAGCAAATGTGGGTCCCTAAATCTCAAGCTTGATCTCTTATGTGTAGGTGAACTACAAGACCGGTGGATCACATTGGGTAATTGATAGTGGTTGCACTCAACATATGACCGAAGATCCCCGGATGTTCACCTCTCTTGATGAAGATGTTGACAACCAAGAGAATATCACATTTGGTGACAATCAAAAGGCAAGGTCAAGGGACTAGGAAAGGTTGCTATATCAAATGGCAACTCCATCACCAATGTGCTCTATGTGCAATCATTGAGTTTCAACTTGCTCTCGGTTGGACAACTATGTGATCTTGGATTTGAATGCCTATTCAATAAGAAGGAAGTAATTGTGACCAAGGAGGATGACAATGAAGTGATATTCAAAGGCTTCCGACACAACAACCTATATGTAGTTGATTTCTCATCCGATGAAGTTGATGTCAAGACTTGCTTATTCACTAAGACCTCACTTGGTTGGTTGTGGCATAGAAGGTTAGCACATGTTGGAATGGGCACACTCAAGAAGTTGATGAAGAAAGAATTGATTAGAGGCTTGAAGGATGTGACATTTGAAAAAGACAAGCTTTGTAGTGCATGTCAAGCGGGCAAGCAAGTTGCAAACACTCATCCAACCAAGGCCTATCTCTCTACTTCAAGAGTGCTTGAGCTACTTTACATGGATTTATTTGGACCAACCACATATGCTAGTCTTGGAGGCAACAAGTATTGCTTGATCATAGTTGATGATTTCTCTCGGTACACTTGGACATTCTTCTTGCAAGACAAGGCCGAAGTTGCATCCATATTCAAGAAGTTTGCAAAGAATGCCCAAAATCAATTTGAAGTCAAGATCAAGAAAATTAGAAGTGACAATGGAAAGGAGTTTGACAACACCAACATTGAAGAGTATTGTGATGAAGTGGGAATCAAACATGAGTTCTCTTCAACATACACACCACAACAAAATGGGGTTGTAGAAAGAAAGAACCGGACATTGATCACCTTGGCAAGAACAATGCTAGATGAGTACAACACTTCGGAGAAGATGTGGGCCGAGGCAATCAACACCGCATGCTATGCATCAAACTGGCTCTTTCCTCACAAGTTCCTAGAGAAGACACCATATGAGTTGCTCAATGGGAAGAAGCCCGATGTCTCATTCTTTAGAGTGTTTGGGTGCAAATGCTACATCTACAAGAAGCGCCAACACTTGGGCAAGTTCCAAAGAAGATGTGACATTGGCTACTTGGTTGGCTATTCATCAAAGTCCAAGGCATATAGGGTCTTTAACCATTCCACAAACATGGTTGAAGAAACATTTGATGTTGAATTTGATAAAACTAATGGCTCCCAAGGAGCAAGTGATAATCTTGATGATGTAGGTGGTGAACCATTGAGGGATGTCATGAAGAACATGCCGGTGGGAAACATCAAGCCAAAATAAGATGATGATGTGCAAGTCATTGATCCACCATCCACCTCACATGTACCACAAGATGAAGACAAGGATGTGAGAGATGCTCATGAAGACACTCAAGTCACTCATGAGCAAGTGGTGGCACAAGCACAAGATGTTGATGCTCCCCAACCAACCCCTCAAGTGGCGCCAAGAAGATTGTTGACGGTCCTTAAGTATCAAATTTAATTATCAAATAAATAAAGAAAAGGATCCAAATGAAATCAAGATCTAGACTTAGGGTTTTATCTGACAGAATTCCACGAGTTTTGGTGTTTGTCTATTTCTGCAGGGGGTTATCAGGAAATATGGAAGAAAGGCCCACATATCAGGATTACGTAAAGATATTAACGTGCTGCGCAATTATCTTACATCTAGAAGACTCCAGAAGCCACGAGACCGAAGCGGAGGCGAAACGGGGCCAGAGGCAGGGCGCCCGCCCTGTCCTACTGGGCGCCCGCCCCCTATCCAAGTCCAATCAGGACTCTGCTTTGCGGGAAGTCTCCACCGACCTAAAGGATGAATCTAAACCATACAATCTATGTCGGTTTGATCCAAGGGCCCATATTCACTTGAAGGGACTATAAAACCAGACCCCCTGGCCCCTGGAGGAGAGAGCCTCTCAACCCTAATTCATTGTTCCATCAAGGGAGAAGAAGCCTCTGATCGAGATTAGAGCCACCACATCAATTAGATATCTAGAATAGCATAGCTACATAGGATTAGAACTAGAAGGAGTCAATCTTCGATTGGTTTCCGGATCTGTCAGGAGGATTCTTGGTAATTCTCTAATTGTGTTTCTAATTACTTTCTAATTATCTTTGTTCTTCAATATTATGAATATGACTTTGTTCTACTTCAATATATTGCTTATGACTTTGCTCTACTTGCTTATATTCAAGATTATATTGTTCTTAGTTTATCATAGTTATGTACTTGGCTTAGTTAGATACGATCTATATACATGCTTAGGATCGTATAACGTTTATCCATCGGATCCATGGGTAAATGATAGATATTGTGTAGGCGTGGTGCTTATACCGTATTTATCTGCGATTGTACCCAATATGCCAGATCGTGGGGTAGTTCGTGATAGTGACAGCTTCATTGATTCTTATATAGTCCCCTTCTCGTGTATTGGGCTGGCAGAGCAACATTATTACAGGGGAGTGATTGCTATGTTTCTCATATTCCTTGCTAATATCACTATGCATGGGCGTAGTCTTGTCTCGCAATGATTGCTAAGTATGCTTGCACTAATTATGATAATGCTAGACTATATAGTTAAGAATAACTTAGGGAATATTCTTGTAGTTCGTTCTAATACCATGCTAATGACTTTCTAGAGTATCTAATTGAGGTGCTTATCATATTTATTATGTGGCTAGATCAGATTAGTTATCCTTGTCACTATTATTATTTCATATATCTTTTATGTGACACTTATCCCTGTATGATGAGTTAGATATAATGTTCTCAATTATACATGCAATGATAGATGCTCAATCTCATATTCTATTCTGTAATCAATATTGATGATTTCTAATCCCTTCCTAGTGGTAAAAATATAAATAACGATACCTGGAATACTTCCCGGTTAAAATGCTACATCGGTATTAATCTGTGCGCTTGCAGATCCCATTCATTATTTATTTAGAAGAGCAATTGCATATTTCAATACCGCGTCTCTTATATCATGCTGGGGATGACAACTTGGCTTAAGTGGTGTGAGGGATAGGTTTGGCATTTTTGGCACCGTTACTAGATTTAGAGAACTTAGTCTACTTTTAGTAATGATGTTAAGAATACCCAACAAGCATTTTTGGCGCCGTTGCCGGGGAAGGTTGATTACTAATCAGGAATGGAATAAAAGATTTAGAGTAATCATTCGCATCACTAATATGATTGAGCTTATCTATTCTCTCATACAGTTTTACCCTGATATTTTTCTATTTTATCTTATGCAGGGGAATGTATGAATAGAAGACATCTTCCAGGAAATTTTGTTGACGATCCTGAAGCATTATTCAAGAAGACGAGAGCCAAGCTAAAGAAATCATCAACACTTCACGAAGAAGCTTCATCCAATCAAGAAGATCACCGGAACTTGTCTTCAGAGTTCGAAGCCATGGTGAACAAATCAATCCGCGAGTTCTCAGCTCCCACTACGGACAACATCCGCACTGGACCTGCTGCAGAGATCGATGGCAACTTTGAGCTCAAGCCTGGACTTATCAACATGGTGCAATCCAACCAGTTCTGTGGGAAGGCACACGAAGATGCTAGTGCTCATTTACAACACTTCCTGGAGATTTGCAACACATTCACCATAGCAGGAGTTTCCAAAGACGCTATACTACTTCGCCTCTTCCCATTCTCACTGTTAGGAAGAGCGAAGCAGTGGTTCTACGCTACAAAGGAGAAGAATACTACGTGGGCACTCTGCTCAACAAACTTCCTGGCTAAGTTCTTTCCCATGGGCAAGACCAATGCTCTCCGTGGGAAGATTACAAGTTTTCACCAACAAAATGATGAATCTGTTCCAGAAGCATGGGAGCGCTTTCAAGACTACATCCTAGAATGTCCCCATCATGGAATGGAGAGTTGGCTATTGATGCAGACGTTTTATCATGGGCTCGGCAACAGTGCCCGAGAGACTATGGATGCTGCAGCTGGAGGAGCATTCTTATCACTTACTATATCACAAGCCACAGCTCTTGTGGAGAAGATGGCGTCCAATCAAAGCTGGAATGAAGAGAGGACCCAGACACGCAAGAGAGGTGGAGGCATGCATCAGCTGAAGGAGGTAGACATGTTGTCTGCAAAGCTAGACCTGCTCATGAAGAAGCTCGATGATAGAGCTGGAGACAAGAAAGAAGTTATGCACATCTACAACTCTCACATGACTTGTGAGGAGTGTGGAGACACTGGACACTCAGGCAACCACTGCCCTGAGATGCTTGAGGATGTGAACTACATCAACAACAACAACAACAACTACTACTACTACAACCGTCCTCAACAAAATCAAGGTTGGAATCAACAGAGGCCTAACTACTCAGGTAATTATCAAGGTAACAATTCTTACAACAACAATAGTAATTTTCCACCTTTGAGAGAGTTAGTGTCTAATCAAGGAAAGCTAACGGATAATCTATCTAAGAAATTGGCATCTAATGATAAAATGCTAGAAAATATAAATAATAGAATGGATAATTTCTCTACTGCCATCAAGAATCAAATTAGCTTTAATAAAATGATTGAATCTCAGTTAAATCAAATAGCTACTGCTGTTCCTACTACTAACCCCGGTATACCATCACAACCGGAAGGATTAGAATCTGCAAATCTTGTAGACATGTTTGATGCAGGTCATTGGAGTAACCCCGTCACTGAATTTTCTACTGACCGTCTGCCGGTCAAGAGAGGCGATCCAGGACGCCCCGTCATCCCGATCTCCATCGGCATGGTGGACGTCCCAGAAGCACTCTGTGACTTTGGCTCTAGCGTCAACATTATACCCAGGGTACTCTATGAAACAGTCTTTACATATCCTTTATTAGAGACAACCATGTGTTTGCAGTTTGCAGATCAAACGATAACTTTTCCAAAAGGAATAGTGAGGAACCTTTGTGTCCGAGTTGGTACCTTATATGCCCCAGCAGACTTCGTAGTGGTAGAGACCGGAAATGATGAGAGAGCACCTATCATACTAGGGAGGCCATTCTTGAACACCACAGGAGCTATCATCTACGCCAGTGCTGCTAAGATCAGTTTCTACGTCAAAGGGGAGAAGGAGACATTTTTCTTCAAGAACAAGACTACACAAATTCCAAATCAATCCAGACGTGAATCAAGGAAGAGGACCAACAGAAGAAACAGGAACAAGCAAGTGTGGACCGAGTCAGCTAATATGGTCACTGTAGTCCATGGAGGCCAAGATCACCAACTGAAGTCACCGTTTTTGACCAAGAAGGACGACCCAGGAATGCCAAGCATTTACTGCTCCATAAATGGATACAACTTCTACAAGACGATTTGCGACACCGGATCAGGCGTCAACATAATGGCCGCAGTCACCTATCGGCTCTTGTTCGGGACCATGCCACTAAGACCAACATACATTCAGCTCCAGATGGCAGATCAGACATTCCGAGAAGTTAAAGGAACAGTAACTGATGTCCCAGTCAAAATAGACGATCACTTTGTCTACACAGACTTTCAAGTTGTTGACATGGGAGAAGACGAGTATGATCCACCCATCATCCTTGGAAGGCCGTTCCTCAGCACCGTTAAAGCAATTATCTACATTGGAACCGGAGAAATCCATATGCACTTCCCCTCAGAGAAGGTACGCCGTTATTTTACTGATCCTAACTATATCGTTGAAGAATCCAAGCAGGTCAGAAAGAGACGCAACCGCAACCAGAGGAGGCAGATCATCAAGGACGGATGGGCAGACTATGAAGGAGAAGTTGTAAGGTCAGAAGACGTAGAGTTTAAACAGAATTATCCAGAGGAGATTGAAGCACCGAGTCAGGTATGGAAAATGAAGATAACTATACAAGAAGAGGAGGCACTGCCGGAAATACCGACTACGCCACCCAACGAACCTCAGGACGATTAAGAAATTGGAGTCCCGTTCGGAGGACTTAAAAACACCGAACGCCTTGCCAAGAGGTAAACTTGGTAGTTACCCTTTCCTTCTCAATTATTTCAAATAGTTTATTTAGTTAAACATGTTCATGCTATCCTAAAAAGAAAATAAAAATGTGAAAAACAGTAAGCCCCATGTGAGTAGACGAGTGGCATAAAACCCATAAGTACATTCACTGTGGTGGCATAAAAATAAAATAAATATTTTTCTGCTTTATAAAATAAAAATATAAAAACAGGGAGTAATAATTATTAAGGAGTCTCAAGATGATGAAGGCTATATATTTATGCTAACACTTAATTAGTTCCACAAGCTTTGTTGTCTATTTGAGCTCCACAGAATTTAAGAATCAAGAAGACTAGCAGAAGGAGGACATTCTAATCGCTGTCAGAATGCTGCTGACTTTCAAATACACCTCTGCCGCCTGCTAGCTACATCAAGAGAAATTACGTCAAAATTCAGCTTGGGGGAGAGCACCCCCATTTATCACGATAAGTATTTCTATCTATCTTTATACTTATATTATTTTAGAATATTAAAATACATAACTATGGGAAAACCAAATAAAGATTTTATGCTTATATATATATGTCTTTTGCTTAGTGTGTTTAATAAATAAATAAAGTGGCTATGCTAATCTGTATCTAAATAAAACTTAAGCATGGATATGATGAAAAGTTGCTCTGCCTAATTTGCAAATTTTAAGTTCTCTCTCAAGCTTAGATATAACTGTTATAATTTAAAGCTTGCTCTAGACCTAAACTTGTGGGATAAAAACTTGATCTGAAGTCTAAGTTGTTAACGGATACGATATGGGAAGGCTGAGCTGCTGTTTATCTGTTCCTAGAGATGCTAGAATTCTGGAGAATTTTATCTTTGAAAATCTTTAAAATGTTGCATGATGAGTTCCTGTATGATGAGAGCTTAAAATTCCTACCACAGCCATATATACATGCTTGCTAGACTTTGAGCCACACATTTAATATTTACTGCTTATGAGCATTGAGTGTGGTCAAGCTGTGTAGACCCTTAGGAGCTTGTCATGTGGTTAAATCAAGATTTCACTTGCACGTTCATTTATATATGCTACTTCTATTCCGGAAGTACCATCCACATATATCCACCCATTCCATCTCCAGAACCACCTAAAAATATTCTACTCCTAATCCGGGAGAGAATAACCAAAAATATTTTCTGTTTTCCCTTGTGAAATAAATGCTCAAGTTATCTTGTTACTACCACTTGCTATATTATCTCAAGAGATGAATGCTCTAAAAAAAAGAGAGAAAATAATACGAGGAAATAAAAAGGAGCAAGTGCTCGGAACCTCGAAAGAAAAGAAAAAGTGAGACGAGAGGTAAAAATGGACAAGTGTCCGATAGTAGAATTAGGAGTGCAAGATACCCACCTGAGAGAAAAGAAAAAGAAGAGCATCTCATTCTCATCATAAAGTTTCAAAAGCAAGGAAGGTATGTATCCCCTCAAAAGAGCAAAAGTAGAATTAGACTTCCACCTCCATTGTTTTCACCATTGTTTTCACCATTGTTATCACCATCATCACCATATACCATTCATTCGCCACACATGCACATCTTGATTAAACTTATTGACTTGTTACTTTGGATCCATGGTTTGACTATGCAAATAAATGTCTTGTAAGTATGTATACTTTATCTCCCACCTATGAGCTCCAGATATTAAAGCCTTATTAGAGTAGGATGAGAGAGAAGGCAATGTCACTATGCCTCATACCACAAATACCACATATCTTGAGAGAAGGCATATACCATCAATGCTTTGGTAAGGATCCAAAAATACCACAAAAGAGAGACCTGAGAGAATCATACAAGGAATCTCTGAGTTTTATTTGAAAATCTGCAAAAATCCCAGAGCTATAGCTAATCAAGAATAAGAGACATGGCACTTGGCTAGACTGTTCTATCTTTTAACCACTCAAGACAGAAGTGATAGTTACAAGTCCCATGGTGGAGGTAAAGTAAGTAAGTTTTAAGTCTTGACAGTTTACTCTAACTTAGAGATGAGATCTTATTTAAAAGCATGTGTACCGTCAAATTTTTAAATATATTGCAACAACTTATGATCCATAGCTGAGTCTATCCTTGCTCAGGGACGAGCAAGAGGTAAGCTTGGGGGAGTTTGTTGACGGTCCTTAAGTATCAAATTTAATTATCAAATAAATAAAGAAAAGGATCCAAATGAAATCAAGATCTAGACTTAGGGTTTTATCTGACAGAATTCCACGAGTTTTGGTGTTTGTCTATTTCTGCAGGGGGTTATCAGGAAATATGGAAGAAAGGCCCACATATCAGGATTACGTAAAGATATTAACGTGCTGCGCAATTATCTTACATCTAGAAGACTCCAGAAGCCACGAGACCGAAGCGGAGGCGAAACAGGGCCAGAGGCAGGGCGCCCGCCCTGTCCTACTGGGCGCCCGCACCCTATCCAAGTCCAATCAGGACTCTGCTTTGCGGGAAGTCTCCACCGACCTAAAGGATGAATCTAAACCATACAATCTATGTCGGTTTGATCCAAGGGCCCATATTCACTTGAAGGGACTATAAAACCAGACCCCCTGGCCCCTGGAGGAGAGAGCCTCTCAACCCTAATTCATTGTTCCATCAAGGGAGAAGAAGCCTCTGATCGAGATTAGAGCCACCACATCAATTAGATATCTAGATTAGCATAGCTACATAGGATTAGAACTAGAAGGAGTCAATCTTCGATTGGTTTCCGGATCTGTCAGGAGGATTCTTGGTAATTCTCTAATTGTGTTTCTAATTACTTTCTAATTATCTTTGTTCTTCAATATTATGAATATGACTTTGTTCTACTTCAATATATTGCTTATGACTTTGCTCTACTTGCTTATATTCAAGATTATATTGTTCTTAGTTTATCATAGTTATGTACTTGGCTTAGTTAGATACGATCTATATACATGCTTAGGATCGTATAGCGTTTATCCATCGGATCCATGGGTAAATGATAGATATTATGTAGGCGTGGTGCTTATACCGTATTTATCTGCGATTGTACCCAATATGCCAGATCGTGGGGTAGTTCGTGATAGTGACAGCTTCATTGATTCTTATATAGTCCCCCTCTCGTGTATTGGGCTGGCAGAGCAACATTATTACAGGGGAGTGATTGCTATGTTTCTCATATTCCTTGCTAATATCACTATGCATGGGCGTAGTCTTGTCTCGCAATGATTGCTAAGTATGCTTGCACTAATTATGATAATGCTAGACTATATAGTTAAGAATAACTTAGGGAATATTCTTGTAGTTCGTTCTAATACCATGCTAATGACTTTCTAGAGTATCTAATTGAGGTGCTTATCATATTTATTATGTGGCTAGATCAGATTAGTTATCCTTGTCACTATTATTATTTCATATATCTTTTATGTGACACTTATCCCTGTATGATGAGTTAGATATAATGTTCTCAATTATACATGCAATGATAGATGCTCAATCTCATATTCTATTCTGTAATCAATATTGATGATTTCTAATCCCTTCCCAGTGGTAAAAATATAAATAACGATACCTGGAATACTTCCCGGTTAAAATGCTACATCGGTATTAATCTGTGCGCTTGCAGATCCCATTCATTATTTATTTAGAAGAGCAATTGCATATTTCAATACCGCGTCTCTTATATCATGCTGGGGATGACAACTTGGCTTAAGTGGTGTGAGGGATAGGTTTGGCATTTTTGGCACCGTTACTAGATTTAGAGAACTTAGTCTACTTTTAGTAATGATGTTAAGAATACCCAACAAAGATCATCACATCTCCTCCAAGATCACTCTCAAGATCTCATCATCGGGAGTCCATCACGTGTTGTAACTACACGCTCTAGAGATGCTTTATTTATTGAACATCACGCTTTTGTGTCTCTTGAAGATGAACCAAAGACTATAGAGGAAGCTCTTCGTGATGCGGATTGGATCATGGCCATGCAAGAGGAGTTGAACAACTTCTCTCGCAACCAAGTATGGACACTTGAAGAGCGACCCAAAGATGCAAGAGTGATTGGAACAAAGTGGGTCTTCCGGAACAAGAAGGATGATCAAGGCAAAGTGGTGCGCAACAAGGCAAGGCTCGTGGCAAAAGGCTTTTCACAAGTGGAAGGTCTTGACTTTGGTGAAACCTTTGCACCGGTGGCAAGACTTGAAGCAATCCGTATCCTACTTGCATATGCATCTAGTCATGATATCGAATTATTTCAAATGGATGTGAAAAGTGCCTTTTTGAATGGCTATATTAATGAGCTTGTCTATGTTGAGCAACTCCCCGTTTTTGAAGACCCTAGGAACCCCAAGCATATCTACCGGTTGTCCAAGGCTCTCTATGGTCTCAAGCAAGCTCCTAGAGCTTGGTATGAGAGGCTTAGGGACTTCCTCATTGAGAAGGGCTTCAAGATTGGGAAAGTTGACACAACACTCTTCACTAAGAAAATGAATGGGGAAATCTTCATTTGCAAAGTTTATGTTGATGATATTATTTTTGGCTCTACTAATGAAGATTTTTGCAAGGAGTTTGGTGATTTGATGTCCAAGGAGTTTGAGATGTCCATGATTGGCGAGCTATCCTTCTTCCTAGGATTTCAAGTCAAGCAAATGAAAGAAGGAGTCTTCATCTCTCAAGAGAAGTACACACAAGATCTTCTCAAGAGGTTCAAGATGATGGATTGCAGGCCAATCAAGACTCCCATGGCATCAAATGGGCACCTCGACTTGGATGAGGGAGGTAACCCAATAGACAAGACTCTTTATCGCTCCATGATAGGAAGTCTACTCTACCTCACCGCATCTAGGCCCGATATCATGTTTAGTGTGTGTATGTGTGCAAGATATCAAGCAATGCCTATAGAATCTCACTTGATTGCCATCAAGAGAATTCCTAGGTATCTAAAATACACACCTTGCCTAGGCTTGTGGTATCCCAAAGTTGCAAGATTCCAACTTGTAGGCTATTCCGATTCGGATTATGCCCGGTGCCGGATTGATAGAAAAAGCACATTCGGAGGGTGCCACTTCCTAGGTAGATCACTTGTCTCTTGGATGTCAAAGAAACAAAATAGTGTTGCCTTGTCAACGGCTGAGGCGGAATACATTGCCGCCGGTGCTTGTTGTGCACAAATACTCTACATGAAACAAACTTTGCTAGACTATGAAGTAGTACTAGACAAAGTACCTTTTTTGTGTGACAACGAAAGTGCCGTAAAACTTGCTAACAACCCGGTTCAACACACCCGCACAAAACATATTGACATCCGCCACCACTTCCTTAGGGATCATGTTGCTAAAGGTGACATATCTCTAGAGAATGTGGGAATGGAAAATCAATTGGCGGATATCTTCACAAAACCCCTAGATGAAGCTAGGTTTTGTATGTTGAGAAATGAACTTAATGTGCTTGATCTCTCTAACTTCACTAAAAGATAAAGTTGTGTGTTGAAACTTGTAAATAGCTTTTGCTTTGCATATCATGCATACGAAAACTAAAATTCAAAAAGATTGTGTGTAGGGCTTGTCTAACATGGTTAAGATAACAACCTTGTGTGTGTGAAAAAGCTTAACCTTGGATCAAACTTGACAAGCATTAGTTTACTTTCAAGTATTGCATTTCACCTCATATCATATGCATGCTTGTTAGTTGACAGTTTCTTTTCGGTTATTCTTTGAGCATCCACTATGTTCGTCCACAAATAGGGGGAGCATTCAAAGCTCATCATGATTTAAACCCCTACCTTTATGGCCATATGATGCTCCTTGTAGCCCTGGGCACAAAACCCGATACCCGAACCCCGAACCCGAAATACCCGGACTCGAACCCGAAAAACCCGAACTCGTAGTACCCGAACTCTAGTTCGGATAGTGAATGTTAAAACCCGAATTTATTTCGGGTAAATCGGGTAACATACCCCGGTACCCGAAATACCCGAATCCCAGGCTAGTCAACAAAGCATCCCCGATTTCCAGTACCCATGCCCAACAACGGTAGGATACCTCCTCGGCTTTGGTTCCTCATTAACTCAACCTCTTAATTTCCATCTCCCTGACTCCCCGAGAGCCCAAGTTCCCGTACCCCTCCCCTTCAAAACCCATCGCTCCCATGGCCACCGCTCGGTCTCAATTCTTTGCGCGAGCGACGGCGACGGCGACGGCACTAGGCCGCAACGGGTCTGAGTCTGACGACGACGCCACCATCTCTCCTGCGGCCCTCACTGCGCCGCCCTCTCACCCCGACCCCGCTGCCGCCACTCCCTTCTCCCGTCTCACGAGCTCGACATCGACGCCGCTGCCCCCGTCAGGACTCCAGCCACCGTCGCCGCTGCACATCACCTCGGCGGAGAGGGAAACCAGAGCCTGGCGACCTGAAGAATCGTCATCGTCGTGCAATGTAAGTATTGATATTACCTATCCCTAATCCCCTATTTTTCTGATTATCTGATTTGTGAATCACGAATCTATGGTTGTGGCTGAGCTGGATGCGTTGTACACTTGAGATTTCTCTGTTACTACTTCTGATTTCGTTGGTTGTAGCGTTGTTGGGTTGTCTGATGAGTGAGAGCTGGGTTTGAGACAATTTGGGGAAGAAATCTGAGTTCTATCAGACATTCAGGCATGTTGGTTTCTTGTTTGGCGTGATTTCATATATGAACTTTCAATATTAGATTTTGGGCATGGGCAATCACTTTTGGCAATCACAATTGCAACCAGAGCTCTAGAGTTACATATGCGTGTTAATTTATAATCAATTATATAGTGTAATATGTCATCACTGCATTTTTTTCTTCCGGACTGCAATGCCTCCCATAAAAATTCTTTCTTCCTATGTATCTATGATGCTCTGCAACTATGTAGCTGCACAGATAGACAATAATCCATTCTTGCTATGCTCGTGTGTTTAGGTTCGTTCTCTTGTTTTTCCGTAGTGAGTGGATTTGTTACTGTTTATTTGATAATATGCTGATTTTTTATGGTGTAGTATAGTGGATATGTTACTATTTATTTGATATTTGATTTTTGTTAATATGCTGATATGATATATGGCATGTGTACATGAGTGGTTACTGATTATCCGTGTGCTTTTAGATTTACTTACTGGTTACTGATTATAGTGCTTAATTTTTATTTCTGTAGATGCCAGGAGTAGAGGATAATATTGAGTCACAAGGAACTGACACACAGGACATGGCAATGGTGCCAGTGGAGCAGACTCAGGAGCATGGCAAAACCGTAGCTGATGGTCTTGTAAATGAAAAGGTGGTCATTGATGTGGAGGAGAAGGAAACTGAAAAAGCTGAGAGGAAGGAACTAGCACCGAGGTCTGAGATGTGGCAACATTTCATCAAGATCAAGGACGACAAAGGATTTCTGAAGGCTGGAAGGTGCAAGTATTGCCACCGTGACATCAAGGCTGAAGCAAGGGGTCATGGAACATCTGCTTTGAAGAAACACTTCAATACATGCAAGCGCAATCCTCATGTTTTCAACAAGGACCCCAAGCAGGCCACCTTGCAAGCATGTCACGGGGAAGCTCCTACCACTTGGAGGTTTGATCAAGAAGCACTTAGAGAAGCCTTTGCTGAGATGGTTATAGAAGATGAGCAACCCTTCTGTTTTGGTGAGAAGCCTGGCTTGAAGAAATTTCTGTCCAAAGCATGTCCTCGTTTCCAAGTTCCATCAAGAAGAACTTGCACAAGGGACATTGTGCGCATTTACTTTGAAGATAAGGCCAAGCTGAAGAAGTTATTTGCTGATTCTTGTCAAAGAGTGTGTCTGACAACAGATGCTTGGACTTCTCAAGTCCAAGATGGATATATGACTGTTACAGCAAGCTTCATTGATGAAAGCTGGAATTTGCATAAGAAGGTGATAAGTTTTTTCATGGTAAAGGGTCACAAGGGGGAGGATATTGGGAAGAACATGACAAGATGCTTAGCTGATTGGGATTTGGATAAAGTGATGACTGTAACAGTGGATAATGCGAGTGCGAATGACACTGGTGTTGATTACTTGAGGAAGCAGCTTCAGAAAACTAACATTGCCAAGGGCAAGTTTGTGAAGATGAGGTGTGCATCCCACATTACGAATCTTGTTGTAAGAGATGGTTTGCATGAAGTGGACCCATCTATTCAGCGTGTTAGGGCTGCTGTTAGGTATATAAAAAATGGGACTTCAAGATTGGTCAAGTTTAAAGAAATTGCTGAGGAAGAGAAAGTGGACACCAAAGCTTTTTTGAAACTAGATTGTCCGACAAGGTGGAATTCCACCTATCTGATGTTGAAGTCTGCAATTGTGTATGAGAAAGTGTTTCTAAGGTTAGCTGAAGATGACCCTAATTATGTTATCGACTTGTCTGAAGCAAGAGATGGTTTTGGGCATCCAGATGAAGATGATTGGGAAAATGCAAAGAAGATGGCACAATTTCTACAGCATTTCTATGACCTTACAGTTCGTATCTCTTCTTCTCTCCAAGTTACTAGTAACACTTTCTTCCATGAGATTGGAGAAGTCTGTCTTTTGATACAAGAATGGCTAAACAGTGAAGATAATTTGCAAGTTTCAATGGGGAAAAGAATGAAAGAGAAATTTGATAAATATTGGGGAGCTTGGCACACCAACAGCAAGGACAATGACAATGGGCAGCAACAAGAGCAAGAGAGGGATAAAGGGCGAAGCAAGGGGAAGGGGAAGGAGAAGGCCAAGGATAAAGAGAACATCAACTTACTGATATTTGTGGCTGCGTTCCTTGATCCAAGGTACAAGTTATCTTTGTACACAAAGATTAGTGTTGAAGAGATATTTGGTGAGGAAAAAGGTCAAGTTGTGTGGGCAGCAATTAATACTTGTGTGACAGAATTGTTTGGAGAATACAAGAACATGTATGCTCCAAGTGAAGAAGCAACTCCAGTAGTTGATGCTGATAAATCTAAGAGAGCAGCAGGAGGAATGCTTAAAGACAAAATTGCCAAGAAGATGAAGCTAAACAACTGTTCTACCAGCAGCAACAAATCTGAACTTGAGAAATACCTTGCTGAAGAAACTGAAGACATAGAATCAAAATTGACATTCTTGCTTGGTGGAAAGTCAATTCATCAAGGTTTCCAGTTTTGGGTCATATGGCTCGTGATGTGCTTGCTATCCCCATTACAACAGTTGCGTCTGAGTCAGCTTTTAGTACAGGTAGACGTATTTTGGATGACTTCCGTACCTCTCTTACTCCATTCATGTTAGAGGCTTTAGTATGCACACAAGATTGGCTACGAAGGCCTTCTGTTGACATAAGAGAGATTGCGGAGGAATTGGCAATAATACAAAAAGGTACCATATTTCCTTATTTGCTTGCATTTGTGAATTTACTATATGTATGTAATGTTACATATGTAACTGTGTTGTGCGCTGTGCATTCACAGAGTGGATTGAAGAATATGGCGGCAATGGAAAAAAGAATGAGGAGCCATCTGTGACGACTCTAGGCACCACCAACACCTAGTTGAAGGTATGTGTATGTCAAATTTCTCTGTGTTCTTGAAGCTAAGATTTGGATTTTGAACCATCAATTATTTTGTACAGTATGGACTATGGAGGACTAGATGTCTCATGTCTGGTTGCTGTCACTGGAGTCTGGACTTTGGAGCCTTGGAGGCCTGGATTATTTTGTTCTCGTGTGAAGCAAACACTCTTGTGATGGCAAGCACCAAACTTGATCTTTGCTCTTGTATTGTATCTTGTCAGTAGTAATTAAGTAGTCAGTATCTCAGTACTTGTCGTGGTTTGCACCTCGGTTAAAAACTTGAATGTGTCATGGTTTGAACTTGTTCCTTTATATGTTACATTAATGAGTTATCATCTATTCTATGCAAAATTCTATGATGTTATCACTTTCGCTATGATTTTATATATTTCGGGTATATCGGGTATACCCGAACCCGAATTTGCGGGTACCCAAACCTGCGGGTAGTGGTTTTTTGGTGCTGTTTTCGGGTAACAATTCTCATTACCCAAACTTTTGAAAACCTGAACTACCCGACCCGAACTTTGCGGGTTACCTGAACGCCCAGGCCTAGCTCCTTGGTGATTTCTCGGACTATTTTCATAAAAACTACTAAGCCTAAGGCTAAATATTTGTGAAAATTTGAGGGTTTGAGAGAGGTCACTCATACCAGTTCCACTTGGTGTTTATTTGTGTGTCTTTGAAGATGGAACTTGGTTGGGTCAAAGTCGGACGTGGTGCTAAGTTGAAAAAGGAACCAGAGGGGCACCAGATGATGCACCGGACGCTGTCTCGGTGCGTCCGGTTCGGTGAGTATGCAGGACTGCACTCACCGGACGCAGGAACAGTGTCCCTGCAGCATCCGGTGCTCACCAGGCGTGCCCTAGGGCACCGGACGCTAAGGCCATCGTCCGGTGGTATGCCGATTTGAAAATCTCTCTGCGCATGAGTCCGGTGGTCACCGGACGCGTCCGGTGCCACATAAAGAGCGTCCGGTGACCCCACGGTAGGCGCATATAACCCGCGCCCGGGGGAATTTTCGTGCAGTCAGTTCTTTTCCTCCCGCGACCGCCTTGTGCCCTAACTCGCCGCGTAGGACGCCGCCCCCGTCGATTTCTTCGATCCCCGGCGACCTCGGCCCTTCCCTCGCGCCAGATCTGCCCCAGACTTCTCCCTCTCCCTCCTCTTCTCGCGCGGATCCAATCTCGCAGGGATTCAAGGGTTTGGGTGAGTCTTTTGATCCTCGCCCTTAAGGTGTTTGATCTTTTGTGTCTATGGATTCAAACGAAGTTTTTCACCGCGACTTGCTTCGTTTAATCTCTGTAGCACCTTGAGGAGTTGACTCGCGTTCTTCGGCGGAGTTCGATCGCGATATTTCATCCGGAACGCGTCTCGTCATCGGATCGTAAGCCATTCGCGCCCGTTCTTTATCTACTCTTGTGATCTATAGGGCTCTCTCACCTCTAGCTATCATGTTTGCTTATATATACCTTATCTATCCATCTCTTGCAGCACGTTGATCTCTTGTGGTAGCTGGTCAGTTGTCGGCAGTTGTTACAGACAGTTGTTCTTGCGATGGCTCGTTGCAAGAACGTCAGTGGTCCGGAAGCCAGCGCTGGTGGTTCACCAGGAGGCGATGGTGGAGGTGACCCTCCCCGTCACCTGTCAGCGGTAGAGAAAGGCAAGGGAAAGAAGCTAGCCACCAAGAAGCGGAAGACCAGCGACAGAGAGGCAGAGATAGCAGAGGCAGTTGCTGCAGCAGCTGAGGCAGCAGAGAGAGATGGACGCTCAGGTGCCCTGAGGATTGGGGCCGATCTCACGCCACGTCAGAGGCGTGCAGTTCTTGAGGCAGAGGCACTCCATGGATCCCCTCCTGGCACCATCATGATAGGAGGTCAGCGTGTCAGGATTGCAGTTCATGACCTAGCTCAGGAGGACCCGGACACAGAGACAGAGGCAGAGGGTCTGGCAGAGGCACAGCAGTAGGAGCAGCCCCTCAGGAGGTTGACTCGCGCTCGTACTCAGGCCATCCCCCGGACTGGTACGCAGGGTCAGTCTACCTCAGCTGCTCGCTCTACACCAGCTCGAGGCACTCTAGCACCTCGTCAGGCACCAGTGAGGATACATAGGGACTACACTCAGGTCTCAGCTCGGGAGATCCAGCAGCTGCAGTTCGTTCTATTTCCTACCTGGTTTCTAGCTGCCAGGGATCCGCGAGCTAGTGCCAGGTTCTACACAGTGGTCCAGGAGGACATCTACGAGGCACTAGTTCGCTCACAGGCTCAGTTCAGAGAGCACAGGGTGCTCGAACTTGAGATTTTAGGAAACGTGGTTGGTGCAGACATCAGGCAGTACTTCACTTACCTCCACGGCCTCCTAGAGTTACTTGCTCTCCCTGGTACTTATTGTGAGCAATGGGTCAGAGAGTTCTACGCCTCAGTGTGGGTTTCTCCGGATCACAGCTATATCCACTACGCACTGGCAGGCTCGGACTATAGAGTGACAGCTCAGCATGCCAGAGAGGTACTTGGTTTGAGAGCCTACTCTATCAGGATTCACCAGCTGTGCTATGGGAACTTCGAGCCCCCTCGTCGTCCTCACGGTGGTGAGCTACCACCAGTTGACTTTGTGGCTCCCTGTTTCCGTCAGCCTTTTGGAGAGGGCTCTAGCAGGACAGTGGGAGATTTGACACGCCCAGCCAGGATCCTCGACTTTGTGTTGAGGAAGACGCTCTTTCCTAGGACAGGCTACAGGGACGGCTTCACCAGGATACAGCAGTGGTTGGTAGCCCACCTCATCTCGAAGACTCCATTTGACTTGTGGGATTTGATAGTCTCAGAGATCGAGGACACTATTTCAGAGAGCTTCAGGGGTCGACGTCAGTTGCCGTACGCACATTGGATTACCATGATTATTCTTCGTGCTAGGCCAGTACCCCTTCCAGCTCACCTGCAGAGAGGGCTTTTAGACTCAGACATGGTCTTTCCCCACTACGACCCCAGGCAGATGCTGAGAGCACACTACGACCTTCGCACTCCGCCACCTCCTGCAGCACCACGTGGCCCGGTGCCCCCACCTTCTCCTAGGGGCACTCGCAGTTCAGGAGCAGTACCAGAGACCGAGGAGGAGCAGGACATAGCTATTGGGGCGTTTGCAGATGCAGAGGCTGAGGGGGAGTTTGACTTTGCTTAGGACAGCTCGGATGATGACTATCGTCTTCCTGTGCCAGACCTTCCTCCGAGGACGCACGACCATGAGGTAGGAGGCTCGAGTGCTACGGACCCTGCACTACTAGCTATTCTAGAGGGGATGCGGGCTGACCAGCGCAGAGCAGCTGAGGAGCAGGCCAGGAGGGACAGGATGAGCTTCAGAGGCAGTTCCTAGCTTTTCAGGCTCTGCAGACAGCGATGATGGCCGCTCTTATGGCCGCCTCAAGGATTCAGCTTCCACAGATTCAGATTCCAGGCACACCGTCTGTCAGGCCGTCTACTCTAGCACCGCAGAGTCAGTCTCAGCAGCCTCTTCAGCTCCCCGTTCAGAGTCAGCCGTTCTCGACGCCACAGCACCAGGTCTCTCAGGGTGCTATCTCGTCTGGCTTTGAGCAGGTGCCGCAGTTCACACCTCTCCGCTCTAGATTCACACCGCAGTCAGCTACAGCGTCTCAGCTTATGTTGGACTCGTCGACAGGCCAGCATATCAGCTTCGCGTACAGTGCTCTGACTGGTGACCCTACGCCTCCACCCCTGCAGGCTCCTTCAGCTTTTACGATCCCAGTTACCACTACTGAGCGCCTATCGTCGTCGGTAGCCTCGTCTGAGCAGCTTGCACCGTCTTCTACCGTGCCAGATGTTGATATTTGGGAACACAATAAGGAATTGATCCAGAGTATCGTATTTATTTTTTTACCACTAGGAGAAAGAGTGCATCTGACTAACCCGGTATATTACTACTAACCTTTAGGCTACAAAGAATGTTTCTCGATGTGAGTGATAAATAGAGAAGACTACAACTGTAATCTCTTTCTAACCTTGGTAAGGATGATCTACTGTTCTATTGGGAAAGCTTACGGAATCTAGACACCATAGAGGATATTCAACCCGCACCTATAAACCCTATCCTTCCTGCTAACGAAATATGGTTTGCAAAAGTAACTCGGCAATGTCACGTTCTTCGCTACTACCACGGTCTAGCTAGTCAGGGAATATCTATGGCCTTGTTTACTTCCAAAATTTTTTACAAAATAGGAATAGTAGCACTTTCGTTTGTATTTGACAAATATTGTCTAATTATAGACTAACTAGGTTCAAAAGATTCGTCTCGTCAATTTCGATCAAACTGTGCAATTTGTTTTTATTTTCATCTATATTTAATACTCCATGCATACGTCTAAAGATTCGATGTGACGGGGAATCTGAAAAATTTTACAAAATTTTTGGGGAACTAAACAAGGCCTATGAGTATCCTAGCCCAAACACCACGTCTACGCTAGAGATGATTACTCTAAACTCTACGCGAAGAGATTAAAGTAAACTCATAAACCAAAGAACAATAAAACAAGAACTTACTAGAATTTAGAAGTCGAAATACTGAAGAATCACTAGTACACAGACGTTCTAAGCCGGCGGGGGTAAAACATTTCTACAGGCGGTTTTAGTTATAATGCGCCTGTGTTGAAAATTTGTACGGCTAGAATTGAAAACCACTTGTATAAAAGGCTCAGTACAGGCGGTTATTGTAAGAAAACCGCCTGTGTAAATGGTCCATTTACACAGGCGGTCATGTTATGTGAACCGCCTGTGTAAATAGATTTACACAGGCGGTTCACATAAGCGAACCGCCTGTGTAAATGGACCATTTACACAGGCGGTTCAGTTATGCGAACCGCCTGTGTTAATGGATTTACACAGGCGGTTCACATAACAAACCGCCTGTGATTATCTTCCTATAAATACCACCAACCCCTTCATCCTCCTCGGGCAGAACTGTAGCTCGCAGTCACTTTCCATTGCAGCCCATCTTGGAGGTCCAGATTTTTCAAAATACAAGGGGGGAGGATTTGATCTTCATTTCTTGGAAGGAGGTGGCTAAGAAAGGTTAGTTGATGCCTCTAATGCCTCTTTTTGTGCCCTCTTGCTCAATTTGAGCTACTTTTTGGATCTAGGGTTTCACCATGAGAGAGAGAGTAGAATAGCTAGGTATGGTCTATTTTGCTCAAATAAAGTTGCTTAAGATGGATATATGATGTCTCTCCTATCTTCTTTTTTATGTTTCCTTCTCTAATTTGTGAATCTAAGAAATATATATGTAGTAGTTTCCATGAATGGTGTTTCCATGTTTGGGAAGGGAGAGAAAGATAAGTTTTCTTTTTAGTTTTTTAAATTATATGGTTTAGGATGTTATTTTTTATGTAAATTTGATTTAATTATGCGATAAGCATTTTTTATATATGAGGTTGCTTCAGATGTTGCCTCTCCTCTCACCATTTCCATGTTTCCTTCTCAAATTTTTTAGTGATATAATATATTTAGTTTCAATCAACAATGTTTTTGTACCTTGTCAAATTTATTTTAGTGATATAAAGATATATATTTATGGTTTTGTCTTTATTTTTGATACTTGTTTTACTTTTTCAACTTGATTTAATTGTTAGGTGTTCTTTTATTTTTGATAACAAATATTCGTAGACAATATTTCAATTAATTTACTAACTTTTCAACAGGTCAAAATACAAGGGTGGAGGTTTTGATCTTCATTTCTTGGAAGGAGGTGGAGGTGGCTAAGAAAGATAAGTTTTCTTTTTAGTTTTTTAAATTATATTGTTTAGGATGTTATTTTTTATGTAAATTTGATTTAATTACGCGATAAGCATTTTTGTGCCCTCTTGTTTAAGATGTTGCCTCTCCTCTCACCATTTCCATGATTCCTTTTTCAATTTGATTTAATTGTTAGGTCTTCTTTTATTTTTAATAACAAATATTCGTAGACAACATTTCAATTAATTTACTAACTTTTCAACAGGTCATGATGGAGAGGTCCTTATGGATGTATAACTTATCAAGACTAGATCCATCATATATACCTGAGGTGCATAGGTTTGTTGATGCCACTAAGAACCATGCTTTGAGAACAAAGACGAAGCATATATATTGTCCATGCTACGACCGCAGAAATACTCTTCTATTTGAAGATACTGAAGTAATCATTTCTCATCTAGTCTGCCGAGGATTTATGAAGGATTACTTGATTTGGACATAGCATGGAGAGGGTAGCTCAGCGCCTTATACAGTTGGAGACCCAGCACACATCGACACCGATGGTCCAGGCCTGCCTGCTAATCAGTTTTTCCACGACACACCCCAGAGTGAACATGTTGTGCCAAATGTTACCGCTGGTGGATCTGCTGGGGGAAATGATGGTGCAAGAACTCATGTCTTACCAAATGATACGGCTGCGGAAGATGCTGAATTCTTGGAGGCAATGTTGCGTCGTCATACTGAACCATCAATGTTATTAATGAAAGGGATGGAGGCCTTGAAGAAGGCAGCAGAAGAGCCTTTGTATGATGAGTCTAAAGGTTGTACCAAAGAGTACACAACGTTACGAGCTATGCTAAAACTGTTGATGGCAAAAGCCAGGTATGGTTTGTCCGATGCTGGATTCGATGCGTTCTTAAGTATTATCGGTGATATGCTTCCAAAGGAGAACAAAGTTCCTGCTAACACGTACTATGCAAAGAAGCTGATCAGTCCGCTGACTATGGGTGTCGAGAAGATCCATGTGTGTAGAAATCATTGTATCTTGTACCGAGGTGATGATTACAAGGACTTGGATAGTTGTCCAAAGTGTGGTGCAAGTCGGTACAAGACAAACAAAGACTATCGAGAGGATTGTGCTGCCTCCATGTGTAAAGCAGGGAAGAAGCGAAAGAAGGCCCCAAAGAACACCCAACAGAGTACAAAACCCATGAGCAAAGATAAAGAAGAGGTTGACTATTATGCGCAGAAAAAGATTCCTGCTTTAGTGATGTGGTACCTTCCAGTGGTAGATCGACTGAGGAGTTTGTTTGCTAACCCTGAGGATGCAAAACTTATGAGTTGGCATGCTTCTGATGAGCACAAAAATGATGGCAAGCTTCGCCATCCAGCCGATGGAAAGCAGTGGCAAGATTTCAATGACAACCACCGAGACTTTGCTAGCGAACCAAGGAATGTTAGGTTCGCACTGTGTACAGATGGAATGAATCCATTTGCTGAGAGGAGCATCAAGCATAGCACATGGCCGGTGATTCTCACCATCTAAAACCTCCCTCCATGGTTGATGCAGAAGCGAAAATACCTTTTGCTAACCTTACTTATCTCTGGACCAGTTCAACCTAGAGTTGACATGGATGTTTTCCTGGAGCCATTGATGGAGGAAATGAAAATGTTATGGGAAAAAGGTGTTCAAATGTTGGACGAGTATCGCAAAGATTCATTCACGCTAAGAGCAATTATTTTTGTTACTATCAACGATTACCCTGCTCTCTTTATTTTATCAGGGCAATTCAAGGGAAAGGTTGGTTGCGTGGTGTGCATAGATGGAACCCATTACGTGTCCCTTAATGCATCTAAGAAGATAGTGTACATGAGGCACTGGCGCTTCTTATCGAAAGGACACAAGTACCGCCTGAAAAAGATGGATAAGTACTTTGACTATAATGATGAAAGGAACTTAGATGCACCATTAGGTAATAGCAAAGGCCACAGAGTTTTCAAAATAGTGAGCAACTTTAAATTTGTGTTTGGAAAGAAGACAAAGGATGGAAAATTAAGAAAGGATGTCAAATCAACTCCAGGGGCAACATTCAAGAAGAAGTCCATTTTCTTCGAGTATATCCCATACTGGAAAGACTTGGATGTACGACACGCGATCAATGGTATGCACATCTAGAAGAATGTGTTCGAAAGTCTAATTGGCACATTGCTAGACATCAAGACCAAGACAAAGGAAGGACTCAATTCACGCTTTGACATGGTGCAGTTAGGCATAAAAAAGAGCTTCATCCTGTTTTTCAAGAAAATGGGAAGTACCATCTCCCAGCAGCAAGCTACAACCTCAACATAGATGAGAAACATGCGATGTGTGAGTGGTTGAAGAAATTAAAAGTCCCATCTGGATTCTGCTCTAGCATACGGAGTTTTGTGTCAATGAAAGACCTAGCACTCACCAACTACAACTCACATGATTGTCATGTCATGCTGACTACTTTCCTCCCTATTGCAATAAGAGCTATAAATCCAGTATTCTTAAAGATGGCAGTCACACGGTTGTGCTACTTTTTCAACAAGATCATACAAAAGGTAATTGACCGTGATGAGTTAGAATCCCTTCAGGAATTCGTAGTGGAAACAGTGTCACAGTTTGAGATGTGTTTCCCCCCATCATTCTTTGATATCATGGTGCACCTTGTGGTGCACTTGGTTCCACAAATACAGGCACTGGGTCCCACGTACCTGCATGAAATGTGGACTTACGAGCGTTTTATGTCAGTACTAAATGGCTATGTATCAACTCGTGCTCATCGCGAGGCGTCCATGATAGAGGGGTATTGTACCGAAGAGGCGATTGAGTCCGGAGGACCATTCTGCAATAATGTCCTAAAAGACCAGGTTGCAATAGGTTTGCCTCCATCAAGACATGAGGGTAGGCTACATGGATGTGGGAGGATTGGACGAAAGTCATTCATCCCACCAGATTACAATACAGTACTTGAGGCACATCACAACATCTTACATCAGCTCTCGATAATGGAGCATTTGATTGAACAACACATGGATGAGCTTCGAGAACATAATCCTAGGCAAACAGAGGATTGGGTAATGAAGGAACACAAGAAACAGTTGTACACATGGCTAAGGGAGCAGGACATTCCATATGGGGAAACAATTGAGAAACAAACCATCAAGGCTTTGGCATCTGGACCATCACGCCAAGTCATAACATGGCAAACCTATGACATAAGTGGATTCACATGGCATACCAAGTCCAAGGACCAAAAGAGCATGACACAAAATAGTGGTGTTCGATGCGAGGCCGTAGATGACAAAACTGGTGATATTATTACATACTTTGGCTTCATCGAGGACATATGGGAACCAGACTATGGTACATTTCACATCCCTGTGTTTCGAAGTCAATGGGATGCAGATAAACATGTCACAGTGGATAATTATGGGGTCAGAGTTCTTGATCTAAGTAAGGTGGGATATAAAGATGACCCATGGATCCTTGCTAATCGTGCTGCACAGGTTTTCTATGCTGAGCAGATCCTTTCTAAGAATGAGAAGAAAAGTACCGACAAACCGAAGCATGTAGTTTTTCCAGGAAAGCAACATGCAGTTGGAGTTGACGGTGTATCGGATCTAGAGGATTTTAACCAGTTCAGTGATATGTCCCTCTTTGTGGACCATCCTATGAAGATAAAAAATATTGAGCGAAGCATCCCACAGTGTTCTTTGCCATGGGTGCGCCCTGATGGACAAGGGAGAATAGTAGCGGCCTAGATTGTATCTGTGATTCATCATGTAAACGCTTTGTTAAATGCAAAAATATCCTATGTATGAAATATATATCTTGATGAGTGGAACAAACTTTGTATTCATGACTTTTCGAGTTGGGGGTGTCTCGGGTTTCGAAAACGTGTGTGTAGCTGTGGAAATTTGAAATTTCAAAATTTGAGTGGTCCAAACTCTCTCAGATGAAAAGTTGACCCTTACACACAATGTGTATCTTGATGAGCTGGACAAACTTTGTATTCATGACTTTTGTATCTGAGACTACAAAGGGTCCGGTCAAAGTGACTTTTTAGAAAAAATCCAAGATTTGACTTGGTCAAACTAGGTCAAACTAGGCACTAAATGACCTCAAATGAAAAACTTTTGAATACATGGGTGTTAGAGCTCCTCAAGATACACATTCCATACATACAATATTTTGGCATTTGGGAAAGGATTGGTAAACTCTAGTCACAAAGTGTTGAATGTGTCACAAACTTTATGAAACTATATGTGAGACTTGTGGATTTAGAACTACACTTTTGAAACGCTTTGTCAAATGCAAAAAATGTCCTATGTATGAAATGTATATCTTGATGAGTGGAACAATCTTTGTATTCATGACTTTTCGAGTGGGGGACGTCTCGGGTTTCGAAAACGTGTGTGTAGTTGTGGAAATGTGAAATTTCAAAATTTGACTAGGTCCAACTAGGTCCAACTAGGCACTAAAAGTCCTCAAATGAAAAAGTTTTGGATAGAGTGAAGTTAGAGCTCATCAAGCTCTACCTTTCATACAATATGCAATATGCATTTGAAATTTAAAATAATATAAAAATAATATATAGGTGTGAAATATCATTATACAAATAATATATAAACAATATAATTATGTTACAAATATAGAATATAGAAATAATTATGTAAAAATATTATTATATTATAATATCAATATGCAATAAAAAATAGTAACAAAAAATATAGAAAACAATAATAATAATAAAAATTGCAAAAAACTTTGTACAGGCGGGTGGTATTGACCACCGCCTGTATAGTGCTATTTCTACAGGCGGTGGTCAATACCATCCACCTGTAGTAATGGATTTCTACAGGCGGTTGGCATTGACCACCGCCTGTAGAAAGCATTTCTACAGGCGGTGGTCAATGCCAACCGCATGTAGAAATCGAGGCCATATATACTCCGCGCGCAGACCTGAAATTTTCTAAGTCCCCAAAGATCCCCAAAGACGCTAGTCTCTATTCAAACACGCCGCCAGGCTGCCCAAATTTCCCATCGCCGGCGACCTTCTCCTTCTCCTTCTCGCCGGCATCTTCTCTTCGAGGTAAGCTCCCGGCTGTGACGTGGGAGTGGGTGCGCGTGCGGCTGCGGCTGCAGCGGGGGCGGCTTCGCGCGGCGGCCGATGCGGGAGCTCGGCGGCGGAGGCAGAGAGCGCGCGCGGCGGCCGCGGCTCGCCGGCGGCGACGCGGCGAGTGCGGCCGGCGTGGGGGAGTCGAGGCGGCGTTGGGAGGCGGGGGGCGGCAGCGGCGGCGGCCTTGCGCAGAGGGCGAGGGTGAGAGGGAGGGGGAGGGGCAGGGGTCGGTGGGCCGCCTGCCCAGCTGGGCCGGCCCACCAGCGGCCATTGTTTTATTTTTTTATTTTTTATTTTTCTTATTTGATGTATATGATGTATAATTGTTATAAATAATTATTAATTGTTCTAAATAAATATATATGATGTATTATTAATTATTAATTATCCTAAATACTTACTAATTGTCATAAATAATTATTAACTATTAATTGTCCTAGATAAATGTACATAATGTTTTATTTTTCTTAAAATTATGAATTGTCCTAAATAAATGTATATGATGTTTTATTTTTCTTATATACATTATGCATATCCTAAATAATTATTTTTTATTTTTCTTATTTGATGTATATGATGTCTTCTTTTTCTTAAAATTATTAATTGTATATACATTATTTACAATGCAATTCATATTTGCTTTTAGTTTAAGTGTCTATGTATATACATTATAGCATAAGCTAAGTAGTTATTATTTCTTTTTTATAATCCAATTATTTATAATGCAATTATATATATATATATATATATATATATATATATATATATATATATGTAAATTGCATATATTTATTTATGTGTAAAAATAATAAACAATTAATATTAGCTTTTAGTTTAAGTGTCTATGTATATACATTATTTATAATGCTAAGTAATTATTTGAATAGATTATCACGATGACTTCTCCAACCCCAAACCAAGCGTCAGGGTCTGACCGCATCGACCAAGCACCGGAAAAAGGTTCGGACCACAGAGAGAAGGTGCAAGTATCACACAACACTGAGCAAGCACAAAGGTCGGACCACACAGAGAATGTAAAAGAACGTGAATCAAGTCCTTCGTACGAGACCTCCCCTAGCGACATTCCAGATCCTCGCATAGAGAGGAACGCTCGTCGTGAATTAGAACGTGACCCTGATTACATTCCAGAAGTAGATGAGGTGATGAATTACTCATCTATAATTAAATGTTTCTAACTTTTATGTCCCTCAGTATATGTACAAGAATGATTTATGTGTTTAACTTTTAACATGAACAGGAGGTGTTATCTCAGTTTCATGAGCTGAAAGAGATCCTATCCAGAAAGAATTCACACATGAAGGTGCACCCGAACCGACGACGGAGACAACCACCGAGAAGACCACCGAGAAGACTGATGATAGAAAAAGGAAACGAGGTGACAGAGGATTGAATCAGTTTCCAAAAGTCACATTTAGAATTACAGATGTGAGCCCGACAGGACAACCCCTAGCTCCTCTAGAGGCCTTACCTAAGTGGCGTAACGCACTTGGATTCTTAATTAGGGACCATCTTGACATCACAGACAGGGAGTGGGCAAATGTGGACAAAATGAAATCACAAGAATGTGGGACAAGCTACTTACAAGGTTTGTTTTACCTCAGGGTTCAAAAGACCTAGTAAAGGAGTACACATTGAAGCAGTGGGGAATCATGTTTAGGAATTACAAGTCCGAGTTGAATTCTAAGTGGGCAAAGAAAGGGTTGGACCCGACAAAAAGGTATAAAATCACTGCTGGTCAGTGGGCGGTGTTTCTAGAGCAGAGAAGTACCGAGGAGTTCAAAGCTTTGAGCGAATCTAAATCAAAGCTCGCAAAAAGGAACAAGTACCACCATCATCTAGCCACAGGTGGCTATTAACGCAAGCTTGCCCAATGGGAGCAAGAGGATAAAGCGCAGAGGGCTAAGGGTCTGCCAGCGCTCCCTGACCAACTTGGTCGCAGGGGCTCGAGGTGGATTCGTGCTCGTGTACCGGCAAAGGAAGCCAAGTCTGGCTTATCATTTTCTGACCCAATGGTCGAAGAGGCAGCGAAGAATATTTTCGCTGTGGCAGCTAAGCAGCAAGCGGGCGAATTTAAGCCTCAAAGGGAGAAAGATGTCCTTACTATTGCTCTGGGTAACCCAGAGCATCCTGGTCGTGTATGAGGCATCTCATCAAAAGAAGGATGGAAAGAAGGCTTCGGACCAGAGTGGGAAGCAATGTATAGGAAACGGGATCGCTACAAGGAAGAAATGTCTAATTATTTTAAGGAGGAGGCTAAGAGAGAAGTCGAAGAGGTGATGTCTAAAATCCTCTCCAATCCTCCTCCTGAGTTGATGCAGCGATTGGCGACCGCAATGTCTAGCCAATTAAGTGGCCAGCAGCCTCCTCAAATGCAGCTAGTCGTCGCCCCGACAACAACAGAACAAGCTCCGGTCGTCCCAAGTAGTATTGCCTCTACCGGAGACAAGGTCCGCTATCCAGTTGATGAGATCGATAGTCCTGTGCCTTGCTCCCTAGTCATAAGGTATGGTTTTAACAATAACCGTACAAGGGAAGTAGCCACAGGACTTGCGATCCCAGGGCATCAATTCCATGGTAGTGAGATCCCTGAGGACTACTGCAGGGTGGAAGTGTTGACAGTTGTCCAAGGATATGAGGACGACATGCTAGACATTCCCAGTCCCGAGGGCATTGAGAAACTGGGACAACCTATCAAGAATTTTATTCTTTGGCCTCGACGGGACGTCCTGCTGTCTCAGGTACCAGAACCATCACCCCGAGAAGTGCCGCAGACTCAGGAGTCGTCCCATCCCATATCTCTTCCCACTCCACCAACCTCTCCAATCTTGCATCCACAATCCCCACCACCACCATCACCAATAATGCCTCATCCACCATGAAAACCCACTCCCCCACCATCACCTAAACCCCCAGCTTCACCACCATCACCTAAACCCCATGCTTCAACACCGCAATCTTCCACACCACCGGCACCAAAAAATGATGATAAGACACCACCGCAACCAAAGAAAACAAAATTCTCGGTCCCCAAATTGGTTTCCCCATTCGAGCCAAAGAAGAAGGCTGCTGGTACGGCCCTATTTTTGTCTGGAATTGCAAGGAGCCGCACTTCAAAACTTGTTGACTTAGCAAAGCATGAGAAGGAGGGGTCAAAAAGCTATGAAACACGTAATGTCAATATCAGGCCACCAACAAAGGATGATTACAAATTTGTCCCTACTAAATATGAGTCAGGCAGACCACTACTTAGTTGGGACAAACTCAAAAAGATCCCAGCTGGTATAAAAAGGATGCATAACTGGTATATGAGAGCAGCTTTTGTAGGCATTGACACGATCAATGTGATTATACCACCAACAGCATTCAACAGTGAGCGTACAAAGGCAATCGTTACCTTTGAGGACATGTGGCTAATGATGAACCTGCAGAGACTAGACGTGCAGCTGGTAACCGTGTTTGCATTGTAAGTGTCACTCATACTATCTTGTGTTATTATTCATGAGTTGCATCAATTTTCAACATCTAACGTATAAGTGCTCATTGTAGAATGAATTTTGAACAACAACAGATGCGGTACGGTTCAGATCCGGATAGGTCTGCCAGTAAAAGGGTTGCGTATCTGAGCCCGATGAAGATATGCGAGGAGCAGCACAACTTCAGAATCGGAGACAAACACGACTCCTTAGAAGGTTTGGACCCCGCTGAGCGTAAGAAGATAATAGATGAAAGTCGACTAGATTATGAATGTAAATACGACCTCTACATAGCCTTGGCACTGCTCAAGTATCAAGATCGAGAATGTGTTGTTGCCCCATACAACTTTGGGTAAGTGTCAATTTGTATTCATCGTCGTATTAGTAATATCAATGGGCACTTGCATCATAAATTCGATTCTCTCAGGGACCACTGGATCTGCCTCCTCATTAATCCTAGTCTAGGACGTGTGCTAGTCCTAGACTCTGCAGACTATGATCCTTCAAGTTATGCAAAATTCATTACACACTTGGAATGGTAAGCTGAGTACATTAAATATTCATACCTACTTTTACAAGAGTTTCAGAATAACTTGAGGATTGTGTATTCGATACTATAGGGCCTATAGGTATTATAAGATCAAAGGTGGAAGGTGTGATTCATCAGAACCGGGGCAGCCATTGAGATTATTTTATAAATGGCCGGTACGTACCAAAATATCACAAGCTGTCTTTATAAATATAATATGCATATGACGATGTTGCAACTAATAAATATCCACTTTTTTGTCATACATCAGTGCCATAATCAACCAGTCAGATCGGTCCACTGTGCATTCTACGTCTACGAGTTCATGAGAGAGACCGAAAGATATGTAACTAACCCTTCTAAGGTATTGCTCTAATAGTCGTTTATATTATTTGTGTCATTTTTTGTTGCTGAGCATGTGTTATATGAACTATAAATTTATGATGTTTCTAACTTCCTCTGCAGCAACATGAGTTGAAAAAGGCGAAGAGCGTGACTCAAGTGTTCTATATAACATAGTTGAGGACCTCTGCACTTTTCTCTTGAGAGAAGCCATTCCCACCAAAGGGAAATATCACGACCCGACCAGCGTCCTAGCAAAGCCTGAGTTTAGAGCGCTACGAGATATTATTAGGCTAAAGCTATCTCGATCGGGTTATTAGAGCAGAAGTTTCAGATGTGAAACCTCATATGTCTGTAAACAAAAAACTTTGATGTATGATGTTTGTAATTAATATAATTTTATGTACAAAGTAATGGTATATATAAATATATTGCATGTTGCATTGGTTGAATCTTGTAGCCTAACATAGTTTCAATATTAATGTATATAATATATATAATGTTAAAAATAGGGTTTGCTGGAAAATAGGGTTAAATTGGAAAATCTTACCACAGGCGGTTCTGTTATGAGAACCACCTGTAGAATCCAATTTCTACAGGCGGTTTACATAAATGAACCGCCTGTAGAAATTGATTTCCACAGGCGGATCTCATAACTGAACCGCCTGTAGAAATCGGTTTCTACAGGCGGTTCTCAGTTAACCGCCTGTGGAAACTTTTATTTCCACAGGCCTATAGCCACTGGCGGTTCGTCAATCTGCCTGTACAAAGGGGTTGCGAACCGCCAGTATAGTATCTCTCTGTACTAGTGAATCCTAGGAGCAAGCTTCGGGTTAGGAGAACTTGATCCCACAGGTACAACCTCGGAGTAGACACCGACAGGCCGGGCTTCCTCCGATCTACACCTCCACTCTATCTCTCTCAATCTAGTAGAAACTAGAAGATCTAATTCTACTCACATTGGATGCTAAGCCTAAAAGAAATTTTATTTAGAGGAGAGGTATTCCTTCGAGGGCTCCTCTCAACTCTATGATGAACTTGTCTCCTCCAGGGGCCAGGGGGTCTGGTTTTATAGTCCCCTCAAGTGAATGTGAGCCATTGGATCAAACCAACATTGATTGGACGGTTATCCTTGATCCTTTAGGTCGGTGGAGCGTCATCCGCAAAAAAAGTTCTGATTGGAATCCAGGAGGGGGCGGCCGCCCTGGTCCTCAGGGCAGGCGCCCTAGGCCAGGCCCCTTTCGGCCTCCGCTTTGTTCCCGTGGCTTCTGGAGTCTTCTAGATGGTAGAAAATTGCGCGGTGCGTTGATATCTCTATGTAATCTCGACATGTGGGCCTTTCTTCCTTATTTCCTGATAACCCCCTACAGAAACAGATAAACAACAAAACTCGTGGAATTCTATCAGATCAAACCCTAATTCTAGGTGTTGTTTGCATATTGGTTCTTTCTCTTGTTTATTTGATAATTAAAATTGATACTTAAGAACCGTCAAGAAATACCCCCATACTTAGGCTTTTACTCGTCCTTGAGAAAAGGATGGTTAAGAAAAATATCTGGGTTTAAAACATTGTAAAACATTTTCTTCATACTTGGAGGGTGTTAAAATCCACTGTGTACTATAGTCAGGGAAGTATATGGTTAAGAGTAAAGATCCTTTCTTCTCAATCCTGTCACTTGGAGTTTTTGTATATTTTTGAAAAGAAGGTTAGCATACCTTTATCCTCATAGGTTCTTTCAGATCACTCATTTATCTTTTATATATCTCACTGAGGCTGTTTTAATTTGCAAAAATTCTCAAGCATACTTGCCTTGCATTTATTGCCTGATCAAAATGGGATCCGAGGAGAGGAATGTCATACTCTTAGATCAAAGACTTTGGAAATTAAAAACTTGTCAACTCTTGCTGGCATATTGCTTATTAGAGGGACCATGGGCTATCATTTTCTTTCTTTTTCTCTTTTTTTAAGTGGATACCGAGGTACCCCTAATTCTACTGCCGGACACTTGTCCATTTTTTCTGCGAGGTTATCGAGCACTTTCTCCTTTTTATTTCCTCGAAATATCTTTATTTTTGCATAGCCCATGCCTCTAATGCAATAATACTTCAGAAGAGTGAATCTTTCTGAATAAATGTCTTGATCATAGGAGCATGATAAATCTCTCAACAAGGGTCTAACTCATTTTGAACAAACTCAATACAGAGTAGATAGCTGATATAATCATAATTAATATTTTCAGTTTTATCAGGCATATAAAACACTGAGGATGGTAGCTAGAATTTTTGAATAAATTCTCCAAGCAACAATGATATCAAGAATAAGAAACTCATACTCTACCGTCTGACATTCCACAATGACTTAAGTAACACAGGGTTTTAAAATGATTTTTTTAATAATTGCAAGTTTCAGAAAATATCAGAGAGTGAGATTAATCATGATTAGAAACATTTAATCTTTTTAATTTATCATGTCGGAAACAATATTCTGCATAATCCAAGATATCTGTATGTGTAAAGTGTGCAGAGTGTGTACCTGAATCATAGAGTGGTGTAGTCAAAGTGTGTTTGGCATGTCGAGGGATCTCCCCCATACTTATTTTCTGCTTTCTTGCACAAAAATAAAGTAGAGACACACAAGACATAATAATAATAATATTCTTTATTAATCTTGAGGCATTTATTACAAATGACTAGTAGCAAACTGACGATAATAGTAGCAAACTGATGGTAATAGTAAAATCTAAACCGAATCTAAAGATAAATAACTAAGATGCATTGCCTCAAGGTCTAATCTAGATAACTTAGCGGCGCTCTAACTCCTTGATCTTCTTATTGGCACTAGCAAGATCATGCCTAAGGCCTAGTATAACGGTGTTGTGGTTAGAGAGCTGCCTAGTGAGGGAATTAACCGAGGACTAGAGGTCTATGATAACTCTGTCTAGCCTGCGAACGTCCTCATCAATATCTACTATAGTCTTGCGATGCTTAGGAGGTGTCTCAAAAGCATTGAGTGCATGCTTCGGGGTTGCCTTTGGAGGGATGAAACGGACTTTGGCAGCTCTAATCCCTTCAAAGTAAGGTCTCTCCTCCTCCTTAGTGTAGCGAATGCTGCTGATCTCACCACTCTGGTTGGTCTTGACTCCAACGACCCTCTCATTGGGTCTGGGTGGAAGGATCCTCGTGTCGATTGGCACCTTGATGGTGGTCTCCTTCTTGGATGATGATCCCTTGAGGAGTAGGGGTTGTGGCGGTGCGGTGAGAACTGGTTGAGCATGGTTGGATTGGGCGGAGCTACGCTGGCATAATGGCATGGCTTCTAGCTGTCGCTCTGTGTTGGCCGGGATGAGAGCACGGGCGTCGGGGTCTTCCTCAGTCTTCATGTTGAGGTTGAAGGGGACGACTTCCCAACCATCGTGGAACTTCTCGGCCATTGGAGCAGCGAGGGACCAAATAATCTCTAATTGAAGAAGAAGAGAAGGCTTGGGTGGATCGGTGTTTGAAAACTGACGTCAAGGGTCTGTTTGTATAGGTGTCAAAAAGTGCCTCTAGGGTTTGTTCGGGTTGCTCCCGTCAATGTGCGTGAGAAACTTTCCATCTGAGGGATTATTCGGATTACCATAAGTGTGTTTTCCATAACGGAGGAAATTGGGACCGAGAGGGTTCAGGAGCTGGGCGCCCGCCCACCTGATCAGGGCGCCCGCCCTCTCTCTGGCTCCTCTGTGGGCCCGCTTCCTCGAGCGTGTTTCTAGATGCAAAACTAATTAGGAAAATATATGTATGAACCAAAAACGTCAGATTACAAAGGTCGGGCTCTAATTCTCCATGGGAAGGTAAAAACGGATTACGTCTATTTCTTCTAATTCTTTATTGGGCTCTAAAAATAATTTAAGACGTTGACCATTTACCTTGAATAACGTACCTTCGTCATTTTGAAGTGTGATAGCTCCGTGGGATGATGAATTGATCACCTTGAATGGTCCTTCCCATTTACTCCGGAGTTTTCCATGCCCGAAAAGCTTCACCCTGGAATTAAAAAGTAATACCTTATCTCCTGGTGTGAACTCCTTTTTCTTAATCCTCTTGTCATGCCACCTTTTGACTCTTTCTTTATAGATCTTCGAATTGTGATATGCTTTCTCTCGCCATTCTTCCAATTCTGATAGTTGCATTCTTCTATGATCTCCAGCGACATCTAGGTCCATATTCCATCTCCTTATGGCCCAGTGTGCTTTGAACTCTAGTTCAACAGGTAGGTGGCAAGTCTTCCCACACACCAATTGGTATGGGGACATTCCAATTGGGGTCTTGTACGCTGTCCGGTATGCCCAGAGTGCATCGGGTAACTTGTCTTTCCATGTCGTTCCCATTTCATTTACTGTCTTCTGAAGAATATTCTTGATTTGTTTGTTGGAAGTCTCTGCTTGGCCACTTGTCTGAGGATGGTAGGGGGTTTCCTGTGGTCAGACCTGTTAATCCCGTAGAGCATGTCGTCCCGGAGTGAATCATTGATGGGGTTTCCTGTGGACTCTTAAAATACATTCTAGACAAGTGATCAGCAACAGAATTTTCTACTCCCTTTTTATCTTTTATTTCTAAGTCAAATTCTTGGATTAATAAGATCCATCTAATTAGGCGAGGTTTAGCATCTTTTTCAGTGAGCAAATATTTTAGTGCAGCAAGATCAGTGTAAACAATTATTTTAGCTCCAACTAAATAAGATCTAAATTTATCAATGGCAAAGACAACAGCCAGAAGCTCTTTTTCAGTGGTTGCATAATTAAGTTGAGCTCCTGTAAAAGTTTTACTGGCATAAGCAATTGCATGATGCTTCTTATTTTTAGTTTGTCCCAAAACTGCCCCCACAGCATAATCACTAGCATCACACATAATTTCAAAAGGCAACAACCAATCAGGGGGTTGAATGATTGGTGTAGAGATGAGTGCTTTCTTTAATAATTTGAAAGATGTTAGACATGCATCATCAAATTCGAAAGGAGCATCCTTAGCTAGCAAAATAGTAAGTGGTCTAGCAATAAATGAGAAATCTTTAATGAATCTGCGATAAAAACCAGCATGGCCAAGAAAGCTTCGAATTCCTTTTATATTCACAGGTGGAGGTAGTTGTTCAATTACTTCAATTTTAGCTTTGTCTACCTCAATACCTCTTTTAGACACTAGGTGTCCCAGAACTATTCCTTCCCTAACCATAAAATGACATTTTTCCCAATTAAGGACTAAGTGCTTTTCTTCACATCTTTGCAAAACCTTATCTAAGTTTTCAAGACAACTATCAAAAGTTTTTCCATAAACAGAGAAATCATCCATGAAAACTTCCATAATCTCTTCAATCATATCACAAAATATAGACATCATGCATCTTTGAAAAGAAGCTGGTGCATTATATAACTTAAAAGACATTCTACGGTAAGCATAAGTTCCGTATGGGCATGTAAAAGTGGTTTTGCTTTGATCATCGGGATGGATTGGGATCTGGTGATACCCTGAATATCCATCTAAGAAACAGAAGAATGAATGGTTCGCTAATTGCTCTAGCATCTCATCTATGAAAGGTAAAGGAAAATGATCCTTTCTCGTGGCTTTGTTCAGTTTTCTATAGTCTATGCACATCCGCCATCCTTTGACGGTGCGTTGCGGAATTAGCTCGTTCTTTTCATTCATAATAACAGTCATGCCTCCCTTTTTAGGCACAACTTGAACTGGGCTTACCCACTCACTGTGCGGCACAGGATA
Organism: Sorghum bicolor; assembly: GCF_000003195.3. NCBI lineage: Eukaryota > Viridiplantae > Streptophyta > Magnoliopsida > Poales > Poaceae > Sorghum > Sorghum bicolor. Next base: position 24,924,950 of record NC_012870.2, on the reverse strand, counting down.
TATAATCCCTGCATGCAGCAACTTTATAACTTCCTTTTTAACTACCTCTCTCATCGTGTTGTTAAGTCTATGTTGGGCTTCTCGAGAAGGTGAAACAGAAGGATCTGTTAGGATTCGATGGGTACAAATCATAGGACTGATTCCTGTAAGATCTTGGAGTGAGTAGCCGAAAACTGAGTGGTGTTTCTCAAGAATGGTCATTAATCGCAGAGTTTGCTCCTGAGTGAGTTTATCACTAATGATCACAGGAAACTCTGGATTATTATTTAGGAAAGCATAGATAAGACCGGGTGGTAAAGTTTTAAGCTTTATGGGAGGTCTAGGTGTTTCTGCAAAGTCATCTAAGGGTTCAGGTTTAGGAGGTTCGGCCTCTTCTTCTGTGAAGAAAGGAGTTTCGTCTTCTAAGTCTGGTTCATCTAAAAGCTCTAGAGATGCAGCCTTTACCTCCTCCATAGGATCAGGCAAAAGATATGACTCAGGAAATTTAAAAGTTTTTCCAAAAGAAATGTGTAGCTTTCCAGTATGACCTTCATAAAGGAGTCTTCTAAAAGGTTGTCCTATCAACAGGTCAAAGTCCTATGTATCAAAGATATAGAAGGTCAAATGAACCATAGAGCCTTCTACCGTAAGAGGTAGGACATTAATAATTCCAAGACTGGGGACTAATCGTCCCAAAGATTCCTTTATGACTTTTGTTGTGGGGGTTAAGACTAGATTTTTAAATAATTTAAGTGCAAAAGATTCAGACATGATGTTGATCCCCACAACAGGATTATAGAGAGCATCAAATCGATCAGAATCATAAGCACAGCGTATAGTTATAGAGGGTGTGTCCAGACGGATCACATCAGAGGAAAGCTCTGCTTCCTCCAACAAATCGCTACTCATGACTGAGATAAGCTCTCTGAATTGATGTTCACTTGGTAAACAAATGCTAAAATGGCCGTTTTGGGGTTTGTTAATAGAATGGTAGTTTGAAATGTTTCCAAAATCGGCAAAAAGATCAGATTCTATATCCAGCATGAAGTCCGGTGGTGGAATTTCTTCCTTTTGTGGCTCAGAACTTGGGATAGCTAAAGTAGATGAAGAATTTGACAGAGTGTCTACTTCGGCTCGTGGGTTTCATCATGAAGAGTATTATCTATTTCAGCTTCTAGGATTCTATCTAGGATCACTCTAGCTTCATCAGTAGGGATGCGAAAGAAAGAACCTCTAGACATTGTATGTAGCATTTGTTTATGATCTTTCTGAAGACCTTGAAAAAAGTGAAATAAAAGAACAGGGTCTTCAAGTTTAAGGTTTGGACCAGATTCTAAAAGATCAGAAAAACGTTTCTAGGATTTTCCTAAAGTTTCATTATCTTTTTGTTTAAAAGATAGGACTTCGAGTCTAAGGTCGCCGATACGGTCGAGGGAATAAAAATCTAGACAAAAGTTGGCTCATAAAACTCCCCATTCACCTTGTTGTTGACTTACCTTCTCACTGTACCATTGTCTAGCTTCTCCCCTTAAAGAAAAAGGAAAAAGCTTCCAACGTAAAGTTTTATCAGAAATGCCTTCAATACAAAGACAATCACATGTTTGCTCAAAATCTCTAATATGAAGAGGACCCAGACACAGAGACAAAGGCAGAGGCCCAGGCAGAGGGTCCGGCAGAGGCACAGCAGCAGGAGCAGCCTCTCAGGAGGTTGACTCGCGCTCGTACTCAGGCCATCCCCCGGACTGGTACACAGGGTCAGTCTACCTCAGCTGCTCGCTCTACACCAGCTCGAGGCACTCCAGCACCTCGTCAGGCACTAGTGAGGATACATAGGGACTACACTCAGGTCTCAGCTCGGGAGATCCAGCAGGTGTTGTTTGTTCCGTTTCCTACCTGGTTTCTAGTTGCCAGGGATCCGCGAGCTAGTGCCAGGTTCTACACAGTGGTCCAGGAGGACATCTACGAGGCACTAGTTCGCTCACAGGCTTAGTTCAGAGAGCACAGGGTGCTCGATCTTGAGATTTTAGGAAATGTGGTTGGTGCAGACATCAGGCAGTACTTCACTTACCTCCACGGCCTCCTAGAGTTACTTGCTCTCCCTGGTACTTATTGTGAGCAGTGGGTCAGAGAGTTCTACGCCTCAGTGTGGGTTTCTCCGAATCACAGCTATATCCACTACGCACTGGCAGGCTCGGACTATAGAGTGACAGCTCAGCGTGCTAGAGAGGTACTTGGTTTGAGAGCCTACTCCACCAGGATTCACCAGCTGTGCTATGGGAACTTCGAGCCCCCTTGTCGTCCTCACGGTGGTGAGCTACCACCGGTTGACTTTGTGGCTCCCTGTTTCCGTCAGCCTTTTGGAGAGGGCTCTAGTAGGACAGTGGGAGATTTGACACGCCCAGCCAGGATCCTCGACTTTGTGTTGAGGAAGACGCTCTTTCCCAGGACAGGCTACAGGGACGGCTTCACCAGGATACAGCAGTGGTTGGTAGCCCACCTCATCTCGAAGACTCTGTTTGACTTGTGGGATTTGATAGTCTCAGAGATAGAGGACACTATTTTAGAGAGCTTCAGGGGTCGGCGTCAGTTGCCGTACACACATTGGATTACCATGATTATTCTTCGTGCTAGGCCAGTACCCCTTCCAGCTCACCTGCAGAGAGAGCTTTCAGACTCAGACACGGTCTTTCCACTACGACCCCAGGCAGATGCTGAGAGCACACTACGACCTTCGCGCTCCGCCACCTCCTCCAGCACCACGTGGCCCGATGCCCCCACCTTCTCCTAGGGGCACTCGCAGTTCAGGAGCAGTACCAGAGACCGAGGAGGAGCAGGACATAGCTATTGGGGCGTTTGCAGATGCAGAGGCTGAGGGGGAGTTTGACTTTGCTTCAGACAGCTCGAACGATGACTATCATCTTCCTGTGCCAGACCTTCCTCCGAGGACGCACGACCACGAGGTAGGAGGTTCCTCGAGTGCTACGGACCCTGCACTGCTAGCTATTCTAGAGGAGATGCGGGCTGACCAGCGTAGAGCAGCTGAGGAGCAGGCCAGGAGGGACAGGGATCAGGCTGCGATCAATGCAGCTATTCAGGCCCGACAGGATGAGCTTCAGAGGTAGTTCCTAGCTTTTCAGGCTCAGCAGACAGCGATGATGACCGCTCTTATGGCCGCCTCAGGGATTCAGCTTCCAGGCACATCGTCTGTCAGGCCGTCTACTCCAGCACCGCAGAGTCAGTCTCAGCAGCCTCTTCAGTTCCCCGCTCAGAGTCAGCCATTCTCGACGCCACAGCACCAGGTCTCTCAGGGTGCTATCTCGTCTGGCTTTGAGCAGGTGCCGGAGTTCACGCCTCTCCGCTCTAGATTCACACCGCAGTCAGCTACAACATTTCAGCTTGTGTTGGACTCCTCGACAGGCCAGAATATCAGCTTCTCGTACAGTGCTCTAACTGGTGACCCTACGCCTCCACCCCTGCAGGCTCCTGCAGCTTTTACGGTCCCAGTTACCACTACTGAGTGCCTGTCGTCGTCGGTAGCCTCGTCTGAGCAGCTTGCATCGTCTTCTACCGTGCCAGATGTTGATATTTGGGAACACAATAAGGAATTGATCTAGAGTATCGTATTTATTTTTTACCACTAGGAGAAAGAGTGCATCTGACTAACCCGGTCTATTACTACTAACCTTTAAGCTACAAAGAATGTTTCTCGATGTGAGTGATATATAGAGAAGACTACAACCGTAATCTCTTTCTAACCTTGGTAAGGATGATCTACTGTTCTATTGGGGAAGCTTACAAAATCTAGACACTATAGAGGATGTTCAACCCGCACCTATAAACCCTATCCTTCCTGCTAACGAGATATGGTTTGCAAAGGTAACTCGAAAATGTCACGTTCCTCGCTACTACCATGGTTTAGCTAGTCAGGGAATATCTATGAGTATCCTAGCCCAAACACCACATCTACGCTAGAGATGATTACTCTAAACTCTACGCGAAGAGATTAAAGTAAACTCATAAACCAAAGAATAATAAAACAAGAACTTACTAGAATTGAGAAGTCGAAATATTGAAGAATCCTAGGAGCAAGCTTCGGTTAGGAGAACTTGATCCCGCAGGTACAACCTCGGAGTAGACACCGACAGGCCGGGCTTCCTCCGATCTACACCTCCACTCTATCTCTCTCAATCTAGTAGAAACTAGAAGATCTAATTCTACTCACATTTGATGCTAAGCCTAAAAGAAATTTTATTTAGAGGAGAGGTATTCCTTCGAGGGCTCCTCTCAACTCTATGATGAACATGTCTCCTCCAGGGGCCAGGAGGTCTGGTTTTATAGTCCCCTCAAGTGAACGTGAGCCATTGGATCAAACCGACATTGATTGGACGGTTATCCTTGATCCTTTAGGTCGGTGGAGCGTCGTCCGCGAAAAGAGTTCTCATTGGAATCCAGGAGGGGGCGGGCGCCCTGGGCCAGGCCCCTTTCGGCCTCCGCTTTGTTCCCGTTTCTTCTGGAGTCTTCTAGATGGTAGAAAATTGCGCGGTGCGTTGATATCTCTATGTAATCCCGACATGTGGGCCTTTCTTCCTTATTTCCTGATAACCCCCTGCAGAAACAGATAAACAACAAAACTCATGGAATTCTATCAGATCAAACCCTAATTCTAGGTGTTGTTTGCATATTGGTTCTTTCTCTTGTTTATTTGATAATTAAAATTGATACTTAAGAACACTACAGCGACCGAGTCCGTGCCACCCTCGTCAGCAGGACTTGAGCAGCCCGCACAGCCTGTGACAGCTTCAGCGCCTATAGAGCCGACGCAGACCACTTCGCCAGCACCTGTAGCTTCAGAGGGTCACTCCACCTCTTCCGACTCGACGGCCGATGGATCCGATGGTGCAGCTCATTTTGAGGTTGTGCCGAGGGACTCTATTGCTCCGCCTCCACCTCCGTCTTCATAGGTTTTTGGCGCTTGATGCCAAAGGGGGAGAGAGTTGTGAGTATGAGAGTTAGGGGGAGCTAGAGAGCTAGAGAGGGTTTTATTCCTTTGATATACTCTTTTGTGTACTACTCTATCATGCATCATGTTTACTTTTATGCACTGTACTTGTGTGAGATACTCTATGGTTGTGAGACATGACTTATGTTTTTTTTGAGATATCTCATTATGTCATCTGTTTGGCTCATATTACCTTTGCTTCCGCGTTTTACTCCGATGTACTTATGAGCCATGTGTTTTAATATCCTGTTGTACACATCTCACATATTTAGATGCAGGATGGTAGACTTGGTCGATATAAACATGCCTAACCCATTTGCTCTTATTGTATCATGCTTATAGAAACCAAGTCATTTGAAAACCTCACTTCTTTTCATACTCGAGGTTATTGTCATCAATCACCAAAAAGGGGGAGATTGAAAGAGCATCTAGGCCCCTAGTGATTTCGGTGATTAATCACAATATTGATTACTATGACTAACGTGTGTTTTGCAAAGGCAAAGTCATTAGTGAGGTCATGGTAATAGGTACGGACAGGGACGTTATGCCTACTTAATAGTGGAAATCGTTTCGGTTTTCAAAGGGTGGATGGACATCGTCAAGACTAGACTAGGTCTAAGTGCCATATGGTGTAGAAGGGCACTTAGAGTAGTTTAGGACTTTGTTTTCCTTTGACCGTACTATTAAGAGGGGCTTTGATCTAGTAGCTTGACTTAGGCAAGGCTTTAGGTTTAGGTGTGGTGCACACTTGGTAAACCTAGCACTAGGCAGCTCAGAGATAGTCCTTAGATCGAGAGGAACCAACTTCGTTTTGGAACGATCGCGTTTCGACGAAGTTAGGGTGCCTAAGAAGGCACCGGACGCTGCACCGGACGCTCTATGAGTGCGTCCGGTGAGGTCCTTAGCCGTTGGAGGGTTTCGGTGCTTAGGGTTAGGCACATAACGCTGGCACCGGACTCACCAGGCAGCGTCCGGTCCCACACCTAGGGAGGTTGTAAACTTCCCTTGAGCACCGGACGCTAGCACCGGACGCACCGGGTAGCGTCCGGTCCCATACTCAGGGAGTTTGTAAAACTCCCCGGAGCACCGGACAGTGCCACCGGACGCTAAGAGGTAGCGTCCGGTGACCTGTCAGACGCAGATACAGTTAGCCGTTGTGTGTCACCGGACGCTCGGTGCAGAGCGTCCGGTGCAACATTAACAGCGTCCGGTGACCTCGTTTTCAGTGGAAAACGGTTGGCTGACCTTTGGACTTCGTGGGGAGTATTTATACTCCTCCACCTCGTCCATGAGAGCTCTCTTGCCCAGTTGAACATCAGAGAAACTTGTTGTGGATCAAGAGAGTAGCAATAGCCTAGAGAGGATTGAGCTTTGAGTGATTTCTTGAGAGAATCCTTCTCTAGTGAATTCCAAGAGTCAAGTGTGCATCCACCACTCTCTAGAGCCTTGTTTGGGTCAAGTGAGAGTTCTTTGCTTGTTACTCTTGGTGATCGCCATCACCTAGACGGTTCGGTGGTGATTGGTGGCACGATGACCGCCCTGAGTTCTTGTGGGTGGCTCAAGTCAAGCTTGTGAGCGGTTTTGGGTGATTCACCATGACGGAGTGTCGAAGAATCAGCCCGTAGAGAGCACTTGGTCCTTGCGCGGACCAAGGGGGAGCAAGACCCTTGTGCGGGTGCTCCAACGAGGACTAGTGGAGAGTGGCGACTCTCCGATACCTCGGCAAAACATCGCCGAGCACTTTCTTCAACTACTCCTTTACATTCTAGCATTTACTTTGTGTTTTACATTCTTAGAATTGCCATGCTAGAATAGGATTGGAACTAGGTTGCAAAACTTTTATCCGGTAGTTCTCTAGTCACACTAGGCACAAGGGGTAAATTGGAGCTTATAGGTTGCTTAAATTTTTAGAGAAGCCCAATTCACACCCCCTCTTGGGCATCTTGATCCTTTCAGTTACAATACGAAGGTTCAGAGTGCATAAATAAAACCGCAGATATAAATCTATGATGACAATACAAGGACATCCAGTTGTGCCCACCAGCGGACATCAAGTTGTGCCCACCAGCGGAATCCTCCACACAGAGACCACTCCTCAAGCTGCACCTACAACAGGGTAAATAAACCCTGAGTACACAATATACTCGTAAGACTTACCCAAAGGGATATATTCTCGACTCTCAAGGATTTATGAAAGGCTTTATGGTTGGTGTGCTATTTATTTTGCAGAAAGCATTACTAAAAGTTCATCCTTATATTTCATTTTGTTTAGCCGTCACTTTTACTTCATTAGCTAACCATTCTAGATAAGCACCTGTTCTACTTTCAAGCAAGAGTTGAGCAAGCAGAACCATTTTTACCAACTTCCACAGTTCCACATTCTTACTACGATGCTAGACAATAGCCAAGTCGGACCATTGATAACAACGGCGATTTGCGAATCAATGTATCCCAGCTGGGTACCCCGAAACACACGCCTCACCTACACCCCAAGTACAAACAAGACCAACTCACTCCACCCTTGTCGAGGGGTCTAAGTCCCTGTCCAAACTTGGACCCTAAGCCCCGGCACATAAGGCGTGACCTTACTATGGTGCTTAGACCTCCACCTGTCTCCGCCTCCCATCAGTCAGTCCAGAAAGAGCCGGAACCCATGGCAAGGGAGTAATGAGTTTTTCCGCTCCCATAAGCAAGTATGTGCCCAGGATAATAAGTCTATGACATGACCACCATCAACAGCAACAGACGGTCCTCAATCAACACGGACAGGGAAAACAGTGTAACCAAGTTAAGCTCGTGGCCACGGGACATAACTTCTCACACCCACCAGTACCCAAACCACATCCTTGTCTGCTCTCCATTTTCCATTCCCTTTTTATCATGAGTAAGTAGTATTCACCTACTTTGTGAGTAACAGCAGGTTAGCCACGCTACTGATAAACCTAAGCAAAACAGCTATCGATCATGTACTAGTAAGACTCATAGGATAGATATATTTACGCATGTGGGTTTCATATCATTCCTGCAACATAAATGCACAACACACACATATATATAATATATATATATATATACATCCAAAATAGGGGTTATATATGCACCGGGGCTTGCCTTGGGCAGGCGCAATGTCAGAAGTGTCGGCTGCTAGCAGCTTTGGGAACTCTCCAGGCTCAAGCACCTCTAGGTACTCCTCGACGATCTCCTCGGACTCTGGGCTACCGGGAGACGCGTACTCCAACACTCCGTTCTCTACATGTAAGCAATGATGATGCAAGACTTAGCAAGTAAGCAACAACGACACTCCTAAAGAGACACACAAGCTACTCTTATTATGCTAGCTCTAATTGCTAAGATATTATATTGACTAGAAAGGTATTTCATACAAATTTCACTAACTATACCAAGCACTTGATTTGTTAATCAATTCTACTTTATTATTCAGGCTTATATCTAAGGCATATTTATCTACCCTAGTAAATAGTCTAGTATTATACTACAAAAATTACAGTATGCTCCTAGTATTGCAACTAGGCTAGTGTAAAAGTTTTAGAGTCGTAACTATTATAGATTAATCACAAAAATTACCACAATTTAATCATTTAATTAAATAAGCATTTCTAAATAATTTTATGATTTCTAAAACTATTCAGACAAGTACTAACAAAGCATACTAACAGACAGAGCTTGAATTTAGGAACACAACAAAATTAGTTTCACTAAATTTGGACATCTACACGATTTTCTATGATTTTCCAAAGTTTAGGACCAAAACTAAATTATTAAAGCATTACTTAAACTCAGCGAAAAAGAAAAAGGGCACTCGGCCCATGCGGCCCAGCAACAAAGCTGCCCCGCGTGGGGGAGACGCAGCCCATGCGGGGTGGAGCCCGCGTCCCCTAGACAGTTTCAGAAATGCCGCCGAGCTTTTGCAAAAACGCCCCCATGTCCCCTGAATGTTTTGCAAAAACGCCCCCGAGTTTTTCATCTCATCCTCCATAGCTTTTCCTATTTGGATGAGTGAGAGCTTCTCATGACTTATTCAAATGAGATGAGATCATTCTCTATTTGAGTTTCTTTACTAGTATATACTTTATAGTCAATACTAACTTTTCTAACAGACACTTCTTTCATGTGGGACTGTTGTTTCTCTTTCATTGCCAAGAGGCAATTGATTCTATAGGCTCCTGTATCACAAGATCCTTATTTACATTGGACATCTTTGAAGAGCCAACAACAGGTGTTGTACAAGTCATACAACATCAACATGGTATTAAGCAATTTATCGATATTGAATCATTGGAGTGAGCACATAGCCTCACTTCTCTTCAAGTCTTAGATCTATACATATCATGCTCCCCCAGATTACACCGTCTTTAGCTTTCTTATTTGGGTTTAATCTGTTGAAACTTTATATGGTCACTTTGAGCACCATCTTTGTACTTTGTCTGCTTAGGGGTATCGTTATTATGACATTGTACTCCCTCAACAATCATATTCATCATTTATAGACCACCTTTATCACTTTTACCCTCAATGCATACCATACATTAGGGAATGGAGAGTATCTTTCAAGAGTATCTTTCAATCCTCCCCTCGAAATGTGGCATGAACTTTATTGCCATAATTTCAAAACCATCAGTTACTCTTGAGAATGAGGAAACTTTGAATGCTAACTCATTTACATAATTATGTCATGTAAAACTGAGTTATTTTTTAATCTTTTTGGGAGTACACTTTTCTCATTTCACTTCAAGAACTCAACAGTACTTTTGCAACTCATACTTGCATGACATTCTTATCTTTTGGTTCATACATAACTTTCTTTTTCCTGCGATGCAGGATGAGTACTATGCCAAAACTTCTCCCGCCATGAGGGATAATTCCCTATAAGGGACATGAATGGCAAAGCTAGCTTTCATCATTATCAATCATTAAATTTAGAAATAAATTTGAAAACTCTTTAACACACATATTTAATCTAACTTTGGTCAAAATTAAACATGCATATAACTTTTACAACTCTCATTAGCGAAAATGAAGGCAAAACTCTTTTACATAGAGGGTATATAAAAGTTAAACTAAACTTTATTGCTCTATTTTCTTTATTGGACCAATGTCCCTAAATTCCTTTCTTTTCATACCATTTTTTAAAGAGAACACTGTCCCTTATGTAATGGCCTTCTTTCATGCAAACTTGCACTTTTCATCTTCTGAGTCACAAGTACCCAGTTCTTTCCCTTGCTACCTTCAAGGATGAAAACATGTATATTCTTTTCTGAAATATATTCAACAATGATCAGTAATAATGAGCATGAAAACAACCCTATGTTGGTCTGGTTAAAGACATGCACATTAAATTTTTTAATCTTTCTTTTATATTCTAGATCATCTTTGGGCAGAAATAGAATAAATCATCATTCTATATCAATTCTAAATCACCTTTGGGGAGAAATAAAATTAATGCATATAACTGATAAACAATGTCATGATTCTTCTACATCAATTCTAAATCACCTTTGGGTAGAAATAAAATTAATGCATCAAAAACACTGTCATGACATTACTATTGAAAACTTTGCTTAGAAAAGGACAATATCATAATCTTTGCATCGGAAACATGAAAAATGCTATTTTCTATTTTCAGGAACATTCATTATCTTTATCCATTCTCTGACAAATTAGTCACTTTGATGCAAAATTTATTAGAGATTTAAACTTTAAACATAAACTTATAATATTGTTATCATCAACTTTGGTCACAAAATAACAATATTATAATTTTTTGAATATCTGTAACTGCTCTTTAAATTAAATTATGACATACAATTAATTCTCTTACACTAATTCTACATCACCTTTGGACATAAATAGAAATAATGCATGGCAAAAACCATAATAACATTATAATATTGCTATTAATCAACTTTGGTCAGAATAATAGCAATATTATAATAATCTATAATTTTATCCATTTTTCAAAATTAAACTCTCCCTTTGGTTCAAATTTAACAATGAATAAATAAATAACCGTAAGTACGCAGCGGAAACTTTAATGAACTTGTAATTCCATTTTCTAGAAACTCTTTAAATACTTTACTATTCTCTGAACAAGTTATCTTTGGACAAATGCACAGAAAATAGCATCAAACTGTGTAAAATCATTCAAATATATATTAAACAACTGCTTCAGGAAAAGGAAAAAACAAAAATAAACTAAAACCGAGTTCACTGTTAATCTGGCCATTCTCGGCTTTCGCGCGTTGCCCGCGGCCGAAAGGCCTTTTGCGCACCCGCGGTCGACCCAGCACGCGCCGAGCACCTTTTTTTGTTCCGTCTATTTTCAGCCGGCCCAGTCAAAAGGACTAGGCCCAGCAGCACAAAGGGCCCATGGCCGAGATGCGCGCGAGCGCTCCCCGTGCCCAGGCCGCAACCTAGGCCTAGGCCAGGAATTCCTCCATCCCGCCTGGGCCTGGGGCTGGCCTAGCAGATCCTGGCTGTTCATTTTCATCGTCGCCCTTGATTGTCGTGAGGACAAAGGTGCCAATGACGGCTAGCTATCCCGAAACCCTAAAACATTCTTCCCTTCACCCTTCTCTATGATCGGCGGCGGCCAGATCTGCGGCGACCATGGCGGTCGGCTGCGCTGAAGAGGAGGAGGCTGGCCCGAGCATATCTGGCTCCCCTTCCACTTCCCTTTCTGCTTTCTATCTCTGGGGTGGGGCGGTGGCCATGGGAGGTCCACCAGCGCCGATGGAGAGGCAACGCCTCTGGACCAAGTCTGGCTGGCTCCACCCTTCTCCATCTTTTTCTTTTCTTCGTTCTTTAGTCCCTCTCCATCTCCCTTCTCAGCCACAGCCACCAAGTGAAGCACGACGACAGGTCAGAGAGGTTCCGCCCATGGCGGATGGTGGTGAGAGCATCAGCACTGCCGCGAGCCTCTTCGCCAGCGGGTGCGTTCACCCGTGGACGAGCGCACCGCCGTCAAGCGGGTTTGTGGTGGTGCCCCTGTCGGAGCTCGTCAGTGCGACAACGAGTACCAGTCCAATTCTTTCCTGTGCCATGGCAGTTATGACGGTGGGATGGAACCCGGTAGGTCCTTACTCATTCCATTCTCTCTTTCCTTTAGGGTTAGGGTTTGATTTCTTTCGATTTCAAATCGTCCATCTCTGGACAGATCCACATTAGATCTTGTCATTTCTTTTCTTTTTTGTTCAATCCCATCTAGATCTACTCACTAGGATGACTCTGATACCATTGTGAGATTCTTAGGATCGATTAGGTGTAGATTTAGCGGGTACTTTACTTCAATTTGGGATAAAACACTTAGAACTTCATGGATCTAGAGAGAAAAGGAGGTCGAGAGGATGGAAGAGAGACACTGAACCATACCCTTGGGGTTGGCAGAGGAGCGCATGGTCGAGGCAGTGGCGGCGGCGGACTTCCCGTCGCTGGCAGTGCGTCTCTCTCGATCGGTCTAGGCTTAGGTGGGGACTCGTGGCACTATAACGGTGAAGAACCTCGTACCTTGTGCCCTAACCTCCACCCTCTCTTTATACACTGCGCGACGGGGGCCCACCAACCAATAAAAGGCTAAACGTCCTCGATCAGGACGGATCAAGGGTCCGACCAGTCTTTGGACTTGGCCCGGTAGAAATCAACCTAACAGGCTGCACCACTGCCAGCGGCTCAAGGAGGAATGCTTGGACTTCCTAGACTTCCCTGGCTCCCTGCTCATCTCAAACAAGTTATAGCGGTTGGTGGTTTGGACCATCTGAGAAGCATCTGCCCGTCTGTCCTTATAGATCTCATCGCCAAGCTTGTGACACTTTAAGCATGATAGATAACTGATGGTATAATCACTGGTAATGTTATAGTTTTCCTAGAGAATGCCGTTTGTTATGCAATGTTATGATTTCGGTTTTCAGAGAATTTATTTTCCTTTCTGTTGGATAGGCAGGACCAAAGTAAGATGGATCCAAAATGCTACGGAATGAAGCATATTTTGGAGACTGAGCTTTTGTTCCTGTTCCGTTGGATAGGACCAGAGTCTTGTGTTGTGTTTCGTAGAGATGAGCTAGCATAGTAGTACTAAGTTAGGCTTAGGTTCTCATTTCCAGTATCTGTTGCGTTTAAGATCTGTTCCAGCTCAAACTGGTTTGATTTGCAATCTTAATTTTCCCATCTCCTTACTACTGGAATTCCCTTCTTTGCCGAAGGCCCTAAAACAGGTGGCAAAGGCTTTGCCGACTACTTTACACGTGGCAGTCGGCAAAGAACACGTGGCAAAGAACCTTTGCCACCTGCCAAGAGAAAAGCAGTCGGCAAAGCCTTTGCCACCTGCCTGTATGGCAGTCGGCAAAGGGAATGAACGCCGTTGTAGATGACGGAACGCACCCTGTTTGCCGACTGCCACGAGGCAGTCGACAAAGGCTTTTCTTATTTTTTTTATAATAGAATTTCTTTACCGACTGCCGTTATTGGCAGGTGGCAAAGGTTTTTTTATTTTTTTTCAAAACAGAAATTCTTTGGCGACTGCCTTTGTTGGCAGATGGCAAATGATTCTTTGCGGACTGTCTTTTTTGGCAGGTGGCAAAGGACTCTTTGCCGACTGCTTTTGTTGGCACGTGGCAAAGCTGTCATTGTTCATAATTCCAGCTTTGCCACCTACTTTCCACGTGGCAGGTGGCAAAGCTAGAATAAGTAAAATTTTGGTCTGCTTTTTTATTTTGCATCACAAATATAATTATATAACTGGAATTCATATATATCACACAGATCCACATATATATCACACAAATCCACATATATGTCTGGTTTTTGTTCATCTGATACTGCAACTTGCTCCAAACACATTCAAATTTTTTCTATAGGGTCCACATGTGATAACATTAAACCTCAAAAAGTTTTGTGATTTTTTGACTTTTTTTGCTATATTTCATTAATTAATTTCTTTAAATTGATTTTTCCACTCAATAATCCTATTTTGAATGAAATAGTAAAACTTAGCCATTTGAAAAATAATATTCATGTTGAATAATATATTGTTAGACCATATCCAAAAATTAACCTAAATATTTGAAGTCCTTGTCCACAGAACATGATCATCCAAGTATGGTAGAAGTGATTTTTAATTATATAAAATTCAAACAGAATAAGAAAAATTACGAAACTTGTGAAGGTGTCATGTTATCACATGATGAGCCTATGATAAAATTTTGAAAAAAATTGGAGCAAGTTATGATGTTAGATGTACAAAACCCAAACACTTCCGTATGTGATCACATGCGATCATATTGGAAATGTTTGGGTTTTGTTCATTTGATACTGCAACTTGCTCTAAACTTTTTCAAATTTTTTTATAGCTTCCACATGTGATAACATGACACCTCGTCAAGTTTCGTAATTTTTCGACTTTGTTTGAATTTTATATAATTAAAAATCACCTCTAACACACATGGATGGTCATGTCCCGTGGATAAAGACATCAAAATTTTTGCTGAGTTTCGGAAAACGACCTTAAAATAGACTCTACAACATGAATATCATTTTTCGAATGGCTAAGTTTCATTATTTGATGCACCTGCAGTTCAAAGTAGGATTCTGCAATGGAAAATACAATTAAAAGAAATTAATTTACAAAATATAGCAAAAAGGGTCACAAAATCACGAAAGTTTATAAGGTTCACTTTTATTGCATGTGGAGGCTATGAAAAAAGTTTGAGGAAGTTTGGAGCAAGTGACGACATCGAATGTCTAAAACCTAAATTCAAATTTTAAAAATAAAAAATTTTATCTTTGCCGACTGCCTAACGGGTTGGCAGGTGGCAAAGGGGACGGAGATGGAAGCCGTTCCGCCACCTTTGCCACCAGCTTTTCTTTGCCACCTGCCAGGCAGCCACCTTTGTCACAAGTCTTTCTTTGCCACCTGCCAGTCGGCAAAGGACGTCTTTGCCGACTGCCTTTCTTTGCCACCTGCCAGGATAGTTGGGTAGTCGGCAAAGAATCCTTTGCCGACTACTTTTAAAAGCGGACGGCAAAGAAAATGTTTGCCGACTGCCCTTTCTTTGGCAGGTGGCAAAGGATTTTAGCAGTCGGCAAATCCCAGTTTCTGTAGTGCACTGTTTTGGCTTGTTTCAATCACAGCAAGCATCCTTGCGCTGGCCGAAAACGAGAAGCACCACGGCTACCCAGAGATTGTTTAAGCGCTTGTTTGGTTTGACGCAACGGGATGGCGTCTCAGGCGCCTCAAGGAGCAGCCGCGCCCGAGCCGTCGCCGCAGCGGCGGTGGCGGTCGGCAGCAGCTCTGGCATGTCCTCAAGTATACGACATCGACGGTGCTGATGGGCGGCCAAGACACCGGCCGGAACCAGGAGCCACCTTCTAACAACGCGGTTGCAAACAGGTTAGCTAGAGAAAGGGGTCGAAGATGAGAGTGTTCAACGGAATGGCAGGTCGCAAGGGGAAAACAACAGCTGATGGGTATGGTCGGGGCCACGCCGCCGCACGTGGCGATGCTGGTGACGCCAGGATGGAGCACCTAATTCCGCCGCGCGTCACGAAACCATGGAGACGCGGCGAAGGAACCTGCTGACGGCGGGGACGCAGCTTAGGCGGCCTTAGGGAAGCGATAAGTCACTGTGGGAGAATCAAAATTTCCCGAGTGTCGCAGGCTTCTCCGAGTGCCAAAAACCGAGCACTCGGGGAAGTCAATCTTCCCCGAGTGTTGTACTCGGGGAAGAATTACACTCGGAGAAGAGAGACTTTCTCGAGTGCCACAAAGTACCTGGCTCTCGGGGAAGAGCAACACTCGGTAAAGGCCCTCTTCCTCGAGTGCAACACTCGGAAAAGAGCCACACTAGGAGAAGAAAAGTGTTACTTGACGGCCTAACTCAACGGTGTCGTTAAACTAAAAATAAAAAAATCTTCCCCGAGTGCCTTGCTTAACTCTCGGGGAAGAGGCCCTTTCCCGAGTGCCATGACATAGCTATCGGAGAAAATGCTGGCTTTCCCGAGTGTCGTGGGCCTAGCACTCGGGGAAGGGTCTCTTCCCCGAGAGCCAAGAAAGACACTCGGGAAGAATTTTTATTTTTTTGTTTTTTTCTCTATTTTTTTCTGAGGCCTTCCTCACATTATTTAAAACTTCTTGTTCAAATTGTGAAAATTTAAACTTTTTTTTAGTATATTTCATTAGTTTTTTTTGTTTCCTTGAATTTTTTTCATACTTCAAATTTGAACTGCAGGTTCATGAAATAATAGAATTTATTAATTCAAAAAATAATATTCATGATATTTGGTGTATGTTCAGGCCGTATTCAGGAGCTCACATGAAATGTCGAGCATCTTGTTGCCGCAACATGAAGAACAACTTGTAGGTAAAGTGTTTTTAAATTATACAAAATTCGAATGAAGTCTGGAAATCATGAAACTTGTCTGTGCGTTATGTTATTGCATGTAGAGGCTATGGTAAAAAATTGAGAAGTTTTCGAAGAAGTTCTGACGTCAGATGTCTAAAAAACAGATATCTCTATATGATCACTTATGATCACATACGAGATGTCTAAGTTTTAACAAGTGGTTTTAAAAAGATTAAAATTTTCCTAAATTTGAACAAGTGGTTTTAAATAATGTGGAAAGACCTCACAAAAAAATCGGGTAAAAAAACCCAAAAAATAAAAATTCTTCCCGGAGTGCCTTGTCTGGCTCTCGGGGAAGAGGCTTTTTCACGAGTGTTAGGATAAAGAACTCGGGGAAAAATTTTTTTAAGAAAAACTAGCTAGCCCCAAACACTACTGACCCACCCCAGCCGCCCCAAACACCCTTGCACGCACTCGACCAGCACACACGCACCGCTCACGGACTCCCCCGCTCGGCTCCTCACGCACGCACGCACACGCTGCGCCGCCGAGCTCCACACGCATGCCCGCCCCGCCGCCACAGCAGCTCCGCACCCATGCCGTCCACAGCAGCAGCTCCGCACCCATGCCGTCCGCAGCAGCAGCTCCGCACCCATGACGTCCGCCGCAACCAGGTCGGCAACCTCTAGATCCGCGCCCCTGCCAGCCGCCGCCACTGATTCGGCGCCCTCTGTCTCCAGCCCGCGACGGTCGCGCCCCCTTCCCAGCCCGCCGACGGCCACACCCTTCTCTCCCCATGGGGATTTGAATTGACGGCGGTGGGATCTCGAGATCTCGATCCCGGCACAAAGAACTTCGATTTAGGTAATCGAGATTTGGATTTACAGCAGTAGGATCTCGGGATCTCGATTCCGGCATGAAAAAACTCGATTTAGGTAATGGCGATTTGGATTGGGGCACTAAGAAACTGGGGTTTGGCTGATGGGATCTTGGCATTGGGGAACTCGATTTCGACGGGATGATGTTCAATCCGGTGTTTATAGTCGGTGTGGATTAGGCCCCGTGCGTGTATGGTGTAGGAGGAGGGAGTCTCGTCATGTGATTTTATTTACTACTTGTTTAGTATATATTATATTTCACATATTTAGAGATTGGAATCATAAAGTTAGTTGTTTCATGATTACAGTTCCCTCTAGTTCGTGTAACTAATCTGTCAATTAGTCAATTAGCCTAGTTCCTGATTACACACTCTTTTTTATGTTTTATGTCAGGCCCTTGAGCAGGTTACTCTGTTGCTCTGAATTTTAAGTTGTGTATTTTGGTAACACTAGCCGCGCTCCCCATGGAGTGTGTGCTTATTTTTTTTTTGTTTTACCTTCTTAATAAATGTACCAGATTTGAACTTTAAATTTTATTAAATGAATTAATAGTATTAAAATTTAATTTATGGCAAGGTTTACTACACTTAGTATGTTGGAGCTTTTTAGAGCACGTTGGAGTTAGTCCTTACATTTAAAATGAAAAGCTGAACTTAGAGATTATCCATTGATGATATATGAGGATTTTGAAGTTGAACTAAGTTCTCATGATTAATATTCACAGCAAAAGCATAATCAGAAGTTGAAACAGTTCCTCAAAATTTCATTACAAGGATATTATATCGAGGTACCTGAGTACTTATATAGTTATATCATTCTTTGGCTTGTCTAGTGTACAAGTAATTCTCAAAGTTAATTGGATTGTTATTTCATCAGATTTCTAGTCAACGCTCAGGGATACGATTGCAACACACGCGCCCATGAAGAGTAGCGGCAAGGCAGAAATCATAAATTATCTAACCTGAAATTTATCACTTCCATAGAGATCAGTTATAGGACACGTGGCAAAATAATAAGCTTGGTTGTTTGGTGCAGATTTCGTATAGTAAGAGATTGGTTAACAGAAGATGAGATCAACAGGTGCGTTACCATAGCAAGTGTTCAATTACAAGAAGATAAAAATCTTGTATTTTAATTCTAGAAATAATACATTCTCATCTATTTGAATCATTCTAAATTGAATAAGTCTAGCTGATAGACTATGGTGGATTGGTAGAAGTTAGGCATGGCTTGCACTTATCCCTTTCTGCAGAAATTAATTTATTTGAGAAGTGAGGCATTTCTTTTACTTGTTAGCATAGTTAAAGGCAGGCTTACACATTTGTAGTAATAACTTTAATGTCATATGTTCTACTGCAGTTATGATATTTATTATGTTGTGATGTGTTTCTTATTTGTAGAGCAGAACCTGTCGGATGGGACCCAAAGCACCTTAGTGACCCTGATCGTCTTCGCCGGTACTGCGGTCGTGCCTGCACTGCTTCGCCACGCCGGGATCACAAGCTGGGGCGTCCCAACCCTCGCCGGCATCGCACACTGGACCGTCACCGTGAGCCATCTTCGGAGTCGTTTTTGTGTATTGAACTTGTGAACTTGGAATAATGTGTACTTTTGAATGTGTGGTTTGTAATATATTATGAATTTCGTATAAATTTGGTCGTTTGTGATATATAAATATATATAAATATAGTTTGTGATATATTATTGTTTATTTGTAGTTTATGATATATATATATATGCTTTGTTGTTTACATGGAAAAGCAAAAAATAATAAAAAAAATCAAAGTGGCTTCCCCGAGTGTCTGGGCTGCAGCACTCGGGGAAGAAAATAAAAAAATAATAAGAAGGAAACGGCGCCGGCTAGCAACCAACGACGTTAATTCTTCCCCGAGTGCTAGAACGGCTCTCGGAAAAGCCTTTCCCGAGTGTATGATTTTCGGCTCTCAGGGAAGACGTCTTTCCCGTGAAGAGATACCTCGGAGGCTCTTCCCCGAATGTTGCACTCGGGGAAGGCTTCCCCGAGTGCAATTAGGCCTTCCCCGAGTGCATTTGGCACTAGGGGAAGCCACTCCCTCCCGTAGTGAGTAGAGATGTCCAACGGGCCATGCCGGGCTGGCTCAACGTCGTGCCGTGCCGTAGATCGCTAGGCTGCTACGGGCCATCATGCGTAGCGAGTCGTGCCTCTACGGGATTTGTGCCTGACCTTCGACCTAAGGCATGACCCGTGGGCTGGTTTTCGTGCCATGCCGGCCCGTCAAAGCACGCTGTGTCGTGTTGGTCCACGCCCATCAAACTCAACTCATTTTCATTATTATTTTCACCAAATGCTGAAATATTTCATCATTTTCACCGATTATTCATCATCTTCACCAATATAACAATTAACAACACATATATATAAGTCATAATTATACCAACAGTTTATGTTCACCGGGTCGCTACCGAGCCGACTATTGGAACGGACTGTGCTCGTGCCATGCCACGTGCCTAGGTGGCGGCCCAGGCACGACCTAGTCACCGTGCCGTGTCGTGCTCGGGCCGGACCATTGGGCTGCGGGCCACATGGCCATGTATAGCGGCAAGGGCGATAGCAGGGCGGTGGGGAAGCCGTCCGTCGAAAGTCGCTGCTTGATGGGAGCCATGCGAGTCATGTGGGCTGTAGGCCTCGGGTCAGCCCAGTTCGATCCATGGGCTGATTTTGTTAGGGCCAGACCCTGTTCGTGTTGATAAAAAGACGCTCGCCTTGCAGTTCTGCAATGTAATACTACGTCATAATTATTAGTGTCGTATAGGTTTTCTAACCACGTATAACCTGGCTAAGATAGCGACACTACATTCCGTGATCCTGATTTGAGAGGAGGGATAATTGGGTTTGTTTTGGCATCGAATGCCCAGGTGTAAAAAGTCCTCTGATCTTCCTCATGTGGGAGCTGGGTGACAGAGCAACATAGCTGTTTGTTGTTACTTTGGAGCCTCCTCTTCTTCTAACTCTTTTTTATTTAGAAGGGGTGAGGGCGAGATGTTGCTCCGTCACCCAACTCCCATGGGGTGAGGCATTGAGTCTTTGCTCATTCTTGATCTCCATGTTTCTGATGTCTTCGCAAGAATGTATTGATGCCACCTCTGCAAGCACGATTAGATGGCCCGAGCACTGTTGTTGGGTGTGTGCCTCTCCATGAGAGTAGTTGGCCAACATGCACAGCGAGCATTGTTTAGGGACTACTGCAATTACGAGGTTTGGGGATTGAGGTGAGAATCACACGATAGTTCACGATTGTCCATGTATTTATGGACTGTGGACCTATACATGCCAATTTCATACTAGAACACTATATCAACAAATATGTGACAAAACTGCTTTGGACCGTGATTAGAGTACTTAAATAGTTTAGGATCTAGATATGCAATTTTGTAGTTTGAGGACCTAGATAAGAATGGTATAATAGTTTAGGAACTGATTGTAATTTACTCAAAAGTAAATTAGGTCTAAATAAATCTAGTTTATATATCGACACGTAACATTTTCTTTATAGAGAAATGGTACTTGTTTTCTCCATTTAAAATAAATTCAACATGGTCTTACTCTCGAAAGATGAAATTTGGATTGTTGTGCAAGTTAGAGATTGAAAAATGGACTTTACCCTAAGTCAAATTGTGTGTGTTGTTCAAAAAACATATAGAGTCTCTAACTAATGGGATACAAAAATACTACTTCCTTTGTTCTAATTTATTTATTATGTATGTAGACATATCGTATACCTAAGTGTATATAGAAAACTAATGTACCTAAACAAGTCAAAACAACTTACAATTTAAGACGAAGAGTGTATAATGGAAGAGGCGATACTATATGGGCTTACCATCACTATTTCTCAATAGCAACGCATGTGTATTCTACTAATAAATTTAAAAGATTTTAAGTACTGATTCAAACTTATAGAGTTGTCCTGATTCAAACTTTTCTAGTTTTGATAGAATTCTCAAGAAAAAAGACTAATTTTTATTGATAAAATTAGTATATTTAGATATAGCTTGAAATAAATTTTGTGCTATATACTTTTTGTTTTAAAATAGATTTTAATACTTTTTGTTAAAATCGATCAAATTTAAAATAATTTAGGTATAGGACAATTTAATTTATACAGACAGAAGGACCAGAGAAGTATATATTTATATAAGTACTTTCTTCATTCTAAATTATAAGATATTTAAGTTCTTGTAGAAAACGTTTGTTGTAATTTTGAATGGAAGGAGTACTAGTGATCAAACATACACATTGTAAACCATACAAAGCCTGGGCCAGTTAGACAAATCGTTATTAATTAATGGGCCAGCACCGACTCATTTCTAATCTGCAAGCCCATGCATGCCCAACCTAATTTCCTAAGGTTGGAGTCCCGAATTCCCCTATTTGAGCAATCCTGATCGTTCGATCCCCCAATCCCATTCTCATCCATCTAACTAAAACCCTAGCGGAGTTTCGGGCTTGTCCGCTTGTCGCCTTGTGGCGGCCGGCGCGCGGCAGGCAGCAACTTCGCCTGCCCTAGATCGAGCAGTGCATCACCAGAAAGCAGTAGGGTTAGGGCAGCGGCACGGTGCTTCGCAAGTGCGGCTCTGCGGTTTGAGGAGGCCAGCAGCGCGTGCCCTGCTTGCCTGATCCATCACTTCCATTCTTTACCAGTTCACTTCACGCACGGGCATCAACAAAGGCACCGATCGAGGTCTAGAATTACTATTACTCTAGTTTTTCTCTGCATTCGTGAATTTCTAGTATTCACCTCCTCTCCTGTGATTAATGGTTTTTCAATATTCACCATCATTCATTCTTACATTTGCAATCTAATGGAGAAAAGTTTATTAATTTGAGCTGAGAACGAAGTATAGAATAGGCAATTCCATAGTTCTAGTTTATTTTCCTCTGTGAAGCTAAGTTCGGACTGGATTCCATTGTGAAATCAGGGCCGGGGCATGTCATTCTGTGGAGTATCCTTCGTTGGGGACAGCTGTCTGCCGCCCTCTACCTCTTCCACACCCCTCCTTGTCGGCGGGTTCCACCTGCTCGTGGTCAATGGCTACTCGCGCACAAAGCAGGACACCCCCAACGGCAAGTGCATACGCTCAAACTACTTCAAGCTCGGAGGCCATCGCTGGATCATCGAGTACTACCCTAATGGCTATGAACAAGAGAACACCGACTACATATCCTTTTATCTCGTTCTCGACGAGCACAACATCGTCGAGCCTGTCGCGGCGCAGTATGTGTTTAGCTTCATTGGTCAGGTTCAGTCGCCAGAGTCATCGCTGCTCGTCGGAGAAAGGGGAGCGCACTTTTTCTCCAGCACGGACGCCTATAGTTTGGCCTGTGTGATGAAGAGACAGAGCTTCGAGAAATCCAAGCATCTCAGGAACGACAGTTTCACTATCAGGTGTGACCTCTCCATGACTAAGAATGTCAACATCGGGGAAGCAGGCGCCGCCGTGTGGTTTGTTAACGTGCCTCCTCCTGACATTCAGCATCACCTCGGCAATCTCCTCCTGTCACAGGAGGGCACCGACGTGACATTTCAGGTCGGCGACGACAAGTTCATGGCGCACCGGTGCGTGTTTGCGGCCCGCTCTGCTGTCTTCAAGGCCGAGCTCTTCGGCGCCATGAAGGAGGGGGCAACAGACACCGTCGTGCACATCGACGACATGGACGCCAAGGTATTCAGGCAGTTGCTCGGGTTCATGTACACCGATTTCGTGCCGGACTTTGAAGAGGATGAGGAGGAAGAGTATATGTGGCAGGACCTGCTTGTGGCAGCGGATAGATATGACGTCCCGAGGCTCCGACTGATCTGTGAACGCATGCTGTGCCCATACATCAACACGGATACCGTGGCAACTATGCTTGAGCTCGCTGACAAGCATCACTGCAATGGACTGAAGGATGCATGCTTGGATTTCCTCAACTCCCCGGCAAATCTGCAGGAAGTAACGGCGGCTGGTGGCCTCAATGATCTGACTATCAGCTGTCCTGCTGTCCTTATAGAGCTTATCGCCAAGCTTACGTCGTCGCTTAAGCTTGATAAATGATTATATACTGATAGGTATTATTTGGTTTATGAAAAAAAAACTTTTTCTTTACACTCGCAGATCCATGCCTAGAGAGATGTTATTGTTATTTGATTTTTTTTTCAGTTCATGTTTATGTTGGCTCCATTCCAAATTAAACCAAGTTGTAAATTAATGTGTCCTAAGTGAAACTATTTTAAGTTTAGTCAAATTTAAAGATAGAGCATCGTCTCAAAAAAAAATATAGAAAGAGTGTCAGTATTAATATGATACTAAATTAGTATGACACTATCAACGTGTTTGTTACCATCGACGGTATCCATCCGTCCAATACCATTCAAAATTTATCTTTAAATATAATACATTCTAAAAGACAAAATATAATTTTATATTAAATACTTATTTATTTATCAGCCAATTATTATTAATTAAGTTGATGATAGTGTCTGATTAAAAAATTAGGTTCTATCGTGCCGGTGTGCTATGCATTAGAGCACTCTCAATGCATAAATCACATTAACTGTAGTGTCGCCTGAGCATTTTGTTGATGTGAGAAGTTAGTTATTAAAGAGAGAGAACAAAAATCATAGAAATCGGATCTAAATTAGAAACCATGTCAACGTGAAATTCAAGACATGAAGTGATATGATTTGTTAAGAATGGAGAAAATAAATGTGATTGGATAAAAATTTATATCTATTAGGCCAGTCTCAATGGAGTTTTATTTGAGTTTCATGCACATTAAATATGTTGATGTGGCACTATATTAATGAAGAGAGAGATGATAAGAGTTTTATAGGAGTAGAGAGAGTTTCATCCTCATGAAATCTTTTGCACTGTTTCCAAAATATAGATATGTTAGAAACTGTGTGATGAAACTTGCAATGCAAGAAATGTTGTTTCAAACCAAACACCACCGAAGCATGTCATTTTTAATATCTGTTGTACTTAAGCGCTCATTTAGATTACACCTCAATTTCCTCTCAATGTACTGTTTTGGTGTTTTGCCAGCTTTTATTTTAGTGTTGTGCTACTTAATTTACATGCATGTTGGAATATGAGTCCCTGCCACAAAACATGATCCAGGAAAAAAAAACTTTTTCTTTACACTCGCAGATCCATGCCTAGAGAGATGTTATTGTTATTTGATTTTTTTTCAGTTCATGTTTATGTTGGCTCCATTCCAAATTAAACCAAGTTGTAAATTAATGTGTCCTAAGTGAAACTATTTTAAGTTTAGTCAAATTTAAAGATAGAGCATCATCTCAAAAAAATTATAGAAAGAGCGTCAGTATTAATATGATACTAAATTAGTATGACACTATCGACGTGTTTGTTACCAAGTAATTTGTAATTTGAACTCTTTTCTGCTTAATGAAATGCGCGCTTAAGCGTGCTCTTAAAATATTTATTAGGTAAATTATGACATATAATTTGCATATATAATGTATTTATTTTGTTTTTTAGATGTTATTATCTTTTCTAATAAAGTTGATGAAACTTACGACAGTTGAAGCTAGCATGACTTTAAGATTGGTTTATTTTTTAATGGAGGGAGGGAGAATATACGCACATAAACCCAGATGTGCCATCCAGTAAGGTGTCGTTCGGTTCCTTAAGAACCATATCCTGAAATAATTCCTACCCAGAATACTACTTGTTTAATTTATGTGACCTTTGATGAGCTAAATTAATTTTTCCTTGCTAACCGAATTAGTCCTAAAGAAAGGTAGATGTGCAAATGATGTGGGCTTCACGGCGGAGCCACGATTTGAACATGGGGGGCGTGCAAATCAAAAACCATTATGTGTGTCAAAATATTACATAATAAAGGTATACATAGCACCAAAATAAATATTTGCGTTGCGATACAAAAAGGTAGAAAAAATAAAGAGAAATTAATTAGTCCCAAGCCTCTAACCTTAACTGATCAATCTATTTCTTTGGCCAGGAAAAGAATCAATAAAACTAGTAGTTAAACGGGGGCAAAATTAATTAATACTAGATCCTAACATCAAATGACAAACAATCAGTTACATATCGTTTCAGACAAGGCGATCACTTAACGAGGTAAAATGGTCATTTAAATAGAAGGTTAAACCAAAACACTATACCACTGTTAGTGTTTAAAAGTTGAGTACACGTGCTACGTTTAGAGTTTAGACGAATAATGATAGAAACATAGGAGATAAGAAAGATAATAGGAAGACTAGTGCTAAATAATATAGATCGCATTGTTGGAGGTCAATTCAAAAGGATTAAAGAAGAAAAATGCTGATTTTCAATTAACTAGTTAATTAGAGTGTGTGGTAGGGGATAAATTAATGTTTGATAGGCAATAATAAAATAAAAGATATGAAGAAAATATTAGAAAAATCTAGATTTTATTTATATAAGAAACTATTAGGATTAATATGAAATAAGAATAAAAATCTTAGTACAGATAATATTATTATAACTAGTTAATTAGAAAATTAAACACCTAATCTATAGGGTGTATTAAGGGAGTTATGAGAAAGTTGGGGGTGCCAGCTAGCGCCCCCTTCCCTCCGCCACTAGGCTTACTGGTAAGCCCACTTCACCCACTCCACTTCTATATAAAATATTTATCGGTCAATGCGCTAGATATACGTTTGACGGTATCCATCCGTCCTATAATATAATTCATTCTACCATTTAAAATTTATCTTTAAATATAATGCATTCTAGAAAATAAAATCTAATTTTATATTAGATACTTTTCATTTAGCAGTCAATTATTATTAATCAAGTTAATAATAGTGTCTGATTAAAAGATTAGGTTCTGCCGTGCTGGTGTGCTATGCACCAGAGCACTCCCAATGCAGTATAGTTTTTACAGACATTAACTGTAGTGTCACTTAAGCATTTTGTTGATGTGGCAAATTAGTTATTAGAGAGAGAGCAAAAATCATAGAAACCTGGTTTAAATTAGAAACTATGTCTACATGAAATTCAAGACATGAAGTGATATGATTTGTTGAGAATGGAGAAAATAAATGCGATTGGATAAAAAATTATTCATTACAAACTATCTATGTCAGTCTCAATGGAGTTTTATTTGAGTTTCATGCACATTAAATATGCTGATATGGCACTATATTAATGAAGAGAGATGATAAAAGTTTTATGAGAGTAGAGAGAGTTTCATCCTCATGAAACTTTTTTGCACTATTTCTAAAATATAGATGTGTTAAAAACTGTATCATGAAACTTGCACTGCAAGATGTACAGTTGTTCCAAACCAAACACCACCGAAGCATGTCATTTTTAATATCTGTTGTACTTAAGCGCTTATTTAGATTACACCTCAATTTGATCTCAATGTACTGTTTTGGTGTTTTGCCAGCTTTTATTTCAGTGTTGTGCTACTTCATTTACATGCATGTTGGAATATGAGTCCCTGCCACAAAACATGATCTAGGAAAATAAGAATGGTGCACTAGTACAGGGAAGAGCTTTAGCCCTGGGTCATAAGGGAGTTAAGGTTTCGAGACAAAATGTCCCACTTTTAGTTCCGGTTCCGAGGCCCCGGGTCGTAAGGGCCTTTAGTCCCGGCTACAGAACCAGAGTTAAGGTTTCAGAACAAAATGTCCCACCTTTAGTCCCGGTTGGTAACAGCAACCGGGACTAAAAGGTGCGCCAGGATGTGCCACCTGGCTTCCACTTTTAGTCCCGGTTGGTAAGAGTTTTTTCTTTTTTTCCTTTTCTTTCCTTTTAGTTTTCCATTTAAGGTTTACAATTATGTTATTATTATTTTCGAATGCGTATTGTTTGCTGCTAGTTTATAGAAACACGCACCTATAATTTATATAATTTAAAGCATTACATATAAATATACTATAAAACACTATATATATATATATTATATGTATCTATAGGTCCATAATATAATATTTACACATATGCATCACGGATAAAGTATTTACAACACAATTTATCTCTGCCACTCAAGCATCGTACAAATGATCATTGTGATTTGGTTTCATTAGCTCCTCAGGGTTGAAGTAGCACTCACCGTCGGGATTCAGGACATGGTCGTTAAGAAATCCTGCGATTGTCTCTTGAATTCCTTTTAGACGGACCGCATCCAACACCTGCTCCTTCAACCACATCTCCTTTAATAGACATTAAAGAAAAAAGTTAGAGGTATGAATAAGATTTATTAAATAGCAACAAATAAATGAAATAAACTTATTATATATACATGTTACATGGTGCTCAAGATTAGTTCTTTTGGCATAGACCGTCATAAACTCACACACATAGTAGCCACACAAATTGTTGTCTGGTGTCTACCGTAGAACTCATTGAAGTAAGATAGGCTTTAAAAGTGGCGCTTTCAAATCTGGACGGTGTTTCTACACGAACCCAGCCCAAACCCTAGCAATAAAATGATCATTATTAATTATCTATTACTGAGTTAAAAGAGCATAATTTAATATTTAGAGATCGGAGTTACCCTTGGATAATATCTATCATTTCTTAGTAATCTTCCTGTGGTTTTCTCAACAAGTCATAGATTACCAAATGATATTGCGAGAGATCAATGACAATTAGTATCCAATGAAAGCTGCATTTGTGTGCATATAGGTAAAATAATTATATATCTTCATACTGATCTGATTAATTAGTTAAATAGAATGTACACACGATAACGACACTTACTTAAAGTTATAGGGAAAGAGTATATATCTTTTGTCCTTTTGGTTGATCAAGAACCTCCGTAGATTTCTCTCTGTTTGAGTTCTCCATAAGACATATGGGCCTTTAGGTCTTTGAATACAACATATGGATCCACCACTACTACAAAAAAACTTAACCGTGGCGGTTTTCGCAACCGCCACAGACATAAGGTCACGGTTAATCATGGCTTAACCGAGGCGGTTTTCGAAACCGCCACGGTTAACGACTTAACCATCAGCCATGTCTTGGAGCAGATCAGCCATCGTGATGTAGTCATGCTCGGTAGTAGCACAACCATGTCCGTCGTCCGCTACTGATGAGGTATTTGGTTCGGTATTCACCGCCGCCTTATTAGCCGTTGTTGACGACGACTTTCGGCCTCCATCAAATGCACTCGAATCTTCTATTTCCCCATGAAACTTCCAAACAGTGTAATCTTTGACAAAACCGTATCGGACCAAATGAGATTTCACCGTGTCATCTCCATGGGCATAAAGGTTCTTGCAACTCTTACATGGACAGATTGTGAGTTCTCGCTTCAGACTAAGACGATGACTTTTGACGATGGAAATAAACTTTGTCAAACGTTCAATGTAAGCTGGATCCAATCTTGACATCTTATACATCCATTCCCTGTCCATGACTCTCGCTCCCTTGCAGAGACAACAAGAATAACACATGTAAGCATACTAATCTAGAAAATAATCAACTCAAAATAGATCTAGATCTAGATTTAAAGAAAAAGGTTCTAAATCATAGAAAAGAGAGTGAATAACCATGGCGAGCGAAACCAACACCCGCCTCGGAGGGCTTATGTGAAACATTGTGCAAAATAAAATTTGTAGTAGTGCACAAATCCAATCTCCTTGTCATTTCTAACTCTGAGGTCCCTCATCATATTTCTACATATGTATAGCGGGTTTCTGTAATTAGTTATACATATACATGATAAGTTACAGTGACATTATTGAAAAAAAGAATCACTTACAGACAGAAGTAACTGATTAGAGATTTGGCAAGAGCGTCCATGTGGCATAGTTGGTGTAGCTCATTAAATTGAATATAAATAATATCATCACCTTGGAAGTAATGATAGTTTCTAATTCGAACACAAATATAGTCATCTGCTTTTCTCCCACACGCTGCGATGTACCATTTGTTTAGCATGTACATTTGCGTTCTAAGTTTGCTGAGGGCCGCAAGGTTGTATAGACTCTTGCCATATGCATATTCCTTCTGCCAATGATCAATTTCTGGAGCACTTTGAATTGGTGCCCCAGCTATTATTTGGGCTAAGCTAAGACCAGTTTTCGCAAAAAAAAATCAAGCTCATCAAATTTTAAATATGTCGGTATCTGCTGGTCTAGCACGTCAATGTTTGAACTATATTCATTTCCAATTACTAGCGGGGACACTGATTGCTTTGATTGTTCCCTGAGCTATGCTACACCCTTGCGTGCTCTTTTCTCTTTCTTCTTCTCTTCTTCTATGGATTTTCTTAGAGTGCGATCATAGTCCGATAAAGATGATGATTCTTTCTGAGCTTCACGCCTCTTTTTTGTTGAGCCTCAACCCTTTGCCGTAGATCTTCTGACCGTAGTAAGAGGTATGGCTTCTCAGGGTTTCGCTTGGATTCACTTTCAGCCTTAACTTTCTTGAAGAAACTGTCCACATCTGACTTTACCGAAGCATCTTGTTCTGCATCAGTCTTCTCATAGGACAGCTTCTTAGGAATGATAGTTTGTTTCTTTTCGAAGGCTTTCTTTTTTGGCAGCAGGGCGGCCGACACATTTGATTGTGTGGCCGGCCTCTTCTTTAAGGGTCGGTCCACCGGTTTTCACGGTAGAGCCACGTGTGGAGACGATGGGGCGGCCGGTGGGGGGGTTGGAGCCCGAGGAGGTGGTATTGGAGCCTGAGGTGGCAGTGTTGGAGCCCGAGGTGATGGCGTTGGAGCCCGAGGTGGCGGTGCTAGAGCCCGAGGTGATGGAGCCGTGTCTTGCACTCCCTTGTCATCACCCGCAGCACTATGACATGTTGGTGACCACCTGTGAAACCAAAGAGGTATATGAGTAAACGCTAACTAAGAGAATGCAAAATAAAGTTAGTGAACAAATGTATCGTCAATTTTCATCCGCACCTAGGATTAGGTTCATGACGAGGAGGTGGTGGTAGACTACTAGTTGATGCCCCAGGAATAATGATGTAGCGCTTGCGCCAACAAATGAAAGTCTTCTCTCCTTCTCCTAGAGTCTTCCCTCCATCACCTCCTTCTATCTCAAGCTGCACATTACTGAAGCCTTTGACAACTCTATCCACTGAGAAACTAGCATATCTAGGTGGAACTATCACCCCATGGATTCTTGGTGTCTTCATAGGGTCGATAGGAGTTACAACACCGACAGCAACCATAACTGTAGCAGTCCCCTGTGGAATGTGTAGCTCACATGTTGTCAGAGGTTCAGTGATGTCATCCATCGAAAAGTGCAGTCCCACGTCGTCTTCAATAGTTCGTATCTTCGTGGAAGCACAACTGCTTTTCAACTGACCAGGGGGGATA
Organism: Sorghum bicolor; assembly: GCF_000003195.3. Lineage (NCBI taxonomy): Eukaryota > Viridiplantae > Streptophyta > Magnoliopsida > Poales > Poaceae > Sorghum > Sorghum bicolor. The sequence continues at coordinate 24,894,425 of NC_012870.2, read as the reverse complement.
ATGTTGACTCTAGGCTCTGATGCAGTTTGCCTTTGTATAGAACTTACTGCCATCTGCACTTGCCTTTTGATATTCTCGTTCATTCTCTCTTCAAGCGCTTTCTCTCGCGTTATCGCTTCATGAGCCGCTTCGCGTGACTCCATCACCATTGCCTCCAACCTACGCAACTGCTCTGCTTCTTCTTCCTTCTTTCTTTAGCGATTGCTTTAAGTCGGTCTATCTTTAGGGAAGCCATGCTCCCATGATACATTCCCATAGCCTCTTGTTCGCCCACCGTGTTCAGCAGTCTCCAGGGCGTATGTCAGCTCATCCTTCTCCATATTTGGCTGCCAGGTGCCACTTTCAACTAATCCTCGGGCATAGGCCATTCTTTGTCTCACTCTCTGGAGCTTTTCACCGTACACTACCTTTCCGGTCTCTAGGTCCACGGTTCCCCGTGACCGAAGAACCAATACTTGGCGCACTCAGGCTAGTGCAGTGATTCTGGTTTGATCCCCCTGTCAAGAATCTCCTGTTCCACCTTTTGCCACTTAGGAATAGTAGTCCTACAGCCATCTGAACCCAAGTGATGGTGGTATTGCTTTTGTTTAGCATTTTCCTGATTCTTGATCATCTGTGCCTGACCCTCATCTGAGTTCTTAAACTCTACAAACTCATCCCAAAAAGGCCTCAACTTGACGTAGGCCTTGTTGGTGAAATCCGGTGTCCGATCATGTGCAACAAAAGTCTTGTACAGTTTCTTCTTCTAAGCCTGATATTGTTTGGCCATCTTCTGCATAGCCTAGATTTTAACCTTCTCCTTCAAAGCTTCATCTTGTGTATCGAGCATGAAATGTTGAAGGATATCTAGCCAAATCAATTCCTTGTCATGATCTGAGACAAAACTAATATTAGGGTTATCTTTCCGTTGCCTCCATTCACGAGCACTGACCGGAATCCTGTCCCTTACAAGGTACCCACAGTGCGCAACAATTTTTTTAAATTTGCCCCAAGTACTTGTCTTGTACCCTCATCAAATTCTGACAGAATGTACCGACCCTCCAACGGCTTCTTCGGGCCTCACACTTTTCTACTCTTCTCAGAAGTTGTCACCGATCTAGAGGGCTACACAAACAAGTATAAATATATTGATACAAATGTCATTTATTTTAATTTCATGTATATACATATATACTAGATTGTAGATAGACCGCATCAGGATTGTCTTCCATAAGTTCTTCATAATCAGCAAAGTACTGACTCTCATAATCTTCGCCTTGGGGTTCTGGATTGGCGCCGCTGTTGATTAGGTCCATCATTGCATCATCCATGTTGTCATTTGGATTGGCCATTTCTGCAAATAGGATCAAGTGTTAAAAGTTATTTGTCAAATCCCGTACTTAATATGTCCAATGCAAAAGTATTTGACGCGATCAACATAAACTAAAGTAACTTGTGCTATCTATATTAAAATAATGGATAAAGAATGGATAAAGATTAGCGTGTGGTCGTGTTTTGACTTTTGACTACCTATATTATTATACTGATAGTAGGACAAATTCTAGTTCAACTATACACAACAAGGTTTGCAACGGAATAAATTCCAAATTTTATACACTCGTAGTGGAGTGGATTCCCTCAAAGGGCAAAAGGCTTTATCATTTTTGGCAAATGACTTTATGTATATCAATTTTGAGAATATATTATAAATATATAATATAATATACTCTCTTCGTCCATAAAAAGAATGTAATTATGTGATTTGTGCCGACAAAGCTAATTTAAATTTAACCAAGTTTATTATAAATAGTATTAGCATTTATGTCTCAAGTAAATTTATAGTATAAAAATATATCTATAATTAATCTAATAATACTTATATCTTTTATAGAAATGTCATAAAAATTTTAAATTATTTAATTTTAAAAAAGAGAATTGCATTTTTTTCGTGAATGAAGTAACTTGGCATAATAATTTGTAACTTAGCTTAACAATTTGAGGTTTGCAAAAAAAATCATATTGTAGTTTTGTTTCCCATTTCGATTGTAACGACAAGAATAAATTATATACCACAAGAATAAATGACATTCTCCGTCACATCAAATCTTACAGCATATGCATAAAGCATTAAATATAGATAAAAAAATAACTAATTACACAGTTTGGCTGTAATTTGCGAGTCTAATCTTTTGAACCTAATTAGTCATAATTAGATAATATTTATCAAACAAATGAAAGTGCTATGACTGTGCCTTTAAATTGGAACTAAGGCCTTGTTTACTTTCCCAAATATTTTGCAAAATATTTCAGATTCTCTATCACATCGAATCTTGCGGCACATCCATAGAGATGTTCTCAGCTTGATGGCCGGCCACCACAACGTACACGCATTCTACGGCTTGTTGGCCATCGACAAAGACGCACAACCGCGCTCGACTCGATGGCTGACGCAACACACAACACATATAGCTAGCATGGCGCTCGGCGCTCACCCTTAACGACGACGGCGCGGGCCTTCTCTAGCCGGAGAAGAGGAGATGGCGCCGGCGGCGCACGTGGTTGGCCGGCGGCAAGGAGGCGGCCGCGGGGGTGCTCTGGACGACGGTGCGCGTGGGGCGGCGCCAGAGAAGGAGGCAGCGGTGGTGCGACGATGGCTCAGGGACGAGGGCAGGTCCGGCTAGCGAGGAGGGGGCGGCGGCACTCATCCGCGTGTGTCTCTGCGCCAGAGAAGAAGGAGGCAGCGGAGGTGGCGGCGCTCCTCGGCTCGGGGACTTGGGCGAGACGACGGCAGGGAGCAGCGGCGGTCTAGGGCAACGTCGATCTAGAGGAAGAAGAAGACTGTTCGCTTAAATATCCGCGGGGACCTTTAGTCCCGGTGCGTATCACCGACCGGGACTAAAAGGTCTTTAGTCACGGTTCATAACGGGAACCGAGACTAAAGGCCACCTTTAGTCCCGGTTGTTGTTGCGGACCGGGACTAAAGGTGTTTTTGCCCTTTCTTATTTATTTATGCTTATAATAATTAGATTAATTTTGTTAATTGCATAGTAAATAAAATAATACTCCCTCCATCTCAAATTGTAAGTCATTCCAAGAATCTTGGAGAGTCAAACTTTTCTAAGTTTGACCAAATTTATATTATAAAATAATAATTATTATGGTACTAACTAAGTATCATTAAATTCTTTCTTAATTATATTTTCATAGTATACTCACTTTACATTACAAATCTTAGTATCTATAATTTTGGGCAAATATGAAGATGCTTTGACTCTCCAAGATTCTTGGAATGACTTATAATTTGGGATGGAGGGAGTAGGTATTAATTTGTTAAGAAAATAATAGTTCTATTTCTTTTTGTCTAATTGCTTACATAATAAATTTGGGAACGTAAAATCTTTATATCTCTTATAATAGCAAACTTAAATATAAAAAATAATTAGTATTTTGTTAATACAAAAAGGTATTACTTAATTTTAATATCTTAAAGTAGGTGTTTTTGATAGAAAATTTGTTTGTGCATTATTTAAACGTAAATTTTGTTCATTTATCATCATTTATCTCCAAAATCGTGATATACGTGATATTCACCATTAAATCGGATAAAAGGTATTAATTTGGTTCATCTTTGTAACCAACATTGTTGAGGTCCACTGTTGTCATTCCATAGTCTTTGTCAACTATTGCCCTGCCTCTGGTAATCTTCACTCATTGGCACCGGAACAAAAGGACTTCAAAATTAGATGCGTAGTCTAGTTCCCAAATCTCCTCTATGCGGCCTTAGATGCGTAGTCTAGTTCCCAAATCTCCTCTATGCGGCCATAATATGTTTGTATGTTTCCATTCGGGTCTGTGGTGTCTACGCGAACCCCACTGTTTTGGTTCGTGCTTTTTTATCTTAGCCTAGGGTGTAAAATGTATTTCCATTTATCTCGTACCCTTTGTACATGAGGATGTGTCATGATGGTTGTCTAGCCAACAAATACAGTTGCTCATCAATCTGGTCATTACCCTGACATTCTTTTTGTAACCAATCATTGAAAGTGTCCATGTGCTAACGCATAAGCCAAGCTTCATTCTTCTATAGGAATTGGGATCGTAAGAAGTCCTTATGTTTCGTGATAATCGTTCCCTGTACCGATGTATGTTTTCTTTCCTAGCGTAACCTTTCCACTCAGTCTCCCCTCGTGTCACGATTTAGGAACACCAATTGGGTCAAGTTCAGGAATGAATTTAACACAGAATTCAATGACCTCCTCTGTCCCATAGCTCTCTGCGATGCTTCCTTCTGGCCGAGCACGCTGGTGAACATATTTCTTCAGGACTCCCATAAACCTCTCGAAGGGAAACATATTATGTAGGAACACAGGACCAAGAATATTGATCTCCTTGACCAGATGAACTAGGAGGTGTGTCATGATATCAAAGAAGGATGGAGGGAACACTAACTCAAAGCTGACAAGACATTGAACCACATCATTCTGTAGAGCAGCTAGTTCCAGTGGATTGATTGCCTTCTGAGAAATTGCATTGAGGAATGCACATAACTTTACGGTGGCCAGATGTACATGTGGAGATAGAATTCCTCTTAATGCAACTGGAAGCAATTGCGTCATAAGCACATGGCAGTCATGCGACTTTAAGTTCAGAAATTTCTTCTCGGGCGCATTAATTATACCTTTTATATTAGAGGAGAATCTAGATGGGACCTTGATGCTTCTACTTCTTAAGCATTCAAACATGATTTCTTTATCTTCATTGCTAAGAGTGTAGCTAGCAGGTCTTAAATATTGGCGTCCATCATCTGTCTTCTCTGGATGCAGGTTGTCTCATTCTTCCATGCGTTGTAAGTCTTGTCATGCTTCAAGTGAATCCTTAGGCTTCCCATACACACCCATGAATCCTAGAAGGTTCACACAAAGATTCTTTGTTAGGAGCATGACATCGATCGCATTCTGGACCTCTAGGACTAGCCAATAGGGTAGCTCTCAAAATATTGACTTCTTCCACATAGGTGCATGACCCGCTACATCTTTTGGAACTGGTTGGCTGTCTTGTCCTTTACCAAAAACTACTTTTACATCCTTAACCATCTCAAATACATCTTCTTCAGTTCTGTTGCGAGGCTTGCATCGGTGGTCTGCGTTACCTTTAAAATGCTTGCCTTTCTTTATAACTGGATAATTCATAGAAAGAAATCGATGATACCCAAGGTACACGACCTTTCTGCAATTTTTCAAATATATACTATTAAGGTCATCAAAATAGTGTGTGCATGCATTATATCCCTTGTTTGTCTATCCTGAAAGATTACTTAGAGCAGACCAATCATTGATTGTCACAAACAACAGTGCTCGCAGGTTGAAGTGTTCCTGTTTGTACTCATCCCACACACGAACACTTGTTTTGCTCCATAAAAGTAAGAGTTCTTCAATTAATGGCCTTAGATAGACATCAATATGATTGCCCGGTTGTTTCGGGCCTTGGATGAGCACCGGCATCATAATGAACTTTTGCTTCATGCATAACCATAGAGGAAGGTTGTAGATCTACCCTACTAATTCACCAACATTTTCTTTCTTAGATCCACACAAAAAATGTCTCCCGCTGAGAAGCTCTCCCTCCATACACACAGAAAAGTGAACACAAAAAACAACGTCTTTAAAATGAACTGTTCAGATTTAATTTGAGCATTCTCTCTCTTTACTCACTCAAATCCAACGGTCTATGTTGTGTGTATCAACCTCCTCCTCCCATCTCCACGACCGCGCGCTAGCCCCTACACGCCCTCACCCCCACACACGGAGCAACCAACCAGGGATCGAATCCACCCTCGGTAGTCTTTTCCCCCCTCTCTGATCATCTTCTCTTCAGGAAACACCGCACGAAAAGGAGGAAGGAGGCGGCAGCCGGCTAGGCCTACGGGGCCTGCGCTCGTCCGTAGGGTTGTAGCAGCGGCGGCTGACTGGCTCATCCCTACGCTCGGTCGGTGGCCCGTGGCTAACCGGAGCGGCGTCGGGCAGGCGAACAGCTGCTGTCCCCACCTAGACCCCTGGCGCTCGCTCAGCAGCCCGTGGCCGGACGGCTCGGCGGCGGCGTCAAGGAGATAGAAGCGGGTTGGATACTTCGATCTGCCACCCGTTGTCGCTACTGCAGCATCACTCAATCCGTGCGACGAGGAGATTGGGGCGGAGGATGGGGACGAGACCCGCTTCCGTGTGGTCGCCGTTGAGTATCGTGCGCTCATCTTCTGCTGCAGCACCACCCTCGCGCTGCTCGGATCCGATCCCCACCTGTTCGCCGCTCTGGCATGTGCCACGCCGCGTTGCCGATCGATGAGTTACGGTAAGCAATGTGTGCCCTCCCAATTCCCACGCTCCATCTCTCTCTGTACGTGTGTTTGGTTCATGCGATCGGATCCAATTGATCTGGTTCATGCTGATGGATCGAACTCTCTATTTCGCCTGCTGGAGCCCCATGCAAACTATTTAAATTTTATGCTAGGGTGCCTGCTATTTCGTAAATTTGCATCATTGGATGCATGGACACATTAGAATTAATTGGGTCTGTGACCAAACATCGCATCAAGCCATAAACACAAACTGCTACTTTTTAAGCTGAGCACAAACTTGCTGAACAAATGTCTGAATCGTTGAATTTATTCTTAAATTCTTAATTTTATCATATATGGTTTGGCTTAATTTATTCTATTTTTGAGATTTTGCTGAGGCTGAGACTGAATCCATCGGCCACCATCCACCGACACCAAGATTGTGCTCCTGTGGATATGCCGCCACATGGATGTGTCTTCAGGCCAGCAAATAAAAAGGATGGGGATTTCAGTTTTAAACTTTTAATGTAGCATAAACTTTTTGCGACTTTGATAATAAGATAGAAAGTTTCTGGAAACAGCCTTGATGAAAGTAGAAGTAAATAATTGTTAGATTTAGGATTGAGGAATGTTGTGCAACGAAAGAAATATATAGGTTTTACAAAATGTTTGTTTATTACTTTTCATACGGAAAATGTCAATTCAAAGAAAGCCATTTTTTAACATTGGTTTCAAGTTTCAAACAATCTGTGTACTATCTGACTTATTGTGCATGATTTTCGTTTGAATATTAGTTCCTATACTTGATCTTTGATGTGTAGGAGAATCATCAAAATCACTCATGCGAAGGATCTCGAATAAATTAACGATGGAGCAAGAGATCACAGTGATCAGGAATTGGTTCACTTAATGGAAACTATGAATAATCAGGAATTGGTTCCAGTATGTGACATGATCAAACTGTATGAATGATTGGTTCCGGATGTCATGTCTTTGATATCATTGTTTTGGCGTTTTGGCAATGGTTCAGTAAATTCAATGCCGACAGCGTAATTTCATTTTATTTTTAACTAAATTAACGATGGAGCAAGAGATCACAGTGATCAAAAATTGGTTCACTTAATGAAAACTAGGAATAATCAGGAATTGGTTCCAGTATGTGACATGATCAAACTGTGTGAATGATAGGTTCCGGATGTCATGTCTTTGATATCATTGTTTTGACGTTTTGGCAATGGTTCAGTAAATGCAATGCCGACAGCGTAATTTCATTTTATTTTTAACTATGAAAACTTATAGTAACTGCAATGCCTTGTTTTTTATCTCTTGGTTTATGCCAAGTAATTTTGAAGTTTATTTTCTAACATTCTCTGGGGGTACCATTGGTTTATGCAATGTCTTGTCATATTAGCAAAACACTGAGCTTTTAGTGCTTAGTGCTATGGAATTATCTTTGCTGGCAAATCACATTAGCTAAATACATAAATTTGATAGAATTAATTTTGTTATGCATATGTGTTTTTCGGAGTATATACTGGTTACTACAATTGTGTGAAAGTTGAACTATAGGAAAAAAATATTGTCACATAATTGTTTTCATGTGTATCCTTAAAATAAAACCGTAGCGTTAGCACGGGCACTATACTAGTACATAGTGTAACAGGCCAAGTGCTATAACTACTGCTTTGTTCACCAAAAGGATTCATATCGTCTGTACTTAAAGTGAACCTTAAGTTTCTTGTGTCTTTTGCAAACTCTGGAAATTCGCTATCTATTGCTCTCCACTAGGACCCATCAGCAGGGTGTCTCAACATGTTGTCTACCTTACGGTCTTTTTTTGCCACCGCAACAATTTTGCATGGTTCTTATTTCTAGAAAGACATTTCAGACGTGGTATTATAGGAGCGTACCATATAACCTTTGTAGGGATTTTCTTTCTAGGACGTTCTTCCCCCTCAACATAGCCAGGGTCATCTCGCCTGATCTTATACCGTGATGCTTTACATACGGGGCATTCATCTAAATTCTCGTAGTCCTTGCCACGGTATAGGATGCAGTCGTTAGGACATGCATGTATCTTCTTGATTTCTAATCCCAAAGGACAGACGACCTGTTTTGCTTCGTACGTAGTAGTGGGCAATTCATTAGGCTTCGGAAGCATCTTTTTGGATCTTTAGTAATTGCCCAAATGTCTTATCGGATACACTATTTTGTGCCTTCCATGTTAACAACTCTAGTGTTGTACCCAATTTTTTTACCATCCTGGGCAGATGGGTATAGTAATTTCTTGTGATCTTCTAACATGTGGTCAAACTTTGTCTTCTCTTTTTCACTTTTGCAATCTTTCTGTGCATCACAAATGACATCACCAAAAGCATCATCTTCAACAGGTGTGCCATCTGCACCTGCCTCATCTTCAGCTTCTCCCATTGTTGTATCACCGAAGTCATTGTATTGAGCAATAATGTCGTCAGGCTCCAACTGTTCTTCTTCACCTTCTTCCATCATTATCCTGGTTTCTCCATGCTTGGTCCAATAAATATAGTTTGGCATAAAACCCGACTTCAACAAATGTGAGTGAATATTTCTAGAGCTAGAATATTCCTTCAAATTCTGACACAAGGCACATGGGCAACATATGAATCCAGACCCCTTGTTTTCCTTGGCCACTCTTAAGAAATAATGCACACCATCAATGAATTCTTTGGAGCGGCGATCGGCATTGTACATCCAATGACGTGTCATTGTCTGCATTGCAACGTAAAGTATTATAAGTTTCTAATTTTTTATACACAAATTAAAGTAACAAATAACCTAAAATTCTCTATTTTTATTTTTTCTAAATAAGCAAAATTGAAAAGACATAAAAGTTCTCTATTTTTCTAACTAATCATAAAATATGGTATGCATAATAGTTATAATTGACTAAATAACCTTGCACAAATTGCAACGTAAAGTATTATAAGTTTTTAATTTTTTATACATAAATTAAAGTAACAAATAACCTAAAATTCTCTATTTCTAATTTTTCTAAACAAGCAAAATTAAAAAGACAAAAAAGTTCTCTATTTTTCTAACTGATCATGAAATATGGCATGCATACTAGTTATAATTAACTAAATAACCTTGTCACAAATTGCAATGTAAAGTATTATAAGTTTCTAATTTTTTATACATAAATTAGAGTAACAAATAACCTAAAATTCTCTATTTCTAATTTTTCTAAACAAGCAAAATTAAAAAGACATAAAAGTTCTCTATTTTTCCAACTAATCATGAAATGTGGCATGCATAGTGTTGGGCATTCTTAACGTCATTACCAAAAGTAGACTTAGTTTTCTAATTCTGATAACGGCGCCAAAAATGCCGAACCTATCCCTCATGCCACTTAAGCCAAGTTGTCATCCCCAGCATGACATGAGAGACGCGGTATTGAAATATGCAATTGCTCTTCTGAATAAATAATAAATAAGATCTGCAAGCGCACAGATTAATACCGATGTAGCATTTTAACCGTGAAGTATTCCAGGTATCGTTATTTATACTTTTACCACTGGGAAGGGATTGCTAAACATCAATGTTGATTATGGAATGGAATATAGAATTGAGTATCTATCATTGCATGTATAATTGAGAGCATTTATCTATCTCTTTCATACAGGGATAAATGTCACATAAAAGATAGATAAAGTATGAATGGTGACAAAGATAATTAATCTTATCAGCATAACTTAGCCACATATAATAATGATAAGTATCTCAACAGATATTCTAGCAAGTCATTAGCATGGAATTAGGACGAACTACAAGAATATTTTCTAAGTTATTCTTAATTATACAGTCTAGCATATCATAGTGCAATTATACTTGGCAATCATTGCTAGACAGGACTACGCCCATGTATAGTGATATTATCAAAAAAAATGAGAAACATAGCAATCACTCCCCTGTAATAATGTTGTTCTGCCTGCCCTATAAACGAGAGGAGGACTATATAAGAATCAATGGAGTTGTCACTACCACGAACTACCCCGCGATCCGGCATATAGGGTATAATCGCAGATAAATACGGTATAGGCACCACGCCTACACAATACTTATCATTTACCCACTGTACACATGGATAAACGCTATACGATCCTATATAATTCCAATTTAACTAAGCTAAGTATATAACTATGATAAACTAAGAACAATATAATTGCAAATATAAACAAGTAGAGCAACGTCATAATCATATATTGAAGTAGAACAAAGTCATATTCATAATATTGAAGAACAAAGATGAACAATTTAAGAACAATAGAGGAATTACCAAGAATCCTCTTAACAGATCCGGAAACCAATCGAAGATTGACTCCTTCTAGTTCTAATCCTATGTAGCTATGCTAAACTAGAGATCTATTGATGTGGTGGCTCTAGGGCTTGATTAGAGGCTTCTTCTCCCGAGATGGATAAATGAATTAGGGTTTCAGGGCTCTTCTAGATGTTAGATAATTGTGCGACACGTTAATATCTCTATGTAAACCCGACATGTGGGCCTTTTCTCCAAACTTGTAATTTTCCTACGGAGAGCATTGGTCTTGCCCATGGGAAAGAACTTAGCCAGAAAGTTCGTGGAGTAGAGTGCCCACGTAGTATTCTTCTCTTTTGTAGCGTAGAACCACTGCTTCGCTCTCCCCAACAGTGAGAATGGGAAGAGGCGAAGTAGTATAGCATCTCTAGGGACTCCTGATATGGTGAATATGCTGCAAATCTCCAGGAAGTGTTGGAGATAAGCACTAGCATCTTCGTGTGCCTTCCCACAGAACTGGTTGCATTGCACCATGTTGATAAGTCCAGGCTTGAGCTCAAAGTTGTCATCGATCTCTGCAGTAGGTCCAGTGCGAATGTTGTCCGTAGTAGGAGCTGAGAACTCGCGGATTGATTTGTTCGTCATGACTTCGAATTCTGAACACAAGTTCCGGGTGAAACTTCGGTGATCTTCTTGATTGGATGAAGCTTCATGCTAAAGTGTTGATGATCTCTTCTTGAGCTTGGCTCTTGTTTTTCTGAATAACGCTTCGGGATTGTCAACAAAATTTCTTGGAAGGTGTCTTCTATTCATACATTACCCTGCATAAAATAAAATAGAAAAATAACGGGGTAAAACTGTATGAGAGAATTGATAATCTCAATCATATTAGTGATGCGAATGATGACTCAAAATTCCATATTCATTCCTGATTAGTAATCAACCTTCCCTGGCAACGACGCCAAAAATGCTTGTTCGGCATTTTTAACGTCATTACCAAAAGTAGACTTAGTTTTCTAATTCTGATAACGGCGCCAAAAATGCCGAACCTATCCCTCATGCTACTTAAGCCAAGTTGTCATCCCCAGCATGACATGAGAGACGTGGTATTGAAATATGCAATTGCTCTTCTGAATAAATAATAAATAAGATCTGCAAGCGCACAGATTAATACCGATGTAGCATTTTAACCGGAAAGTATTCTAGGTATCGTTATTTATATTTTTACCACTGGGAAGGGATTGCTAAACATCAATGTTGATTATGGAATGGAATATAGAATTGAGTATCTATCATTGCATGTATAATTGAGAGCATTTATCTATCTCTTTCATACAGGGATAAATATCACATAAAAGATAGATAAAGTATGAATGGTGACAAAGATAATTAATCTTATCAGCATAACTTAGCCACATATAATAATGATAAGCACCTCAACAGATATTCTAGCAAGTCATTAGCATGGAATTAGGACGAACTACAAGAATATTTCCTAAGTTATTCTTAATTATACAGTCTAGCATATCATAGTTAGTGCAATTATACTTGGCAATCATTGCGAGACAGGACTACGCCCATGCATAGTGATATTATCAAGTAAAATGAGAAACATAGCAATCACTCCCCTGTAATAATGTTGCTCTGCTTGCCCTATACACGAGAGGGGGACTATATAAGAATCAATGGAGCTGTCACTACCACGAACTACCCCGCGATCCGGCATATAGGGTACAATCGCAGATAAATACGGTATAGGCACCACGCCTACACAATACATGGATAAACGCTATACGATCCTAAACATGTATATAATTCCAATCTAACTAAGCCAAGCATATAACTATGATAAACTAATAACAATATAATTGCAAATATAAACAAGTAGAGCAAAGTCATAATCAATATATTGAAGTAGAACAAAGTCATATTCATAATATTGAAGAACAAAGATGAACAATTGAAGAACAATAGAGGAATTACCAAGAATCCTCTTGACAGATCCGAAAACCAATCGAAGATTGACTCCTTCTAGTTCTAATCCTATGTAGCTATGCTAAACTAGAGATCTATTGATGTGGTGGCTCTCTAGGGCTTGAGGCTTCTTCTCCCGAGATGGATAAATGAATTAGGGTTTCAGGGCTCTTCTAGATGTTAGATAATTGTGCGGCACGTTAATATCTCTATGTAAACCCGACATGTGGGCCTTTCCTCCATATTTCCTGATAACCCCCTACAGAAATAGACAAACACCAAAACTCGTGGAATTCTGTCGAATAAAACCCTAAGCCTGGATGTCGGTTGCATTTGGATCATTTTCTTTGTTTATTTATTGATTATATTTGATACTTAAGAACCGTCAACACATACTAGTTATAACTAACTAATTAACCTTGTCATAAATTGCAAATTAAAGTATTATAAGTTTCTATTTTTTTATATAGAAATTAAAGTAACAAATAAACCTAAAATTCTCTATTTCTAATTTTTCTAAACAAGCAAAATTAAAAAAAAACACAAAAGTTCTCTATTTTTCTAACTAATCATGAAATATGGTATGCATACTAGTTATAATTAACTAAATAACTCAGTCACAAATTACAAATTAAAGTATTATAATTTTTTAATTTTTTCTAAACTAATTAAAATAAAAAACCATAGTATCACTATTTCTCTAACTAAACCATTAAATGTGGTAGACATAATAGTAATGAAAAGTTAATTTTTAGGGAACTAATTGTAGTTGCTATCATTCAAATATTCAAACGATCAAGTGATTGGAGTTTAAAATGGCGTAGAATTCATAAAATAAGAAAACATATATAACACTAGGAAATGACATATGTTGCTGCTAATGGTTAGAAGATGAAGCTAGTGACCTCTTAACAAGTCGATGACGGTGTAGAAATAATAAAATGAATCAATAGCCGGAGAAGAAAGCAAGAACAAGCAAGAACAAATGTGAAGAACATAGCAAAAGAGTGAAGATCGGGCTCGGCCAGAGGAAGAAGAAGAGTTCAAATATGGGGAAGGACATTTAATCCTGGTTATAATTACCAACCGGAACTAAAGTCCAACATTTTGTCCCGGCTTTTGAGACGGACCGGGATAACATATTTTAATCCCGGTTTGTGTTAACAACCGGACTAATTGGAAGACCAACCGAGACTAAAGATCCTTCTGCCGATCTCTGACAACGTAGCGGTTGGGCAGGGGACTTTTAGTCCCGGTTGGTGAGGGTCTCACCAACCGGGACTAAAGATGTTTTTGTCCCGGACGCTGAGGGCCCAGATTATTATTTATTTTGGGCAAGTAACAAAAGGGCTGTTGTGTAGTAGTGGTGACCAGAGATGCACGGGTAATACACAATAGTATCATCTGAGTTAGCAAATTAATTTTGATGGCATGCTAATTTAGTTCATTTATCCCCTCAATGAATTAAGTATTAGTACATAACTATAGTTGATTTTAGCAAGTTTTCAAACAAATTACCCAAAACTAGAGTGGAACTTTAATCCCTAGTGAAGGTTGACAAACATTTTGTTAGCATCGGATGCCCCTAGTTATGCACAATAACGATTTGATCTTTGGAAGGATACTGCTAGTACTCTTTCGGTGTGTTCTCCTAGAGTTCTCTAAGTCAAACTTTTTTAAAAAATCATATAAATATTTGTGATGTCACAATGAGCACATTAAGAAAAAATAGTTAAAGTGTATCTAATGGTATTAATTTAATGTCATAAATATTGACGTTCTTTTCTATTAATTTAGGAACGATATTGGTTCAATAGCTCGGTTAAATGCACCGGTACTCTTGCATTTTAATGCAACCAGGTTTTTGAAACGAAAGTTTTGGTGTATAATTTAACTATATTTTATACTACGGAGTTTAAATAGAAGGGTAATAAAAACTTGATGTGATAATTTTTTAGTTTTATTTGCAAGGACTGCTGAATAAAGGTTTATAAAAACTTGAAGGGCTCAAGAGGTTAATTTGGATTGATTCTCAAAAGTCAACTTTCGAAGTTGATCAACATAATAGTGAACAGCCTCTCATACTGAGGTTGACTAAAAGCTAGGGCTAATTCACTAGTATATGCATCATGAGGTAAAGTGGCAATAGGAGCATCAAACATTCTTTCCTCTAACTCATCGAATTATACACAAGCTTATTTGTAACATGAAAAAATAGGAAAAATTTTGGCTATTCCGCTAGCTTTTAGCTCAGGTCTTGATGATGCTCCCCGGACCCATTGAACTAGTGAACTCGTCGTTGCGACCATCGTTCCACATCCTGATAGAGGTGATCAATACTAGATGCAGTTGACCTTTTGGGCTAGATAACACAATGGTAATGAGAACACAAGAAAGATGGATTAAAACCAACAAATTGGCTATATTAGAGTTAGAAAGATCGGCTATAAGATATAGCCGAACCAATTGTCCCCAACGAAGTTGCCAAAAGAGTATGTTGACATCGAGTTGGATCACCACACCGGTAAGGAGCTAGAACGACGATGTAGGGCCTAGTTGACTTTTAGGTCACCCAACATCTAGGATTTGTTCGCACCCCGACCTTGTGCCTCCAATGATGAGCCTAATATGCAAGACACGTCATCGAAGGAACCTCGCTGAGAAAGCGATATGCAAGACACGTCGGCGAGGTCTCTTGAGACCCAAAACTCCACATGCCCGAGAGAGACCCCATTGGGGCATACGGCGGCTATGGGTTACTCTAGCCAGTCTGACCACTCTAGAGCTTCGTCATCATCAATCCTCCAGCCATGCAGCACTAATGAAGAAAGAGGAAAAGAGATAGATGGAAAATAGAGGGTAAAATATGTAATAGATGTGTTTTTGATAATTATGTATTGGACACCTGAATCGACCATGATCCTCCAACATATGTAGAGGTGATCAATATTAGATGCAATCGACCTTTTGGGCTAGATTATGCAATAGTAATGAGAACACAAGAAAGATAGATTGAAATCAACAAATTGGCTAGGTTAGAGTTAGTAAGATCGGCTATAAGAGATAGCTGAATCAATTGTCCTCAGCGAAGTTGCCAAAAAAGTGTGTTAACGTTGAGTTGGATCACCACACCGATAAAGACCTAGAACGCTCGATGTAGGGCCTAGTTGACTTTTAGGTCAGTCGGCATCTAGGATTTGTTCGCACCCTGACCTTGTGCTTCCAACAAATGAGCCCAATACACAAGACACATCGTCGGAGGAGCCTCACTGAGAAAGCGATACACAAGACACGCCGGCGAGATCTCTTGAGACTCGAAACCCCACGTGCCCAGGAGAGGCCCCGTCGAGGAATGTGGTGGCTATGGGTTGCTCTAGCCAGCCTGACCAATCTAGAGCTTCATCGCCATCAATCCTCCATGCAGCACTAACGAAGAACGAGGAAAAGAGAGAGACGGAAAAGGAGAGGGTAAAAGGTGTAGTATATGTGTTTTTAATTTAATAATTATGTGTTGGATACTTGAATCGGCCATGATCCACAATATATATAGAGAGGGTGAGTGGTCTTATAATAGTAGGAAACAGTTTCACGACATATTTTTTGAAGATCTCCACTATTCTAGGACATTTCAGGTGGTAATCCAAAAGGCCAAATCTGAACATGGTCTTTTATTAGATCTATCGACGTTAGAACTTCCGACATAGGGATAACTCTAAGCATCCAAGCTGAGTTTTTTAGTTTTCTCGGAAGATCCTCCTTCGGTCTTTCCTGCTTCTCTCTCCTTCCTGCTTCACAGCGCGCCGACACTGTTCCAGTTCAGCACAAGCACCCCGTCTGTCCAGGCGCCACCTCCACTTGCGTACGCGCGCCGACTGTCCAGGCGTCCCGCTGTCGTCCGCACGTCGCCTGTGTGCCTCCGCTGCCGTCGTGTGGCCTGTGTCTCTGTTGGTGCTTTGTTACTAGCCTCTTGCGTCAGACGCTCACCCTGTCCTGTGTGCTGGTCGCCACCACCACCTCTGTGGCAATCATTGCCGCGGGGCTATCTTCCTCTTCGCCTCCGGCGGCCCTATGATTGAGTCGTCCCTGCCTTCTCCTTCCTCTCCATGGTCCCCAACTGCCGGTTCTTCTGTCATTGCTGTCATGTGCCCTTGAACTGCTCGATGAAATATCCAAAAGGAGTCCGCTCTGCCTTCATGTATTTCTAGGCCATCCAGCACACAACACTCTCGGGTCGCATCTGCCGCCCCGAGCTCGGCCTTCGCCGCGTGCTCCGTCCTTTGCTGTTGCTACCAGCAAGTCCTTACCTGCCGTCGGCGCCATTGGGACACGGTGTGCTGCCTCCCTGCCTGCCACTGCCACTGCCACTGCTAGAGACTGGTTCGTCCTTACCTTATTCGTGCATCACTGGTTTCCACTTGCTTGCCGTTTTTCTTCGAGTTCCATCTTTCTTCTATAATTGCGGCCGTTCCTATCTTTGGAAAGTGTCAGCCATAGAAGCAAATCAACCCGCGAGAATCACAGTTGATTTTTTATTCGGTATGTCGTTCGCCGGCGTATCTTTCATCGGCAGTGGCGGACTGTCGGGTCGATCTACCCCAGCCACCGCGGCCTCCCTTGTCACTGACAGCGGATACCACCTCCTTGTGATCGACGGGTACTCACGCACCAGAGAGACCACCCCGAACGGCGACTGTATAAAGTCTTCCCCTTTCAGAGTCGGCGGCCATAGCTGGTGTATCCAATACTACCCCAACGGCAGAGTGTCCGAGGTGGCTGACTGCATACACCTTGCTCTCGTACTTGATGAGCACAACATTGAGGAAGCTGTCAAGGTGCAATTCGACTTCAGCTTGGTTGACAAGGCTGAGAAGCAACTGCCATCAAATATCCATGAAACCGAAGTGATTAACTTCAGTAACGAGACCCCGTGTTACGGTTGTGCTTTCATGAACAGAAATGAACTGGAGAAATCAGAACTTCTCAAGGACGACAGTCTCACCATAAAGTGCGACATCATGGTCATCAAGGATGTCGATATCGATAGAACTGGAGCCAACACTGCCCCTTTTGTGGTGGTGCCAGCATCTGACATGATCCAACATCTCAGCAGTCTCCTTCAGTCTACAGAGGGGTCCGATGTGACCTTTGAGATCGGCAGAGAGATCTTTGCTGCACACCGGTGCGTACTTGCCTGCAGGTCAACGGTCTTCAAGGGGCTTCTTGGCTCCATGAATGAGGGCACAACAGCAGGTGTCGTACGCATAGATGACATGGAGGCACGAGTATTCAAGCTCCTCCTTGGGTTCATTTACCGTGACTCGGTGCCTGAGAAAGAAGCAGAAGACGATGATGTCATGTGGCAGCACTTGCTTGTGGCGGCAGATAGATATGATCTCCTGAGGCTGAGGCTGATCTGTGAACAAAAGTTATGTACATACATTAACACGACTACAGCAGCAACGATTCTTGCGCTAGCTGAGCGGCACCATGGCCGAGGGCTCAAGGATGCTTGCTTGGACTTCCTTACCAGGGCTCATGCCAATCTGCAGGAGGTAACGGTGCTTGGTGGCCTGGACCACCTAGCAAGCACCTGCCCTTTAGTCCTCAAAGAGCTCATTGTCAAGCTTGTGTCACCTAATAAGAAGGCTAGGATTGATGTCAACACAGCATTTGTCACGGTGCCGGCATCTGATATGCACCAGCATTTCACTCACCTCCTCCAGTCTGGTGAGGACACCGATGTTGTATTTGAGGTCAGCGGAGAGAAGCTCCATGCACACCGCTGCATTCTTGCAGCCAGGTCAGCAGTTTTCAGGGCTGAGCTTTTTGGCCCCATGAAGGAGGGCACCACCACTGGTGTCATACGCATAAACGATATGGAAGCCAGAGTGTTCAAGTTGATGCTTACTTTCATTTACAGTGACTCGATGCCAGACATTAACGAAGAGGAAGACATGGAGGAGGACGAGGAGAAGGATGACGACGTGGACGACATAGAAGTGACGTGGCAGCACTTGCTTGTGGCGGCAGATAGATATGATCTCCAGAGGTTGAGGCTGATGTGTGAAAACAAGTTGTGTGGGTACATCAACACAACCAAGGTGGCGAGCATCCTTGAGCTAGCTGAGCAGCATCATTGCCGAGGGCTGAAGGAGGCATGCTTGGATTTTCTGAACTTCCCTCCTAATCTTCAACAAGTCATGGCGGCCGGCGGCCTCAGCCACCTGAGTAGTAGCTGTCCCTCTGTCCTGATAGATCTCATTGCCAAGCTTGCATACCTGAAGCCATCTGACGAACTCTAATAATTTGTATGTACAATATACTACGCTTGAAAATGTTCCTGCATTCAAATATATAAGTATATACCATCGATTACAATTTTCTACTCATATATATATGCTCGATGTTGTTATGCAGTATTATGAGTTCATTATTTTCCGACGAAATTAATTTCCCCCCTTCTGGATATGCAGGACAGAGTAAGCTATATCTACTCTTAGATGAGGTTGATCAAGGTACCAGAGGACCCAAGTGTGTCGCATGTTCAGATCCCTTTGTCTTTTTTTATTTTTTTCTTCTGAGAGGGTCTTTTATTGTGCCGTGGCTCGTGCCTGAGTTTTTGTGCTGTTTCGTTGGCTGGTTCCAGCTTCCTAGTCCTAGCTGTTGTAGTTCCTTGTCTTCTGGAAGTAGTACTTGCTCCAAACCAAAGACCACCAAAGCATGTCATTTTAAACATGGCTCGTGCCGCGTGCCGTGGCCGGTGCTAGCTTGGCTCATGCTGAGTTTCATGACACAGTTTTTAACACATTCATATTTTATACAGAGAAGTTTCATAGTAATTAAACTCTCTCTATTTTATGAAACTCTTATCATCTTTTTCTTTATTAATATAGCGTTACATCAATATATTTAATATGCATGAAACTTTAATAAAATTTTCATTGAGACTGGCTTAGCGGTGGCCCGGTCACATGGGCCGTTGCGCCAGCAGAGTAGTGGGTCGGTGTGGCGGTGCTCCGGTTGGAGAAGGGGCCAGGAGGTGCGTCGAGGTACGTGGAAGGCGGTGGCGCAGTCAATTGTTTCCCTATTTGTTTGGAGATCGATCCATAACTATCCATATTTTTTTGATGCAAGTTCAGGCTCTATATATGGCCTTCTCATTAAGAACTCAGGCTCGACAATATCACGAGCAACAAAGGTTTTTTAAAAAAATCAGTGAGGAGGTTCGCCCACACGTGTTGCTCACCCGTGTCTCAACTCAAACCAATTCTAGCCAAATTATGTGCAACCAAGTTACAAGTTCGAGAAATGGACATAATCTACATGCAAAATGATCATGCAGTAGATTGTGAATATCACAAATCAACATGCCGCAAGCTGCGAAATCCACGGAGGAAAACATAGCTAGAAAATAATTTACGAGACGAATCTTTTGAGTCTAATTAGTCCATGATTGGACACTAATTGCCAGATAAAACGAAAATGCTACAGTATCTGTTAAATTTTAACACCTCCAACCAAACATCCCTTAGAGCCCTGCTTGAGGATCTAGTGGTCCAATGGGTGACTCGGTGCGAAACCCCCCTCCACGAGGCCTCCCCCAGCCACCACCGCCCCCCGGCGTGCGGCGGCCAATGGCGGCACCCAAAAAACAGCAGCCACTCCCTCCCTCGTCCTCCCCACCACCCCTTCCTTCTCCACCCTCCATCCTCTTCACCTCTGGCTTGTCCGCGGCGGTAGGAGTCTGGCTGGCCGGATCCGAGCCCCTTGGGGTCAGATCCACCCCCGGTGGCAAGTCGAGATGGGCCACCGCGACAATCGCTTCTCCAACAAGGCGCACGCCATGGACCTGTCCAAACCGTAGTTCCTCACTTACTCCTTCGCCAAGCGGGGTCTCAGCGTCCGCGACATCGTCGCGCTCTCCGGTGCGCACATACTAGGAGAGGCGATAGTCCATCTGCTCCTTGGCCCCCGCACCCCGTTCCTCTGGTTGTCGGCGTCGTTCTAGTGACCGGTGGTGTGTCTAGCCTGGCGTCTGGCCAGTCGAATCCAGGCCCCTCGTAGCCGGATCCGCCATCTGGCGCCCCTCCCTCGACGTTTGGTGGAGGTGTCCAGGCGGGGATGGCGAGTGTCGACGAAAGCTAGTCGGCAGTCTACCTTGGGGTATACCCACGGTAGTAGTTTATCGGTAGACGGTGCGCAAGCTATGAACTTGATGGTGGTGCAAGACACGGACAAGCTTTTTATCCAGGTTCGGCCGCCGAGCTGGCGTAATACCTACGTCCTGCGTCTTGTTGTATTGATTTATGTTGAGAGAATAATGTCCCCTAGGGGGGTCCTTTGCCCCTCCTTATATAGTCCGGAGGGCAGGGTTATAGATCTGGAAACTAATCCTAGTCGGTTACAATTGCCATAGATAGTTCGATATCAATTCCTATTCTAACCGACTAGAATCCTACTTGATCTCCACGTCCTGTTTCCTTGCGCGAAACTCCGAGCGAACCAGATCAAGCCTCGAACTTGTCTTGTAATGGGCCAAGCCTCCTGGCCCAAGTCTAGCCGTAAGGGTATAGGGGTTTATACCCCCACAGCTAGTCCCCGAGCACCATGTATTGTGAAGTAACACGCCGTCTTGAGCCTCTTCGACCAGTGAAGCTTGACATCTTCAATAGGCAGGGAAGTCGCCTGAACAGTTGTAATGGTATTTTGACCAACTCAAAAAATAGTTGATCAACATTGACATCGAAAAAGCTGGTTGTTCGAAGAATGCATGGTGCTCTTAAGAAAAAATATTTCTTTTCTCGGTGAAGTGTGCCCACTCCACTTTTTCAAAAAGTGCACTCTAGCCAAAAAGCCAACAAGTTCACCGCAAGGTAAAGTGTGCCCACTTAGTCTCCGAGCCTGGTAGTAGGTAACGTAGGCACGTGGTGCCAGGGTCAGAAGAAAAGTCCTCAGAGAAATTCTTAAACTGAGATGCATCGCCAGATGCATCGTACCGATGTAGTCCCCGAGCTTGCTGGAAGGCGAAGTATGAGCCTTGTAGCAAGGTCTAAAAAATTAAATTTATCCAGTTCCCGAGCATCTCATGCTCGTTTGCCATCGGATAGACTTATCAACCAGTCTTGAGCAGATAACGCCTTGGTTGGTATAGTCCCTAATTCTTCCAAACTGACGGACGAGTCGACCAGTCCCCGAGCGTACAGTGCTTGGTGGTCGGTGCGGCCCCCAGATCTCCGGACTGGCGGACTGGGCGACCAGTCCCCAAGCATACAGTGCTCGGTGGTCGGTGCAGTCCCTAGATCTCCGAACTAGCGGACTGGGCGACCAGTCCCCGAGCATACAGTGCTCGGTGGTCGGTGCAGTCCCCAGATCATTGATCCTCCACCAATTTTTGTCTGTTATTTTGAAAAAAGCATCTTACCACATAAATGAGTGATGTGACGAGACCTCCTGACGCATTGTCAGATGGTTGTGTGAAAAGGTGTGCCTGGTAACTGTGCAGCCGCTCTTTGTGCGGTTCGAGAAAAGGAAACCATCAATTACACGAAAAAGCCACCGTATTAACTGCCGGTAATTGTTGAAAACCAAAACGCCGCGTCCGCCGTTGGGCCCGCCCACTTCCCAAGAATGCAGGAAGTGGGAGGGGTGGATTTGTTGCTTATAAAAGCTTGATATTGCCCCCCGTATTGCTTACCCTGCCATTGCCTTCAAGCTTTCCACTCTTGCCTTCTGCAACCACCATCAGTCCGCCCAGCTCGCATCCATTCCCTCAGCGTTAATGGCGAAGAGCGACTCCAAGAAGAGGGCCGAACTGATGGCTAAGGAGTGGAAGAAGTCCCGAAGCAGCGTGAGATCCCTCAACGACCTCGTCGGCATGGGGCTACTGCACAGCCAAGAGCTCGGCGGGTGGAGGGCGCCAGAGGGGGAGAGCTACTCCGACCCCCGTGCCGGTGAGATCGTGGTTTTCGAAGACTTTTTCAAGAGGGGTTTTGGGGTTCCCGTCCATCCTTTTCTACAGGGGCTTCTTCTTTACTATGAGATCGGGATCTGCAATCTGCACCCAAACTCAATTCTTCTTATTTCCACTTTTATCCATCTGTGCGAGGTCTATGTTGGGATAGAGCCGCACTTCGATCTTTTCCGCTACCTTTTCTGCTTGAGAAAGAAGGGAGCGGTTGGAGGCTGCAAGATTGCAGGTGGAGTACACCTCAATCTTCGTGACGGGATGAAGAACCGGTATCTTAACTGCCCGTGGAACACTTCTCTCACCGAATGGTACAAGAAGTGGTTCTACGTCAAGGAAGAGCCGGGCAGCTCCACGTTCTGCGACGTGGGGTACATTCCCGAGAAGAGGGTCAGCTGGACGGACCGCCCAGAGTTAGCCGGTCAGGTAGAAGACCTGATAAAGCTGATCGACTGGTCGCGTTTAGACGGGCTAGGAGTGGTCGGCAACTTCATCTGTCGTCGGGTGATGCCCTGCCAGAAGAGGGTACATTCGGCGTACGAGTACGCAGGGAGCCAGGACCCGACCAGGATGAGTCCTGAAGTTCTAGAGAAGACAGAAGTGCAACAGCTGTTGAACGAGCTGTTCAACTTTGCAGACAACAGCTTCGTTCGAGGCGGTGATCAGGTGCAGGCCTTCAAGCTGGGGCGACCAGCTCCTAAGGTAATATTACTGACTGATGTTACCTCCTTAGTTCTTGTTCTTCCTAGTTGTTGACTTGTCCTTGTTACTGTTGCAGATCGGAGACGTTGACCGGTGCACAGTGTATATATCACTGGCACCTGGCATGGAGAATCCCGCGGGGGAAGACCCGCCAGAGGACGACGCTGCTCGGTGTACTCGGTACACCAGCAGTGAGGAGGAGTAGAACCACCCCGCCCCGATCACCGAGGACAGAGTGGTGGGGAAAAGGCCACTGGCAGCGGACCCCTCCCCTGCGGCAGTGCTGCCGGCAGAGAGCAGCCAGGCGCCAAAGCGCCGTCGGCTCGTCCGGATCGTCGATGACGACGACGAGGAGGAGGAGGCCACGCCGTCGTTGGTCCAGAGGCCCCGCAGTCGTCCGGACGTTGCGTCGGCCACCACTGGTCGGGTGACTAGTGACCCGCCTGCTCCGCACATCGAGCCGACGCGCGTCGTAGAGACGGCGGCGCAGGCACCGACCGGTAGGATAAGGAGGAGGTTCACCGCAACACACCGGCGCTCTGACCTGTAAGTTTGCATTCTTAATTTCGTGCTGCGATGTTTTGCGTTTTATTGCTGCGTTCTGACACTGTTTAAATGTCGTCTTATTGTTAGCGCGGCGTCGGATGTCGATCCTGACCACGTTGCTGGCCAGAGGGTGGCCGAGCCCGTTGCTGCCGCTGGGGACGCCGCGCCGCAGACCACGGAGCAGCCCGCGGCAGCAACCGTGTCCGAGGGCGCCGAGGAGCATCCGGCCTCAGCAAGGACCGCGGCGAGCGCCCCGACGAGGGATGAGGAGGCTACGAAGACCCCTCCCCCGAGTAACGTCGTGGAGGAGGAAGACAGAGTCCCGACTCCTCCCCCAGCCGAAGAGAGGGGAGTCCCAATGCCGCCTCGGGAAGGAGCCTCTTCGCCCGCAGGCTCCCCTAGCCTGGACCAGGGGCCAGTGATGCCTGCGACCACAGCCCGTGGCAGTGCGGCGAACGAGGAGACCCAGGCGGCCTCTGACAACGACATGGAGGAGATTGAAGGTCGTCCCCGTGATGGCCGCCAGCACGTCTACGTGTGGCGCCAACGTGGGGACCACGTCATCGGACACGAGGAGCTCGCGGAGACGGAAGAGGCCACGAGGGTGGAGCGCACGGCCAAGCGTCTCATGGACGAGGTTAAGGTAAGTGGTCCTTTGTGCTACTCGACACTTATGTGCTGTTTTGCTGGTTTCGACATGTGTTCTTCTTGCAGGGCGCGATGAAAACGGCAAAGTACCGGAAGAGGTGCTTCGACCAAATTGAGGGCATTGTGGCCGAGAACAAGGCCCTGTCCGCGGAGGTGGACCGGCTTCGGTCAGAAGTTGGAGAGAAGGTTGCCGAGATGAGTGCTCAGGAAGAGCGTCGTCTCGAGCTCACTCGGCGTTTAGCCGACCAGTATCGGCAATGGACAGGTAAGTCACGTACTTCGAGCATCTGTATGTAGCCGCGTGGCTAGTGGTGTTGACCAGAGGATTGTTCCTGTAGACTTGGAGGAGGAGGTTGCGCGCCTCCGGCAAGAGAAGGAACAGCTCAGCCAAGAGCTTGCCGGGGCGCTGGAGGCCGGGCGCCGAAGAGGCGAGGAGCTAAGCCACAGGAATCGGGAGTTGTCTGGTAATAACCGTGCCACCCCCTTTTTTATTTGGTTGCTTCACATTCCTTTCCTTGTTCTGACCTCCTGCTTGGTTTGTAGTGCTCAAGGTGAATACCAAGAGGCATTTAGACGATCTGGTCAAGGATCGGGACTCCTGGAAGACCAACTGCATTAAGCTTTGGAAAGGAGTGGCCCCGGTTCTGGACTTGATCAGCCCCGAGCTTCCTGAAGACCAGCCCCACGCGTCGAGACTAACGCCAGTCGAGAAGGCGCAACGGGCGTGGGACTGGCTCCAGCAGTTCGTCAAGGACGCCGGGGAGTTCGCCGGCGCGCACGTCCTCAGCATGGTGTGCGCCCACTATCCCCTGGTCGACCTGTCCAGGCTGGAGAGGGGGTACCCCAAGGAAATTGGCCCGCAAGAGGCAGACGACCTTCGAGCTGGCCTGCTTGACTTGTCGTCGACGGTGATCGGCGACATCAACCTATGCGGGACGGTCACTCCCCCCGACCAGCCGGGGTCAGACAGATCGGCCAGGGAGTTGTCGGGAGCGTCCATTGCCGGAGATGGGCGGTCGACGCCTGCGGTCTCGACCAGCCAGGCGCCGGTGGCCCCAACCCCTTCGTCTGGGCAGCAAGGCCAAGCGGGTGATCAGCCCGAGCAGTAGGCCTGTAGGATAGTCTGTAGGAGTAGACTAGTAACCGCCCGTCGGGGTGCTTATTGTAAACTCTGTATGTAAAGTTTGTAATAAAGTTTGATTTTGTCATGACCATGATTTTGAGCGCTGTAATGTTATCTGAGTGATGTATCACTGTGTTTGATTGATAGTCGTTAAGAATCTTCGCCGCAGAGGAAGATTGTTGTGCTCGTCGAAAGCTCTGCGTGTAAACAATGTATAGCGAAAAAGGAAAGCTTTTATTATTGCTAATTATAAGAAACTTACAAGTAAAAGGTACTGGAACTTATGGATAAAAACGACGCAGTTTGTCTATGTGCCAAGAATTAGGCACGCGTGTTCCATCTGGATACGCCAGTCTGTAGGATGTAGGACGTGTGACTTCGGCGACCACAAAGGGTCCTTCCCAGGGCGTGGATAACTTGTGCGCTCCTTCCTGGTTTGTTTTCCACTTGAGTACCAGATCACCGACCACGAAAGATCGGTCTTTGACGTTCCTGTTGTGGTACCGCCTGATGGCTTCGAGATACTTTGCTGTTTGAAGACAGTAGATTAGACGTATTTCCTCCATGCAGTTGATTTCGAGTTCCCTGGCGTTGTTGGCTGTTGATTGGTTGAAGTTTTCAACTCTTGGAGATCTGAAGGTTACATCAGACGGGAGCACTGCCTCGGAGCCATAAACCATGAAGTAGGGTGATACGCCCGTATTGCGATTGGCCTGTGTTCGGAGACCCCATACCACGACTGGTAATTCTTTCATCCATCGACCAGGCGCTCTGTCGTTCTCGGTGTACAACCTTTTTTTAGGGCGTCAATAATCATCCCGTTCGCGCGTTCTACTTGACCGTTTGCTCGTGGGTGAGCTACTGATACGTACTTTATGACTATGCCTCTGTCATCACAGAAGTCCCACAACGTGGTGCCAGTGAACTGAGTGCCCAGGTCGGTGATTATACTGTTGGAGATCCCGAATCTGTGTATGATTTGATTAAGGAACTCCATGGCTTTCTCGGAGGTTGCTTTGACAAGTGGCATGTATTCGATCCACTTTGAGAATTTGTCAATTAATACGAAGACGAACTTGAAGTTGCCGGGAGCCGGTTTAAATGGCCCGATCATGCCGAGTCCCCAGCAGGTGAAAGGCCAGGATGACGGAATAGTTTGAATCTCGTGAGCAGGTACGTGGGTCCTTTTGGCGAAGAACTGGCATCCCTCACAATGTCGGACCAGCTTCTCTGCGTCGGTGACCGCGGTTGGCCAGTAAAAACCTACTCGGAAAGCCTTCCCGACCAGTGTTCTGGAGGCTGCGTGGTTGCCGCAGGATCCGGCGTGTATGTCGTCCAGGAGCTTGATGCCATCATCTTGGGATATACATTTGAGCAGCACTTCAGAACTTGCATTTTTTTCGCATAAGTTTGTCGTCCGTCAGTATGTAATTCTTTGATCGTCGAATGAGGCGCTCGTTCTCCATTTTATCCTGAAAGCCCGACCCGTCCGATATATACCTGATGAACGGGGTGCGCCAATCACGGCTGCTGGTTGTCGGAGTAGCGTCGTCTATGAGCATTGCCTCAGTAGGTTACTTTTCGACCAAGTCTGTGCCCACACTTGGCTCATGGATGTTCTGGACGAAAACACCTCGCGGAATCTGGGCCCGAGATGACCCTAACTTTGACAGCGCATCCGCTGCCTGGTTCTTATCCTGGACCACGTGGATGTACTCTATGCCATAGAAGTTGGATTCCCATTTGCGGATTTCTTTGCAGTAGAGATCCATCTTCTCGTGGGTTGCGTCCCATTCCTTGTTGAGCTGGTTGATAACTAAAGCCGAGTCGCCGTGGACATAGAGGCATTTGACTCCCAACTCAACGGCTAGTCGTATGCCATGCAGGCATGCTTCATACTCAGCGACGTTGTTTGACGCCGGAAAGAGGATCCTAAGGACGTAGCGCAGTTTGTCCTTGTTAGGCGACACGAAAAGTATCCCAGGGTCGGTGCCATTGATGTTCAAGGACCCGTCAAAGAACATTGACCAGTGGTCAGAGACATCGGAAACGGGAGGCTCGTTGAGATTTGTCCACTCTGCGATGAAATCGACCAGGGCCTGAGACTTAACTGTGGTACGGCTCTGGAAATCCAGGGAGAATGGGCATAATTCCATTGCCCATTTTACGATTCTACCGTTGGCGTCTTTATTGCGCAGAATATCCCTAAGAGGGAAACTGGTGGTTACCAAGACCCGATGGCCGTCGAAGTAGTGCTTTAGCTTCCTCGACGTTATTAGGATGGCGTATATAAGCTTTTGTATTTGTGGGTATCTGGCCTTGGACTCATTTAAGACTTCGCTTATGAAATAAACGGGTCTCTGGACTTTGTAGACGTGACCTGGCTCGTCTCGCTCGACCACTATTGCCGTGGAGACAACCCTGTCGGTTGCTGCAATGTAAAGGAGTAGGTCTTCATTGGGCTGAGGCGCTGTGAGAACAGGCGGTGAGGTGAGGAAAGTCTTGAGCTGGGTGAACGCAGCGTCAGCTTCCTCTGTCCAGGAGAATTTTTCCGACGCCTTCAAAAGTTTGAAGAAAGGAAGGCCTTTTTCTCCTAGTCTTGAGATGAAGCGGCTGAGAGCGGCCATACATCCGGTGAGCTTCTAAATATCCTTGACATTCTTAGGTGGTCGCATGTCGAGCACTGCTTTCACTTTTGAAGGGTTCGGTCGTATGCCGTCGCGGCTGACGACGTTGCCGAGTAGTAGACCAGAAGGGACCCCAAAGATGCACTTTTTGGGGTTAAGCTTCGACTTGTACTTGTTTAGTGCCTTAAAGGTTCCGTCTAGGTTGTCGATTAGGGTGCTTGCATCCCTTGTTTTGACGACGACGTCGTCTACATAAGCCTCGACGAGGTCATCACGAATCTCGTCGTGGAGGCATTGCTGGATGGCCCGTTGATAGGTGGCTCTGGCGTTTTTGAGTCCAAAGGACATGGTCGTGTAGCAGTATGCGCCGAAAGGAGTAATGAAAGACGTTTTGATCTGATCATCTTCCTTTAGCGAGATCTGGTGATAACCAAAGTAGCAGTCTAGAAAAGAGAGGAGTTCGCATCCGGCCGTTGAGTCGACCACCTCGTCGATACGAGGGAGACCAAAAGGATCTTTAGGGCAGTGTTTATTGAGATCAGTGTAGTCAACGCACATTCTCCATTCATTATTC
The DNA here is from genome assembly GCF_000003195.3 of Sorghum bicolor. NCBI lineage: Eukaryota > Viridiplantae > Streptophyta > Magnoliopsida > Poales > Poaceae > Sorghum > Sorghum bicolor. Next base: position 24,865,663 of record NC_012870.2, on the reverse strand, counting down.
TTTTTGGGTACAAGAACCGGATTGGCGAGCCAATCGGGATGATACACTTCTTTTATAAATCTGGCTGCTAGAAGCCGTGTTATTTCTGTCCTAATAGCCTCCTTTTTATCACGAGCGAACCGTCGCAGCTTTTGCTTGATGGGTCTTGCGGTCTTCGAGACATTTAAGGAGTGCTCGATCAGGTTTCGTGGGACGCCTGACATGTCTGCGGGTTTCCATGCGAAAACGCTCACGTTGTCCCTTAGAAACCTGACGAGCGCGTCTTCCTATTTAGGATCCAGGTTGGCCCCGATGAGGGCCGTCTTCTCGGGGCTGCCTTCGACCAGCTGTACTTCCTTGTATTCCCTAGACTTTGAATTCTTCCTGGCGGTCTCCTGCTCGAGTAGTCAGAGCTGGTCGGGAGGGAGTTGTGCAGCTTGGGCTGCTGTTTCTGCCATGCGAATTGAAAGGTCGATTGCTTCGGTGATCTTGAAGCTATCCTCCTCGCAAGTGTATGCAGTGTAGACATTGTCCCTGACAGTTAGGACGCCCTTCTCTGTAGGCATTTTGAGGACCAGATATGAGTAATGTGGAACTGCCATGAACTTTGTCAGCGATGGTCGGCTCAGTATGGCATGGTAAGTTCCATCGAAGTTGGCGACCACAAAGTTGACGAACTCTGTTCGAAAGTGGTCGGATGTGCCGAATTGGACAGGCAGTGTTATCTGTCCGAGGGGCACTGAACTTTGACCTGGCAAGACTCCCCAGAATTGAGCGTCGTAGGGTTTTAGCTGTTCCGGGGTTATCTTGAGAGCAGGCAAGCTGTTGCAAAAGAGGATGTCGATGGAGCTTCCCCCGTCAACGAACACGCGCTCGAATCTGATGTTGTTGATGTAAGGATCCAGTATTAGAGGTTAACGTCCTGGTTCCGAGATGGTGGCTCACTGGTCCTTCCTGCTGAAGGAGATTTCCCTATGCGACCAGGGAGGGAATTTCGGGTCGGCGATTAGGCCATCCGTGCTGTCTATATTGAGGCAGGCTCTTTTTAAGAGCTTTCTTTCTCGCTTAGACTCGATGGAAACCTTGCCCCCGAAGATGGAGTGCACCACGTCGGTGGGACTGACATACTAGTTTCGTGGGTCCCTATCCTGGTCATCGTCCTCGTCTTCATGATCGCGCCCGTCCAGTTTCCCATTTTTCTTGGCTGGGTCGTCTTGAGCAGCCCGCCGTGTGTAGATGCTTTTTAGGCTGCGACATTCCTCCATCGTGTGGTTGGATTTTGGATGCAGCTGGCATGGTCCCTTCAACGTCTTGTTGTAGTCTTCCTGGTAGTCTCGCCGCCCATTGGGACGCTTGACCATATTCACCTCGTGGTCGTGGTCGCGAGGGCGCTTGCTTCTGAAGTCATCGCGGTTGTCACGCCGCCTGTCCCAGCCTTCTCTGTGGTCCCGGTTGTTGGGGCGACGATGGTTCCTGTTGTCGAAACGACCTCGACTGTCATCTCGTCGAGAGGGCTGGTCGGGGCCTCTCGCATCGTCCCGGATGAGTTTTTCTGCGTCGTCGGCGTCGGCGTAATTTTTAGCCGTGGCAAGGAGCTCGGCCATCGTTGTTGGTCTTTTGCGCAGCAGCTTGTTCCTTAGTGCTTCATGGAAGCGCAGCCCCTTGATGAAAGCAGATATGGCCTCGTCGTGGGAAATTTTCGGTATCTTAAGGCGCATATTCGAGAATCGTCGGATGTAATCGCAGGTAGTACTTTCAAGGTCGTAATTGTTCCCAGGTTGTTCGCAGGTAGCGATGAAATTGTCGATGAATGCTTGGCGTAGTTCTTCCCAGGAGTCGAAAGAGTCCTCGGGCAGGCCTAGGAGCCACTGGTGACCAACCTGGTCGAGGACGACTGGGAAGTAGTTGGCCATGACGTGCTCATCCCCCGCTGCTGAACGGACGGCGATCTCATAGAGAGTGATCCAGTTCTCTGGGTTTTCCTTACCGTCGTATTTTTTGAGTTTCTCGAGCTTGAAATTGCGAGGCCACACGACCTGGCGGAGGTGTGAGGAGAACTGTCTCAGGCCTGGGGGACCGTGCGTTGCATCGTACTCAATGTGACGCAGGTTTTCGTGAACTGCTCTCTCTGTGGCGCGCCTGTTGATGCGGTCCCGGGCATCTTTGGGAGGGATATTGTATCGAAGATCCCTGTGCTGGTTTACTTCCTGACCACGCCGGTGATTCTGCTCGCGGTGGCCGCCAGCGTCCCGACCGCCATCGTCACGCCGTGAATCTTTTCGACGATTGGTGGGGGAACGGCTGCGGTGGTGGTCGCTGGGTTGTGGTGAGGTCCGGCTGCGATTGGTCTGGTCAGAGGAGACCTCTGCATAGGAGATAGCTTGGACTCTTTTGAGCAGTGTGGCTGTCTGTCCCATCGCGGCGATCAGATGCGCGCGCACGCTGGACCGAACACCCTGGCACTCGGGAGTGTCAGGGAGTCGATCTAAGTTGGCCATGGCGACAGCCACGTTAGCGCTTGGCGTTTTGTAGACTTGTTGATCCCCGACCATGTCAAAAGCATCGGTGAGGTTATGTGGCGGGAGTTGTCGTTCCTCGTCTGCGCGTCGTCGGGCGCGATCGGTATTACGCTGCTCGCGAAGCTGCCTTTGCTCGTTTGTCTCTCCATCAACGATCGGCTCATCGGCGCTGACATTGAAAACGAGATCTCCTCGCCGGGGTGGAAAGACCGGGAAGCGAGAGAAACCCGGAGGATACGGTGGTAAATCTAGGTCGTAGTCTTCGTCCTCGGAGTTTATGACTTCGGTGGGAACGGATCCAGTGCTGGAGTTTGTGCTGGAAGTCTGGTCGTCCCGCAGTTCCCGGATCGTCACCATGTTGACGTAGTGATGAGCCGGCCGACTGCTCTGTTTTGGCAACCAACCAGCCTCGTTGAAAAGGGATTGGATGTGCCGTGAATAGAGAACGGCCGAGTTGTTCAGCCCGTAAGGATAACCTTGATCTGGATCAGCCTCGAGTTTGACGGACCGTCCTGAGGGGGTGGAGGTTATCGTCAGAGACGTTCCAAGCTGTTCGTGTGTGACGACACGAGTTAGCCGGTGAGAGTTGAAGGAGTCCGTTGGCGCGGCCTGATCAGGCTGGCGCGAGATCCCATCCACTAGTCGGGAAGCCTCGAGAAGCTTGAGATCGGCGCGATCAAGGGCTCGGAGAAGGTCCGAGCCATCGATCTTCTTTCCCTTGTAGCGCGGAAGCGGTGGTCGGGTGCTCGGTGCCAGCGTCTGCGTGGTCGGAGCCGATGCCGCCGTCATCCCAGATTGGATCTGGGCTTCTTCCGAAACCGTGGCCGTGAGGCCACCGCCGCGAGTTGTCCACGTAATCTGGCCGACGGTGAACGTGAGGCCTTCAGGCACGGCCGCGGAAGCTAGAACGATGACCATCTTGTTCGCCAGAAAAGCTGTACGCACACCCCCTACCTGGCGCGCCACTGTCGACGAAAGCTAGTCGGCAGTCTACCTTGGGGTATACCCATGGTAGTAGTTTATCGGTAGACGGTGCGCAAGCTATGAACTTGATGGTGGCGCAAGACACGGACAAGCTTTTTATCCAGGTTCGGCCGCCGAGCTGGCGTAATACCTACGTCCTGCGTCTTGTTGTATTCATTTGTGTTGAGAGAATAATGTCCCCTAGGGGGGTCCCTTGCCCCTCCTTATATAGTCCGAAGGGCAGGGTTACAGATCTGGAAACTAATCCTAGTCGGTTACAATTGCCATAGATAGTTCGATATCAATTCCTATTCTAACCGACTAGAATCCTGCTTGATCTCCACGTCTTATTTCCTTGCGCGAAACTCTGAGTGAACCAGATCAAGCCTCGAACTTGTCTTGTAATGGGCCAAGCCTCCTGGCCCAAGTCTAGTCGTAAGGGTATAGGGGTTTATACCCCCACAGCGAGTGACCCTGGCCAGGTCAGGCGACTGCTGGTAGCTGGCCACTGGCCAGGTCCATGGCCGGTGGCGCCCCCTCCTACTGCGCCCCGACATCTAGGTGTCGGCTATCGTCTGCGCGCGGTGCGAGTGGATGTCCGCGGCTTGGGTTTGGCGCCCGTGTGTGTGCGGCCTGGTGGTAGTGGCCACGCTTGCTGCTCTGGGTGAAAGCCAAGCCCGACGGTGACGTCTTGGCGCCATGTACCCTCCTGGGGGCATCGTTCTCTGAGCCATGCTCCTATGCCACCATTGTCAGATTTTAGGCGAAAGGCCCATCTTAGAAGCCTTTAAGTCCAGCAGCGATGGCGCCTTAGGCGTCACCTCCTTCTTGAAGGCGTTGCTGAAGAATCTCCCACAACGTGTCACTTTTCTCCATGTGGTCGTCGTGGTTGCTGCATTGCAACTTTGTGTGCTTCATGCTTCTCTTCACTTTGGTATGTCTAGTTGGTGGTAGTGTAGCCATAATCGTCGCTTAGGCCCCCTCTCATGCAGATGTTGTGCTGCTGTGAGCGTGTTGGCCCCATCCACGGATGCTTTACCATGTTGATGGCCTTGTTGCTTAGGCGGACGCTTCAGCACCAGTGTTGCTTAGGCCCCCTCGCATGCAGATGCTTTGCTGCTGTGAGCGTGTTGGACCATTCCACGGATGCCTTGCCGCGTCGATGGTTCTCATTGCTTGGGTGGTGCTTTGCTGGCTGTAGCGGATGCTTTGCCACTGTTAGGCCCCCTTTCATGAAGATGCTTTGCTGCTGTGAGCGTGTTGGCCCCATCCGCAGACGCTTTGTTACGTCGATGGTCTTGTTGCTTAGGCAGATGCTTCGTCGCCGGTGTTGCTTAGGCCCCCTCATACGCAGATGCTTTGCTGTTGTGAGCGCCTTGGCCCCATCCGCAGACGCTTTGCCATGTCGATGGGTTTTCGTTGCTTCGGTGGATGCTTTGCTGCCTAGAGTTTCTAGCGGATGCTTTGCTGTTGTTATCTTCTGCGCCTTCACTTCACTTTTGGCTACCATTGTGTGAGTCCTTTGTTTAGGTTTGTTGGGGTAGTGCGGTAGAGGGTCCCTCTCTTTTTTCCTACTTTCGTTTGTGTTGTGGGTGTTCTCTGGTAATCTATGGATTACTTGCAAATCCTTTGTACCTTACATGTTTGTTGTTCTTTCGGCGTCCCTTCAGCTTAATGAAATATACGTGAAGTCGTGTTCTCGAAAAAAATCAAGGCTATTCCGCGCACGCAAAATGCCACAACAATTGTCTCGCCTTTGGAGGACAAGGGAATTTCCAATTTTTGCACCAGAAAACACCTACCTGATTTGTGGCATTGCAGTTGCTGCTATTTTTGGGGTGTTTAGTTCCAAACAAAATATAAAATGCAAAATACCAACTACTTTGGAATGATGGAATGTAAAATGTCAAAATTTTTAAGGTTATATTTAGTTCTATCTAAAATGCAGAATTTATTGCTCTTACGAGGGCCTCTTGAGGCTTTTTTGGGTTTTTTTGGCCTCTTAAGGCTAAAATCTAAAATGAAGAATAACCACATTTTTGTTAAAAATTTGCATGGTATTTAGTTCTATTATACAAAATGATAAACCAAAATCTAGAATTTTTTGGAATAGTAAAGGAACTAAACACCCTCTTTGTCCTTTTTGCCTCGTTTTGGAACGATGTTTCACATCATCAAAGTATATGCACCCCTCAAAAAAAAGTACATGATATGCAGATTTCACTGGAAAAAAACATTTTTATCAAAATGCCAAGCAATCATATATTCATGGCCTGGGCCTTGTTTAGATCCGAAAAAAATTCGGATTTTGAGATTGTAGCAATTTCGTTTTTATTTGACAAACATTGTCCAATCATACAGTAATTAGGCTTAAAAAATTCATCTCACGATTTACAGATAAACTCTGCAATTAGTTTTTGTTTTCATCTATATTTAATGCTCCATACATATATCGCAAGATTTAATGTGACGGAGAATCTTAAAAAGTTTTTGATTTTCGGGTGAACTAGGCCCTGGATGTGTTGGCGTCGCCTAGGATATATCGCACATCCTCCCAAAACATATCACGTACTAGAGCTTCATCCCGTGCTCCCAATTTTGGTTCCAGCAGTTCTACAACATATCCACCCTACCCTACTAATTCACCAACATTTTCTTTCTTAGATCCACACAAAAAATGTCCCCCGCTGAGAAGCTCTCTCTCTATACACACAGAAAAGTGAACACAAAAAAACAACGTCTTTAAAATGAACTGTTCAGATTTAATTTGAGCATTCTCTCTCTTTACTCACTCAAATCCAACGGTCTATGTTGTGTGTATCAACCTCCTCCTCCCATCTCCACGACCGCGCGCTAGCCCCTACACGCCCTCACCCCCACACACGGAGCAACCAACCAGGGATCGAATCCACCCTCGGTAGTCTTTTCCCCCCTCTCTGATCATCTTCTCTTCAGGAAACACCGCACGAAAAGGAGGAAGGAGGCGGCAGCCGGCTAGGCCTACGGGGCCTGCGCTCGTCCGTAGGGTTGTAGCAGCGGCGGCTGACTGGCTCATCCCTACGCTCGGTCGGTGGCCCGTGGCCAACCGGAGCGGCGTCGGGCAGGCGAACAGCTGCTGTCCCCGCCTAGGCCCCTTGCGCTCGCTCAGCAGCCCGTGGCCGGACGGCTCGGCGGCGATGTCAAGGAGATAGGAGCGGGTTGGATACTTCGATCTGCCACCCGTTGTCGCTACTGCAGCGTCACTCAATCCGTGCGACAAGGAGATTGGGGCGGAGGATGGGGACGAGACCCGCTTCCGTGTGGTCGCCGCTGAGTATCGTGCGCTCATCTTCTGCTGCAGCACCACCCTCGCGCTGCTCGGATCCGATCCCCACCTGTTCGCAGCTCTGGCATGTGCCACGCCGCGTTGCCGATCGATGAGTTACGGTAAGCAATGTGTGCCCTCCCAATTCCCACGCTCCATCTCTCTCTGTACGTGTGTTTGGTTCATGCGATCGGATCCAATTGATCTGGTTCATGCTGATGGATCGAACTCTCTATTTCGCATGCTGGAGCCCCATGCAAACTATTTAAATTTTATTCTAGGGTGCCTGCTATTTCGTAAATTTGCATCATTGGATGCATGGACACATTAGAATTAATTGGGTCTGTGACCAAACATCGCATCAAGCCATAAACACAAACTGCTACTTTTTAAGCTGAGCACAAACTTGCTGAACAAATGTCTGAATCGTTGAATTTATTCTTAAATTCTTAATTTTATCATATATGGTTTGGCTTAATTTATTCTATTTTTGAGATTTTGCTGAGGCTGAGACTGAATCCATCGGCCACCATCCACCGACACCAAGATTGTGCTCCTGTGGATATGCCGCCACATGGATGTGTCTTCAGGCCAGCCAATAAAAAGGATGGGGATTTCAGTTTTAAACTTTTAATGTAGCGTAAACTTTTTGCGAAACAGCCTTGATGAAAGTAGAAGTAAATAATTGTTAGATTTAGGATTGAGGAATGTTGTGCAACGAAAGAAATATATAGGTTTTACAAAATGTTTGTTTATTACTTTTCATACGGAAAATGCCAATTCAAAGAAAGCCATTTTTTAACATTGGTTTCAAGTTTCAAACAATCTGTGTACTATCTGACTTATTGTGCATGATTTTCGTTTGAATATTAGTTCCTATACTTGATCTTTGATGTGTAGGAGAATCATCAAAATCACTCATGCGAAGGATCTCGAATAAATTAACGATGGAGCAAGAGATCACAGTGATCAGGAATTGGTTCACTTAATGGAAACTATGAATAATCAGGAATTGGTTCCAGTATGTGACATGATCAAACTGTGTGAATGATAGGTTCCGGATGTCATGTCTTTGATATCATTGTTTTGGCGTTTTGGCAATGGTTCAGTAAATGCAATGCCGACAGCGTAATTTCATTTTATTTTTAACTAAATTAACGATGGAGCAAGAGATCACAGTGATCAGGAATTGGTTCACTTAATGGAAACTAGGAATAATCAGGAATTGGTTCCCGTATGTGACATGATCAAACTGTGTGAATGATAGGTTCCGGATGTCATGTCTTTGATATCATTGTTTTGGCATTTTGGCAATGGTTCAGTAAATGCAATGCCGACAGCGTAATTTCATTTTATTTTTAACTATGAAAACTTATAGTAACTGCAATGCCTTGTTTTTTATCTCTTGGTTTATGCCAAGTAATTTTGAAGTTTATTTTCTAACATTCTCTGGGGGTACCATTGGTTTATGCAATGTCTTGTCATATTAGCAAAACACTGAGCTTTTAGTGCTCAGTGCTATGGAATTATCTTTGCTGGCTAATCACATTAGCTAAATACATAAATTTGATAGAATTAATTTTGTTATGCATATGTGTTTTCCGGAGTATATACTGGTTACTACAATTGTGTGAAAGTTGAACTATAGGAAAAAAAAATATTGTCACATAATTGTTTTCATGTGTATCCTTAAAATAAAACCGTAGCGTTAGCACGGGCACTATACGAGTGTAATCAAGTGTGACGCCTGGGTGTGATCGGCCTTCTAGTGACACCATTAGCAATTATGGAACCTCCCAAATATGATTTGGTTACCATCTCCTGTGTGCCAGATTAGACCCTTATGAAGTGTTTGAAGGCCACGGAAGGGATGTCCGATAGAACGAACGTGCACACGAAGAGAAGAGATTTACAAGGACTACTTAATATAAGACCTGTTGGGAACGGAGGAATGTAAAACGTAGAAATGAAAGAAAAAAATAGGAATAGGAAGAATAGAGTTATAAAACAGAAGATTAAAAAATACAGGATTTTTATAGGAATTGGTGTTTGGAACACATGAATACTAATTACATAGGAATCTATTGGTTTGTACTAAGCATGGTTGTTTAGCGTAAATACGATCTAACTACTTTAAAAAGTGACATATATGAGTTGGAGAAAATGGCGGTCTCGGAGATGAATGAAAACGATGGAAGGGATAAGGCAGAGGGGCGAATCGGGAAGAAAAATATGCCATAGCAAAAAAACAATTAAATTTGTGTTGCGCGGCATTTTTGTGGGTCCACGGTTTGATAATGGCAAATGAGCGAATTCCATTTGTGGGATGGCAAAATTGCGAAGCCAACTTTTCATAATGGCAGAATCGCCATTTTCTCAGTGTGTACGCGTGTGGTGTCACCGTGGAGTGGAGTGTATGTTCAGTTATTCGCTTAAAATTCATGTAAAGTAGTGTGACACTGAAATAAAAACTGGCAAAACGCTATGCGTTTGGATGGGGATAGAGATTGGGATGGCCTTGTTTACTTGGCAATTTTTTTACAAAATTGCTACGGTAAATCTTTTGTTTGTATGTGACAAATATTGTCCAACCATAGATCAACTAGGCTTAAAAGATTCGTCTCGTTAATTTCGATCAAACTGTACAATTAGTTTTTATTTTCGTCTATATTTAATACTTCATGCATGTGTCTAAAGATTCGATGTGACAAGAAATCTTAAAAAAAATTAGATTTTAAGGTGGAAGTAAACAAGGCCATAGATAGGAGATATTGTATTCTAGCTATCCGTTCTTCACGTCTCATTTAAATCTAGCCATTTATTTATTTCCTTTTTCCTATCCCACTCCCTATGTCCCAATGTCCAAACAGCACCTAAGGGGAAACTGAGTTGGTAGTCTAGGGGGTGTTTGGCACGGCTCCTTAAGAGGGGCTTCTCTAGAGGAGCCGGAGCCGTTTTGGTAAAGCCACAAATTGTGGCTTCGCCAAAACTTGTGGCTTTATCAAAATGGCTCTGACTCCTCTAATTTTTACTCAAAAAAGTTTCTCCAGCAAAATGTTTGGTAGAGCTACTCCGGAGCCAAAGCCGAAGAGAAGCCCAGCCAAATAAGACCTAAACGAGAGCTTAAGTACAATATATACAGATATTAAAAATGACATACTTCGGTGGTGTTTGGTTTGGAGCAAGTACTACTTCCAGAAGACAAGGAACTACAACAGCTAGGACTGGAAGCTGGAACCAGCCAACGAAACAGCACAAAAACTCAGGCACGAGCCACGGCACAATAAAAGACAAAGGGATCTGAACAGCGACACACTGTTATACTACTGTATCATTTTGGGTCCTCTGGTACATTGATCAACGTCATCTAAGAGTAGATATAGCTTACTCTGTCCTGCATATCCAGAAGGGGAGAAATTAATTTCATCGGAAAATAATGAACTCATAATACTGCATAACAACATCGAGCATATATATATGAGTAGAAAATTGTAATCGATGGTATATACTTATATATTTGAATGCAGGAACATTTTCAAGCGTAGTATATTGTACATACAAATTATTAGAGTTCGTCAGGTGGCTTCAGGTATGCAAGCTTGGCAATGAGATCTATCAGGACAGAGGGACAGCTACTACTCAGGTGGCTGAGGCCGCCGGCCGCCATGACTTGTTGAAGATTAATTAAGAGGGAAGTTCAGAAAATCCAAGCATGCCTCCTTCAGCCCTCGGCAATGATGTTGCTCAGCTAGCTCAAGGATGCTTGCCACCTTGGTTGCGTTGATGTACCCATACAACTTGTTTTCACACATCAGCCTCAACCTCTGGAGATCATATCTATCTGCCGCCACAAGCAAGTGCTGCCACATCACTTCTATGTCATCCACGTCGTCATCCTTCTCCTCGTCCTCCTCCATGTCTTCCTCTTCGTTAATGTTTGGCATCGAGTCATTGTAAATGAAAGTAAGCATCAACTTGAACACTCTGGCTTCCATATCGTTTATGTGTATGACACCAGTGGTGGTGCCCTCCTTCATGGGGCCAAAAAGCTCAGCCCTGAAAACTGCTGACCTGGCTGCAAGAATGCAGCGGTGTGCATGGAGCTTCTCTCCGCTGACCTCAAATACAACATCGGTGTCCTAACCAGACTGGAGGAGGTGAGTGAAATGCTGGTGCATATCAGATGCCGGCACCGTGACAAATGCTGTGTTGACATCAATCCTAGCCTTCTTATTAGGTGACACAAGCTTGATAATGAGCTCTTTGAGGACTAAAGGGCAGGTGCTTGCTAGGTGGTCCAGGCCGCCAAGCACCGTTACCTCCTGCAGATTGGCATGAGCCCTAGTAAGGAAGTCCAAGCAAGCATCCTTGAGCCCTCGGCCATGGTGCCGCTCAGCTAGCGCAAGAATCGTTGCTGCTGTAGTCGTGTTAATGTATGTACATAACTTTTGTTCACAGATCAGCCTCAGCCTCAGGAGATCATATCTATCTGCCGCCACAAGCAAGTGCTGCCACATGACATCATCGTCTTATGCTTCTTTCTCAGGCACCGAGTCACTGTAAATGAACCCAAGGAGGAGCTTGAACACTTGTGCCTCCATGTCATCTATGCGTACGACACCTGCCGTCGTGCCCTCATTCATGGAGCCAAGAAGCAGCCCCTTGAAGACCATTGACCTGCAGGCAAGTACGCATCGGTGTGCAGCAAAGATCTCTCCGCCGATATCAAATGTCACATCTGACCCCTCTGTAGACTGAAGGAGACTGCTGAGATGTTGGATCATGTCCGATGCTGTCACCACCACAAAAGGGGCAGTGTTAGCTCCAGTTCTATTGATATCGACATCCTTGGTGACCATGATGTCGCACTTTATGGTGAGACTGTCATCCTTGAGAAGTTTTGATTTCTCCAGTTCATTTCTTTTCATGAAAGCAGAACCCCAACACAGGATCTCTTTACTGAAGTTAGTCACTTCGGTTTCATGGATATTTGATGGCAGCTGCTTCTCAGCCTTGTCAACCAAGTTGAATTGGAACTGCACCTTGACAGCTTCCGCGATGTCTTCCTCATCAAGTGCGAGAGCAAGGTATATGCAGTCAGCCACCTTGGACACTGCCATTGGGATAGTACCGGATACACCAGCGATGGCCACCGACTCTGAAAGGGGGAGACTCTATCCAGTAGCCATTCGGGGTGGTCTCTCTGGTGCGCGAGTACCCATCGATCACAAGGAGGTGGTATCCGCTGTCAGTGACGAGGGAGGCCGTGGTGGCTGGGGTAGATCGACCAGACAGTCTGCCACTGCCGATGAAAGAGATGCCGGTGAATGACATACCAGATCAAAAATCAACTGTGATTCTCGCGAGTTGATTTGCTTCTATGGCTAACACTTTCCAAAGATAGTAACGGCCGCAATTATAGAAGATGGAACTCGAAGAAAAATGGCAAGCAAGTGGAAACCAATGATGCAGCCTCTAGCAGTGGCAGTGGCAGGCAGGGGCGGCAGCACACCTAGCAACAGCAAAGGACGGAGCACGCGCCGAAGGCCGAGCTCGGGGCGGCATACGGGACCAGAGAGTGTTGTGTGCTGGATGGCCTAGAAATACATGAAGGCAAAGCAGACTCCTTTTGGACATTTCATCGAGCAGTTCAAGGGCACAGAACAGCAATGACAGAGGAACCGGCAGTTGGGGACCATGGAGAGGAAGGAGAAGGCAGGGACGACACAGTCTCAGGGCCGCCGGAGGCGAAGAGGAAGCCCCGCGGCAACGATTGCCACAGAGGTGGTGGTGGCGACCAGCACACAGCACAGGGAGATCGTCTGACGCAAGAGGCTAGTAACAAAGCACCAACAAAGACACAGGGGACACGACGGCAGCGGAGGCACACAGACAACGTGCGGACGATGGCGCGACGCCTGGGCAGTCGGCGCGCGTACGCAAGTGGAGGTGGCGCCTGGACAGCCGGGGCGCTTGCGCAGGCGGCGCAGAACAGGAACAGTGTCGGCGCGCTGTGAAGCAGGAAGGAGAGAGAAGCAGGAAAGACCGAAGGAGGACGAAGGGGAGGGAAGCAAGAACTCAAATATATGAAATATAAGATGTGGAAAAAAACAAAGCACAGCTGAACGATGAAGCGATTTCCTCCACATCCGCACAAAAACAAAACAAGAAACTGACACTAGCAAACAGACTCACGCACCAGTTTTTTTTATTTTATTTTTAAAAAATTATTTTACAGACGCATCATATTACTGAGAATGCTTAGCAATAACTTGTAAAGCCAACGTAAAAATGAACTGAAAAATAAAATAAAATAAAATAAAATAACAAAAACATCTCTCTAGGCATGTAGATGCAGAGAATAATTATAATTGACATCGAAATACAGTGATCTCTCATTGTAAATAAAATTGATTTTTTTTTCATAATCCTAAAAGCTATCGGTGTACCATAGTGTTGACAACTAAATTTGTCTATTTTTATGAAGTTGTGAAAATGCTAAATGGATCTCACTAGTTCGTTTCTCTTGTCGAGATGATAAAATAACATATATGGGTTCGATTCAAAGTCCGGATACCTTCGAGTAGATGTTCTAGTATCGAAAAATTCTGAACCCATATCGGAAGATTCGACGGATGAAGGATCTTCCGAGAAACCTAAAAAACTCTGTTTGGATGCACAGGGTTACCCTATGTTGGAAATTCTAACGTCGATAGATCTAATAAAAGACCATGTTCAGATCTGGCCTTTTGGATTACGATCCGAATTGTCTTATAATAGTGGAAAACTTGAAAAAAATATGCCTTGAAACTGTTTCCTACTATTATAAGACCACCCACCTCCTCTATATATATTGAGGATCATGGCCGATTCAAGTATCCAACACATAATTATTAAATTAAAAACACATCTACTACACCTTTTACCCTCTCCTTTTCCGTCTATCTCTTTTCCCCGTTCTTCGTTAGTGCTGCATGGAGGATTGATGGCGATGAAGCTCTAGAGTGGTCAGGCCGGCTAGAGCAACCCATAGCCGCCACATTCCTCGATGGGGCCTCTCCTGGGCATATGGGGTTTCGAGTCTCAAGAGATCTCGCCGACGTGTCTTGTGTATCGCTTTCTCAGCGAGGCTCCTCCCACGATGTGTCTTGTGTATTGGGCTCATCTGTTGGAAGCACAAGGTCAGGGTGCGAACAAATCCTAGATGCCGACTGACCTAAAAGTCAACTAGGCCCTACATCGAGCGTTCTAGCTCCTTATCGTTGTGGTGACCAACTCGATGTTAACACACTTTTTGGCAACTTCGCTGGGGACAATTGATTCAGCTATATCTTATAGCCGATCTATCTAACTCTAACCTAGCCAATTTGTTGATTTCAATCTATCTTTCTTGTGTTCTCATTACTATTGCATAATCTAGCCCAAAAGGTCGATTGCATCTAATATTGATCACCTCTACATATGTTGGAGGATCATGGTCGATTCAGGTGTCCAATACATAATTATCAAAAACACATCTACTACATCTTTTACCCTCTATTTTCCATCTATCTATTTTACTCTTTCTTCATTAGTGGTGCATGGCTGGAGGATTGATGATGACAAAGCTCTAGAGTGGTCAGGCTGGCTAGAGTAACCCATAGCCGCCGTATGCCCCAATGGGGTGTCTCTCGGGCATGTGGAGTTTCGGGTCTCAAGAGACCTCGCCAACGTGTCTTGCATATCGCTTTCGCAGCGAGGTTCCTTCAATGATGTGTCTTGCATATTAGGCTCATCATTGGAGGCACAAGGTCAGGGTGCGAACAAATCCTAGATGTTGGGTGACCTAAAAGTCAACTAGGCCCTAAATCATCGTTCTAGCTCCTTACCGGTGTGGTGATCCAACTCGATGTCAACATACTCTTTTGGCAACTTCGCTGGGGATGATTGGTTCGGCTATATCTTATAGCCGATCTTTCTAACTCTAATATAGCCAATTTGTTGGTTTTAATCCATCTTTCTTGTGTTCTCATTACCATTGTGTTATCTAGCCAAAAAGGTCAACTGCATCTAGTATTGATCACCTCTATCAGGATTTGGAACGACGGTCGCAACGACGAGTTCACCAATTCAATGGGTCAGGGGAGCATCATCAAGACCTGAGCTAAAAGCTAGCGGAATAGCAAAAAATTTCCCTATTTTTTCATGTTACAAATAAGATTATGTATAATTCGATGAGTTAGAGGAAAGAATGTTTGATGCTCCTAATGCCACTTTATTACCTCATGATGCATATACTAGTGAATCGGCCCTGGCTTTTAGTCAACCTCAATATGAGAGGCTGTTCACTATTATTTTGATCAACTTGGCAAGTTGACTTTTGAGAATCAATCCAAATCGACCTCTTGAGCCCTTCAAGTTTTTATAAACCTTTATTCAGCGGTCCTTGCAAATAAAACTAAAAAATTATCACTTCAAGTTTTTATTACCCTTCTATTTAAACTCCGTAGTATAAAATATAGTTAAATTATACACCAAAACTTTCATTTCTGGTTGCATTAAAATGCAAGAGTACCAGTGCATTTAACCGGGTGATTGAACCAATATCGTTCCTAAATTAATAGAAAAGAACGTCAATATTTATGACATTAAATTAATACCATTAGATAAGTTAACTATTTTTTTCTTAATGTGCTCATCTGTGGCATCACAAATATTTTGTATGATTTTTTTAAAAAAGATTGACTTAAAGAACTCTAGGAACTCTAGGAATAGATTCATTCACACACCGAAGGAGTACTCGCAATATCCTTTCAAAGATCAAATCGTTATTGTGCATAATTAGGGGCATCCGATGCTAACAAAATGTTTGTCAACCTTCACTAGGGATTAAAGTTCCACTCTAGTTTTGGGTAATTTGTTCGAAAACTTGCTAAAATCAACTATAGTTATGTACTAATACTTAATTCATTGAGGGGATAAATGAACTAAATTAGCATGCCATCGAAATTAATTTGCTAACTCAGATGATACTATTGTGTATTACCCGAGCATCTCTGGTCACCATGCTTATTTTCCTGGATCATGTTTTGTGGCAGGGACTCATATTCCAACATGCATGTAAATTAAGTAGCACAACACTAAAATAAAAGCTGGCAAAACACCAAAACAGTACATTGAGAGGAAATTGAGGTGTAATCTAAATGAGCGCTTAAGTACAACAGATATTAAAAATGACATGCTTCGGTGGTGTTTGGTTTGGAACAACAGTATTTCTTGCAGTGCAAGTTTCATGATACAGTTTCTAACACATCTATATTTTGGAAACAGTGCAAAAGATTTTCATGAAGATAAAACTCTATCTACTCTCATAAAACTCTTATCATCTCTCTCTTCATTAATATAGTGCATCAACATAGTTTGTACATAATATATTTAATGTGCATGAAACTCAAATGAAACTCCATTGAGACTGGCCTATAGTTTGTACAGAATAATTTTTTATCCAATCATATTTTTGTTCTTCATTCCCAACAAATCATATCACTTCATGTCTTGAATTTTGTGTAGACATGGTTTCTAATTTAGACCCGATTTCTATGATTTTTGTTCTCTCTCTTTAATAACTAACTTTCCACATCAACAAAATGCTTAGGCGACACTACAGCTAATGTCTATAAAAACCATACTGATTTCTGCATTGGGAGTGCTAAGATGCATAGCACACTAGCACTATAGAACCTAAATTTTTAATCAGACACTATCATCAACTTGATTAATAATAATTGGCTGATAAATAAAAAAAGTATTTAATATAAAATTAGATTTTATCAATTAGAATGTATTATATTTAAAGATAAATTTTGAATGGTATAGGACGGATGGATACCGTCGAGCGTATGTCTGCCGAATTGACCGATAAATAAATATTTTATATAGAAGTGGGGTAAGTGGGCTTTTCGTTTTTCCTGTATTCTTCTCGTGAACCAAACAGCGCCTAAAGGTTTCTTATAAACCTAAAAGAAAAGGTTTCTATATGTCCTGGCCAACTGGAGGCCCTGTTCTCGCGGTCCAACAAGGTAACGGCCATGATCCAATTAACAGGAAGCAAATTGAGCCCAATTCCATCAAAGGGTCCGAGCCTCCGAGGAAAGAAAGGCCCAAATCACACACAGGAGTCAGGACACTCCTCCTTCGTCTTCCTCCTCCCTCGCCGCTGCATTTGGGAATTGCCTCGACCTTACTACGACTACTGTTGGAAATAAAAGCAATTTAGCGATGTATAAATTAATTTCGACAACAAGAAAAAGACTAACAATATGTATCACAGATATATGAATCGAAACTAGCACTACGATTTGAATCAAGTTCACGGGATCTAGTGCTAGCAACAGAAATGATATAAAACCGAACAACAGAGAGAGGATAGACATCCTTACAGTGAGGTTATCGGCACGAAGGAAGAAGAAGAAGAAGACCGTCGATGGAGATCGGCGAACACTGGCCGTAGTAGGAAGAAGACGTCCAGCGAGCAGTCGCGACGGCGCTTCCCAAAAACCTGATACGCCCCCTACCCCGTGCAGGGACGCGAGGAGACGTAAGCTTCAGAGCCTGCTCTCCTGACACCGATGGCATGTCGGCGGTGGGATGGGGAAGACGGCGACAGCGCAGTAGTGTGGCGAGGAAGAGATGAATCTCTAGGTACAAAGGACGACGTCTCGCCCTATATTTATACACACATCGCACGCAGCAAATAGGCAAGCAATCAATCACCGTATTATGGAAACTTTACCTGCCGTTTACGCACTTGCCATAATACAAAAATAATTGCTTACCAAATAGGCCAGCGCAATCTCCTCCCTGCATGCAAAACTTCCAAGTAGCAAAAGGAAGCCGCGCACCCACAAGGGTTGAAGCGGAAAATCGTCGGACCATTCACGCGCATGTCGTGCATGCGCGCCCATTGGCCCCGCCCCGCCGGCGAGCGAGCGCGCATGTGGTTCTTCCTTTTCCTCTCCCCAATTGCTTCAACAAGATAGAGATAGCTTAACTTTTTAAGTTGGCCTCACTCCACTTGAAGTAGCAAGGTGGGACTAAAGTCCCTCACCTTTCCATATATACATGCATGTATGAGTGAGCCTTTGGGATTTATTTGGAATTGTTTGGCCCAAGGCCCAAAACATCTAACAATCCCTCACCACATCCCAAGGGCACGCGAGTCATACTCCCTGTACCACAGTACTATTAATATACCAGTTATTCAGTGGAGACCGGTTAAGGTTGAACATCCACCTAGAACAACAAGATAGACCCATCCGCAACTGCATAATGGACTAGGCCTTGAATTGGCAGTTTGGTGCGAATAGGCTTCACTCGAAGTCTTGATTGGTACTAGGCTGCCATAGCCAACCCCGCGAGTGGAGCATATAAGTCATACTCCAAACTCACTTCATGAGCCTATTAAAGAATACCCAATTCTTATAAACTGCGATTAACAGTTGGGCTCACATAGGTGTGTTCTTACAAGAATACTCTGTAGGACAGTATCTTGCTATAAAGCCTCAGAACACATTAAGATAAAGTCAACCTGCCTTACAGAAATGAGAGTACTGCATCTCCAACAGAGTGGGTCAAATGAAACGGTTGTACTCTCCCATTAACCAACAACTTGTTCTTCCCAGGTCCTAATTCACGGGATCTCTGATCACATAGGTTGGGTTACTGCTGAGGTTAACTCACATGGGTCTCAATCCCATCTCCTTCGATGTATTGTCAATCACGGTGCGTGATAGTCCCTTTGTAAAGGGATCTGCCAGGTTTTTAGCTGTCTGGATGTAGTCCACAGCTATTACTCCGGAGCTCCTTAATTTTCTGACAGACTTCAGTCTACACTTTATATGTTTGCTGGACTTTTTCCCATTATCCTAACTATTTTTCACCTTTGTGATCACTATTTTATTATCACAGTTTATGAGAATAGCAGGAATTGGTTTCTCAACCAACGGTAAGTCCATCAACATATCTCTTAGCCACTCAGCCTCAGTAGAGGCTATTGAAAGGTCCAAATGGCTAGAGGGGGGGTGAATAGCCTATTTAAAAATTCTACAAACTTCAACTAGACAAGTTGATTAGTAAAACAAAAGGCAAAGCTATTCTAGCACTAGCACAACTAAGCTATGCAAGCCACCTACACAAGTCTAGGAAGAAAGCTAAACACTAGTTACAACAAGAAAGCACAACTAGAAGCTTGCTACACTCCTAAACAAGATAGCTAAGCTAAACAAGCTACACAACTAGCAAGGTATACACAAAGGTAAAGGAGAGGGGAGTGATTGTTATACCGACGTTGTAGAGTACAAATATATCCAATCAATCACATGCACAATTACAAGAGAAACCTCGGCAAGAGATGACACAAGATTTTTTACCGAGGTTCACTTGCTTCCCGGCAAGCTACTCCTCGTTGTGGCGGTACACCCACTTGATGGATCACGAGCTAATTGGCAATCCAAAGCCAAACCCTCAGCGGGTGCCGCACATCCACTCACAATATGGGGATCCTCCAAGCCACGAGTAATCCACTAGAGTAGCCAATTGCGATCTCCCGCGGGGAAGGCTCAAGAACCCCTCACAAATCACTTGGTGAGGCTCGAAACAATCTCCAATCACGAGCTCAACACCACCGCTGCTCCAAGCCGTCTAGGGTGTTGGGAAACACCCAAGAGTAACAAGAAATCCGCAGCAAACTCAAGAATCAAGTGCCACTAAATACAACTCTCAAAGCAATGCACTTGAATCTCACTCAATCTCACTAGGATTAGCAATCAAGCAAGGAGATGAGTGGAAGGAGTGTTCTCTAGCTCAAAGTATGCCTCAAGTAATCAAATGTACAAGAGAGAACCTCCCAAAGCCGGCCACCTTCTATTTATAACCCCTCAAAGAAACTAGCCGTTGGCCACTTTCACTGGGCTGAAATCGGGGGCACCGGACGCTACTAAGTGATCACCGGACGCTGGACCCCCAGCGTCCGGTGCTCAGGGATAGGCCACGTGTCCTCTTTGAATCTCGCATGTTAGATCCTAACGGTCACCTGTGGATCACCGGACGCGTCCGGTGCACACCGAACTCATGCGCAGAGAGTTCAGCAAACCTGCGGGTCACCGGACGCTAAGCACCGGTAGCGTCCGGTGCTCACCGGACCCATGCGCAGAGAGGGTCGCAAAACACCCGCACACCGGACGCTATCCACCGGACGCTCTCAGAGTGCGTCCGGTGCTCAACCCTAGTAGGGTCAAGCACACCGGACTCTGAGGCCAGCGTCCGATGCCTCCACACTCAGCGTCCGGTGAGTGTTTCTCAGTGAGAAAACACTCCCGCGACTTCTCCAAATTTCCCATCGGCGCAATAGAAAATATGCACTTAATTTTCTCAAAAGCGTCGAATCCCGCCTCGCAAGCTCGGCGGGAGGGAGAGAGGAACCCACACCCCTCTCAACCCTAGGAACTCCACCTCCTTTGAAAATGTGCTAACACCAACAAGTGTCCACCACCAAAGTGCAAGTGTGTTAGCTTTTCACAAACATTTTCACCAAAGGAGTTAAGTTAGCACTTTACTAGATCCTAATGCATATGCTCAAGATATGGACCTAGTAGCACTTGATTCGAGAGATGACCGTGATTTCCCCTCTTGATAGTCGGCTATCTATCCTAAACCCGATCAATCACTTCTCTACTCATCTTAGACCAGCAAAAGTAAGATCCTATGTTTATACCTTTGCCTTGATAACTTTGCTCCTCGTCTATCACCATGATCTTCACTTCATGCTTCATCCCTTTGTGATCATGTGGCCACCTTTCCATGCCACCATGCACCTTCATGACATGTGTTGCTATGGCTAACTCAAATCACTTTAAACACAAGGCATTAGCAACTTGGTGTCATTAATTACCAAAACAAAACTTGGGCTTTCAGCTATATCCAGAGCTCTAAGCTCTGCCTCTATTATGGACTTTGTAAGTATTGTCTGCTTAGAAGACCTCCAAGAGACAGCACCACCACCTAGAGTGAATATGTATCCACTAGTGGCCTTAAGCTCATCAGCTTCTGAAATCCAGTTTGAATCACTATATCCTTCAAGTACCCCTGGGTACCCTGAATAGTGAATTGCATAACTCATAGTACCTTTTAGGTAACGCATTACCCGATCAATACCACGCCAATGATCACTTCCTAGATTAGAGAAAAATCTACTCAACTTGCTTACAGCAAATTAGATATCAGGGCGGGTTGTGCTAGCTAGATACATCAATGAGCCAATAATTTGAGAGTATCTTAGATGATCCTTTCCTAGCCTTTTATTCTTTCGAAGTATTAGACTAGGATCATAGGGTGTTGGAGAAGGTTTGCAACCGAAACGGTTCAAAACCTTTTCCACATAATGAGATTGCAAAAGAGTAATCCCATTCTCACCCTTATTAAGTTTAATATTGAGGATCACATCGGCGTCTCCCAAATCTTTCATGTCAAAATTTTGGGATAAGAATGATTTAACATCATTGATCTCATCGATGCTCGTCCCAAAAATTAGTATGTCGTCAACATACAAACAAAGGATTACTCCTTTGCCCCCACCATAATGGTAATACACACAAGTGTCGGCTTCATTTATTGTAAACCCAGCAGAGGTCAACGTCTTTTCAAACTTCTCATGTCACTGCTTTGGTGCTTGCTTTAAGCCGTACAAGGATTTGGGTAACCTGCACACCTTGCCCTCTTGTCCTTGTGCTATAAATCTATCAGGCTGATCCATATAAATTTCTTCGTCTAACTCTCCATTAAGGAAAGCCGTCTTCACATCTATCGGATGGACAAGAAGCTTATGGGAAGCAGCCAAGGATAATAGCACTCGGATTGTAGTTAATCTGGCAACAGGTGAGTAGGTATCAAAGAAATCCTCATCTTCTTTCTGTGTAAAACCTTTAGCAACAAGCCTTGCCTTGTACTTTCCAATAGTACCATCAGGCCTGAGTTTCTTCTTAAATACCCATTTACAGCCAATTGGTCTGCAACCCACTAGTTTATCTACTACTTCCCATGTTCCATTTGCAGTGATGGAGTCCATCTCACTACGGACTGCATCCTTCCAATAATCTGCATCTGGTGATGCAAATGCCTCTGCAATGGTCGTGGGAGTATCATCTATGAGATAGACAATGAAGTCATCACCAAAGGATCTTTCAACTCTTTGTCTCTTACTCCTTCTAGGAGCTACAACATTGCTATCCTCTTCAATACCGAGTGGGTCTATAAATGGCTCTATTGCAGGTGTGGGCTCAGGAATAAATTCATTAGACAAACTCGGTAAAGAATAAGCAACATTCATCGGGAAAATATTCTCAAAGAAAGTAACATCCCATGACTCCAACAGTGTATCAACTAAAACATCAGGCGCTTCAGATTTTATCACTAAGAACTTATAAGCTGTGCTATGGTGCGCATAACCCAAAAAGATACAATCAACGGTCTTTGGTCCAAGATTGCGTTTCTTATTAATTGGTACGCTGACCATGGCCAAACAGCCCCACGTATGCAAGTAATGGAGTGATGGTTTCCTTCCTTTCCATCCTTCATAAGGAGTAACTTCACTATTCTTAGTTGGAACTCTATTTAGAACATGACATGTTGTTAAAACAGCCTCCCCCCACCATGCTTTAGCCATACCGTATGTTCCTAACATGGCATTCACCAAGTCCATTAACGTCCGATTCTTTCTTTCGGCAACCTCATTAGATTGGGGCGAAAATGGTGGTGTCCGTTCATGAATTATTCCATTCTCCGCACAGAAAAGATCAAACTCATTGGAAAAATACTCCCCACCACGATCAGACCTAACACGCTTGATTTTCTTTTCTAATTGGTTCTCTACCTCAGCCTTATAAGTCTTAAAACATTCAAACGTCTCATCTTTAGTTTTTAGAAGAAACACATAGCAATATTTAGTTGCATCATCAATTAAAGTCATGAAGTATCTTTTTCCTCTTTTTATCAACACACCATTCATTTCACAAATATCAGAATATACGAGCTCTAATAATGTCGTGCACCTCTCGTCTACAGCCTTGTGAGGCTTACGAGGTTGCTTCGCTTGCGCACATGCTTGACATTTAGAGCCTTTGACAATAGAAAAGTTCGGAATTAAACTCATACTGGATAAACGTGTCATACAACCAAAATTAATGTGACACAAATGTGAATGCCATATATCAGCCACTGAATTGTTTGAATCACACACATGGTTCACAACTTTATTACAGAAATCGGAGAGTGAAAAGCGGAACAAGCCTCCCCTCTCGTAGCCTTTGCCAATGAATTGGTCATACCTCGAGACGACTACTTTATTTGACTCAAACACCAGCTTGAACCCATCTCGACACAAGAGGGATCCACTAACGAGGTTCTTCTTTATTGAGGGCGCATGCTGCACGTTCTTGAGCCGCACGATCTTTCCCAAAGTGAACTTCAGATCGACCGAACCAACACCAAGAACAGAAGCATACGAGTCGTTCCCCATCATGACGGTTGAACCTCGTGCGATCTGGTAAGATGAAAACATAGAAATATCAGTACAAATATGAATATTGGCTCCTGTATCAATCCACCAATCATTAGATTGAAATACAGAAAATGCACTAGGTAAATAATTACCGTACCAAGATCCGCTAGGATTGCCAATAGTCACGTTGGCAGATTTCTGCCCCTACTGATTCTTCCTGCCTTTGCGGTTCTTGCACTTCTTGGCGAAGTGTCCATTCTCACCGCAAACGAAGCACACAACTTCATCCATGTTCATCTTCTTCTTCTTGAACTGAGTAGTCTGAATAGCCTTCTGCTTGTTCTTGCCAGCATGCTGCATCACATTGGCGCTAGACTGTTCTGGGGCTTTTGGTGAAGCATCCTTTGCCCGAGCCTTCTCTTCAACATCAAGACCAGCCAACAAATCCTCAACTGAAATCTTTTGTTTTTTATGTTTCAGAGCTGTGGCGAAGTTTCTCCATGACGGAGGCAACTTAGCAATTATACCACCAGCCACAAACTTGTCTGGCAAGACGTGTCCGAGTTGTTCAAGTTCCCTCACAATAAGTTGGAACTCATAAGCCTGTTCCACGACTGAACGGTTTTCAACCATTTTGAAGTCGTGGTACTTCTCCATCACATACAACTCGTGTCCAGCGTCTGCAACACCGAACTTATGTTCAAGTGCCTCCCACAGTTCAGCAGCACTTTTGATGTTCATATAAACATCACACAACTGGTCAGAGAGAACGCTAAGAACGCATCCGACGGAAATCATCGTAGCCGCAGTAAACTCCTCCACCTCTTTCTCAGATCCGAGAGGTAGTGCAGGAGGATTACCCACGACCCAAAACACGCCCATAGCCGTGAGCCACAACTGTGCCCTCATCTGCCATCTCTTGAAATTCACACCAGTGAACTTCTCCGGTTTCATCGCATCAGTATATCCCTTAGTCATAGTTAAATGCCTATCAGGTTTTTGGATTGTTGGAAATAAAAACAATTTAGCGATGCATAAATTAATTCCGACAATAAGAAAAAGACTAACAACATGTATCACAGATATATGAATCAAAACTAGCACTACGATTTGAATCAAGTTCACGGGATCTAGTGCTAGCAACAGAAATGATATGAAACCGAACAACAGAGAGAGGATAGACATCCTTACAGTGGGGTTGTTGGTGCGAAGGAAGAAGAAGAAGAAGATCGTCGGTGGAGATCGGCGAACACTGGGCGTAGTAGGAAGAAGACGTCCAGCGAGCAGTCACGACGGCGCTTCCCAAAAACCTGATACGCCCCCTACCCCGTGCAGGGACGCGAGGAGACGTAAGTTTCGGAGCCTGCTCTCCTGACACCGATGGCACGTCGGCGGCGGGATGGGGAAGACGGCGGCAGCGCAATAGTGTGGCGAAGAAGAGATGAATCTCTAGGTACAAAGGACGACGTCTCGCCCCATATTTATACACGCGTCGCACGCAGCAAATAGGCAAGCAATCAATCACCGTAATATGGAAACTTTACCTGCCGTTTACGCACTTGCCATAATACAAAAATAATTGCTTACCAAATAGGCCAGCGCAATCTCCTCCATACATGCAAAACTTCCAAGTAGCAAAAGGAAGCCGCGCACCCGCAAGGGTTGAAGCGGGAAATCGTCGGACCATTCACGCGCATGTCGTGCATGCGCGCCCATTGGCCCCGCCCCGCCCCGCCCAACCCGGCGAGACGAGGCGAGCGAGCGCGCGCGCATATGGTTCTTCCTTTTCCTCTCCCTAATTGCTTCAACAAGATGGAGATAACTCAACTTTTTAAGTTGGCATCACTCCACTTGAAGTAGCAAAGTGGGACTAAAGTCCCTCACCTTTCCATATATATATGCATGTATGAGTGGACCTTTGAGATTTATTTGGAATTGTTTGGCCCAAGGCCCAAAACATCTGACAACTACTACGAGTAGCGAGAGAGCAGAGATGGCGGGATTGGCGGCGCAGCTGCAGCACATAAAGAGCCTTTATTTCATGACACAGTTTCCAACAAATTCATATTTTGCGCATAGTAGTTTCATAGGTATGAAATTCTCTCTATTCCCATGAACATATTGTTGCAACATCACCGAATAAGTTGCTGCAACAATAGATTGAAGCAGTTCGAAACACCATGATCATGTTATTGCAACAACACAGACTAACTGCTGCAACAATGGGTGAAAGCATTTGAAACACCATAAAACATATATATTGCAACAACAGGAAAGGATAACAACTCCAATATTGCGATGATGAAGTTGAAACATCTTGAATGTATTGTTACAACAATAAAGAAAAACAACTGAAATATTAAGCTGTAGCTTCTGAAACACCAAGAAGATATTGTTACAATAACACCGAGCAACTGCTAAAACACACATGCAACAACTACAAAAACATGCAGATTGAAGCAACTGAAATATACTGCAAAACATCTAAAAACAGTACTTCAACATCGACTTAAACATACTGCAACGTCAACAGAGAACCACTGCAACACGGCGAGATCTGAACCCGAGAGCTCGCCGGAACCCTAGCCATTGTCGCATCTCTTAGATCTAGACCCAGATGAGGAGGAGGAGGAGGATGAGGATAAGGAGAAAGCAGAGGAGAGCTCGGTCTAGAGGGAGGAGGAAGAAGAAGAAGTTCAGATCCAGATGAGGACCCTACCTACCTTGCCGAAAGTCACCACCATTTCTCTCCTCTCCGGATGCATGGAGGTAGGAGAGCGAGGAAGAGAGAGCAGGGAGGGAGGTGCGCGACTCGCTGGAAGCCGCCTCCTTCGCCTCTACTCTGGTGGCATGGAGAGCGCAGAGGTCGCAAAGAGGGGGAGGATGGCTCACCCATCGTTGTGGCATCCACTCTGTTGGCATGGAGAGCACGGATATTGCAGAGGGGAGGGAGGGCGGCTCACCGGCCGTCGTGGCATGGAGAGCGCGCAGTGGAGAGAGGCGCATGGGGCGGGCCGTAGGAGGAGCGGCATGCGGACGCATAGGCACGGGCAACAGGAGGGGTGGAGGACTAGCGAGGTGAGAGCAGAAAAGGTGGAGATGGAAAGGATAAGCCATGGAGCAGTTGCCTACCATCCATCCAGATTGCCCACACACCCGTCTGATGGGGGCGGACGACCGTAAGGTAGCATTACTGATTTAATATGTATAAAACTTTAATAAAACTTTCATTGAGACTGGTTTAGCGGTGGCCCGGTCCCATGGGCCGTTGCGCCAGCAGAGTAGTGGGTCGGTGTGGCGGTGCTCCGGTTCGAGAAGGGGCCAGGAGGTGCGTCGAGGTACATGGAAGGCGGTGGCGCAGTCAATTGTTTCCGTATTTGTTTGGAGATCGATCCATAACTATCCATATATTTTGATGCAAGTTCAGGCTCTATATATGGCCTTCTCATTAAGAACTCTCTACAATATCACGAGCAACAAAGGTTTTTAAAAATTCAGTGAGGAGGTTCGCCCACACGTGTTGCTCACCCGCGTCTCAACTCAAACCAATTCTAGCCAAATTATGTGCAACCAAGTTACAAGTTTGAGAAATGGATATAATCTACATGCAAAATGATCATGCAGTAGATTGTGAATATCACAAATCAACATGCCACAAGCTCCATGGAGGAAGATCTTAGACCCTGTTTGGTTGTGTTTATTAAACTTTAACTCTCATCATATCGAATATTTTGACACATGCATGAAGTACAAAATATAGACTATTTATGAAACTAAAAACATAGCTAGAAAATAATTTGTGAGATGAATCTTTTGAGTCTAATTAGTCTATGATTGGACATTAATTGCCAGATAAAACGAAAGTGCTACAGTACATGTTAAACTTTAACACCTCCAACCAAACACCCCTTAGAGCCTGCTTGAGGATCTAGTGGCCCAACGGGCGACTCGGGGGCGCCCGCCGTCGGCGCGAAACCCCCCTCCACCTGGCCTCCCCCGGCCGCGCCCCCTAGCGTGCGGCGACCAATGGCGGCACCCAAAAAACAATAGCCACTCCCCCCTCTTCCTCCCCACCACCCCTCCCCTCTCCACTCTCCATCCTCTTCACCTCCGGCTTGTCAGCGGCGGTAGGCGTCTGGCTGGCCGGATCCGAGCCCCTTGGGGTCAGATCCACCCCCTGGTGGCAAGTCGAGACGAGCCACCGCGACAATCGCTTCTCTGACAAGGCGCATGCCATGGACCTGCCCAGATCAGAGTTCCTCGCTTACTCCTTGGCCAAGCGGGGTCTCAGCGTCCGCGACATCATCGCGCTCTCCAGTGCGCACACGCTGGGACAGACGACAATCCATCTGCT
This sequence comes from Sorghum bicolor, assembly GCF_000003195.3. Taxonomy (NCBI): domain Eukaryota; kingdom Viridiplantae; phylum Streptophyta; class Magnoliopsida; order Poales; family Poaceae; genus Sorghum; species Sorghum bicolor. The sequence continues at coordinate 24,838,013 of NC_012870.2, read as the reverse complement.
CCTTGGCCCCCGCACCCCCTTCCTCTAGCTGTCAGCGTCGTTCTAGTGGCCGGTGGTGTGTCTGGCCTGGCGTTTGGCCAGTCGGATCCAGGCCCCTCATGCCTGGATCCACCATCTGGCGCCCCTCCCTCGATGTTTGGTGGAGGCGTCCAGGCGGTGATGGCGGGTGACCCGGGCCAGATTAGGCGACTGTTGGTAGCTGGCCAGGTCCATGGCTGGTGTGCCCCCTCCTACTGTGCCCCGACATCTAGGTGTCGGCTGTCATCCGCGCGCGGCACAAGTGGATGTCCGCGGCTTCGGTCTGGCGCCCGTGTGTGTGCGGCCTGGTGGTAGTGGGCACGCTTGGTGCTCCGGGTGAAAGCCAAGCCCGACGGTGACATCTTGGCGCTACGTACCCTCTTGGGGGCATCATTCTCTAAGCCATGCTCCTATGCCACCATTGTCAAATTTTGGGTGAAAGCCCCGTCTTAGAAGCCTCTAAGTCCAGCAGCGATGGCGCCTTGGGTGTCACCTTCTTCTTGAAGGCGTTGCTAAAGAATCTCCCACAAACTGTCACTTTGTCTCCGTGTGGTCGCCATGGTTGCTCCACTGCAACTTCGTGTGCTTCATGCTTCTCTTCACTTTGGTATGTCTAGTTGGTGGTAGTGTAGCCATAATCGTCGCTTAGGCCCCCTCTCATGCAGATGTTGTGCTGCTGTGAGCGTGTTGGCCCCATCCGCGGATGCTTTCCCGTGTTGATGGCCTTGTTGCTTAGGCGGACGCTTCGCCACCAGTGTTGCCTAGGCCCCCTCGCATGCAGATGCTTTGCTGCTGTGAGTGTGTTGGACCATTCCGCGGATGCCTTGCCGCGTCGATGGTTCTCGTTGCTTGGGTGGTGCTTTGTTGGCTGTAGTGGATGCTTTGCTGCTGTTAGGCCCCCTCTCATGCAGATGCTTTGCTGCTGTGAGCGTGTTGGCCCCATCCGCGGACGCTTTGTCGCGTCGATGGTCTTGTTGCTTAGGCGGAGGCTTTGTCGTCGATGTTGCTTAGGCCCCCTTGCATGCAGATACTTTGCTATTGTGAGCGCCTTGGCCCCATCCGCAGACGCTTTGCCGTGTCGATGAGTTTTCGTTGCTTCGGTGGACGCTTTGTTGTCTAGAGTTTCTAGCGGATGCTTTGCTGTTGTTATCTTCTGCGCCTTTACTTCACTTTTGGCTACCATTGTGTTGAGTCCTTTGTATAGGTTCCTTGGGGTAGTGCGGTGGAGGGTCCCTCTCTTTTTTCCTACTTTCGTTTGTGTTGTGGGTGTTCTTTGGTAATCCATGGATTACTTGTAAATCCTTTGTACTTTACCTGTTTGTTGTTCATTCGGCGTCCCTTCTGCTTAATGAAATATGCGTGAAGTCGTGTTCTCGAAAAAAAAGAGTAAGGCTATTCCGCGCACGCAAACTGCCACAACAATTGTCTCACCTTTGAAGGATAAGGGAATTTCCAATTTTTGCACCAGAAAACACCCGCCTGATTTGTGGCATTGCCGTTGCTGCTACTTTGGGGTGTTTAGTTCAAAAAAATACAAAATGCAAAATGCCAACTACTTTGGAAGGATGGAATGTAAAATATCAAAATTTCAAGGTTATATTTAGTTCCATCCAAAATGCTTATTGTCCTCATGAGGGCCTCTTGAGGCTCTTTTGGGTTTTTTTTCTCTCTTTAGGCCAAAATCTAAAATGAAGAATAACCACATTTTTATCAAAAATTTGCATGATATTTAATTTCATTATGTAAAATGGTAAACCAAAATCTAGAATTTTTTGGAATAGTAAAGAAACTAAACACCCTCTTTGTCCTTTTTCCCTCGTTTTGGAACGATGTTTCACATCATCAAGTACATGATATGCACCCCTCAAAAAAAAGTACATGATATGCAGATTTCACTAAAAAAACACTTTTATCAAAATGCCAAGCAATCATATATTCATGGCCTGTGTTGGGGTCACCTAGGATATATCGCACATCCTCCCAAAACATATCACGTACTAGAGCTTCATCCCGTGCTCCCAATTTTGGTTCCAGCAGTTCTACAACATGTGTAATCAAGTGTGACGCCTGGGTGTGATCGGCCTTCTAGTGACACCATTAGCAATTATGGGTCCTCCCAAATTATGATTTGGTTACCATCTCCTGTGTGCCAGATTAGACCCTTATGAAGTGCTTGAAGGCCACGGAAGGGATGTCCGATAGAATGAACGCACACACGAAGAGAAGAGATTTACAAGGACTACTTAATATAAGGACCTGTTTAAAACGGAGGAATGTAAAACGTAGGAACGGAAGAAAAATATAGGAATAGGAAAGGAATAGAGTTATAAAATAGAAGATTGAAAAATACAGGATTTTTATAGGAATTGGTGTTCGGAACATAGGAATACTAATTACATATGAATCTATTTGTTTGTACTAAGCATGGTTGTTTAGCGTAAATACGATCTAACTACTTTAAAAAGTGACATATATGAGTTGACGTGTCTTCATCGGCTGTGTTGGGACTTGTGGCCTGTCCATCCAAACTACAGCACCTACACCTATCAGAAATAGCTTTTTTTCCTACGAGAAGCATAAATTATATTCATTAACAGCATAAAGGTATAAGTAACTGTACATCTGGTAAGATTACAAGAGGCAGTGTTTAAAGAATAGAGCACTGAGAATTATGTGCACCATAAGTGCAGGAGAACTGAACAGTTGGTTAGTGAGTGAGAGGGCATGCGAGAGCCACTGGAAAGATTTCCATGAGGTAGGAGCTCATTCTTTCATTCGTTCATTCCTTCGTTTTTCCTGTATTCTTCTCGTGAACCAAACAGCGCCTAAAGGTTTCTTATAAGGGAACATATCTAGTGCAAACCACAACCACTGTGAAAACTTATGCAAACTATAGTAAAAAAGTTGTCTAAATTTATCAAAAAAATCACACATGTAGATGATTTGACGATACACAACATTGTAAAATATCTTGTCCAAACTCAACTTTGTTTGTGAGATATAAAAATAACAAATTTTAAACCAGAAAGGTGTCCACAGGATTTGCTAGAAATTTGTTATTTTTATATCTCACAAATGAATTCGAGTTTGGATAAGATATTTTACAAGATTGTGTATCATCATATCATCTACATGTGTGATTTTTTTGGTGAATTTAGATGACTTTTTTACCATGGTTTGTACAGGTTTTTACGGATGTTGTGGTTTGCACAGATATATTCCCTTCTTATAAACCTAAAAGAAAAGGTTTCTATATGTCCTGGCCAACTGGAGGCCCTGTTCTCTCGCGGTCCAACAAGGTAACGGCCATGATCCAATTAACAGGAAGCAAATTGAGCCCAATTCCATCAAAGGGTCCGAGCCTCCGAGGAAAGAAAGGCCCAAATCACACACAGGAGTCAGGACACTCCTCCTTCGTCTTCCTCCTCCCTCGCCGTCGCCGCTCTCTTGCATTTGGGAATTGCCTCGACCTTACTACGACTACGAGTAGCGAGAGAGCAGAGATGGCGGGATTGGCGGCGCAGCTGCAGCACATAAAGAGCCTTTATTTCGGCCCCTCACCTGCCAAGGTTCGCCGGATCGCTCCCAGAAACGTTCTGGCTGCAGTTCCCAAGATCATTTCCTGAACAATTCTCCCCAAATCCTTTTCACTTCTTTGGTTGGGGGTTAACGGGGTTGTTTGTTGTAATGAGACAGGGGGTGATGCAAGATCTGGAGTATGCCATGAGGACAAAGGTAGGCTCTTCTGCAACAATACCCTTCCATGACCCCCCCACGCCGCGCCCTAAAAACAATAGAATCTGAGTTGGATTTTTGCTACTGAATACTGATGTTGTAGGGCGGTTTGACCCCCGAGGAGGAGAAGACGCTCCGGGTTTACAAATTCCTTCCAGCTTTTTCCTTCTTCGCGGGTTCAGTATGGGGCACTTTGGTGGGGTGGTTCAGTTTCGGCAAAGGTTGCTCACTCCCTCACCTCTCGATTGATATTTGATAATGTTATTATATGCGCTGTGCTATTTTTGAATCTTGGTAAACATTCAGCTAAAACATGGCATTCCTGAGAAAGCGATAATATTGTGTCAACAATTTGGGAGCACCATTGTAACCCTATTGAAAACATGCCAGGAGCATGGTTGAGGCCTTGTATATATAAAGGTCAAACTTACAATAGTACAGTATTCAATAGCCATACTCGTGCAAACCATCCAGGATGGGGACTGGGGAGGAGAATGTTTCTTGATAATCCATTGAATATTAAAGTTCAAACGCTGGTAAATAGGACTCTCTTTTCTAAAGAACTGTGTGTCATCGACAAGCAACATTATTCCATTATTATTGCTGTATTTTGAGAGCTCCTTCCCTAAATGTTGCACAGTGGATGCTGTTGTTTTGCTGTTATCAAGTGGGCACGTCAGGGCAAATAAGTTATATTCTGCCTTTGTTATTACTCCTACTTTTCAAGTATATTTATATGCTTACCCATTACCCTGCGTCTGCATTCTGCCATTGTTATAGTTCAAGGATATTTGTATGTCCCTACCCTATCCTTTTACTAGCCACGGTGAATATGTTACTTTAGGAGCAATTTGGCCTAGTTTATGCTTACAAATTTAGCTATACTACTGTGCGTATGATGCATGTATGCACTATGCAGGCACGGCTCCCTCACATTTGAGTGTAGCCTTGGGCCACGTGAAGTGCTGTTGCCTCCTGTGATTTGTTCCTGAGTGCAGTCATGCTTGGGTTGTAGAGTTTGTTGTAGCAATGTTATATTAGTAGTGGGGCTTCCACATTATAATCACTGTTTTCTTAATCAGTGAAATAAGTCTCTATATGGTCGATGCATTTATTGGTGGAGAGGGACAATGCAAGTCATCTGATTTTGACTACAGTTGATTCAATTAAGTGCTGTATAAACAAAACCGCAAAACTTTCATTGTTAAATTTGCCTTGCAGACAATAGCTATTGGTACCAGATGCATGCTTACAAAATTCTGTTGTGCAGGACTCAAATTGCTTGGGCTTCCACTTCCACCTAATCCTCGGTTTGTAAGATTTTGTGCAACTTCTGGTAAATCTCAAGGATATTTGACCTGGTAGTGATCTCTGTACAATAATTTCATGCAAAGGCATAGCCAAGCTATGTTTAGACGATAGACAAATTAATAATGTTTCCATCATTCATAGTGAATGTGGCTCGTATTGATGGCAGGATGAGTCAACATGATTAGGGAATACCTACAATGAAACCTACCTAATTAAAAAATTGTTATGATTATTCTTATATCTTATTTCTAACAAACACTGCACTGGTAGGCCCCAGATGAACAGTTAGCCATAAACAATACAGCTATTGGAATGTGATACAATTGTTATTAACATTCAATACTTATACATCTTAAAAGAGAAAGCACAGGTAGCATGTAGAATACACTGAAATTAAATGTATGTTACCGATTCATTCTGTAAGATAGTTTAGTTTTTATGTTCCGAAGTCATGTACCTTTTATGTTGCCATCATTTCATGAAGTTGTAATAGATCCATGCTGTAGTTGAAAGCAAACAGATAGCTTGTTAGGTTAACACAGCAGTAGATGGAACCATTTGGCCTAAAATATTGGATGCATCGACCCTTCAATGTTGATATGTTGCCAAAGAATCATTTTTCATCCTTTTCATTGAAAATCTGAATTTATTGGAGCTACTTCTCAGGCTGTGCTTATTTTGTTGGAAAGGGCTCGGCTCGTGAAATCATGCATCAATGCCCTGCAATGCTTTTAAACACGGAAGAAGGACGCATGAAGATGGAGCTAGCTAACATGTGGGGTTTGTTAACTAGCAATTGTTTTTCTTTGGCATCGGGACTCAGGAGTTCCAACCAACTACTTGTTTCATTAACATCATACTTGCTTTTCCTTGCTTCATTAACAGAATACTCAATAAGCATAGTGATGATGCATACCTGGTTAATGCTGTGAAAAGACACTTTTTTGCCGAGCATCTGTTCGATGATCTGCATCAAGATCAACCACTTTTCAGGTGGCACCCACGCCGTTCGTATATCGACGGCACCTTTGTAGAAAGAATGAAGGAAGTTGAAGCTGCCAACTCTGATGGCGTGGCCAGATCAATTGCAGGAGAGACAAATGCGAACACTGTGAGTTACTAGTTTACCAATAAGTATACAGTTTGTCAGAAATGCGACTATTTATTTTTCTAGGTGCAGTTTGTCTATCTAGGCTTTAGAATGTTCCACTGCAAGATGACACCTTTTCTTTTTGTATATTGTGCTTGCAGACACCATTTGGAGATCTGATGGAGGACTCACTAGCCTGTGTACTAGGTTCTTCCGGATGCAACTTGGAAAGCAACAATCCCCCAGAAAAGACGGGCACTGTCCTGAAGCGAAGCGAGCTGCGAGCTCGCAGAAGAGGTCGCAGGCATCATCATCGGCATGCTGATGACTAGTTTGCTGTATTGTGAATGTTCGGTCGAAGTGCTGTGGAATACCGTAGACGTTAGCGTTCTATTTGAGCCTCATGCCCCACAGTTGCTGGGACGCTCTCTCATTCGTGCGGGAGTTAATCTGCTGTGCCTGTTCAAAATTTGTAGGCTGGACAATGCTGTGTCAGTCGTGTTGTCAAAAAAATGCTGGGGGCTGTGGTTGTTGCAGTTCGTGATCCACATAGGCTACTGGAACCGGAGCAGATGGCAGTTCAGTTTCAATTCTTATCATAGGCTACCTCAGGGACATGGTAGGAGTGCTCCTTCCTAACACCATCAATCTCTCTTCTTCAGTCCGCTAACTCTGAAAATGGAGTGCACTGCAAGCTCTAAGTTACTGTTGCTTTCTCTGCTGTGCTCGCCTGCCAATAGGCAGTAGCCGTTGTACGCCCGCCAGATACTCGATCAAATGTCCAGATTGCATCGTGTTTTCTTGTTACTCAAGGTTATGCGATTAGGTAAATTTGTTTTGAATAAACATATGAAACATTGATGTCTGGAAACCGACCTGAGGATAGTAGAGATGTACTCATATACCCCTGATAAATTGCGTCGTGTCTGGGCTGTGAGTTTTGCATATTACAGCCACGGTGCGAGGATTGATCAGTTCTTTTGGTAACTGCAATTATTAAAGGCATGTTCGTTTGCCAGAGAACAGTTCACAGGATTAATTCCTAGCTGAAATGTTATTCTATTTTATATATAGTCCTTGATGATGAATTGATGATCAATTCCTGCTGGAATCTGACATAACCGAACGAGGCTTTAGGTAATCCGCTACAGGACGATTGTATAATATACAACAAAGGTTAAACCAGTAAGTGGATTCATATCGGACTTGTACAACCCATAATAAAGCATGGGCAGTTTTGCCGGTAAACATATCAAACCGCATGGATTTTGCCTTTACATGAGTTGCAAAAGATACCCTATACCTACCAATGAAATGAACATGTTAACAGGCGGAAGCCAATCAATGTCTCCGTATTATACAGCATTATAACATAAGTAGACTGCTAGACATAACACATAATAATCAATCAGGCGATGCACAATGTTAAGAATCCAGACTGCCAGCTTTAAGTGAAATTTGATTGACTAAAGCTGAGTTGTACATTTGCTTTTTCTAATGCCATAATCCAAACAGAATGAGCATGCTGCCTTCTAGCATGCTTGCATTCAGTGGGGCAAAAAAGAAAAGAAAGATAGGGATATAAGCATTGAAGTGACATACAATTGCCGACTTAGTGCATGTTTGGATTGGGGGTCTTTCATTGGAAGGTTTTGTATCTCATTCGAATTTGAACCAGATCCAGAAACCTTCCAGTGAAACACCCTCATCCACACAGACCATTTTTCTCTTCTTTGGCTATTATCTGATGGGCCTATACTACTGTACATACTTGGGGTTCTCAATCAAGTCATGCCTTTGCAGACTAGTGAACCCTAGTATATGGTGACAAAACTATATTCCTTTGTTCTCATTCACTGTATGATAACCTCAAGGGGTGTAATTCACCCATATTTATTGTGGGGCAGGCGGGCTCGGCATCTCCTGATGAGAAGGAACTACTAGCCTTTGCAATGGCTTGAGGTAGCTTGTTAACTGGCCAAAAGAAGGGCGCAAATTTGGATCCCTGGAAATTGTGAATCACAATAGAAGCAGAGCATGTATTAGTTCATGCACAACAAAAACATCATATGTTCAACCAAATGATACTAGAAGTAATCATGTTCGGCCTGTACGAATTAAAATAAACGTATACATCTGAAACTCACTTCTGCCAGCAGTCCCAAATGATCTTTGCCACCAAAGGATCAACTTCTTTGGGAATATCAAGCCGTCGACCCTGGAAGCCAACTGCACCCACAACTTGCATGGGGTTCATTCCCTGCCAGGGTGTTCTTAGCGTAGCAAGTTCCCACAGGATGACACCAAAGCTATAAACATCACACCTGCAAAACTCAGGAGATGAATGTGTATTACTGCAAATGTTTTACTTTAATGTGCCAACAGAAAGAAAAGGCAAAGACTGGGAACAGGAGTCCAATTCTTCAGAAAGAAAATAACAGTGTTCAGTCATGTTGTATGGAAGTTCTGATCCCTACAAGATAATTCACAACTGATGTTTAGTCTAATGATTACGTGCTCCATGTGGCGACAATGACCAATCAGATCATTCCAAGGCATCACAAGCGTTACGTGCACCCTTTAGTGTAAGATACTGGTTATGTAAAAATAATTAAGTAACCACGGATGAACTAAGACATCAATGAAAAATGTGACTAACTTAGATATTAGAAATATATCATCAGCCATCACTCTTAGGAATCCCTCTCATAAGGCCTAACCATGAAAACTACATATTACATTGTACTACAGAAAGCTGTGAACACAGGTATCCAATTCAACATTTGTCAAACAAAAAGCAAGAATTAAACTGCAGAGCTGTAGAATTCCATGTGAAGACTGAAGCTACAAGCCTAAAACAATATTTTCCAGGACAGTCCATGAATGAATTAGGAGGTACTCCCTCAGATCCAAATTATACTTCGCTTTGACTTTGTCCTATGTCAAGCTTCAACTTGACCAAATTTGTAGAAAAACACGCAAAATCTACAACATCAAATTAGTTTCATTAAGTTCTCAATCCATCAAATTAGGTGTTGATACCTTTTTCTTAAAAAGTGGTCAAAGTTAGTAAGTTTGACATAGGACAAAGCCAAAGGTGACCTACAATTTGGAATGGAGGGAGTGAGAAGACATACACGCCTAAGTTGTGGCATGCTTAGCCTCAGGTTTGGTTGCTAACTAAGCTCTGGCAAAGTTTGGCTGGCTCGGCGTCCCTTCAGTGTTCTGCGTGGCCAAAACTCACCAAATGTTTGCCGCATATTTTGAGTGCCACAATTTGCCGCAGCTTAGATGTGGCTTGTTGTGGATGTCAGCCAAACAGAGCCAAAATGAACAGCCAATGGCTCCATTGTACTATATCAAGTTTATAAAGCCATTGATTCCACATTCCACTAAGCGGAGTTATGAGTTAATTAATCTCCGTCCAGCAATAGTCGCTTATCCATAAAATTCAAGTTAGTGATTTCGTTACCTGTAGAACAAAACCTGCTTCAGGTTTTACCTTAAGGCATTTAGTTGAAACACTGAAACTTTGTCTCACCCTAAGCTAACAAATAAGAGCATTTGAAAATGATACTAGAAAATCACTTACTTCTCATTGGATTGCTCATTCCGCAATACCTCTGGTGCCATCCACTCTGGCTGGTACAAGGGGAAACTAGATTATATAAGAAATTTACCTGGTGTTCCTACCACAGCTAAACATAAAGAATTATTCTACTATCTAAAAATCAAGGCACTTACAGTTCCAGCAGTGGATTTAGATGACAAAAATGTACTGTGCTTTAAACGAGAAAGTCCAAAATCACAGACCTATGTATATCAAATTTGTTAGCCAACACTAATCCATAAATAGTAAGCAACAAGAGTTCAGGCTTCAATTCCCAAAGGGAATTTAAATACCTTAACAGTCCAATTATCGTCAACCAGTAAGTTTGGTGATTTTAGATCCCGGTGAACAATTGTTGGTACACTTGTATGGAGGCAATTCATGCCTCTTGCCTATTGAGAGAACAGAACCATAGTATGGAGCATGGACAAATAAATGGAAATAAACAATGAAAAAAAATAACTCTTACCACATCAAGAGCCATCTTAATCCTACGCTTCTCATCAATTTCACAATTAGGACGATGAATGATCTTATGTAAGCTTCCCCTGAAAGAAGGAACAATTGGATTAAAGACAATATTAAAGAAGACCCATTTGATCCAGCACTGATTTAAGTCTCACAAAAGATACATGATAACAAGTTTAACTTTAGCCTAACAGAATATTTTGTTGGGAAAACTGAGCACGTCTATGTAGACCATGGTATCATGTACACTAGTAGGCAAATTTGTGCCAAGCTAGTCAACCATAGCAATATAACATTTACAAATTTACTATTTTCAATACTATATCTTTTCATGTTATATAATCATGCATAAAGTGTTGCACCAGTACCAGCTAAGCGGCTTCAAAAAGTTCTATGTTACATCTACCAAGTCTCCTTTTTTGCTAAATCACTGAACTACACATATCTTGGTCAAGGAGTTTCATTAATCATTACAGCAAACCTAGTTGTACCTTGGTAGATATTCTGATACAATGGACAAATTTGGGGGCCTTGTTACTGCACCCATAAAGAGCACAATATTTGGATGTCGAAGACGGCGCATAATCCTCACCTATTAAAAAAGACAATATTTGAATGAGCAAATATTGCAGCAAAGGGAGCTGTATTTGAAATAAAAAAGCAGCATTCAACAAAAACTTGTGGGTATCAAAAGCAAATTCTTCACCTACTTCACAACGGAACTCATCCAGAGCATCACCATAGAATTCTTGATCCAAGAACTTCTTTACAGCTACTTCCTGTAAATAAACAGAATACAACTCAAAAGAAATCATGAAATCCATTCAGAAGATAGAACAATTATAGGACGTGTGTGCAGTGTGCTTATCTTAATGTAAGTTTCAGTTAAAATGCAAAACTGCTTACTGTTCCATTCCAATCAGCATGGTACACTTCTCCGTATGAACCTATAAACATATTGAAAGGAGAAAATTCATTTAGTCATTACACATCAAGAACATAACTATGCAAGTCAATGGAACATAGTAGCTCAGATGACACAACAGAATGGAATATACATACTTATGATTTGACATACTGAGCAAAGAGAAAGTATAGCTTTCTATCATAATGCTGGATAAATATTTATTTAAGTTCAAATGGATAAAACAGTAGAGGATAGATGAAAATTTAGTGTACCAAATCCAATTCTTTCACCAATTACAAGATCTTCCCAGAGGATTTCGCATTCAGATACATCCTCCAACACTATGCCAACCCTGTTAGAACCAACTTGAGATGGAGAGACAGACCCCAAATGCTGCTTTGGTGCACCCATGGATCTTTCAGAAGACTTCCTTGGATCAGGATATAACTGTTTGTGGTCAGGCTTGCCATAGTTTTCCTTGTTCTCATTCACTTGTAAACCAAATCCATCTGCATTGACAGAAAGTTGACTATCGTATCTAGAATGCATGGGGCATTTCTCTACATCACCACAAGGGCCCTTTATTACAACACTACCAATTCCATACATACAACTCGTGTTCACAGAAGGGGTACCAATCATGTCATAATCAGAAGCAGCTTCCATGTTTGAGCCATCAAGGCGTTCTGTGGAGGTAGAGGCTGTGGTCACATCTGAGGTAACAATCGTTCCATTATTATATTTATGAACTGGTGCTACATATGACTTATTGTTGTGCTCTACAGCATTGGAATTATAATGCTGCGCAGCTGACCAGCCCACCTGAGATGATGATGGAGCATTGTCGACAGTATTTCTGTGAGGAACTAACCCCTCAGCAAAGTTGTACTGCTTGTTGTTGGAAATGTCATTAAAAGCAGACCAGTTTTTTATCACAAGTGGCTGTTGTGATCTTGCAGGGACTGGGGCTACATTCTCTCTACGTCTTTGGAATTCATTGTTTCTGTTTTCTAGTCTCTTTAGTGCCACTGAACTTTTCCCAGATCCAATAGCCCTCACAGGATTAAGACCCGAAAATATTTTTGTGGACACGTTGTCTTGAGGGTCAGGAAGTAATTCCATGTCCTCTTTCTGCTTTGAAAGTGCACCTGCACTTAATGTTTGATCTGATGGCTGCTGAGTTGTCAATGCACAGGGTGCGCTAGCACTACATCCAGCACTCACTGGTAACATCGCAGCCCAAGGATCCTGAGCAGATGAAGCAGTTGTCTTCTCATACCCTGAATGATTGCCTGATACCCAATTGATATTGCTAGGCATATGCAATTGGTTATGTTTACACTCAGAATGTAACGCAACTGGTTCATTGTCCATGTTACTCTGATTCTGAATCAGTGTTTGATGGGGCTTCAACGAAGTGCCCTTTGAATTAAAGAAATATGCTGGAATAAGAGTGCCAGGGGCAGCCATCACATCAACCAAATATTCCCTGTGGGAGAAAGATAATTGGATGAAACTAATCAGCAGGAAAAGATACAAATAATCTAGCTACATTGTTCAACAACTGACTCATAATGCACGAGTGGATTATTTTCACAGTGAAAGTGTGGATGCTTAATGATTAAAATGATGAATAAGTAGGAATATACATGTCATTGCCCATCTTTATAATGTTAATAGCATCATCTTCAACACCAGTGTAATGACTCCCTTTAACCAATTTGCATGGAATACCAACAGTGTCAGCAAGAATCTGCATGGATACAAAAGTTTGCATCAGCAAGACCAGAGAAAGCTTGCTTCTAGACACCACATATTGCAAAAGCCATATGGAAGTGTGCTAATTAATTATTCTGCTGCAGTTATACACTACTCCCCAGGTTTGGTAATCCCATGTTTATTTTGTTCATGTTTCTGTGTGCAATAAGATGTCTCTTGATTCATTACTCAACAGCATCAGTATTGCTAAAATGCAACTTACTGATAGGTCTGAAAGAAAAAGTATCTACATAAAGGTTAATACTTAAGTTGATTTATTCAATTTAATGTAAAATCTGGTTCTTTATATGCTGGCATAAAACTGTTATAACTTTACTTTATATATATCCATCATAATTCTGGACGAACAGGTCAATGAAGAGTTGGTAGCACATACTCCATGAGAAACATGAATGGTACTTAAATACATAATGCTTACTTTAAGGAGCCAACCTTGAAAAGTAGGGCGCGGTGGCGAGACAAGCCTATGTCAATGCGGCCTATTGGCAGCAGACTTGTTTGGTGTGATGTCCTCTGCTCAATGCTTTTTCCTAACCACCTCGTGAACATTTCATTTGCATCTATCACAGGACCACCCATATGTTCTGCAACAACTTCAGCTATTCGCCGCACCGATACTGAAATGTCAACACAGCCCAACATGCAGCACTGTGCTACTTCCTTCATCTCCCTTAAGGCATTATCAAATTTATGGTCAATCACAATCACTTCAAATCCAAGATCCCCAATGCTCATCTGAAGCTCAGCAAGCGATGGAATATTTTTCTGCCTGGACAACTCCGCTGAGAGGCCAAATATGTCGTAGAATCCATCAATAATTTTCTCATTGTAATCAACAAAGTTGTAATCCTAAATAAGTTAGAATAAATATTAGAGTAAGAAAAGGATACATCAAGGGTTCAGTGCCAATTGCCAAAACAAAACAAAATACGAGCTAAGACAGCATCCAGAGTACCCTATGATGATACATAGGCCACAATGAAGATACCCCATAGGCTGACACTATAAACTTCTAAATCTAATAGAGTACCCTATGCCACATGGTTCACCATTAAGATACACCATAAGCTGACACTACTACTTATATAAACCTGACATGATTGCTACGTCAGCTTCCCTCTATAGGATACTGTCTACATGTTTTCAGTGCACTGCTCCTCAGGGTATAGAAAGAAGCAGGAACCAGAAAATCTTGGTAGTTACCAGTAGTGTGAAAACCAGCTGTTTTCCAAATGACACTATAAACTTCTAAATCTAATAGAGTACCCTACGACACGACTTCTTGTTCTCTATGCAAGGCACCAGTATAAACAGCTATAATGCAAGGCAATTGTCATGAACCATAATTTTTTTTTTATAAAAAAAGGAGCAGATATTACTTATAGCAACCATCCATGGGAAGTAATTGACATACGTTACTTTTGGCGCATGTCATATTCATCGGGTCGAATCAAGGAGGAAACTAATATGCCATAGAAGTGCTACTAATACTTTCACTTATATTAGAATACATGAAATCGTGTGAGAACACTTGTTTTTTCCAATTTAATCCCAGGACTTGCATTGAGAACACTCCTAAAATCTAGCAAAAATAAAGACTGGTTTCAAATCTTCAATATTGGGCATGCTAACAGGTAGCACTAATTTCAAGTCCAACTTCTACTTGTTTGGGAAAAGCAATCTTTTTAGCATTCACTACTCTACTTCGTGTACCTTATAGTTATAAGTTATAACTATGAATAACTGTGTATCTTAAAAGCTTCAAGATCCTTTTGTTTTTGTTCATGTTTGTTTGCACATTTTGCTGGAAGAGAATAGAAGTTGGACTATTCATGTTTGTTTGCACATTTTGCACTATGAATAACTATGTTTGTTTGCACTATGAATAACTGTGTATGGGCTCAGAACAAAACACTCAAATCATAGCTTCCATTGGATGCAATATGTTTTATATACTTCAAAATAGGTGTAGCTTTAACTGCACAAGCAAGGAACCACATAACATTGAGGTACTGAGATCTAGAACATTGACAGTCTCCCATCCATTCAATCGATCATTAGTACTTCTAACACAATGATAGAGAAATGCTTGCAATGTTATCAAATCGTCTAATCGATCCTAGTGGCCATGGCACCGATCAGCCCGACTAATCATGATTAGTCACAATTATAATCGTAGTGCATAGCTGATCGCCATGGCACCGATCAACCCGACTAATCACGATTAGTCAGACGACTTGATAACACTGAATGCTTGTTTGAATGCTTAGCGTTATTGTCATGTGGAAACAGCTACACATCCTGGTATAAAAATCTGCATATTTTACACCAAATCTTCCACTCCAATTATTGGTAACTAATTGACTAAAGTGCTAAAACTGTTTTAAGGTATCAATCTAGCTTAATTGTACCTGAAAATTAACTGATGGTATGGGCATGCCCAGTTTCGTGCATGGCCTTAGGCTCCAGTAGCATTTCTTAGTCTAACCATGCAATCCAAGATATAATTCAATATACCAGATATACACAGCGAAACAACTGAATTGGCTAGGAGCTTACCCGATACCGCCGTGAGAGCGACTCCGGTGAGTCTATCCCGCCCCGATCGCCAGCAGCACCCGATTCTCCGCTTCCGAGGCTCATCAACTTAGCCTTCCTGATCTGCTCCCCATCAGGGTCCCCGGCGCCCCCGCTGCCCAACACCGAGGCCGACGCCGACAGCGCCATGGCCAGCTGCATCTGGTACTCCTCCTCCTGCGAAATGAAATCCTCCCCTGCGGCGCCGGTCACCGCTCCGGGCGGCGACGAGGACGCCGACCTCGCCGGGGACCGCGGCTGCTGCGGCACAGCCGGAGGCGGGTTCGACGGGCCCGCGGCCTCGCTCGACCGGTGCGTTCGCTTGGACACGAACGGGATCTTCATGGATCCCGCTCGCCTATAGCCTTGTTAGGGTTTGGGATTTTCAAAGGTTTTTTCTGCCCTTTTTTCCCCTCTCTTCCTCGCTGCGTGATGTGATCGACTTCGGAACTGAGTGAGGTAGGGACGTAGGGATAGCAACTGATGAGAAGAAAAAAATGGAGATGTTCACTTGAGCTTCCCATTCACACCTCGTGATGAAATTTTTTTGGTTCGAGATATCATAGTATTTTTATTTTATTTAATAATTATTATTCATAGATTAACTAAATTTAAAAGATTTGTCTCGCAAATTTATGTCGCAATATTTAATGTAACAAAGAACCTTTAAAAGTTTTAGAAACTAAACCAGGTTTTGTAAGTTTTTTTTTCTCGTAATAAATCAGCAGTAATTTTAGCCATAACCTTTTTACCAAATGAAAGCATCTAAAAAGTCTCTTTGTTTCTTTAAACTCACTTAAAATCATCTTTGACCGCCTTAAATGGGTACTAAGGGATAACAATATTTAGGTCTATTTAAGCTTCTGTTAGGATGTAGTATTTTTTCACCAAAATCTCTATTCATGTCGATTAAGAAGGATATAAACAAACTCTTAGAGCAACTTAAAAAGACTTTTTATCCTTTCTATAATTGCTAGAAATAGAGATTTTGATAAAAAATATATGCTCCAACACCAAATATAGTCATCTTGTATTACGAAATTCTCACTAGCCAAATATAAAAAACAAGAATAGCTCTCTGAAATGCACACAAGATATAAAAAAATTAGAGAGTGGAAAGATTATGAAAACAATTCTTATACAAATGAATCTCTAATGATGATTTAGATAGCGAATTTAAGAAAGAATCCTCCATATTTTCTTAATTATAAGAAATAGAGATTTTGATGAAAACGTTCTCCAACAACTTCTTTAATTAGTTATCCAAATACAGTAAAATAAATAACGGAAATGTCTCTCTAGAGTATGTAGAAGATTTAGAAAAGTTGTTGTGGGGATAAAAAGATATAAAAACGACTTTTGTTCAATCAAACACCGCTAATCGGATGAGGCACACTGGATGTTCTTTCACCGCGTGCTAGTAGCATATGGTGCCTTAGCTAGGCTAGATGGTTCATAGCAACAAGTGGATTTATAGCTTAAGTTAAGGATTATAAGTGTATCTTTAGCAACACTATCTAAATGACCTCTCATCCCTAATTTGGATAGTGGAGGCAAAAAAAACGTAGCTCTAGGCGCTTCCTACTATACCTCCTAAATTTGTTAGCTTTCTATTTTTCACCATCTATTACCCTTTCATGTCGACTCTTTGTGCTCGTAGTGGAATGCTCATGTCTAGTTGGAGTGACCCACTTGATTGATTACTAAATCACCAAAGTCATGGGTCTATCTTGTCACATAAGTTAGTATGTGAATCATTGTTTGGGAACTCGCCAAAATGAGAACATAGTTTGGGATAAATCTCGCGTTCATCTCTTACAATGGGTGGTTTGCAAACAACATATTTGACCTTTACTTCGTATCTTTTGTTTGGTTGTATAGTGGATGCTTGTTTAGTTCATTAGAGTAGATTAGTTGTAGTTGTAGAAGATTCTAGTTTTTTTATATTATCACAACAGATGTATTACAAAAGATGTCCTCCAAAGAAAATTAAAATACAATGAAGCCCTGCATCTGAAAAGGGAAGACAACAACTCGATGACGATGGCGAAGACAAATCCACTAGTGGGGGCCGTAGACGAATGTACTTGGATGGACTAACTGTGCAAAGCATCGGTTAAAAGCGTGTCTGTTGAGCCAAGAGAGGAGCAGCACACCGGTATTGATGCCATCGCTAGAGGTTGAAGAGAAAGATCAAACTATAATCCTAGGTACGTAGAGGTGGAGTTGGTGACCAAAATCAGAAGAGGAACGACTATGCTAAGGCCTTGTTTAGTTCTGAAAATATTTTAGATTTCGGTACTATAGCATTTTTGTTTTTATTTGACAAATATTATCTAATTATGGACTAACTAGGCTCAAAAGATTCATCTCGTGATTTACAGATAAACTGTGCAATTAGTTTTTGTTTTCGTCTATATTTAATGCTCTATGTATGTGCCGCAAGATTCGATGTGATAAATTTGAAAAGTTTTTGGTTTTTAGGGTGAAGGCCTAAAGAAGGGAGCGACAGGACCGTAGGTTGTTGTCTTGTGAACTAACTGGATATACATTGTATTTTGCTTATATAATAATATTTACACAACCAATCGATTTCCTCTCTTGTTGTGACCAAGTTTAGTTTTCAATCATTGGTCCATGAGTCATTACTTGCTGGCTGTTTGTGTAGTGTTCTTTATGCGTCAATGCAAGCAAACAACATGTGTTCGTGGGCATGGATGACAGTGCGAAGGAAGAGGAGCACAAGGGTGTGGAGAAAAAGTTCAACGATGACCTAGAGTCCGAGGTGTACAATTGAGGCTGCTAAAAATAAAGTTGTGCAACCAGTGAGAAGAAATTTCAAAACAGGTGGAAGGAGATTGTCGCATGTCCGTGGTGACTAATGCTCATTGGACGACATCGGCGAGCTACCCCGTTCACTTTTGATTTGACTGCAACTCATATAGAAGGTGGTCGCTTGACGCAGAACTGGACGACTACAATTCGTCTTGGGCGTGTACGCGTGATACAAAAGCGGTAAACTCGATTCCACAGTCATCCCGCCGCATCATCATTCCGCTGTCACCTCCTTGGTCCGCCGCTCCTTCCTCGGCCGGTGCGCAAGATCCACCACCATCCTTGGCCCGATGGCGCAAAGAGATGGGATATACCATGAGCAGGCACGAAGGTAGCTAAAGGGGCCGAACGGGACATGGAGGTATGCAGGGCAGCGGGTAGCAGCGATGGGGCATTGGGGATGAGGACAACAATGAGATGGGGTTGATGTGCGTTAGAGCAAAAGATTGAGGATCATGGCTAGAGCTGTGTGAGCACGATCGTGAAAACTCAGGATGGTGCACGCGGAGTTATCAGCCTGCGACGGTTTTGCGCACGTGCTCGCGAAGGAAGGAAGGGCGAGGGCGATTAGAGGGGGGGGGGGCGATTAGTTTTGCCGAGACAATAATTATGGGTGTATAAACCCCTATACCCTCATGGGCCGCATCATCAGAGGTGGCTCGGCTCACAAGATGAAGACGTGCGGCGCATGACGCTGGTCGACGTGCATCGCAAGGCTACAAGATATTGTACCAAATAGGATAGTTTACTTGTAACTCTGTCCCTTCACGATATATAAGGAGAGGCAGGGTCCCCTAGAGGACAAGTCATACACACATTATCTCAATGCAAATCAATACAACCAGACGCAGGACGTAGGTATTACGCCCACACGGCGGCCGGACCTGGATAAAAAACTTGTCGTGTCTTGCGTCACCATCGAGTTCGTAGTTTGCGCACCGTCTACCGATAAACTACTACCGTGGGTATACCCCAAGGTAGACTGCCGACTAGCTTTCGTCGACAGTGGCACACCAGGTAGGGGGTGTGCGTACAGCTTCTCACGCGAACAAGATGGGAGTTTGTTTATCAACATTAACACGTCGCAAAATCGGCTTCATACACCTGTTGAGGGTTGGATGTCTCCAGGCGATTTGCGGCGGCATATTATCGGCGGATTAACCCTGTTAGAGCAACTCCAACAGTTTGGCAAATTGCATTTGGCAAATCTCTATTTTTGCCAAGTCTAAACCCCAAATGTCAAGTGGAAAAAAAAAGGCCTCTCCAACAGTGAGCTATTTGGAGTTGGCAAATTAAAATTTCGTGGCCCACATGTATGAATTATTTGGGCCGTTGCCGCGCCATTTCACTTCGTCGCCGTTGCCCGGTCCATCGTACATGGTCGCCGCGCTGTTTCACTTCTCCACGGGACGATCGGACTGCCAATCTTCTCCACGCGCGCGACCATCATGTTTATATCAGAGGAGATCAGCATGTCAGCTGCTGCTGTCGATTTGCTGGCCTCACGCTGTCGTTGTTTGGCAGTGAACAAAACAAAAAGCAGCAGCTGGTGAACACGTCGCTGTCAGCACGTGATGCCTGTCACAGTTCGCGCGCGCGGGAGAACAGGCCACGGGCCGAAAACCGCGATTTGCCAAGTCCACCGAAGCGCGCATATATGCGCCGGTTGGGGGAGAATTTGCCGACCTTGGATTTTTGCCAAGTGATTTTCTCAACTTGTTGGAGGAGCTTTTTTGTGATTTTGCCAAAAATCTCAATTTGCCAAGTGCATTTGCCAAACTGTTGGAGTTGCCAAAAATGTTTAGCACAGCTTAACTTTCCTATTGAACTTGTTTTTTTTTTGAAAAAACAACTTCACAAGTAACTTTTCTATGAAGCTAAGAGCATTTCTAAGAATTTAGTATAATTTACTTGCTAAACTAACAAATCTAGCAAGTTAATAAAAAATAGCAATATTAAATTTTACCTTTCTCCAACAGTTTTGTATAATAACTTGCTAAAAGCTAAAGTGGGGCCACCGTGCCTGCAGGTGTTCCCTGCAGCCGGCAACAGCAACCATTGCCAACACTTATTATTTGGTCTCTCGGCTACCACGGCGATTCACCGGCTCGACACTTGACCTCGAATCCAACTGCGCTCGTCGTGGTCGTCTCGCATTGATGGCACTGATTTCGATTCGTCGGTAAACGTCCGGCCGGCTTAGGGCACGTACAACGGGACTTTAAGAGTCGTCTGCAAGACATAGGCCTTATTTAGTTCGCAAAAATTTTTAAGATTCCATGTCACATCGAATCTTTGGTCGCATGCATGGAGCATTAAATATATACGAAAATAAAAACTAATTGCACAGTTTAACTGTAATTTGTGAGATGTATCTTTTAAGCCTAGTTACTATATGATTGGACAATGTTTGTCAAATAAAAACGAAAGTGCTACGGTGCCAAAAACGAAAAATTTTGCCAACTAAACAAGGCCATAATTTTATCAGAAAAGCCTTTGCGAGCAGTAGACAGGCCGAGGTCGTCGTCTCGCGAGACGACGACGACGGCTCGTGCTCCCATGCGTAGTCGCCGGGTGAACAACCGTTGTACGAGAACGTCTTCCTGAGTCTGACGCACACAGATCCTGCTGTGGTTACGTGCGGCCTGCTCCGGCAACTTGCTCCTCTCTAGACCGCTACGCGTGATGCCAGAAGAAAAAAAAAGATAAGAACTGACAGAGTATATCAGCTTTATTCGATCGATGTGAGATGATGTGACACAACAGTAGTGAAAATGGTGATGGCCATGACCCTATGGCCTTGTTTAGGCCTTGTTTAGTTATTTTTTTTAAAAAAAATTATCGTCACATTGAATTTTTAAGACGTATCCATAGAGCACTAAATATAGATAAAAATAAAAACTAATTATATAGTTTGCCTAAATTACGAGACAAATCTTTTAAGCCTAGTTAATCCATAATTAGATAATAATTATCAAATACAAACAAAATTCTACGGTATCCAAAGCCAAAATTTTCGCGAACTAAACAAGGCTAGGCCGTGCAAATTTTTAGCTTTAGCTACTATAGCACTTTTGTTTATATTTAATAATTATTGTTCAATCGTGAACTAAATAGACTCAAAAGATTTGTCTCACAAATTACAATGAACAAGGCCATTGTGTTGACGATTTTAATTAAAAAATATTGCAATTAAGTTTGATCTATGTTTAATCTTATTTGTAATCAACAAAATAGTATACATAGATGATGTGCACCTCATTAAGACTTGATATGCCAGTGTTGTGGAAACAAAGAAAAATAAGATAAAAATGTTACCATTATATATAATATGTGACTTATATTTATATTTTTTAAAAAAATCTTATAAGAATGTTCATCTTATTTATGCTTCATTTATTTTCTATCAAATAGCAACAAAATAGTATATAAAGTGGTATTCATAATTGATCTTAGCTACATATAAAGCATTAAACAGCTTAGAGACAGCCAAACAAACCATTGTATGACCTGTCTTTTTAACTGTCACATATAGACAGGAGGCTGTTTGTACATGCCCTTATTCGTGAGAGCATCGAATTTGATGCCGAAGCACAACTCGAGCAGCTAGAGTCTAATACACGGAGGTCTGGCGACGTACAGAGCTATATACTAAGAGAACCTCTTGACCTGTCAAGCAAGCACTCGGGGCCAAAATTCGATCTACAGTATCATGCAAGGCAAATACATACACGCTCGTCGGCTTGTTGAGAAGCTATAATGACAATCGTCATGACTCCGACTACATAAAGACGTCCAAGCAGCTGTCAAGCTATCAAGCGAGCCACGTCGAGCCATCAAACGAGCCATGTTAATCCGTCCAAGCTGTACATTATGCATGCAAACCATCCAGCTGTGAGCTCGCAAGCGATCCTCTGAGCTGCCTAGCGAGCTTCTCGGCCTACTTGCTCCTACCATGTCGCAATAATAATCGCTGTGAAGAATGGCGCTACGATAACCGCGACCACCACCGTCATGACAATAAGTCAAAAAGCTCGAGGGCCAGACAATTTTGTCACCACCGACCAGACTTTTGTCCAAAGATAAGTACATTTCTAATATTTTATTTATTTATGACATAATATTTTTAATATTATTATCCTTCAAAACAACTTTTTTTAGCCGACTAGTTTTTTCTCCTACACAAGTTTTCCAGAGCCGGCACTGTCTTCGACTCCTCCCTACACGTGCATGAGATCCGCCCTCTGCGTTCCGAGTGGTCGGCAGTAGCTCTCTGGCGAGGCTGACAATCCTACGCGTGCCTAGGTTCCGCACCTCATGCTGATTGTTGGCTAGACCAGAGCTGGTACAAGCTATAGGATGAATTAACTACTCGTGCTAATTTTATAACAAAAATCTAAAACTTATCTCAGTGCTGATTTTATATCTAGAGTTTATTTATGCATCATGTACTATCTATTCTTTATATTATTTTTCAGGAGTTTGGTCCAGTCAACAAGCTACGCTCGGGGACTTGTAAGGCTACAATATTCGTGTCTTTTTAGTTGTAGAGATAGGGAGGTAAATTGGGGAAAAAAGCTTATAAGGGGCGAAAGAAATCCTAAGAGGCTTTTACATGAGTGCCATTAAATAAGATTGCAATTCCATAGAGGCCATTAAAAAAGTTGGGCGCTCATAAGTGCCACTGCTCACAACTTCTTTATCGCATATGCCATTCCGTCCGTGTGCCGTGTGATTTCCGTCTTTGGGCGCTGTTATAGGTGGGTCTCGCCACATACGAGGACCGTATTGCCCTCTGTCTTCCCCTAGCTCAGCTCCACCTCGCCACCACTCCGCCACTCCCCACCGCACCCCTTCAGCCCGGATCTCGGCATGGGCGCCGCCACCACCAACGACTTGATGGACGCGGAGCGGCGGGCGCTGCTGGACTTCAAGGCGGCGGTGACGGCGGACCCGTGGGGTGTGCAGGCATCATGGACGCCCATGAGGGACCCCTGCAACTTCTTCGGTGTGACCTGTGACGCGGGAGCCGTGACGTGGCTGCGCATTAACGGCACGGGGCTGGCGGGCACGCTCACGCCCTCCCTAGGGCGCTTCCCTGCGCTCGAGTCCGTCTTGCTCTTCGGCAACGCACTCACGAGCGGCGTCCCCTCCAGCTTCCGTGCGCTCGCGCCCATGCTCCACAAGCTCAACCTTAGCTGGAACACGCTCGATGGCGAGATCCTGCCGTTCCTCGGTGCCTTCCCATGGCTCCGCTTGCTCGACCTCTCCTACATCCGCTTCGCCGGCGGGATCCCCGCCGCGCTCTTTGACACTTCCCTCCGCCTCCGCTACGTCTTGCTCGCGCACAACAACCTCACGGACCCCGTCTTGCCCAGCATTACCAACTGCTCTCGCCTCGTTGGCTTCAACTTCTCCTACAACCACCTCTCTAGAGAGTTCTCTGACCAGGTCTGCACTCCGCCGAAGATGAACTACATCTCCGTCCGGAGCAACGCGCTCTCCGTAGATATAGTCGGCAAGCTCACCTCTTGCGGCAGCATTGACCTCTTGGACGTCGGCAGCAACAAGTTCTCCGGAGCCGCGCCCTTTGCACTCCTCGGCTCGGTAAACATCACCTACTTCAATGTCTCCTCTAACGCCTTTAACGGCGAAATCCCCAGCATTGCAACATGCGGCACTAAAATCTCATACTTGGACGCGTCCGACAACCGGCTCACGAGGCCGATGCCGGAGTGCATGGTGAATTGCCGTGGCCTAAGGGTTTTGGATTTGGGGGTGAATGCTCTTGCTGGAGCTATATTGGGACACTGCGGTCGCTCTACGTTCTCCGGCTCGTGGGCAATTCTGGCATTTTTGGTCTGATTCTAGTTGAGTTTGAGTCTGGGGAATTGAGATGCTTGTCACATTCGACCTCGCGGGCCTGGCTCTTACAATCCGTCAGCCAGTGCCGATTCTTGCTTGAACTGTAAGTTTTTGTTCAGTACTCCCTCGGCTCTTCTTGTGCACATGAAAGAGAGGAGAAAAAAAAGAAAGTTTGGGTGGCTGACAAACGGACCCCACTGAGGGTAAAATGGTCATTTCACCTATCTGTTTGACACCGTTAGATAAAGATGCTAACGGAATGACATTTGTGCCAAAGAAGAAATTAAGAGCAGTGATACTTATAAGCGATCAACTTTTTTTAATGACCTCCGTATAATTGCGATCTTTTTTTTAACGGTGTAAAAGCCTCAAGCCCAAAAGCCCGACTGAAACACACACGATAGTTCGCCTTGGTGGCTTGCTGCCTCCCTAGTCCCATGACCATGAGGCCATGACCTCATCCGATCCCTTTCCCATCCGCGCGTCCCGACTCCTCCCCTTCCGGGCCTCAACAACGCGAGGAGGCGACGCAATTCTGGGAGCTCGAAACCCTAGCTCCTAACTTGAGCCCCGGTGCCGTCGATTCCTCAGGGGCCGCCGCGATTCGGCTCCTGTAGCAGCTTAGGGCTCCACCGCTCCCCGGCTGCATCAGCATCGACGGCGGCGGCGGACGCCGCGACGACTGCGCTGCGCTCGAGGAAGCACCTCGTCTCGGCGGGTCCTCGCTCTTGGAGGCCTTCCATAAGGCGGTTTCGTGGTGCCCCGAGCCCGGATCTACGGCGATCTGGGAGGGGGAAGGCGATGGATGAGGCGATTCAGTGGTAACCCCCAATCCGGTGGGTTTCCTGCTGGCAGAGGCGGAAAGGTTCGGGCCTTCGGCGGGTGATCAGATTTCTCCTTGCGGCGTGCGGCTTGTCTTCTTCCGCGACGGTGTAGGACTGGAACGCAGGAGCCGACAAGGCGGTGGAGATTAAAAATTTTTTTGCTTGCTTGTACACTTGTTCATGTTCATTAGTTCCTGCTATTTGTTCTGGTTTAAAGCATCAATTTTCCGCTCAATTTAAGGGCGAAGACAGTTTTTTTGTTCTTCCCTTGTTGGTTTCTATGGAATAATCTCTATTACAGAAGGAGTGGAAAAGCAACAAAAAAAGGAAAATAAAATACAAAAAAGATAAAACCAGAAGGAAAAAAAAAGAGAAAATTTGAGTGGGCAAGCGAAATGGCTGTGTATTACAAGTTCAAGAGTGCTAGAGACTATGACTCAATTCCGATCGAGGGGCAATTCATCTCTGTTGCCAACTTGAAGGAGCGGATTTTTGAGTCCAAGCATCTTGGCAGGGGCACAGATTTTGACCTTATGATCTCAAATGCTCAGACTGATGAAGGTTGGTACTTTCTCAGATTTTTTGTGTGGGTGAATATGCATAAGTTGATAGGTCCTGGTAAAAATTGCGATGGACCAGGTTGCAGAACTGTATGATCTTTATGTTAAATCAGAGACTATTTGGTTCATGCACTATATTTCTGTGTCAACTCAACCAAAGCATGTTGAATGCTGAATACTGAATCTTGTTTAGGTAGCTGGTATCAATTGTTTTAATCTTGTGTTCCTCTTTTACCTGCATTCTGAACCTGCTAAGACAGCCCTATCCCTTACAGGGCTTACAGGGTTGATATGAAGGATTAGCTGTAATGTATGCTGGGGAATTTTTGATACATAGTCTTGCATTTTGTTTGGTGAACCTTAGGTATTGGATTTGCGGCCTTGTTTAGTTCCAAAAATTTTTGGTTTTGGGTACAGTAGCACTTTTGTTTTTATTTGGCAATTATTGTCCAATCATAGATTAACTAGACTCAAAAGATTCATCTCGCGATTTACAGGCAAACTGTTTAATTAGTTTTTGTTTTTGTCTATATTTAATGCTCCATGCATGTGCCGCAAGATTTGATGTGACAGGGAATCTTGAAAAGTTTTTGGTTTTTGGGGTGAACTAAACAAGGCCTGATTTAATATGTCGAGAGCATGACCCAACTATTGTCTTGATGCATATTAAGTTAGTTCCATTGCAGTCGTGCTTTGTTTGTTTCCAAGCAAGCATTCATACCACATTGCATTGTAAGAGGACACATTCAAAATAATATTTACTTGTACCCTAAGCATTCAAATTGTCATGTGATGAATTAGTTTGTACTGTGTTTTCTTGTGTGGATTTGTGATGGATTCATGCTATCAAGGTCTTGCTTAATGTTTCATGGTGATATTTTCACTTTCAGAGTACGCTGATGAGGCCACTATGATACCAAAAAATACGTCAGTATTGATTCGGCGGATACCAGGACGGCCAAGGAAGCCTATTGTCACAGAACCTGACGAGTACTGTCTTGATCTCTGATTACTTGAACAATTAACAATATATCTCTTAATTATTCTTAGTGAATCTTTAGGAGTTCACCACCTTCAGGCTGTGTGCAATGTGGTGCATTACATTTGATTATTTGGCTGGACCATGTCACTGAAAATGTTCAGGAGCTTTGCTGGTTGGTGAGCATATTTTGAGATATGTATCCAATTCTGCAGGTCAAAAGCTGCAGAAGATGGTGTAGAACAAGTCATGCCCACTGCAAGTGCTTTTCTTGGTGATTCATCTATGAAATATGTAAGATTGACAATCTCTTGCTGGCTCTCTCTTTATCTTGCCAAGGTTGGCCATTGGAAGTGCATTAGAATTTTCATATACCTACTAGAATTTCCTATATTTACTTTGAGGTGCTGATATTAATATTAAAACTGCAGCATGAAGAATCTGAGTGGGATGATGAGTTTGGCAACGAATTATATGTTTCTGATTCGGTTCCTTCGCAGCCTGCTTGCCAGGCGGTTGATGATTCTGAAAACAAAGTTGATGAGGATAGTAAAATAAAAGCACTTATTGATACATCCGCCCTTGACTATAGGTGAGTAACCTACTGGATTAGACCCCCCTATTCACAAAATTCCTAGGTCAATGGGGTTGGGGAATGTGGTACACTGCGTGCAAGAGGTTTTTACACGGCCAGGTCGAAATGACCCCATGTACCCGGGTCTGGGGCAACGTTCCCGGGTCGAGGGTTGATGCCTTTGACCCTGTTTTCTGTAGGCAACTGATAGATCTGTTGCTCTTACTATGCCAGTGTATGCTAATCAAATATTTGTTGTATAATCATCATAATCTAATTGGATGGTTGACGCTTTCAGCCAAATCCCTGATGGTTATGGTTCTGGAAGAGGCTATGGTAGAGGGATGGGTGGCAGAATGATGCCTGGCCGTGGCTTTGGTAATGCTCTGTGCCCTTTCTTTTGCAATTAAAGTGTTAGAGCTTGAGGTATTATCAAAATATATCTTTGTGAGGAAAATGTTGTATCCACCTTGGTAACATGGATATTCTTTCCATTGTGTGAAAAGTTTTATTGATATATATTGATATACGAAATACTTGTACATATATAAAAGATTGTATGCTCTTTGGTATTCTTTGTGAATATTTTCCATTTGTTTCTAGAAGAAAAACTATGCCTCTTAATATCTCTTCCTTTGTTATTCTGAAGGACGGCTGGAACGCAGGACACCTCCTCCAGGTTATGTTTGTCACAGATGTAAAGTACCTGGTATGTTGGTGGCTTGTGAAATCTTAAGCATTGTATGTTTCACTGTTCTTCCGCTCAATGGAACTTGTTTTGCAGGTCATTTTATTCAACATTGCCCCACAAATGGTGATGCTAGATATGATGTGAAAAGGATGAAACCCCCAACTGGTATTCCAAAATCAATGCTAATGCAAACTCCGGATGGCTCATATGCACTACCAAGTGGGGCTGGTGCTGTTTTGAAGCCAAATGAGTGAGTACCCACATTTCTTGATCAGCTTTTGTGATTGTATAATAATGAGTGCATATGTACTTTGGGCAAAAAATAGGCATCATATTTTTCTTTGTGTTAGAGCTGCTTTTGAGAAGGAGATAGAGGGCCTACCTACCACACGTTCTGTTGGTGATCTTCCACCAGAGCTACGCTGCCCATTGTGCAAAGAAGTAATGAAGGATGCTGTTCTAACTAGTAAATGCTGCTTTAGGAGTTTCTGCGATAAATGTAAGTTGTCTTTTAAGTTCCTGGTTGTGTGTTTCGCGCTGTTACTATTTATACTGCCATCGTATGATATGACTGGCCCTGTTGTTTTCTTATATATTTTATTATACCGCAGAGTGTTTCCTTTCCTTTTTCTCATTAAAATATGATACTGTTCAGGGAGTTAAGTGCTATTTGTATTTTTCTGGCAGGCATCAGGGATTACCTAATTAATAAGTCAATGTGTGTCTGTGGTGCCACAAGCATATTAGCCGATGATCTTCTCCCTAACAAAACTCTAAGAGAAACCATCAACCGCATATTAGAGGCACCACCAACTAGCAGTACGGAAAATGTGGGAAGCATGGTGCAAGTACAGGGTACGCTTATATATTCGCTTGTCATTGGATTTGCTTTGATCGCAATTGGAAAATGATGATGTATGTTTTGTAGACACGGAGTCAGCTCTACCTGTGCAACCTAAGCTTAGGTCTCCTGCTGTTTCTGCTGCTTCAAAGGAAGAGGCTAAAGCATCCACACCTGTAGAAGAGTCTCCAGATGCTGAGAGCCTCAATGGAGCAAAAGCTACAAATATCGATGCGAGTTCTTCAGATAAGAAAGCCACAACAGTTCCGGATATTGCTGAAGGGACGATGGATTCTAAGAAGGCGAAAGAAGATAAACCAGTGGAAACAACTCCAGTGGCAAAAGATTCTCAAGAAAAGTTTCCTGCAGGGGAACAAGGTGAAAAGCCTTCGTTCCTGTTTCTGTTTGTAGCTTGCTCTTTCCTGTATTGTAGCTTCCCTTAAAAATAAGTCCTGAAGAATTTATACTTAAGTTTTCCTTGTCACAAATAACATTTTGGAAAATATATGGTCTCCAAAACATTACTTTTACTATTATGTTTTGTTGTATTGTATACTTTTGTGAAAGCATTTCCTGAGACAAACCTACTCTTTCAAATGTCCCAATCCAATACATAAAAAAGTAATTTGTAACTATGTTTGAAATGATTTGACTGCACGACTCAAAATGTCACTTAGGAGTATTTGTGACTGCATGGATTACCTAAGAATGAAGAAGGGTTGTAATTTGTTTGATGTTATTATACATTTCATTTTATAAGGCGTGCACACATTCTAGGAGTCAAAGATCGTCATCTTCAACTTACAGTTACCCTCATTTGATATGAATTTTGTTGGATTCACATCATTTGAATGCATTTTCTTGTGGTTAAGGTTTTGTTGCTACAAAGACTGTAGTATATAATAGTCAAACTCTAGTTCTGGACACTCAGCTAAGTCAAACCATTTGATACAATAATCTAGACTAACTCACTGAGCTCACTGATTTGCTAGCTTAAAGGATAGAAAGTTTAGAAGGTTAATTGAATTTAATGAGGTAACAAGAAGCATGGCTGCTTTATCTTGTGCGTTTGATCTTGTCTAAGAATAGATTTTCAGAGAATGGCAGTAACTCTTGGAATTAAATAAAGTGACTGTCACCAATTGTCTTTCTTTCTTTGGTCAAATTATTTCTGTTCTTTGAGATACTGATTTTTTTTTGGAAGCTTCAGCGGTGAAGAAGAAGAAAAAGAAGAAGCCACGTGTTCCTGGAAATGGTAAAGTCCTTGTACCTGATCATGATAATTTGTCATCAAGATATAGCTGCAAGTGCAAGTAATGGCTTAAATAAATGGAATTATTATTCTGTTGACAGCTGAGGAGCAATGGAAAAATTTTCAAGATTTTGGAGCTGAAAATTTTCCGGGAATGCCCTTGGGTCCAACTGGAGCATTCAACCCGTACTGGGGCGGAGGAATGCCATTGCCAATGGATTACATGGGTGCACCGTTTCCCGGTCCCATGCCCTACATGGGTTATCCACCAGGTCCATTTGACCCTTTTGGTGGGGGTGTTCTCCCACAAGATCCATTTATGCCCCCAGGATACATGATGCCAGGAGTTCCTAGGTATATATTTTAGCACCAGTTGGTTTTTATGCAAAAGAAACATGCCCAATTCTGCATGTACCGGTTATCTTCTTTGTACATCTGAAAGTCAAGAGGATTGTGGAAGTGTAAACTTTGTGGCTGTATTTCTCTTTCTTGGTGAGAGATGAGCATTAGTTTGATGTTTGCCTCTTTTTGGTTAACAGCCCAGTATCAATGAAAGTTTGTATGGATTTTACTTCTTTGAGTAACAGGTGAACAACGAC
This sequence comes from Sorghum bicolor, assembly GCF_000003195.3. Classification (NCBI taxonomy): domain Eukaryota; kingdom Viridiplantae; phylum Streptophyta; class Magnoliopsida; order Poales; family Poaceae; genus Sorghum; species Sorghum bicolor. Next base: position 24,807,498 of record NC_012870.2, on the reverse strand, counting down.
TTAGTGACTTACTATGGTTGTTTCTGAAATCTTGTATTACTCATTTCAGGGATCTTTCTGAATTAGCTGTTAACACTATGGGACTAAACATGGGCCCGCCAGTTGTGAGCAGAGAAGAATTTGATCCCAGGAAACCTGAACATAGGAGGCGGCGTGAAATGGATCGGTTCAATGAAAGGTGATTGGACACTTCAGATGCCCCTCTATATTTGAACAAATTGAACAGTAGTTCCATGGCATTTCTAGATCCCTGAAGTCACGTTCTTTTAAGTTGAATCAGTGGATGATACTAATTTGAACCATCCACCATTTTTCAAATGCACAGGCCCGTAATGATCATCCAAATGTAGTGTTGAGTGGATGCAGGATAAGTGAGAAATTGGTCTAAAATATCTTGCATGGAATTGGCAATGTTCCCCTTTACCTTGAGCGTAGATTTCTTTTGGTCTCACAGAGACATGGGCTGTTTTGAACTGCATCATCATATAAATTCTGAAGGACACATAAGAACCATGTATAGAGTAAACTGCATCCAATGTCCCTACTCCCTAAGCTTTGTACAAGTTGCCCTTAGATGATATGGCATGTCCTGAGCTTGACCATCGTTGTTTGCGTTAGTCATTCTTGCGGTTTCTGTCTCAAAAAATATAGCTCTGTAGTTATTGTTATTTGCATATGCCATCCGTTGGTGCTTTGTAAACTCTTATTTATGAAACCCAAGTCAGTGCTTGGCAAAATAGCTAGTTTAGGTTTTAGTGATGTGCTCATGCCATTTATGTGATTATGCCCCTAAACTTTCAAACACTTAATCCATGGATGTCCCTTTTTAGATTCACTAAAAGCTCATCCACACTTAAATCTCTTGCTTCAGTGAACAACTGAATGACTGAAATTGTGAAACATTTGGTCCTATTATAGTTAGTTTTGTTGCATATAAGAATCTGAAATGGCAGAACCACACAAAGTTAGAGATTGCAAGTGCTATTTTCAATGTGTGATGAAGTTTCATGCCATTGCTTGGTTTTCATTTCTTTATCAAACTTCTATAAAATGTAAATGCTGGTTGTAAATTGTAATGCTGCTAGTCCAGTGTCATGATCTATAGAGATGGTGCTTATGCATAATCCCTTGAGTTATGAATTCAGTGTCTTTAGTCATTCTTTTACTGCATTCCTCTCAAAGCTAATCTGTTGAGTTGTGTTCTTGCAGGGAAAGAGAGCGTGACCGTTCTCGAGAGCGGGAGCGGGGTCGTTCCCTGGATCGGGAGCGGGAGCGTGGTCGTTCCCTGGAGAGGGAGAGGGAGAGGGAGAGGGAGCGGGAGCGTGACCGTTCCTTGGAGAGGGAACGAGAGCGGGTGCGGGAGCAGGAGTGTTCCCGGGAGGGTGACCGTGAGCGGCAGCGAGCCAGGGACAGGGACTCCCGCAGAGAGGCCAGAGCATCACCAGGGGCCATTAATGATAGTACCTCGATGAGGCGGAAGGATGTATGTCTTTTCCTGTCAACCTGTTATAATGCCATGTTTTGTACTGTTATCAGTTCCATGGTAGACATATGGATCATCGCCGCCACCTCTGGGACACTAGACAGGGCAGGAAGAAATCCAGACGGAGTCCTGCCTGCTTCTGGTGATACAGAACAAGAGAGGCACTCTGTTGAATTCCTATGCCTTATGTTCTCAGCGCCTGGGCTGCTTGATCCGATTCCAGTAAGAGGTTTGGTTTGCTTTAGGTTACAAGCAGCAGTCACCAGCGGGAGCATTGCCTGCCCTTGTGATTATTGCTTTCCTGGGTTTACAGGATGTCATCGCTATGGCGGAAAGATGTTTAGTTTGTTTATTATGTATTTATATTTATGCTTACTTTGGGATTGGGTTTGTCTTTTTTTCCCCTTGTGTTTTCCTTTCTTTTCCATTCATGTCTTTTGCTTTCTGAAAGATGGCGCTTTGCTTTATTCTTTCATTCATAGCTTTTATTTGTTATATATACTTTTACATTTCTATAATTGCTTGCAGTGGATAGGACAACTTTTTAAGGTAAAAAGTACTAGTGGAGCCCAAAAACCAATGTTAGGCCACGATAAAGAGAGCGATCTCAAATTTTCACGATGATGCTAGGCTGCTGACGCGTGTGGTGGGCAGCAAGCTGACGTGGCAAGGCTTGAGCCTTGAGCAGTTGTTGACCATACGATTTGGTTTGGTTGGCTAGGATAAACTCAGAGGTTGTCTTGTCACGTGCTTTATTTTATTTTATTTTTTGTGTTCTTTTCAGAGGTCGAGGTCCCAGCCGGACAGGTCGGAGCGCAGCCCCGACCGGCAGTCGCGTCGCTCCTCCAGCTCCGGCAAGAAGCGCTCCTCCTCCGACCGCTACGACGACGTCCAGCTCCCACCTCCCCCGCCGCCCGCGTCGCGGCACGAGGCCGAGCCCGCCAAGTCTAAGGCCAGCGTCTTCTCCCGCATCAGCTTCCCCGGAGACGGCGCCAACCCTTCGGACGCCAAGCGCAGCCGCAGGGCCTCCGACAAGCCCCCAGCGCACTCCTCTTCCTCCTCCAAGAAGAGCGCCGCGGCAGAGGGCGGTGGTGACGCCCGCGGCCACCGCCACCACCAGCAGAACCACCGTGAGGGCGCGGCGGCAGAGGAAGAGAAGCGTAGGCCTGGTGGCGAGTACTACGGCGGCACGGACGAAGAGGAGGAGAGCGAGGAAGAGGAGCAGCACTTCAAGCGACGGCCGTCCTCGTCCTCCCGGCGTGAGCGCGAGCAGGAGGCGCAGGAAGAGCAGCCGCGGCACTCGCGACGGTCCAGGGACCACAAGCGCCGGTGAGCGTCGCCCCGTCCGTCTGTACCAAAACCTTAGAAGCTTGATTGAGTTGGGAGGTGGTCGCCGGACGCGCGCGCCTCCCGAGAGCAGATTGAGCCTGCGCGCTCTGTTTCTATTTGGCGTCGAGTTTGGGCCCTGTACATTGTTGCGAATATTCTGTTTTGCTTGATCGAATCGGATCGGATCTTAATGGGAATTATATAATATTCTAATAAGAAGTTTGATTTGATGGACCATCTTGATCGCTTTAATTTACGGTAATGCTGGTGAACAGGTGCCCGGCCGCCTTGCCCTCCCGTTTCTAAATAATCCTGTCATCCAAATACTTGTTCCTATCTTTTTCTCTTATTATCGTTGCAGTGCTCTTTCTATCCATTCGCCTGCTGTCACAGTACTCGGTCACTGGCACGGCTGGGTGACCGAGCACCGGCCTTTCGGGGCTGCCGTGCAGCGCCGCCCCGCCATCCCTCGCGCCTCCGTCCTCAATCGCGGCCACTGAGCAGGTGCTTGCACGTCTCATGCAGGTGTTCACCTAGGGCATGACCCTGGCGATGGCTGGCCCCGACACAGGTGTAGATCCATTGCGGGCTCGCGGCCCCGACGGTGGCCCTACTCTGGCACCTGAAGCTCCCGACACAGGTGCTAAAAAAAAAAAAAAAGAGAAATAGAGCGGACATGAGGACGAGGGCATACAAACGAGTGTCCAAGATAGAGCTGGGACTATCATGCTATGTAGGCACGAGAGGCACGTTGGACTGTGTCGACGCGGCATGGTAAATCTTTTTTCTTCGGCCATGCCGGCACGTCTTCGGGTCGTGCCAGACTGCCAGCTCAAGCACGGTTCTCAAAATATCTTTACTAATTTTATTTTTTTCGCTGATGATATCAAATATTATATCTTATGTATACTATTTTAATAAAAAATTTTAATGTTTTTTATAATCTATTGAAGAATTAGTTGAGAAGTACTATAATAAGTGCTAGAAAATTATATAATTGTAGAAATATCTACGTGTTATTTTTTTGTCGTGCCGGCCCAAACAAACTGGACTATGAAGCCCGCCGTGCCGATATTCTGGACACGACACGATCCTCATGTTCATGTCGTGCTGGCAGAGCCTAAAATATTTCGTGTCGTGCTATGCTTCAGATCGTAACAAACCGTGCCATGATCCGTCCTTAAACGGCACGGCTCAAAGTCCCAGTTCTAGTCCACGACACTAGCACCTGAATCCGGCGCTAGGAGTCTCCTTTAATTTAAGCTTCTCTTGTTGTACTGTTAAGGATTTATAGCATTCGTGAATCCTGAGTCCCGCAATTTTTAGTTGGAAGTTGGAACTGACGCTATTTGGGAACCATTGCGGAACGCGTGTCTGCAGGCAGGCGCTTCAGTGTCCCTCGTACCAGTCACCGTCTGGAGAGCAGCTGCGCATGCGCCACCTCGCAGTGCCGACGCTACGTGGCTGCAGGCGCGGTCACCCACGTCGCTCGGCTCCTTCCAATCCAATCCGTGCTCTCACGTCCAGCTCTACCCGCTCCCGACTCGCCCCATACGACCACCCCAGATCTCAGGTCACAGTACTGACTTGCTCCCTGAGCCAGCAACGATCGAAGAAGCATCCCCAGACACCATGACGAGCCAGGAGGAGGAGGAGGCAGCAGCCGGCGGAGCACGACGGCCAGGATCGACAGGGCGACGACGGAGGCGCCGCGGTCCGCTACGGCGACGTGTTCGCCGTGGAGGGAGAGCTGGCCATGACGCCCGTCGCGCCGCAGGACGCGGCCATGATGCAGGCCGCGGAGAGCGCCGTGCTGGGCCAGGCGCCTAAGGGTGGGACCGCTGCCGCCATGCAGTCCGCGGCCAGGCGCAACGAGCGCCTCGGCGTCGTGCCCCGCGACGCCGCCGCCGAGGGCGGGGTCGCCGTCACCGAGTCGCGCGTGCCGGGCTGCCGCGTCGTCACGGAGTTCGTGGCCGACCAGGTGGTCATCGCGTTGAAGCCGCGCGTCCGCTATATAATGTTCTTCACAAAAATGAGATGTTTTGTGTGTATGTAGCCTGTCGGGCAGTACATTGCAGCGGCGGAGGAGGAGGAGGACACCCCCGGCGGCGAGACAGCAACAGCAGCAAGACAAGTCGGCGGCGGCGGCGGGCACGGAGTGGTGGACGGGACCAAGATAACGATCGGCGAGGCGCTGGAGGCGACCGCGTTCTCCGCAGGCGACCAGCCTGTGGAAGCGAGCGACGCGGCGGCAATATTGACGATCTTATCGACCGACGATGATACACTACAAGCTTGTTGCCTGTAGCTGTTTGCAGTGCGATCGAGTTTTGTTTGCAATTGCAGCTGGGTTCTAGAACATGTACTTATTTACCATGCATGTATATATGCATCCGTCGCAAGAATAACAAGTGCAGTAGTAGCACTTGTCAAAAAAAAAAAGTGCAGTAGTAAAAGATGGATCGAGAGACGGAGAAGCGCGACGGGAACATCAGTTTTGCAGCCCATTTCCAGTTGGAGATCGAGAACCTGGTTATGCGTTTGGACGAGCGCCGCACCACCACCGTGTCGTCGCGGTCGGGTCAGATGCATGGGATGTAGACGGGCCAGCGAAAGGCACGTAGGGTGTAGAGGCAAGCGGCGGTCACATGCCGCACGCGGGCGCATCCATCGGCCGGCGCTGGCATGCAGTGGTGGTCACCGCGCACCTACAGCCTACGGGCCGGCGCCACCGAGCCGAGCCGAGCCGAGCCGACGACGCCCTGTGCTGTGCCCGTCTCGTGGGACGGGGAGGGGAGGCAACACGGCCCCGCCAGACGCGTGAAGGTGAGGAGCTGAGTTGGTTGGCGGTTGCGGACCGGCATCGCTCGCTGCCTCCGATCCCATCTCATCCGTACCCCGTGCGCGCGGCGGTGCGTAGTGCGGGACCAACTATGAACCGGAGAGCTGCTGCTATCTTCTCAAGCGAGTTCAAATTGCTCGTTTGGTTTGAGGTGTTACCATATAAGGTGGTCTGGTTTTTGAATATTAATAAAAAAATAAATTAGCATTTTTTACTATAGCAATTAGGGATTAATATCTTATTGATTATAGACTAATTAGACTTAAAAAAGCCGTTTCAGAAATTAGTCTCAATTTATATTTTAGTTTCGTAAATGTTTATATTTAATATTTCATATATATATATATATATATATATATGTCAAAACATTTGGTGTGATAGAGATTTAAATTTAGTTCGTTAATAAAAGGGTTATATATGCAAAAAAAAATGCACCAAACACGAACAATTTAAACAATTTATATACATATGTAAAAAAAATAAGAGTACATATCCGGGAGGGTGACATGACTCTTGGGACTAGGAAGCATACCGTTGCAAATGTGTCCTAACAACTGTCGATTTTACAATTTCGTTGGAAAAGAACATCCCTAGCTACAGATGATGTTACGATCTCTAGTACCGCCCCTGAAAAATTTCTACAAAATCAGGCCCATTTGTAAATTTTTTTAAATAACGAGTCTTCCTTTCTCTTCCTCTTTTTGTTACTTGATGAGGTCATTACTGAACATATAAAATAGATCGCAATAGGGTTCAATTTCTTGTGCAGTTATGAAATTGTGTGCCCTCGTTAGAGTAGGGGTAGGCCCGACGTGGTTTGAACCTTAGGCTCAATTTGCTTGAGGTACATGCCGTACTTTTTTTTTGTCAGCCAACACATTTTTCTCTCATAATAAATCAGCAAATAATATTTTCAGTTATGACTTTTTAGACCAACAAACAACCTCTTAACCTCCACGCTTGTGGGTGAATTAGGGCGACATCTAGCCTCTGACATCTCATGTCCTCGCTTTGCCTAATTGACTAACCAACCACATTTGCAAACTATGAAGATAACACTAAGTATTAGAAATTACTATACTACACACGCCTTTTTTCAGATGATAAATAGGAGCCGTTGGTTGGCAATCTAATGGTTCGTAGCTTTGGTGCTATTGTTCTTCTCCAGCCTCTCTTTTCTCTTCCTTGCAGTGAACCAACTCGTCTATTGCCATCCGCCTCTCATCCATGACGATGCCCCCACTGGTAAGCCTACCTCCGTCACCCCCTGCCGCACTAAACTTGCACCGCGGGCTATCCCCATAACTATCACACCCCTCACTAGCTAGCGCAATCGCCATCCTCCTCTACCTCCAGCTGTTGGTAGTCTCACTGCTCCATCCTCACCTCCTCCACCTGGCTGGTCTGCCTCCCTGAGTCTCTTTCTATGGCCATAGGGCACAACAACCTCCGATTCCAAATCCGCCGTCTTCCTAAGGAGCAACATGATTTCAGACTCTTGTAGTATAATATAAGTGCTATTATCTGCTCTTGACGCAATTGCGTTTGTGCTTTCATTCTAGCCGTTAAATCATTTCCTTCTAGAAGGATATATGCACACTGATGTTGACAAGTGTCTTTTATGCAAGACTCCACGTGGGTTGTGGTAAATGGTGTCGCGTGACATTTGCCTTCTTAACGACTCCACATATCCCTTCTGTTTGCCATTTGGCTTGCTAGCACTATACCCGTTACACAATTTGCCTATTTAATCTCTCCTCCACTCACTATCGTTGCGTCTTGTGCTCTCTTGCTTTGTAGCCTTGTTCCGCCTCATTTTTCCGCACTCTCCACTTAGCCTTCTTTATCAAGCTTTGGCTGCACGAAGACCTCTTGCTCATGGTGCCCTACAATCTTTCATTTTCGCCCGAAGGATTGAGTTCCTCAAGATGTTCTTTTTATGGATAGATCAAATTAGGTGCGCTAGTATCTACTTCTTGCTTTTTCTTAAGTTTATGTTACCTAAAAGGATAACAAACATGGTGCTAAGGACCCGTCTCATTTCTCCCTTGACAATTTTTCTAGAGAAAATCATGTGCAACATGTTCAGACCTAGATTTGGGTTTGAAACCAAATTCCCATATTAAAAAATGTGCTAGTATCTACTTCTTGCTTTTTTTTCTTAGGTTTATTAGCTAGAAGGATAGAAAACATATATGGTAAATTGTTCCTTATTGTTGATCTTCCCCATAACTTGGATTTGGGTTTCAAACCATGTCTTCTTGTTTTTCCTTTAGTGCAAATGGATCGATTAAAACCATGGGCCATGAACCGGATTCAGTGTTGAAACCATGTATATTTTTAAGTAAAAAATAAGGAATATATCCTGAAGATATTGTAAGAGATTTTGTCTAGAATCTCGAAATCAGCAGAGCATTAATTTGTTTTGCATGAATTTTTTTTAAAAAGAATGCCCGTTAGGAATAAAACAACAAAGTAATGAATAATCTCCCAAACTAGATAATCTTAATAAAATCATATATGGTGCTTAAGAACCTACATCTAAATTGTTCCTTATTGTTGATCTTGCCCATAGCTTGGATTCGATTTTCAAACCATGTCTTCCCATTTTTTCTTTAGTGCAAAGAGATCGATTAAAACCATGGGCTATGAACCGGATTCGGTGTTGAAACCATGTATTTTTTAAGTAAAAAAATGAGGAATATATCCTAAAGATATTGTAAGAGATTTTCTCTAGAACCCAAAATCTAAAGCATTAATTTATTTTGCATGAAAATTTGAAAAAGAATGCCCGTTAGGAATAAAATAACTAAGTAATTAATAATCTCCCAAACCAGATAATCTTAATAAAATCATGAAAGATCTCACAATATTTGATTACTGATTAATTTAATCTGCTGGGCGCATGACATTGATTTCTACTATAAGAAGATTTTGAAAAGACGTACATATAGGCACTAGCAATGCCCAACAACTAATAATAAAGATAGAATTTGTCAAAAATAATAACAATAAAGATAGTATAATAAATAGATTTTTTTTTTTGAAAACCCACTACAATGAGATCTCCCTAAACAACATCTTTCCTAGGATATCTTTGCAAATATCTCCTCAATCAATCGCCGCGTGCATGACACCATCATATCTCATCACATTCTAAATGTTTTCAACTCAAAAAAATCCTAGACCGTTTTAGAATTGGGCGGCTCTGATCGTGCCAACGAGTCTCCAGGACGATCCCAGCCCTCCAAATTAAAGGCGTGGGACGGCGCAGCCACGCTTCATGAATCCTGGCCATATCCGTAACCGTGGATTCTGGGAGCCGATGGCCGTGGACGGTCCAACGGGATAGAAATTGAATTCAAATTTTTCCATCCGTGCTGAGGTTTGTATATCTGCTAGAGTAATTAATTAGCAAGAGCCTCGATCACTTGGGTTAATGGCACGCGCTTGTCGCTGTTGCTTAATTAGGGCGCGTCTTAGCAGGAGGGATTAGCTAGGCTAATCTCACCAATTATAGGTCGCCGTCCGTCTCTCCTGCTAAGCACCCTCCCTCCCTAATCACCCCGCGCGCCCTCGGTCCCTGCTTGGGCCTTGTTGGCCTCCCCGGCCGGCCGCTCGCTCGCTATATACACGCGTGGTCACCCAGTCTCCGTCTATTTCCATCCCCACCACCTCGTCGCTCGTCGGACTTCTCTCTCTCTCTCTCCGCCTACAAGGACCGATGCCGAGGGCCACGGAGCGCGCAATGTTGGGTTGCTTCCCGGTCGCCGGCCGGCGGCCGTCCTTGTCGTACGAGGAGGGCTCCACGTCGGCGGCGTCGACGTCGGTGAGCACGGCCTCGCCGCCGACGTCCACGGCGTCCACGTCGTCCCCGGCCTTCCTCGACGACGACGACGCGCTCTACCCCGACGACGCCGAGCCCGAGCCGGACGCTTGTGGGCTGTCCACCGCAATCGCCGCCCGCCGCTTCTTCCTCGCGACGCCCGGCCTCTCCAACTCCATCGTCGACTCCGTCGAGCACCCGGCGGCAGCCTCCCACGCGTCCAACGTCCGCGCGCTGCGGCGCGCGGCCACCGCCGCGTTCCCCGCGTCTGCCGCCGCTGCCTCCTCCTCCTCCTCCGCTTCCTCTTCCTCCTCGGCGTCCGGCACCAAACCACACTTGCATGACGACGGCGGCATGCAGCCGGTGCGGAAGGTCTCGGTGTCCACGGACGCGCCCCGGGCCGACTTCCTCAAGTCCATGGTGGAGATGGTGGAGGCGCTGGAGCTGGACCCGCGCCGCCGCGACGCCGACCTGGCCCGCCTGCACGATCTGCTGCTCTGCTACATCGCGCTCAACGAGCGCGACGCACTCAGGGACATCCTCGGCGCGTTCGCGGACCTCATGTGCCTCCTCGACGTCACGACCGCTGCCGTCGTCGATGGCGGGGAGAAGCGCAACGCCGACGATCGAGCAGGCGGGAGCGGGTAGATAGACACAGCGCGCGCGGCGCGTCCGCACGCGACGGCGTCGTGTTCTGGGGCTCGCGCTGCCCGTGCGCGCGTGTGCGCGTGAACATCGTGATCGTGAGTAGCTGTTGGGTTGGCGAGCTGAGGTCGTTGTAGGAAGAAGAAAAGAGTAGAAAGCTGATTGAGGTCTTAAGAGTTAAGACCGGCTGTTGTTGTGTCCTCCTTGCCGGCTTCTAGTTTTCTCTATATCTATAAAAGAAAAAAAACAATAATAATGACACATTTTCTCAACGGGTGTGTGAGAGTAAACCTGTCGTAGATTTGGTGTAGGTCGTGACCATTGTAACATACTCGTGCTAATGCAAAATCATTATAGCAAGAAAAAAATGGGGCTATGTACTGTCATCTGAATTGGACCAGAAATCTTGGGGCCTTAAGGTTGAGTCTGAGGATGGAGGAGAAAAGATCGAGGGCCAGTTTGGATCCAATTAGATTATAGTAAATATAGACTGTGGATGAGATTATAATAATTTGAATCATGGATTATGATAATCTCGACATTTCACGTTCCTAAATGATAGATGTGAAATATTGTTAGTTGGAGTATAAATGACCTATAATCTCGAAAAAGAAGGTTTGAGAATTGAGGTGAATTGCAGGATTACAATAATTACAAAATTTGAATTATTAAAATCAACATATAATTTGAGGTGGTTTGGATTGCCTCACATTATATAATCTTATTACTATAATCCAATTGGGACCCAAATATCCCCTAACCAAAGACAAGCTACCTAGATTTTATGAGGGCACAAGGATAAGGCAACATTTCCTATCCTCTTTTTTGTAAACGCATAGACTTAGGGCACGTTGGTAAGGCTTCTAGAGAGGCACTGTCTCTAATTCCAGTCGAAGCCCTACCAAATGGTCATCCAAGAAACTACTCCAACAAAGAAACTCAAAGGAGCTAGAGCCGTTTTTCTACCAAGATAAAGCCAGGAAAATGTGGCTTCTCCTGGCTCTGCCTCACAGACTTGGCAAAAGTTATGACAAAACTACCATTGGGACAATTTTTGCGAACCGTTTTAGAGAGAAGCTGCTGCAAAAGAGGAGACAAAGCTAGATCCCTTTTAGGAGAAGCTGGAACCTGCTAAACTAACCCTAAGTAGTCTTTGCAAAATATCACCATAAGATTTCTTTAAGGGGGTGGAGTTGTAACATACCAGGGTTAAGCATTTGCATTTTGTAACTATGGCATCTGCATTTTACAATGTTATGCTAAATAGTCACAAGTAATGGTGATCATGTAGGGTCTAAGGTCTTTTAAATGGAGACCAAACTCAAACTTTGGAGAAATGTAATTGATTAATTTTTAAATATTATTGTCAACAATATGGTCCTGTCATATCCTTGTTGAGAATAAAATTGACTTGTTAGTCAGGTGTCGGTTGGTTTGTCTACTCGAGATGGCCAACTTGGCTAGGATGTCATCTACTTGGTAGACAAGTCCTGGACTTACTTATGGGATGCTGGTGTATTTGAGTATTCTAAATTGTAAAGATCCGAATAGATCTCCTTGTGAACCCTACCTCTGGGTTACATAAGGCCAATTTTAGTGAGGGTTTTATAAGGAGTTTCATGGGCATCTAAAAGCTTTTGGGTCCCTAATTAGGTTATTGTGATTAATAAGACAATCATTGTGACTAACACATGTTTTGCAGAGACATTATAAGTTAGATCACAATAATGGTTTTCATACACCTATTTGATGGTATTCTTCTAGTTTCAAAGGATGAACACAAAGGTTAAGGATCCACTAGTTCAAAGTGTCAAAGGAGTTGACAGGCGCTTAGAATAGTATTCTCCTTTAGCCATACTATTAAGGGGGTATGAATGGGTATCTTGACCTAGATGAGTCTAGTGAGTGAATGGGATGCACACTTGTGAAACTAGCACTAGGTAGCTTAAATGAGGCCCAGTGATGAATGGAATCAAAATCAAACTCAAAGGTGTTTAATTGGATGAGTGTGGAGTTGTTTAGAGAGCACCAAAACTCTCTAGAGCACCAAAGCTCTCTAGTAGTGCACCAAAGTGTGCACCAAAGCTTCCTATGATGATTATTTTGAGACTAAAAACTGGGCCTTGCACCTTTATCTCTAGGGTGCACCGGAGGTGTCACACTAAACTATTTTACCAAAGAACATGTCTGAAGTGTTCTAGCAAAATTATATTAATTGGAGTTATTGTCTAGTGCTAACCGGAGCTATGGAGCATAACATTCTACCAGAGGAGTCTGTAGAGGGGCTATGGCCCCACTGGTTCTCTCTAATGCCCACTAGAGCTGCGCACTGGAGTGACTGTACATTAAATAGTTACTTTTCAATCTAGCCATTGGGTAGCCACTAGATCCCTCTGGTGCAAAGGTCAAAGGCACATCGAAGGACTCTAGTGCTTGCGTTTTCGCTATATGGAGAGACAACCGTTAGTTTTTGTGCTTGGCTCTATATATACCCCTCCATCGCATGTTATCAAACTCTCTTGGCATTCTAAACATACACATACACCTTTTGATGTCCAAGAGAGTGTTTTGTTCTAATGGAATGTTTAGGATTCCATAGTTAAAGATTAAGGACTCCATAAGTACTTAGGGAGTAGCAAGTGTGCATCCACTCTTCTCATTAGGCTTGGTTAGATCAAGTGAGAGTTTGTGCTTGTTAATGTTGGTGATCGACATCGCCTAGATGGCTTAGTGGTGATTGATGACTTTGTGATCTCTAGGAGGAGCTTATGGGAGGACTGAGTTGGTGTAAATTGATGTGGGTGATTTAGTGTGCTAGAGTGGCAACACATAGAGCGTACTTGGTCCATTGCACGGATCAAGGGAGAGCAATACGCTTGCATGGGTGCTTCAATAGGGACCAGTGGAGAGTGCCAACTAATATTATCTAGATGTATAGAGGGGTGAATATCCTATAAAAAATTCTACAAAACCACAAACGCTAGTTCAAACTTGGTTAAAACACTATGTGACCCTAATAGCTTCTACTTTGCACTAGCGCTAATTTCACCCAAATGCAAGCCCCTACACAATTTTAGTACCTTTGATTCTAACTAGAGCACACAACACCCAACCCACTACCACAACTAACAACACTAGAGAGCAACTACCAAAAGGCAACAAAAACTAGTTACTAAACTAACTATCTACTCTACTCTAGTAAGCTACACAAGCAACAACTACACTAACAAGGACAAGTATAAATGTAAAGCTAGAGTGTAGTATTGCAAACCAATTTGGGCAAGAAATGACACAAGATATATCCCTGAGGTTTGGTTGAATGCAGAAAACCTACATCCTTTTTATGGCAAGTCTTCACTTGATAGTTCACGATCTAACAAGGTGACAAGCTAGACCCACCAAAGGTGCTTCAAGAACCACTCAAATGGTGTACCACAACTAGCTCTTATTCCACTAGAATTGCTCTTCACTATCTCTCATGTGGGTTTGGGTTGCACCAGACGTGAATAATGTCCCAATGTGGACATGTCTGGTGGGTTGCACCAGACGTGAACAATGTCCTAACAACTATCTTTTAGTTGTTACTTTGGAGGGGCAATAAAACCCCTTGTAGTCAACCATGGGCACTCTCTTGGACCTCTAAACATATTTGCACACCCCTTGAGAACTAAGAAACACACTTCACTCGCATCCTTTGTTAATCAACTAGGTGAGATTTGGCGGGCCTCTAGTGCACTTGCATCATTGTTCTTGCATCTCATGGCACTACTTGGATGCATTGGCTGGTGAAGCTCTTGTTACTCTTAGTGATTGCCATCACCTAGTCGGCCTAGTGATTGGAGGGATCGTTGAGCGATTGTTGGTGATTGTTGTCGGCTATAATCAAGCAATTGTAACCAGACATGTCCAGTGAGTTCTCTTATGAGTTTTGTGCTCAAACTCCCAAAAAACAACCTCTCTAGAACCCATGTCTGGTAATTTTAGTGAAGAATATTTTTCAACTTTGAACACTCGAGTTTCAGTCCATGTCACACTAGACTTGACATGTGCAACACCAGACACATTCAATGAGATAAGGTCCGATGCACACTAGACTCAACTATGCTCTAGCAAAACTAGTGCAGTGAAAACCCCTTGTTGTCGTGTCTAGTGCACCCATCCAGTGCCACACTAGACACGCCTACTAGTGCATGCTCAGTAGTAGCACTAAGAGAACTTCTCTATTTCCTTGCAATTGTGCCAACTCTCAAATGTTTTGCCAAACATGTTAGGCAAGTGCTAGCATTTTCAAAGTGTTTTCACAAACATTTTTTCTTTCTCTCTGATGTGTGTCACTAGGCCTAAATGCACATGCATGTAGTTCTAACACCTAGTGGCACTAGATGATCGAATCCGCTAATTAGAGCTCCCCTCTTCGTTAGTGTAGGGTGGTGTTTCATTTTGCTCATGCCTTCATGGCTACCTTAAGCTTGGTTGAATTCTAGGTACCAATGCGAGGTGTTTGTGATTGGTAATGCACAGAAGCCCAATATTACTTAGGTGACATCTCTATATTCTTGCTTTTGGTAGCATGAAGAGTTCAACACAATTTATAGAAGAGTACAAATGAACGTAACCAAATACTTTTATCTCATATGTTCAAGTTTATAGGGGTGCTAATGTAGCTTGTGATGTATTGATCGAGGGTCTGTACCCCTCCATATGTTGTCTAGGGGTTAGGGTTACAAGATCCAATTGGTTTATAGATACATTTCCTAGTTGGTTACATGGGAAGTATAGCAACTAATCTATCATATCTCCATAGGAGTCGATGGATAAATCTTCCTTGTTGAATTTTTTATCCACCATGTCTGATGTCGTACACTAGTTTTGGTGGGCCTCATGCACATTATATCTAGCTCATCCAATTTGTATTGGGCTGATATACAGGTGGTGAGGTACCCTAGGTCCATATCATTGACAACTTCCTTTTTGTCACTTGTATTAAAACAAAGAATTGTGATTTGAAAGATTTGAATTTTCTCCATATCTTCTAGACTAGTAAATGGAACAAAACCTCATCCCCTCTTTCCTGTGGTTTAATTGCATGCTCATATTGCTACAAAACTCACCACATGCACAAAAAGTTGTTTCATCGCATATTTCATGTGAGTCACTAAGTGATGGATTCTATAAGCCATAAATATAAATGGACCCAAAGAAAATATTGCTAGTTTTACCAGTCCAAGTGAGTAAGTGCACTTTCATCTAGTAACGAGTGGCACATCATGTGAAAGTCAAGAACCTAAAGAAAAGCAGAGCCAAGAGAACCTTCTTCCTCCTCAACATCTACCGCTTCCACCTCCTCCCACCCCAAATCACAAACCCTAGAGCCTCGAGGACGCTAGATCTGCTCTCGTCCTTCTCCTCCTCCTCCTCCTCCTCATCTATCCCAACTATGTAGATTTGTAGGAGAACATCTCACCTCCTTGGCACTGCCTACTCTACACTCACAGCTCAGCTTCCCATGTTTCTAGCGCCACCACTAATCGTGGAACCATGTCCGGTGTCGCTCATATCTCATGATCTTGATGGCTTATTGAGCCCTACTACTACCCCTAAGGGTCCCTACAAGCCGAGTCACTCATCATGGGACCTCTTGGATGACCTCTCCCTCTCTGATCCTCAGGTCAACATTTCCCTCTTCTAACATATCTTCCTACTCTATCTCTATCTATAACTAGTACTCCACTCTTGGTGGCTCTATATGAGGAGTTCATGTTTCCCAAGCGCACACTAGTAGCTTTTGGGGTTTGGTTTATTTTTGTCTCTAGAGTTGGTCGAAGATAAGGTGATGGTGGTAGTACCAACAATAGCCTCTAATCCCTCTAGTAGCTCCAACACACAAAATAAGAAGCCTGCCAATAACTGCGATGCAACCGAGGGCTTCTACCACTACAACGGGTTTGACCCATCTCGTGGCAGGAGGCATTGTAGGAACCATCCAAAGAAAGAAGAAGCGGTGGAAGTGGAACCATCCAAATATGCTTCTCCTTCGAGTCATGCCAAATTTGATACTGAAGATGGTACCAATAATGGGGCTACAACTTGCGGTGATGATGCATGCAATAACAATAACTCTGGGTGCGGAAGTGTCAACATAGAGAGAACAAAAATCCATGGAAGCTCTCGAGGAAGCTAGTGAAGGTGCGTGCACTCATGTTACTGTATGCAAAAGCAGCTTACACATGGGTCGTAGAAAATAAAGTTTGCTTTGTCTATTTTAATTTGAGACTCTCGCAGCTCATCCCCCTACTGTTGTTGGTTTGGATTTTCTTATTAGTTGACTTTTTTTTGACCGCAAAAGACTGTGGTGGAGATACCCATGGTGAGAGACTTTTAATATATTAATTAAAGAGAGAGTGTATTTAAAGCTATTTGACTTTTGCATTTTGATTTGTCATTTTCTGGTAAAACAAGGCAACTACAATGATTTGTGTTGATGTGTTCAACATATTCAATAGACAACCATTTAATTAAGGAGAAACATATGATTATTATTGTTTTCTTATGTTTATAAACAATTGTGGTTATTGATCAAGCTTGTTTATGTGTGGATCTTTTCATGAGCTAGCTAGCAAATGTGCTTTTTTGGTGGTGAATATCATTTGGGTTATTATAGCGACTCCCTTATATTTATGTGGTGTTTGGTTTCTTGAGAAAACACCTCGTGATGAGATGGTGTATTGTTTGGTCCATTCCTCATATTTAGTAGAATGGTACTATCCCTTATATTTATACTAGTTATCTATAAACTTATGGAAGAATAAAACGGTGATAGATTAACTCATTATACAAATCAAATAAATGAGTGAAGAGCGAGAAGGTAATAATGTACTACAACATTCTTAATTAAGGTTTTGATATCCTGAATGTTTACCAATGAATGAGGTAGTAGTTACTCTGCTTGAGCCATGCCGCACGGTTAATTCAATAAGCATCCTTTTTAGTTTTGACGATGAGCTCATTTCTCTTCAATCATCGAGCAGCAAATCCACTGAAAGCTTACTCCGGCCCTCGCTATGTCCGCTCGTTGCAACCGTTGCCAATAAAATAATTCAGATAGTCGATATCGCTACCCAGTCAGCCTGTTCGAGAGCAGCTCTAGGCCTATTCTTATTTGCAGTGTTGATAAGTCTTTTTCACATTGTGTGGGCCGCGGATTTTCTTCCACGGCTAAATATCGGTACATATAGTACATATACAATGGAGAAAGGTCTGAGTTAGATAATTGATGGACCTCATAGCTATTAAAACCAATGTTGTGGAAAATAAATGGACAAGGCAGATGGTCACTCTGATAATGTGTGGTAAGCGTATAAGCCATTAGGAACAATGCAATTGGAAAGCCTTTTTTACTCTTGACTACTATATATAGATTTTTTTAGATATAGTGGAAAATTCTATCTTCACCTTCTTCAAAGAAGCAACATCAGTCCATGCTTATTACAAACACACACCAAGAATTTAAACTTGCTGCAGGTTTGAAACTAGCTAGAATCCAATATGGTACTGAAAGATCATCCATGAGATCTAATAGCCTATGGACCTAGTGATTTGTTCTGTCTTCCTCCAAGCGGTGTATAGAGCCCAAAATCGAAATTAGCCAAAACCAAAGAACCTGCAAAAAAGTTTTTGGTTGGCCTTTATCAAACACCATGCCATTCCTTGTTCTGCATCAGACAATAATAGGTGATTGCGATGGTGGCCACCCAATTTCGACCAATTAATATAAAGATGATTGATATTTTGTGTCTGTTTAATGCTAAAGGAAAAATAAACACAACACGTGATAGGAACCAAACATATATATAGGAACCAAACATAATACCAATTAAAAAAATATTAGATACATATATAGTAAGTCTTACTACCATACCAATTTCTCTTAGCTGAACAATATGACTATATCTGAAACTAGTGTATGAATTAGAGCTAGCTATCATAAGTTTGTTACTAATTGTTAATGGTAAATTGAAGTAGAGTGGGATCCATAAGTGTGAACTTGTAGTCATATACATAGACCCATGAACTTTTTGGTATATGCTCCACCCTCTGCTGAACAATTTAGCCCATATAAACCCATCCCATCATTCCAAAAATGCCGAAGCTCATAGCTTATAAACTAGGAAACAAGTGTTGTCGTATATTTACTTCCTCTATCTTAAA
This sequence comes from Sorghum bicolor, assembly GCF_000003195.3. Lineage (NCBI taxonomy): Eukaryota > Viridiplantae > Streptophyta > Magnoliopsida > Poales > Poaceae > Sorghum > Sorghum bicolor. The sequence goes on along the minus strand of NC_012870.2, from coordinate 24,789,165 downwards.
CATCGTGTTATTCACATTCATAGCATTTTTTGGGACGAAGAGAGCAGACAACATTATTGCAGTACCTTGTACTCATAGTATGATGTTTTTTAATGAACATGGTATGAATGTTTTAGCAGGCGAACTCTATGGTATTATATATGTATGGCCTTAATTAGTTAGTGTTCCCATTACAAGCACACAACCATTGTTTATGGACTAGTATATATTCTTGAGCTATTTCAGTTGTGTCAATGGTTGTTCATGGACTAGTGTTCTGGAGCTATTTCAGTTATGTCAATGGTTGTGTGCTTGTCAAAGGAAACAATCTTCTTTTACTTCACTAGTGGCTCGAGCACTCCCTTTCGTGTCACACATAGAATTAGCGACTAAACTTTATATGGCATATTTGGATCAGGGCAATACTAGCATATATACGAATATAGCTATCATATCACTATTCACTTATAGCTCTCATGCATGATGATGCCACGCCTGCAGATAGCTGCAAGCCGGACAAGCCAACAGTGCCCTTTCTTTCCGCCCCTTTCTACGATGATGCAACAGTACATGCCCTCATTCTGCCCCCCTTTTGCTATCATTTCTTGACGATGCACCCGTCACCCCAAGTGCCCGTTCTACGCCAGAATTATTTCCGGACGACGCACCGGAGCGCGTGGCCGCCGGCGTTCACCGCGGTCAGCACGGGCATCGATGGCGGAGAGCCCTGAAATCGATCAATTGGCAGCAGCAGTGCCACTAGTGCTGCTACAGCAGCAATGTCATGCAATTGCCAGGAACCCCGCTTCATCGCTCAGAGCAACCACAATGTAGCAGTAAAGTAGTCCATAGGAAATAAAATGCTCTCTATCAGCTAGCTGAAACATTATGAAGGTAGTCACAAAGACGCAGTGCACAGTTTTGAGCGCATAGTGCGAGGTAGATAGATTCATAGATACTGTATCTCCATTCGGTTTCATGCGATCATTTTCAGCCTCCAGGAGAGGATGCACTGTCGCATTAGCACTGTTGAGTGTTGCTTGGTAAGCAGCAGCCAGGGGAACATTATTGGTTGCTTCTGAACACAGTAACAGTAACAGCACCCTTGCAGTAGATCCTTCGCAATTCATCATCAGCATGTATTAAATGAGCATGTTAACAGTTCATCAGCTCACATTTAATAAGAAAACAAAGTGTCGTCTCAAACTCTAAATGCTACTAGCATGCTACTCTGTCCTATAAAAAGAGTGACCCGTGCTAGTCAAATTTTCTTTAAATTTAATTAAATTTATAAAAATATTAGCAATATCTATATTTCCAAATAAGTTTATTATAGAAATATATTCAACGATCTATCTAATGATATTAATTATGTATTATAAATATTAATATTTTTTTATATTATAGTTAATCAAAGTGAAAAATCTTTGACTTATTAGTAAAGGAGAATGGCATTTATTATAGGATGGAAGGCGTATTTCATTGAGCTTGCCTGTCACAGAAGAACACCGACAAAATGCAACACACAACCCAAATTGTGAACGCAGTAATTAGCTTAGCCCTTCTCCAGTGAGGAAAAAAAGCGACTCGTCGTCTGACGTGGAAGCCAGATGAATCGACCCAACGATTGGAGAACGATTGAGGAATCGACTCATGGCGAGGAGAGAGAAAAGTCGACTCAGGATTGAGAGTCGACTCTTCCGATTAAAGAATGATTTCAGCCAGCAAATCAAGCGGTGTTGGGGCGAGTCCGACGGCAACGGCGGCAGTAGAGCCAGGACCAAGGTCGAAGAAACAGGTATGACTCGCCTTGCATCTGATTCTTTATCTTTTTTGTAGGCCCCACAGTACTTGTTGGGCTATGAGTCGACTCCTTTGTTTTGTCTACGTGGCTTCCTGCCTCTTGGATGAGTCGGTTCACCACTGCGGGTGCCCTTAGCTTAATGAACACAATGCCGACTGTCATGTTCCCTTCCTGTCAACTGAAAAATGACGTGACAGTACCGCCATAACCTGCTAGTACGCACGTGTAATGCTAAATGTCAGCCTGATGTTAACCAAAATACGCCCTACATTGATAGAAAGAGGGAATACATTAAAATCATAAATGAATAATTTTGGAATGCAATTACAATTAAATTGCTGAAATTTGCAAGCTGAGATTAACAACACTTAAACGAGGACTCATTTCGTTACTATAATGAAAACAGACCCATGGGCTATTTAGTTTGAATTTTGGTGTTTGATGATCAACGTAACCATTTGGACTAATATTGTTTGCTAGTGTTTTTTGTTATAGTTCAAAAGACGCAAAGTGTACTTTAGGCAAAATGGTGATATGAAATGATCGACATCTCAAACAAGACATTAGAAGGTGAGTTCAAGACCCACAAGACATGCAGAAGTCTAAGACATAAGATGGAACCAAGCCAAACACGAATACCATGAAGAAACAAGTTAAAAAGGGTTAAAAGGAGCATCGGATTGAGCATCAGACCAGCCCTCAAGGGCATCAGACCATAGACTACCAAACCATAGCAGCGACGTCAGCAGGAGCATTAGACTGGTGGGAAGGTGGGCATTGGACCATAAGCCGCCATTGTTCACCTGCCTCGGACTAAGAAGAATAGGGACCATCATCAGACCAAAGGCTCCCCGCCCAATGGAGAATAGAGAGGTTCCATAGAGGGAGGTTGGGCATTGCATTTGGCCAATGGAAGGCATCGGACTATACGCTACAAAAGAGCCCAACAGTCGACAACAACAATCATCTCAATGTCTAGCTAGCTAACAAGCATCAAACTAGTCCGATGACCTACATTGGATGGTACTTGATGGTTGCGCTGAAAGCCTATGCATATTGCGATGGCTATATTTGAAGTGGGGGCTATATATGCCGCTTTGGCCGGCCATTTGAGTGTGTGTGGAGCTTAAGGAAGACTTGTGTGAGTTGAGGCTCATCTCTAGTTGCTCCAGCAACCAAAGTGCTTAGTGATTTACTCCATGATTAGCATAATTGTTTTGTGAAGTGTTTATGTTAGTTAGACCACTGTTTATACCCTTGCTCTAGGTTTAGGCCTAATGTTTAGTGCGGTTTGCATACCTCTTGCCATTAGGTGCTTGCACACCAATGTTGTACTCAGAGGAGCTTGTAGTCTTGTGAGATCACACCAACCACATTTGTGGTGAGGCCGTCACCCTGTACTGGAGGGAATGAGGACTGTGGCATTTTGGTTAAAAGCTCGATAGTGATGATAGCGAGGAGCGATTTAGGAGAGGCCATCTTGGAGACCCACTTATGCATGAGGAAGGTCTGTGGGCTATCCATTAGGTACTTGACTAGGAGCTTGGCCCTTGCGAGGGTCTCCAACGAGAACTAGGGGGAAGCATTATCTTGATTCCTCAATAAAAATATCAGAGCCATCGATGGAAGTTTGCATCTCTATCTCAATTAAGCTTCTACATTTATATTATATATCTTGGTTGTGTGCTTACTTTCCTAGCTTATTTTGGTAGGCTGGTTCATAGGATTGGAACCTAGTTCTTACATTTTGACTAGGTTGTTTGTAGAGGCCTCTAAAAACAACCTAGTTACTTTCTTGCTTAGGTTTTGACTAGGTTGTTTTTAGAGGCCTTAGTTTTAGAAATAGATTTTGAATTGCCTCATTCACCCACCTCTTAAGCATCACAGTCCCTATACTCATAGCTTTTCTTTAGCATTTTGTTTGAGAAGGCATCTCCATGTTGGTCTTCATACTCCTAGATCTTCATTTGTGTATCCACATCTTGTACCATTCTTCCAAGCACTTCAAGAAAACAACCTCTTAGGTGTCCAATATGGCATCATCATTAGCTTTTAGAAGAGGAAAAAACTTTCCTATGTTCAAATATAGTGCAACCCCATACAATGGATGTTCCATTTGGTTCACCCAACACCGCTTAATAATACCCATGGTATGCTTGAGCAGGCACTGCTTGGTTCCTATATTGAAGCTAAGCTTTATCCTCTCTTTTGCATGTTGTATTGGAGTTGTGGCCTCTAGCATTGTGGGCCTCTCATCACCATCAATATCCCTCAAAACAATTAAGAGTGGGGCTAAAGCTCTTAGGCAATCTTCTACTAAGTTTCAAAACTCACTAGATAGCACAATGTCTTGCACTTGTTGACCAGTTGTAGTTGTACACATGTTGTTCCCGAACCATGCTTCACTAACAAACAAACTCTTCAAAGCATCCTTGTTCTTGTACAAACTCTTCAATGTTCTAAATGATGTGGCAAATCAAGTCTTTGCTGCCTTAACGAGTTCTTCCCACCTATATAAGCCCTCATTGCACTAATGAGCCTCCCATGCCTATAAATTAATGTGGTGACACACCTAGCATGTGCAATAGGTTTCTTAGAAGTCTTAAAGTTCCCTATTTGTTCCAACATCAGATTCAAGTAATGTGCAGCACAAGGACTCCAACACAGTGTAGGAATCCAATCCATCAAAATCTTACTAGAATCCTTGTAGTTAGCGCCATTATCGATCACAATTTGAACAACATTGTCCTTCCCAACATCCTCAATCCTCTCCTATTACTAATCAGTTAATATTGTTGCACTATGAACTTGAATTGATGCATCAAAATTGATTCCAAAAAGTACGTTCACTTAGGGTTATTCATAAGGAAATTAGTGGTGCCCTCTCATATCAGTCCATCCATGTGACATTAGTGTACCTTGAATCATATTACGTTGTTGCCTCACAAACAATTCCAAATTGCCTTGAATTTGTTGCATTAAAGGATACACCACACTCCATGAACCATAGTGCCCATTAGAGATCCACATATAAATTTTCCTCCTTAGTCTTTATGTTGGACTAAATGGTAGGTCAAAGCAAGCCTTTGATCTACTATGTATTCAGGTGTTCTTCTAATCATATATAGGTGTTCAATTGACATTGCTTGGTGTTGAAGCCTTGGATTGACAGGTAGCATGACTTCTCTTAGTGACTATACTAAAACTTAGTTTTTTTACAGCACAAGTGGTGTTGTAGCCCCATGTGTTGCCACTTGTACATCAGGTGCTGCCACCTCCACGACTTCATCTTTCCCACATCCTCTTCAACCTCATCCAAGAACAAAAGGCCTTCTTCTCTTCTTTTGCAAGTTAGCTTCTATTTCTTTACTAATTTTGGTGCTAACTTTTGGACAAATGACAACATCACATTATCCACCAACCAAATGTTGCTTGATCCTCTATATGTCTCCTAGAACCCCCTTTCCATACATGATACATGTCACCCAGCCTCTCCTAGCAGGGTCCTCCATATTTCCAGCCTAAATCATTTGACTTCGCCATTGCTAGATCGATCTTAGGATCATACTCATGTGCTTGACTTTGGCTTGGCATGTTGCTAGATGCTACATATAAGAGAGCAAGAGCACTATTAATAAGTATCATACAAATCAAAGCAAGAGCCTTATGCTTTATGTTTTATACAATTGTACACTAAAGAAAGAATACAAGTAGAATGGTAGAGGTAGAAATTATACTAATCAAAGAAAAATCCTTATGCTTTGTGTTGTAGAAGGGTGTGTGACAACCCAAGCACAAGTAGGCATTTGTACATGTGAGTAACTAAGTATGTGAGTGAAAACCCATACACTACTACAGATTGATTTATCACTATTGCCACTTTCACTGCCATAGCGATAGAAGCGACAGTGTGATACTTCCACCGTTGGTTGACCGATAGCGAGGCCTCCCAAGGAAGGAAACCGATAGTTGAAAGTTCTACCATCGATGGTTAATAATATATGCGGCAGTGGTATTTTCTCTGTTATATGAAAAGCCGAGCCGACTGGGTTATGTGTTATGGCCGCTGACCCTACACGACTGTTTGGTCTACCAACAGTGAAGTCAGCGTGAGTTATTTTCCAACTACCCACAACATAGTGACATCACCATTTTACTTGTACTTCTCCATCTTCGGTTGGCCTATTTAACCCGGTTCTAGATGCACCGACCTCTTGGGCTTAATCCACACACTCTGATGCTCTAACTATATAAACAAACTTTTGAAGGTTGTTTTGTAAGATACAATGTGTATGGTTAAAAGAAATCATGATTTAACTATTTGATGCTTTTTTGCAGTTATAGTTGCTAGGAGTATATATAATTTTGTGTATTCTGATTGCATGTAAAGGCCACCTTGTCTATGTCATAGAACTTTAATTGATGTAGTGTGGCATAGATGTCCATGGGTTTCAGTTATATCAATACTGACTTGGCATGTTAACATTTTTGACTCATTTCAAATTGTATACATGACCCTTGTGGCTCCTGTTAGCTTCTGTACCTAGGCTCATTCTCATCCATGGACCTTTGTGGGGAGAGCAAGAGGCTTTCTTATATATTTTTTTTACACTAAATCATCACACAACAGAATAACAACAAGGCACATCAAAAGCTTGGAACAAGGTAATCAGGCATTCATGACGCAAACTGGATAAATAAATAAATCTTACCTTTCACAAATTCCTTCGACCAATAACTCCTTAGTTATCAACAACATCAACAACAGCTGCTATGACTGTTTTAGATGTCTAGAAAACTTCAAATGTTTGTAGGCACCTCCTTTCCCCTAAGAACAGGTGGCTAGTGAAAATGAAACAATTTACACCATGAATCAAAGTGGAGGGCAGAAGTAAATCACTACTAGAGACTGGGTCTTTGCTTGGCCTTGTTTAGTTCGCAAAAATTTTCAAGATTTCCCGTCACATCGAATCTTTGGTTACATGCATGGAGCATTAAATAAAGATAAAAATAAAAACTAATTACACAGTTTACCTGAAATTTGTGAGAGGAATCTTTTGAGCCTAGTTACTCCGTGATTGGATAATGTTTGTCAAATAAAAACGAAAGTGCTACAGTAGCCAAAAAACCAAAATTTTGCCAACTAAACAAGGCCTTAGTGCACCAGGCACTTGGCAAAGGCTTAATTGCACTCGACAAAAAAATTATTGGCAAAGACCTCTTTGCCAAGTGCTATTTGTCGGGCACTCGATAAAGAAAAGACACCGTCATGGCGGTTCCGCCGTTAACGGTGGCTTTGCCGAGTGTCTCCCGCGGGGCACTCGACAAAGAAAATAATAAGTTTTTTTTGAAAGATCTTTGCCAAGTGCCTCCAGCAAGGCACTCGGCAAAGAAAATATTTTTTTTTTGAAAAATCTTTGCCGAGTGTCTCCTGTGAGGCACTCGGCAAAGAAAATATTTTTTTTTAAAAAAATCTTTACCGAGTGCCTCCCACGAGGCACTCAGCAAAGACAAAAATTTTAAAATCTTTGCCGAGTGTCTCCCGTGGAGCACTCGGCAAAGAAAATAATTTTTTTTAAAAAGAATCTTTGCCGAGTGCCTACCACATGGCACTCGGCAAAGAAAATACTTTTTTTGAAAAATCTTTGCCGAGTACCTTTTGCATGGCACTTGGCAAAGAAAAAAAGATTTTAAAAAAATCTTATCCTGTACTTTTCCTGGCAAAACATATCCTGAGATGGCGAAACATGCCCAAGCTCCCAAGCTCTGGGTGCCCTGCACTGGGATGGCTGGCAGCAGATGGTGGAGGCGTTCCAAGATGGCGTCGATCCCTGAATGCAGGGAACGGAGCAAAGTGAGCAGAGGCCCCTGCTCGGTCCAGCGGCCAGCCACAAATCTCGCATTCGCAGCTCCAGGGGGCAGGGTCGGCGATGCATGGACGACCTTCACACGAGGCCGATGCAGCGTGAGAGAAACATGCTGCAATGTTCATGTATCGTCCCAATTCAGTTTCACTTGACACGCATGAATGAAAAAGTATAGAAAAAGGTAGAGGCACAAGAAAAGGGAGGCAAGGCTATTGGGCTTGAATGAACCTAAGTACCTGCAACTGCAAGGCTATTGGGGTGGTTGTTCGTCTGATCACTGGATAACTAGACAGCTAACAGCTTGGAAACTGAAGTCTGCATAAAAACTTCTAGTATCAATCTGGCAAGTTGTTGAACGAAATCTACAAGGGTATTGGGGTTAAAAAGTCACTATACTCATTCACATTATCCAGCCTTTGATAACGTCAACAGAAACGCTACACACAAAAAAGAAAAGAAAGAAAGATATTCAGCTGCCTTCACCTCTGAACAAAATAAGGAGAGCTATGTTTCCATCCACAGCATGTATGTACTGGTGCTAGTTTCCCGATCTGCTCTTCCAGACTTGGATCCACATCCTACAGAATTGAAATGTAAAAATGTTAAACTGAGCTTAATTCTTCTTTCAGCCGATTGAGCTCAACTGTAGGATGTGCAACCTCCATCTTTTGAGTGGCTTTACAATTGCAATCTGCAGTGCGGAACACAATGACATGTCTCAAGTGTCAAGTCTGAAAAACTGAATCAGTGAACGGAATTCTGAACATTTTTATGTAGAGGCAAACAACTAGAGAACCTGAAGAGCGTCAGCTTTCGCGTACGTGTCGATGTCCATGATGTTCATCTGTCGCATTGATGCAGATGTTTCCGCCGACGAGCAACGACGCCATGAACACCCCGTGGTGCATGCGTGCATCACTCCGTGAGCGTTGCCATGCGCATGGCCGCCTCCACCTCCAGGCACTGCGCGCCGCGCGCGGGGAGGGGCGGCGCTGGCAGCTGGCCGTGCGTGGGCGGTTCTAGAGTAGTAGCATGGGGGGACAGCTGTCCCCCCAATTTTTTTTGAAAAATATTTAATATGTATACTCTTTAATACTCCCTCCGTCCCAAATTATAAGTCATTCCAAGAATCTTGGAGAGTCAAAGTTTTTCAAGTTTGACCAAATTTATATAGCAAAATAATAATATTTTTGGTACCAACCAAGTATCGTTAGATTCTTTGTTAGTTATATTTTTATAGTGTACCTATTTTATGACATAAATCTTTATATTTCTCTCTATATTTTTGGTCAAACTTGAAAATGCTTTGACTCTCCAAGATTCTTGGAATGACTTATAATTTGGAACGGAGGGAGTAATATATACATGTATAATACATTGTTATACATAATTGCTAGTCTACTCAGCTTATATAACAACCTTAACACTCTATATTCACAACTATTTTATCACCGTTTAGTGTTCTAATTATGTTATGTTCATATCGATGAACTATATCGTTTTCGTTCGTACCCCCATAATTAAAATCCTAGATCCGCCACTGGTGCGTGGCCTGCGCCGGTGGCGGGGCGCGGCGGGCGGCACGGACGGCGGCAGCGGGATGCTTGTGCGGGCTCGGAGGCTTGTGCGAACCGGACGACGCGGACGGCTAGGAAGGTGCACTATGGGGTTACCCGGCTTCCTGCTAGCCTGGCTAGAAAATAAGCCAGCCTAGTTTAAGACTGTCTTCAGTAAGCCAACATATACTTGTTTGGTTATCTATGCAATCTAAGTCTGTCTAACATGTAGTTTGTTTGGTTGGCTGACTTAGCTCGGATAGAGTTACCTTTCCTTTGTCCACGTAACTTCACTATCTTTGAAGCAATTCGTCAAACATGTGGTGAGTGTCTTTTCTCTGTGAATCAAAGCAAGGGAGATGGCCGGCATCGCAAATTCACCAAAGCAAAAGATAAACCATCAAGTAACAACGACAGTAGAAAGGGATTAGTTTAATACAAGTTGCAATCTTTGCCGCTCATGATCTAGTACTACTGCTAGGAACCTGTCGTGTGGAAGAAGCAGAGCTTGCGCATCATCAGCAGCAACTCGACAGCCGTCGGAGTTTGGCCGACTGACGCAGCACATCCACTACCTGCAACACACGCAGTCAGCGAGCCACAGCGAGGCTGTGCAGCATGCATTGGTGGCAGGGGAGCCCGTACCTCCACCGCATCTACGCACCCAGAACCTCAGCGGACCGAGCACGCAGAGGACCACCCCCATAACACCGACCGTGAAGCCGACGTCGTCTTCCTAGATGCATCAAGAGATCTCTGGCGGGAAGGAGCAGCAGATCTCCGTGCTTGGAAGATCTCCGATGGGGAGGAGCAGCGGATCTTTACGGCAGGGAGGAGCACCAGGAGATCTCGCACGGTGAGGAGCTCTTCTCCATTGGGCGGCGGCGAGGCATGAAAAGTGCAGCAACGGACGACAGACACGGTGGTGGGAGGGCCGAAGAATGTCGATAGGAGTTTTTAGAAACTAATAAAAAAACAAATTACATAGCTCGTCAGGAAACTGCAAGATAAATTTATTAAGCATAATTAATCTGTCATTAGCATATGTGGGTTACTGTAGCACTTAAGGCTAATTATGGAGTAACTAGGCTTAAAATATTCGTCTCGCGATTCTCAACTAAACTGTGTAATTAGTTTATTTTTTATCTACATTTAATGTTCCATGCATATGTCTAAAGATTCGATGGGATGGATGAAAAATTTTTAGGTGGGAAACTAAACAGGGCCTAAGGCGCAAAATCAGCAAACCAAACATCCACATGTTAGCTCTGTCGGACCTGTCTAGGAGTTGGCCAAAAAACAAAACAGACCCTATATGTAAAAGTGGAGTCTTTGTCGAGTGACCACGATTCGACGCTCAGCAAAGATTATATATTTTTTTTATTTCTTTGCCAAGTGCTAAATGAGGAGCATGTAGCAAAGATTAATTTTTTCTAAAAAAATCTTTGTCGAGTATAAGGGACACTAGGGTAAAGATTATTTTTTTTATTTTTTTGCCGACTGCTGGATCAGAGGCCCTCGACAAAGATTTTTCTTTTTTTTCTCTAATTCTTTTATTTTAAAAATCTTTTAAAAATGCAAAAATATTTTTACTCTAAACTTTTTATGCTACATTTACGCAGTATTTTAGAGCGCATGTTCAAATTTGACACGTTTCTTGATGTTTTTGCTATATTTTTTAATTTATTTTATTTAATTGCATTTTTTAAAAAAAGATATCTGAACTGCATGTGCCTCGAATAATGGAATTTAATGATTTAAAAAATAATATTCGTGTTACTTAGAATATTTTGAAGCCCTATCTAGGAACACCTAAGAATTTTTAAACATCTTGAACACGAAAAATAACCCTAAACTTGCGAACTAATAGCTTTTTAATTGTATAAAATGCAAACGAAGTCCAAAAATCTTGAAACTTGTCGACACATCACGACATTGCGTGTGGAGGCTGTGGTAAATATACCAGTGTTGGAAGACATGTGCGAGGAAGCGCCGGTATCCGGGAACCATTCGGCTGCTTGGGGGCCAGCTGGCGAGGCATGTGTCGTGTTCAGTGCGGCAAGAAGGGCTTGGTGGTTCCACGAATCCATCGGTGGCTGTGGTGGCAAAGAAGTCTGTCCGGCGGTGAACTGAGGTAGTCCGCCGGCGTAGTATGCTTGATGAGGAGTAGGGTCGGGGCGTGGACCAAGAACGCCAGTGCCGGGTGCCCGAAACGACATGGGCCAGGCCTGGACCATGCCCGTCCATGGGTTATGGCCGGGCACCCAGCCCATGGCTGGTCGTGGTGCACCAGTACTGCCATAGGGAGCGCCCCCGCGCCCACGACCGCGTCCACGGCCACGGTGATTGTCGTTGCCTGAGGAAGAGGTACTGGAACCCGTCATGGACTTGGGCGCTGAGGTGTTGGAGTTGGAACCAGAGCTGGTATTGCCATCTGCCGGGGCAGTGGTGGACTTGCGAGGTGCAGCGGCGGCAAACAGTGCATGTTGTGCTGCTGTCTTAGCATGTTCTTTGTCGTACTGCTCCTCTAGAAGAAGATAAGAGCGCGCTGAGAGGAAGGTGTGAGGAGGCTGCTTCGACGTGATCGCAGGGATGGCATGGCGATACCAAGAGCTGAGGGCGCAAAGCATGTTGAGCACTTGGCTCGTCTCGCGAACCGGCTGGCCAACATCACGGAGTGCGTCGGCAAGCTGCTTCAGGCGCCCGGTGTACTGGGTGATGTCCATGTCGCCTTGGACGAGGTTGCGGAATTCGGCTTCTAGGTACACGGCGCGATGAAGTTGGTTGTCGCGGAGCTGATCTTGGATGGCGGTCCAGATCGCATACGTCGTGGCCTTGGGGGTGCGCACGATATCACACACATCTTTGGCGATGGAGATGTAAAGCCAGCTGAGGATGCACTGGTCCTCAACCTTCTAGTCAGGATCACGGCGATGGAGTTCGGTCGGTGGCTCAGAGACATGGGAGGTGAGGTTGAATTTGCCGAGAAAGGCATCCATGAAGCAGCGCCACTCATCGTAGTTGGTGTCAGCGAGAGCAAGGACGTCAGGAATATGGGACTTTGAAAGCCCTAGTTTGGTTTTGGATAATTGATGAAACCTATGTGTACTAACCTTTGTCATGAGTAAAATATAAAGATAGATTGGTACACACCAAGTGATGGAGCTAGATGATGGTCATGGCGATGGAGGTGACCAAAAGATGATATTCAAGTGCTCCAACTTGGAAAAGAAGAATGAGAAAAACAAAATGGGCTCAAAGCAAAGGTATTTTTAATAGGGTCATTTTGTTTTGCCACTCAAGACACCTAGTGGGTGTGAGTGGATTTAGGATAGATAACCGTACTATAAAGAGGGGAAATCTTTAATTACAATGGTTATCTAGTGCCACTAAGTATGTTTCTCATTTGCATATACCTAGCGCTTAGTGACGTGGTGAGCTGCATGAGAAAGCCTATAAAAAATATTTGTGAAAAGCTAATTGAAATGTCCAATTTATTTTGGAATATTTTGGTAAAATTAGCTACTTGAAAAGGTGCTGAAAATTCAAAGAAGATGAACTGCTGAAGAACTACGAGCTGCTGAAATGAGTTAGAAGCAGTCGGAATCAGTTAAAAGCAGTGCACAGTTTTAATAGCAAGCAAGTGAAGGCTTTTTGCAAGAAGCTGGAAGCAGTTGTGACCAGTTGGAACTAGTTAAAATCAATGCACAGCTCAACAACAAGGAAGTGAAGAAAATTGTAAGAAGCTGGAAGCAGTCACAACCAGTCGCAACCAGTTAAATCCAGTGTGCAGCCCAACAGCAGGCAGGTGAAAGAGAGCTGAAAGTAGTTGCAACTAGTTGGAATCAATTGAAAGAATTTACAGCTGCTGCTTGCTGTCTGTATCGTGCGTAAGAATGAATGGCAGTCAGGGACCATGCTTGCATGCGATGCTTGGTGTGGAGCTCTTGTCATAATAAATGAGAGAGAGAAAGAGAAAGGTGATTTGCATGCATGCATGCAAATGTGAACACACCTTGATAAAAAGAGGCAGTCATTGACTTTTGCTCTTCTTATAGTGGTCCACTCAAGTACATGGAGGTACTTACTTATTTTGAGGAGCTGCCTGTCCATTCAGAGTGGAGAGTAGCAGGAGTGCATGCGCTCTCTTTGCTGCTCACTCATTTATTTGATGGGACCCAGTGCTGAGAAAATGCAGAGGGTCACTCAGTGCATGTGCTGCCCGTTGAGGCAAACGGCACTGTTGTTTTGCCCGTTGGAAAGCTGGCTGGCCAAGGAAATATAGGCCGAGCGCTCTCCTTCTTTGCTCTGCTCTCTGTCTTGCGAATACAGAACGCTTCGCTTCTTTCTTTCCAAAGAAGAGAGAACTCGAGCTCCCCTCTCCTATCTCTCCAAAGTGCTAATCCTACGAGAGATTTTTGAGAGGCCTGTGTGATTGATCTAGTGAGCTCGTGAGCATCTCCTCCCTCTCCTCTCCCTCTCATAGCTTGGTGCTCATCTGAGAGAGGATTGAGGGAAACCCTAGGTGCATTTGAAACTGCATATTCTTGTGGCACTAGGTGATTATTGTGATTGTGGATTTCTTATTACTCTTGGTGATTGCCGTCACCTAGACGGTTGTGGATTTGTTGATTGGTGTGGGGATTTGGTGATTGTGTCCGCCCCCAATCGAGGTGATATTTGTGAGGGGTTTTTGGGCTTATTTCCCGGCGGAGTGCCAAAAGCCACTTTAGTGAATTGCTCGTGTCATTGAGCTACCTCACTTGTGGGTAGGTTCTTGTGGCGCCCATTTGTTGGGCTAGGTTTGTGAAACAACTATTAGCCGCCGAACCACCAAGTGTTGGTCGACACAACGGGGACTAACGTGCCGGCAAGCACGTGAACCTCGGGAGAAAAATATTGGTGTCAATATTGTGATTGATATTCTCCCGCTGAATATATTGATATACATTGTGATTGGTTCATCCTCTACACATCGGTATAATTATCTCTCATCTCTTTACCTTCTTGCAAATTAGTTGTAACTAGTATTTCCTAGTTTTAGCTAGTTGTAACTAGTTGTAAAGAGTAGTGACGTAGCCCTTGCTTGTGCCTAGAGATCATAGTAATTAGAATTATTGAATAGGTGGCTTGCAACTCTTGTAGAGCTAGAGCAAAATTGCTTTACGCTGTTTGTTATATTAATCCTTTGCTCTAGTGCTTTGTAGTTTTTTTAAAATAGGCTATTCACCTCCCTCTAGCCAGGACCTTTCAGACTTGATGTTCACCATCTGCAGAACAGCGGCAGGGGGAGGGGGAAGGACAGCAGCGGCGGCGCCGGTGTACGACTCGCCATCGGAGTTGGAGGATGAGTCCTCGGGATTGAAGAGAGGGTTGCGATCCATGGAGGTGGGGGTCTGGAGATCGAAGGTAGCAGAGATGGAAGGGCACGGCGCGGTGATCGCAGCGGCGCTGGAATCACGGCGATCGCGGTGCGAGCGAGATCGCGAAAGGAAGGAGGCGGTTTCAGGAAGGAACCCGCGCGTCTGATACCATGTAGAGATAGATTTGGGAGCCCAACAACGAATCATATTCATCTCCAATGAATATATGTCGAGTACATCACGGTTGCAAGGCTTGGCAACCGGCTCAGCCAGCGCACTACGTACGCATGTGGGAGCGGGCGGGCAGACCGTGCACAAACTCCATGCGTCTACTGTGCCCGTAGGCGTACATACATACACAAACAATACATGTCTCAACAAGAAGGCAAGACATGATGCCTTGGTGATTTGGTATGGCAGGACTTAGGGTTTACATGACTTTTTGGCCAAATTTTTATGGGAGTGCGCCAAAAGTGGACACTAGTATTTAGCAACGGATGATCCAACTCAGTTAGTGCAAAATAGCGATAGATGATCCAACGCAAAAGTAAAATACTTATAGCAATGGACTATCCATCGAAATATTAAATTTTAGCACATAGGAACCGAGGGGCATGTTTAGCAACAGACCATTCAAGGCCTTGTTTAGTTTCAAAATTTTTTGCAAAATCGACACTGTAGCACTTTCGTTTGTATTTGACAAATATTGTCCAAACATGGACTAATTAGACTCAAAAGATTCGTCTCGTCAATTTCGACCAAACTGTGTAATTAGTTTTTATTTTTGTCTATATTTAATGATCCATGCATGAGTCTAAAGATTCGATGTGACAGGGAATCTGAAAAATTTTGCAAAATTTTCTGGGAACTAAACAAGCTAATTTGAGGATGCATGGCGGTGGACCCTGTGATAGAAGAGCTGGATTTGAGGATGCGATATGGACAGCATAATGCTGGATTGCAGCGAGCGTTTCTTGGGTTCCAAAGCTCTTTGGAGGGTTTTGCATTGGTTTTGGTTGACGATACTTGGATGGATTGCGAGGTAGTAGGTTTTCCAATTGCCTACAAATAGATCTTCCTATATGATTTTCAGTTTAATTTATTGCAGACTTTTACCCATCAATCTACTTATTTTGTTTCGGATGCTTGTGTAGACATGCTCAAGGCTGTACAAGTTTTAAGTGTAAACGATACGTTAAAGGCTTTACGATATAATTAGTGAAGATGAAAATCTTAGTCGAACCCAACTAAAGCATTCACAGCTAAAATAGTAAAATTGAATACGTTTGGCCACTTTTAGCTCTATAGCTCTTTATTGGTTCCCTGGCTCGCTGCTAGCGAGTAGCGACTTGTCTCATGTGAAAACAGACATAAAGACGACAAGCTAAGGAGGAATGTGAAATCCAAATTATGAAATGGAAATGTTATAGCATATACTCTGTAGCTAGCTACAAAATATGTTATTTTGTAGCCACCTCCATTTACGATAATTTTATATACTAATTTACGATAATATGTATACATATTTACGATAGTTGGATTACTATAACACATGGAGATATTTACTGTAATGTTACAGTAAACCACTTAGTAAGGAGTTACTATAATCTTGTAAATTAATATAGTAATTGTCGTAACTCAAAGTGGCTACAAAATAAGTTATTATATATATATATATATAACTTTTGTGTTTCATAAGAAAAATAAACTTAACTTAAACTTTTGCTAGCTATGGCAAAGGTGGATCCGCATTCAGCTATGCCTAGTACTATTTGCAAGCTGTTAATTGTCTGTTTCCACTGAACCTGCAGTGTAGTTGTTATAATCTGAAATCTAAACTACGATGCCAGCATCACGGGCCCTTATACCAGTTTCAATGGAGTTCCATAAGAGTTCACTGCATATCAGATAAGCTAAAGTAAAAGGTCCATGCGATAAAATGAGTTTCATGAGATGAAACTTGTGTAACAAAGGAGAGTCTCAACATGAGTTATTTGCAAAGGATTACTTACATGACAATTGTCACATGTGTAGAAGGCACGTGCGATAGTTTCCGGATGCATCGTTTCAAACACGTGGGCCGGGTTATCACAATCACACTTAAGCACTGGTTGCTTAGGGTGCATCCTTGCAAGATGTGTATGGGTATAAATCTTTGGGGACGGTATTTCTTTCACCACTTCTCTATACGCCACATGTCCTCCATCCTAAAAAACAGAGGCTACTAACAAATCAAATCCATTATCATTGAGTATCAACGCATAACTACATTGCAACTAATGAAAAAAGTACTTAGAATTATAATTGAACAATGGCATACATGAATAATGCACCATTAAGTACTCATAACTAACCCATAAAACTAACTGGTCATAAAGGGCTTTCATCCAATAATTTGCAATCCGTAGTGTACATTCCATTCAAAAAAAAAAACTCTCATCAAACTAAGGTTTGCAAAATATACATCACATACACCAAATCAACACGTAAAAAATCAGTAGGGGAGGGAGGCTACCTTGCTCTCGAAGATCTATGGATCAAATCCAAATTCTATAGGTCCAATATAGATTGGAGAGGGTGAGATGGATTGTGGAGAGATAGAGGGTAAGAAATGAGTGTTGGCTCGGGCAAGAGGCTGGCCACACGCCCTTAAGTTCAAAGCTTGGCTTCATAAGAGATGGCTCAGAGCTCGTGGCCAAGATCGTGGTGTTGAGTTCGGTGCCGTGATCCTTGAACGCTAAGCTCCCTGTCATGCCATTGTCATCAAAACCTCCAGGGTCAGCGCCATGGCCTGTCGACGCCGAGACATGTTGCCTTGGCACCATAGCTTATGGCACCGACCACTGACATCTATATTCACAAATACTCCCTTCATCCCAATTTATAAGTCATTCTAAAAATCTTGGAGAGTCAAAGCATCTTAAGTTTGACTAACATTATAGAAAAAATTAGAAAGATTTATGACATCAAATAGATATTACTATAAAAATATAAGTAATGAAGAAACTAATGATACGTAGTTGGTATTATAAATGTTATTATGTTATCATATAAATTTAGTCAAAGTTAAGATACTTTGACTCTTCAAGATTCTTGTAATGATTTATAATTTGAGATGGAGGGTGGAGGGAGTCGGTCTTAAGCTAGAGGGTCAAGCTCGAGAAATGTAATGGACGAAAAGCTCCAGATTTGCGTGCATACAATGGTCTTGGTGTTGGTGTACCAGCAGCGCTAGCTTAGCTAGTTGTTGTTGAGCACAACCGGCCGCAACCGGAACCGGTCGCGTCGATAACTAACTGGAAACAATGAAGAAGCAATGATGCATGTATCGTCGTCTCTGCCCATCAAGCGCTGCCTAGCTGCTAATAAGCTACTGTACTACCGACCAATCTATCAGTCACATCATCGATGATGGCGTTGCCCTGCTTCGTTCGTTCCACGGACAGCCGGACAGGACAAGGACAGCCCCGACCGGCCGGCGGCGTTCCTGCTGCATCCGGCCAGCACCACCTCGCATTGGCTCTCCGATCGACAAAGCCTCTGGACAGAACACTCACACGGCGGCGTGCGCGTCTGCAGGGTCCTCGGGTGGCTGCTGTAGCGGCTCCAGCGACGCGACGACGTCGCGCATGAGCGGCCGCGCCTTGGGGTTGCGGTTGAGGCAGTGGTACGCGAGCATGGCCGTCTTCTGCACGGCCCTTGCGGGCGGCGGGTCGTCCCACCCGCCGGCGCCGCCCGCCAGCCTTGGGTCCACGATGCCCTGCACGCGCTTCTTGTGCGGCAGCGCCGGGAGCGCCCAGTCGGTGAGCGCCTGCTCCCTCGGCGGGCGCGACCGGTCCAGCGACCGCCGGCCCGTGAGCAGCTCGAGCAGGACGACGCCGTAGCTGTACACGTCGCTGGACGCCGTGAGGTGTCCCGTCATCATGTACTCCGGCGCGGCGTAGCCGTAGGTGCCCATGACGCGCGTGGACACGTGCGACTGCTCCCCGACGGGCCCGTCCTTGGCGAGGCCGAAGTCGGAGAGCTTGGCGTTGAAGTCGGCGTCGAGCAGGATGTTGGAGGTCTTGAAGTCGCGGTAGATCACGGGGCGTGGCTCGGCGTCGTGGAGGAACGCGAGGCCCCGGGCGGCGCCCAGCGCGATCTTCATCCGCGTCGACCAGGGGAGCGGCGGCGACGTTCGGGAGAAGAGGTGCGACTCCACGCTGCCCAGCGCCATGTACTCGTACACCAGCACGCGGTGGTCGCCCTCGCAGCAGTAGCCCACCAGCTTCACCAGGTTCGGGTGCGACAGCTGGCCCAGGAAGATCACCTCCGCCAGCCACTCGCGGTGGCCCTGGAAGCTGTTGTCGCCGTCGTGCACCTTGATGGCCACCGGCAGGGTGGTGGTGGTGGTGGTGGCGGCTGGCGGCGCGAAGGAACCCTTGTAGACACGGCCGAACCCGCCGCCGCCGATGAGCGCCTCCTTGCGGAAGTCGTTGGCCACCTTCCTGAGCTCGGAGAAGGAGAAGGCCACCAGCGGGTTCCGCGCCGCCGCCGACGCGCCCCGCCGCAGGGCCTCCACCTCGCCGGGGTTCGAGGGCAGCTTGCGGTCGTCGCTCCGGTCCACTTCCGACGGGCTCTGGACCTTAGGAAGAGTCTCCTCTGCTCACCCCCCGAATCCCCGCGAGACAGGAAATTCATGCGCCAAACCAAGAGCGTCGTCAGAACTCAGAACGGGAGATTTTTTTTTAAAAAAAAAAACTCCGGCTAATTAATTAGTAATTATTAGGGAGTCCAATTAGTTAATTAGTAGCTTCTTGCTCGTAATTAACTTGTTTTATCTGTGATGTGATGAGGGGAAATTGGATTAAAGTGCAGTTTTGTTACTGATTCATTTGAGAATCAGTAACACAAGCTTCTATTTTTAATCCTCTGGATGGACTCTGGTTCTGGATTTGGGTTTCCTGGAACACTGAAACAGAGTTCCTAGCAAGCAACAACAAGCATATACTCCTACTCCAACTACTACTTGTTTGCTTCAAATTCAGGGGATTGGTGGAAGAACACAACACAGAGCTCAATCAAAGTTCAAAGGATACGGACATGTGGATGGATGGAGAGAAAAGCAAGGCAAGAACCGGCAGAGGAACTCACTCACCTGGCTTTGCAGTGGAGGAGACCTTGTTGACGTAGGCGGGGCTGCCCCCCAAGCAGTTCCCCATGGCAAACAAAACAACAATCCTTGTGCCTTCCGATCTCAATCTCCAACCCTCTCTTCACCGAGCACCGAGAACGAACGGAGGCAAGCCAATCCGCTGGGCGCTGGTTGTCTCTCTGAAGCCGAAGCAAGAACAGCACCAGCTGCTGCTGCTGTTGCTGCAGGAGCGAAACAAACGACAGAGCACCACCGAGCAACCAAGAAGATGACGGCTGGTTTCCTCTCGGTTTCCGCGGGGTTGCCGAGCTGTCGAGGTGAGCAAGAGCAGGACGGCGGAACCGGCTTCCGTCAGGAGGAAGGAAGAGAGGGAGATGGATGGAGGAGGGAGAAAGATGGAAGCTGGTGGCGATGCTATTTCGCTTTGAGCCCCCAGTGCAGTCGTCCTCCTCCTCCCTTCCAACGGCCGGAGGGAGAAGAGTCGGAGGAGGAGGTAGCCGGAGCAGGACGTTTTTCCAGTGGGACATCACTTTCCGTGCTTTATCATCAGCATCAGCATCGTCATATCATAGCTTTCATCATGACACACACAAAAAAAAAACACACTCATGCAGGAGCAGCTAATTAAACGCTACGCAATTATGTGCAAAGGCACCGGTACTATATCAGCTATCATACGGAAGGCAACCGCACTTTGCTGGTAGCCCGTTACACCAGGAATTATGCATGTATGGTGGTACGTACCGGGAGGGCATGTACAAGTATAAGGACACATGTGTCTCATGTGCCCAATTGCCAGATGGAACCCTGTTCCTGTGCCATGCTTGTTTGAGGTCCTTGGGTTAGTATATTTCATCAGTCATTAAGAGAACATTTTTCATGACTACTGAAACTTAAAATATCTATTTATTGGTCTGCACAAGGAAACAATATATGTTTCCTTAAATTTGTTTTTATGTATTAAATAATAAAAGTGGGTAATTTAGAACATATGTAAGTGTAATTTATGGTTATTTAATTTTTCATAACATCAGACACTAGTAATTAATTTGGATTAAAATCAATAACTTAGATGCAAATTTAAGGAGTCATGACTTGGATTATCTATCGCAATGTCAAGCGAGTAATTTAGAGCTTTATTTTGGATTATGTCTTATTATAATGGTACAGGTTGGTAATATTTATCCAAATCTAGAGAGTTACTTTATGTTAATTTTTATTATGACGTAGGTGATTAACCATTTAGAAAAAAATAGATCTAATGATTATTATTATTATATTAATTTTGATATAAGTCTACTAAATTAATGGTTAGACCTTTTAGATTTTTTGTAATTTTAGATTTTATTTTTTTTCCTAATGTGTCTTGTGATAATTAATACGGAGTCTTTGTTGGGACCTTTATAGTTTGCAGCCTTCTCTCGGATAAAAACTTAGCTATCTCCAGTGTCGCCGTCACAGGGGTGGACCCAAGAAGAAACATATGGACGCCCATTTTTCTTCTATGCAAAATGTTTTTGATTTAATGCGTATAACGCAAATACTAGTACTAATAGTTTACTTATATTAATAATGTTAATAATGCATATATGGGAATCCGATTTATCCACGAACATAAGGTTTGTTTCGTTGTCAGTAGACACCATATAGGCGCTGCTTCGATGCAATCTTGCTTGGTCCAAGCATTAATCCCAGGCGTATATTTTAAAATTTGCTAGGGTTAGATGCACCTGCGTAGGCTAGAGCTCTAGTCCAGGCGCTCCTTCAAACAAGCTTGTTCGGTTGCTTATCTGTTGAATATTCAGCGGTGTTTTTTTCTCACAATAAATTTATTAGTCATGACTTATCTCTCATACATAGCCCACAACACTGACATGATGATTGGATTAGAGACGTTAATTAAAGATGTAGTAGTTGTTCTACTGCTTCCAGATTTTCTGAGCTACTAAGAGTAGTCTCTGTTGGAGTTTTATCATAGTTTATTTGTATTAATAAGTTATCACATAACATAAGTATTTTTTATGATGTGGCAATGTTTTTAATAAGAGAGAAGAAGAAATGAGTTTTATGGGGATGAAACTCTCTTGGCATCTATTTGAGTCATGAAATTAAATGTCTATGAAACCCTAGAATAAAACTTTCTATTGAGAGTGTGTGTCTTATCTATATTTATTTCATTCTATATGACATGGCATTCTTAAAAACAATGCCATAAAACTTGTTACTAAGACTGACCTAATATTGCCAATTGCTTGAACCTCTTCTCATAATTCTTTGCCACCTCATTATCTGTCTTGCCTAGTACCACTAGCTTGATATAACCTATCAGTAGACGGTTGATGTGCAATGGTGACCAAACCAATTTTCTGCAAGATGATGCACCATATTTTTCAAGCAAAAACACAAGAGACAAATAGGTGTTGACATGTTGTATAGTGTTCCCTTATTGATCACAGAAGGGGGATGTCCTGGTTGCTCAGTCTTCTCTTAGCAAGCTGGTCAGGCAGCCAACAACGCAACAACTTATCTGTCAAATTTGCTAGCTATTTAACAATATTTTTCTCTCACAATAAATCAGCGAATAAGACTTTTAGCTATGGCTTTTCAGCCAAGTGAATAGGGCATAATGATTGTTTTTAATTTACTGTAGCCAAATAAATAACTTACACTAAGAAGAGGCCATGATCTTCAAATTCGCTTCCATGGAGAGCAAACAGGATGGGACCAAGGAAAATGGTATTGTAGGAACCAGACCTTGCACCTTTTTTATGTCAAAGATCCAAACTAGTCGGGTCCAGCCCTTTATATGCCGCTTGATGACCCACTTAGGAACAGCTTAGAAAAAAGTTAGGGGCCAATTCAATCATGATCTTTAATGTTGTAGATCAAAACAAGTACAAGGAAGTCCTTGATCTCACATGCAAAGAAGCTAGGCACCAACTCTTGTCCTCCTCTGCATATTAGGTCAGTTACAAGGATAAGTGTAACTGAGCTCTTTGCACTATTATGTTACCACTGCACTAACCCGGCCAAAAGATCCCAACTTTCCAAGCAAGTAGGGGGAGAGAGACCATTAACGTTTGGCCGCATGAACACCACCAAACAATTAGCATAGAAGGAGATACGATGCCGAGCTTGTTATACTACTAATGGCTATAGGAAATCCTCCAGGGTAGCTTGGCACCAAAATAAATGATATGGGCGAGAGAGGATCGCCTTGCTAGTGAAGCCCATGCCCATGCCGATGGATAACGAAGTCTCCAAGTTCTCCATTTATTATTATCCCAACAAATGTCCATGCCTTGTCCATTCGTTCATTGCTTACACTCACACCATCCATCTCAAGCACCTTTGTTAATTGTGACCCTTCTCGCATCGTCTTCGTGTGTAGCTTTTTTGTTTGGAAAGACAGTAGGCCACTTATTTGTTAAAGAATATTATAACAAAGGGAGGGGGAGAAACGGTGTTTTTTCCAAAAAAAAACTCTCAAACTAATTTTCATTTTGTGATAATCTCATTGATGTATGAAATGCAGACATTATAACAGCTCACTTTACGGTAGCAAAAAAAAAATACCAGAGGTCACCGATAAACGGGTTTATCGGATCTCTTGGCCAAAAATAAAACAAAAAATACCTAATTTCTCTAGAAAATTACATAAGTTGTCTCTAAAGCATTTAACATAAAAAACTAGCACACGGTAGTTTTGATATACTAGAGTATCACACTTTCATGTAGGCGGACTAGAGAAAATTAGAATTTTGGTGTACTAGCTCAGCGATGAACGGGATTATCGGTTTTATCGAAATCTTATCGCCGACAAATTTTCCCTTTATAAGTGATGAAACAGTGTTGTTGCTACAAACATCATTCAGAACCCTTTTTCCAAAAAAAAAAACTTCGCTAGATGGTTTTTGGACTGGTGTAATACTGATTTATTGTGAGAGAAAAAAAATACTGTTGAAGTAATTGCTGATTCTAGCTGATAAGCTCAAGCCCACAATGTGAATTGTGTGTATGAATTGGGTTGCAGTACTGGGTCTTGGCAGGTCAACCCAAGTCTGAATTGGTGGCTTTGCGTGCCTCGAGGTCCTTTTCTTTTCAAATAAAAATTCCAACAGGCTTGACCCCCTGCCCACTGTTGGGTGGTGGCTGGTAGCTTTGGAGTCTCTGATTCTGATCGCCTCACCTCACTTCCTAGCAGCTCGATCTGCAAGCTTTTAGTGACGCTCCCTATACTCCTTATAGTAGGTTGGTACTTGGTACCTGCAACGAAGGCGCGCTCGTCTCATCTCACCGCAGTGATCTGTGCAGGCGCCGTGAAAACGATGGCGCTGGTGCGGGTGGCTCCGGCTGCAGCCCATCATGAGGTCACCTCACAAGGTAAGGTCACCCCGGCCCACCCATGTCTCCGCCTTGTCTGATCCAGAAATTTCAGCATCCTCTCGCTCGCGTTTAATCTCCCAGGCAACTGATGCGAGGAGATCGAGATCCGGATCGAGATGACCCAGGCCGCTGTTGCAATCCTCGCATGAACCCTCCCTGCCCGGATCGATGGCGACGGCGACGGCGACTTGCTTGGATCTTTGCTACTACTCCATTCCGTCTCTCCATGTACGGTGACTTGGACCAGCGTCAGTCTTACTCGATCTTATACCACCATTACCAGTACCACACCAACCCCTCTTCCTGATTGGTATTTGGATATAGAAAATAAAAGATCTTGCTTTTGTCCGGTTTGGTGGATCATAAAAGGTGGCTTTGCCTGTCTGCTGGCCACACCTCCTTTTTCACATGCAAAGGATTTGCATCATCTGTTGGGCTCCTATGTGAGGTGCAATTCCATGGACCCCATCAGATTAGTTTGCAGCTCTTAGGCCTGCAAGATTCTGAGTTCTGTGATCCCAGTACTGTGTTATACTTGGACCCAGATTCTTTGATTTGTCCTTTGGTGAGATAGAGAATGGCACTATTGGGGGAGGTGTTAGGTGTTCATGCCCCCACAAGGGTAGAATTTGCCAGAAACACAAATACAAGGGCGGTTCGATGAATGGAAGCGTGTTTTTGTGCCGTGTAAAGATTGATAGGTGGTAAACAAAAGGGTGATGCTGGTGAAGGATTCAGCCTCGTTTGAGTGGTTACAATTGGTTGCTGAAATGGAAGGTTTGCTCCATGAGAAAGACGCCGGACTCCATGAGAAAATTACATTCGGAAAAGTGTGAACCGGTTCACCTCAGTTATAAACTACTCTGCGCGGTTGTGTGAGGCCGAGTCACCTTGAGTTTGACGTGCCCATTACATGCTTGATTGAGTGCCTGAGCTGAGAGGCTACAATTGCTGATTTCTGGATGCTGTGACTTGTAACCAGCACTTGTCTGGAACCATGCATTCAGATGTGTTGCCAAAAGACAAAAGCTCAATATATAGTACTGCTACCTGTTGAAGCGGTATTCATATGCCAACTGCCGTGCTTGGTCAAGTCAGCATGTAGTACGTGTTTTGGAATTTGGATGTTTAAGGTACTGAAAATGATGTCCCTGGCTGCTAACAGCATATAAATGTTGACCGCTGCGGTAGGGTGTGCATGTTTTGATCATTCAGTGGAGCAGGCTAAGCATATTGCTTCTATTGGGTCACACTCAACTCAACACACTATATGCTGCGGGAGAAGCATTCAAAGGGCCGCTGTCTTTATCATGCTAATGTAGAGATTACCTGTTGCAGAATATCGTAACTCCATTAATTAGGATAAGGACTGCCAACAACTGCATATGGTCTTGGAGGATTGCAACACATTGAACCAATAATCTTGCAACTAAACTGTAATGTTTCACATGGTATAGTAGAAGCATCACTTGTCACTCTGTGTTCAGTTGTCATGACTTCAGATTCCGATGCTTTTATTGTGCAATTCTGGTGGGTCATAAAGGCAGCAATTGCATTCTCTTTTTATTCTATGGGTTCCACTTAGCATTCATAGCTGTCTAAGGCTAAACTATGCTAAAGTTTTTGTTTGAACGTAAGTGGCAGGAGCTCTGAGTCTGTCCTAGTGGAACTGCAAAACGCTGAAAAGGCGATTACCTTAATTCACCCATGATGATGCTTGAAGACTGGATAAAAAATTTTGAGGGAAAAATATTTGTTAAGCTTGTAATTGAAAGATCAGTTAGCTCTCAATAATACAAAAATTAAAAGTGGTGTCAATGGCATCCTGCAGATTCTGATTCGACTTGAAGGTAGTGTTTCAGTTTAATTTGCTGAGCTGACACCTGCTTCCAGTCAGCGACACATAATGTGTTGTTTTCTGTTGTTAGAATGGTCTGAACTCAGTCTGTTGTTCAGGCCTAAAAATTACGCTTTTCCCGGTTGCACTTTTAATTTCAGACCAACAGAATCAAATTTGAGTATCTTAGTTCTTCATGGCTGTCAAAACCCATTGTGGGTCACATATTTTGCTATTGTATAAGAGTGTAGATAAACAGAGGTCTATTAAATGGTTGGGATGCAAGTAAACTTTCCAAGATACTCGTGCTGCTTCTCTGAATCCAGACTTAACTTTCATCGCATAATGACCAGAATGGAGTAATAATAAACTAATGTACACATGTCGTTTAATTTTACATATATTAGCTACTGCTTCATAGAAAGCTACTTTGCAATGTGGAAATGTGGAATGGACTCCGGAAGATCTTTTGGTCGGACAAAGTTCTACTCTCATGTTGCTCTCTTCTCCTTTTGTCCATTTTAATATGGTTCGTCATCTCTTTGCAATCATAGATATGCCTTTGTTTTTTTTTTAACAGAAGTCGTCCTCTGCCTAATTGCTATCATTGCCCAAGAGGCCGAGATTGCTTTCACTAAGATTAGGTTAGGTAACTATGATTTTCCAAGGATTGTATGCACATAGTGCTACAGCAGAGGGGGAAAGGTCCTTCAAGCCTGGTTCAAGAATCAGCCGATATATGTTATATTACCAGTTGGCAATTGCATACGCATTACTGCAGAAGTCAGTAATCTAGAACTCAGGGTTGAGCATGTTTATCTCGAGCTTCTGCCAATGGGACTTGGTAAGTGAAATGAACCTGAAATGCATGATATATATAATAAAGTATATAAGGGTCAGCAACACAACACTTGCTACTTGATTAGAAATAAGTGCTTGTTAAGCAAAGCCGTTGTTGACAAAGAGAGCATCTGGTGCCAACCATTTTGCTCTAGCGGGAGCAGGTGCCAGCTGTTCATACCAACTGGTGGGCTGATTTTTTTTATTTATTTATTGGAAACAAATGGTAGGAGCGCTGCCTTTTGATTAAAGAAGGGGTTGAGATGTGAGAACATACAAAGAAAAGAAGCATCAAGGGATGCAAGGGTTAGCAGAGAGAGATACAACAGATCAGAGTCTAGAACAAAACAGCTAGGAACTTTGTGGTGTGCTGCTGGTGCCAAACAGGTGCTAGGGTTGGTCTTTTTATTCACTAGCATGCATGTCCTTGACTTGACTGATGTATTTGGTCCCATCTTCTTCTTTAATGAGGGCCAGGGCCAGGGCCAGTCCAAACGAGAGTTCTCTACATCCAACACTTCATATCTGTCACTAGGTCTCCAACTCGGCTCCACCACCGCCGCTCCCATCTCCACCACCACCGGTCCCCCTTCCTCCCTCCTCTGGCATATAGCTGGAGACCGGAGGAAGTGGGATCCCATCGATTTTAATAAGTTTTCTTAGTAGATCAAGTCTTTAGGGTAGGTTTCTCTATATTAAGTTTTTTTTGTTTTGGAGATTCTGGCGATGGCAAGAGAGTAAGGTGAAATCATTTTCTCCATGATGGCTCTGTTGAAGATGCAGGTAATAACTACGCCATCGGTATCCTCACCGATTTGATGATATGGTGACTTTTATTTCCGGACGGCGACATCAAGGTAGAGATGGTGTCACCACCATGGAATAATTTTCTCTGGTCTCTTCTTCATTTTATTGTGGTTAGATCTGGTTACAATGAAGGACTAGAGAGAATAAGTTTCAGATCATCTTCCTCATTCTTTGGTGGCAGAAAGAAGAAATAAGGCACCAGAAAAAAGTTTCTCAACTCCGCCTACATGAATGTTGGCCGTCGATCGTTGGGTATCAGTTCTCGGGCCTTTTGCCGAGTGTTTGCCTATGTGGTCATCCATATTGCAGAGTGTCATACATGTTTGGTATTGAGATTTGAAACTATTTATAGTATAGGTATAACTTAGATAAAAATCTTTTTCTGAATATTATGTAATTCAGAGTGCATGTAACATGTTCATGTACCCAGCTATTATTTAATATAATTTTTCTTTCATCACAAAAAAAAAACTTTTTCTTTAATGAAAATTTACACAAGTCTCCTGTGGGAAAAAAATCCATTCTCACTGTGTTGCTAATATTTTCTTTTGGATTCTGAACTCTGACATTATTGTCTGAAAAATATATGGTACATAAATATTTTCAAGAATGCTATCCAACATATAATATAATTCTTCATGTTCTGGAGAAGTTATACGATGTTCTCAGCAGCTACTTATCTCAGTAATTAGGGCCACAGTTATCCAGGATAGTCACTTGGAACAATTCCCAGCCAGAATGATGGTCTAATTTGTATAGCCTTGGTCAGCGGGAGTAATTTATGGCCTCATTCCACACTAACCGAACAGGCCCTAAATAGTTGTTGGTTATCTCTTTATTAAAGATCAACATGATATTGTCAATGGCCCATTATATCAGCAGATGTTTTTTGTTTTGTTTTCTTTTCTTTTCGCGAGAGATTAAAAGTTCATGAAGTCTGTGGGGTGCAGGCTGTTCATAAGATGAGTGTGGCCTTATCCAGTTCTTATTTTATCAGAACCTTTCCATTTGATAAACAAGAGCCACCTACCATGCTTTCCAGGTATTAATTTCATCAGATGCTTTGTAAGCATCAATGCTGTTGCGCTGCATGGCACTAGTAGTAAGAATTCAGTTTGTGTTTTAATCAGATTAGGTTCTGTAGGCCTAATGATAGAGGCATTCTCAAAGTCGAGTGTTAGCCTTTTGGGAAATCTCAAAAGGTTCGTTATACTAGATACGTATGCCCATCCTATTTATTTTGTTGATGGGAATAGCCTTTCGTACTTTCGTTGAAAGTTTGTTCTTGTTATTATTATCTTACTTTGTCTAGAGTAACTAGATTCAGAGGAGACAGTAGATAGGATTATATATAAACAGTTATATGATGGGTAATGGGAGACATGCCTAGTAGTCTGTTGAAGGAAATGATAGTCTACATTTTGACTTGATAAGCGGCCATGATGCTGCCATATATGCAAAGCGAAATGAGTAATTCACTCATTCTAGCTTTGAAGATTGAGGTTGTCTTTAATTTGCACAGCACCCTACATGATGGCACAAATGTTCCTCCCACGAAACTGTGTTTGTTCTTCTGCTGGTTACCACATTTGACTGTATACTCCACTAATTATCAACTTTGTGGTTTTCCGGCACTAACGGGGTGTGTTTGGGACTGTTTGCTCTATGTTTTGCAGCTCCGCTCTATATTTTTTAGCTAAACGGTTTCAGCTCCATACACTCAGTTCGAGGAAAAAATATAGAGTTGTGAGAGCACCTAAAGAGGTACTCCACAAACTCAAGTTTTTGTAGAGCTACTCTATGATGGAGTTTGTGAAGCTTATGTTGCCTACTCTAGTTACAGTACGCGATATGCCATCTCTGAATGCTGCTACCATGTCCTAAACCATTGTTACCCCGGTGATTATGGGCAGCTAGGGCTCTTTCAGATACCCCAAACCCCGCCGGTATCCCGGCCTCATCTGCCGGTGGACAGAGCCTCGCGCGCGAATCCGCTCCCCCTCTGAGCCCAGGTGTCAGTTTGGAACCAATCACGTGGCGGAATAACCCGGGCCGGTCGATTCCTCCCCATCCCCGTCGATCCGCGGGGAAATAAAAAAAAAAGCCTGACAATTTTTCCACGTCGCTCGCTCGAGTGCTCGTCCGCCTGCCACCTCTACTCCCGCCTGCACCTCCTCATCTGCTCCAAATGAAAAGAGGCAATATAACACTGGAGTGCCGGGATGTCATTTGCATGGAAAATTCCCCCCACATGATTTTGTTCCACACGAGTTGCAATACCTGAAGGCTTCGTTTGGATAGCCTTGGATCTGCGGGGATCGGAAGGGATCCCGGCCTCTCATGGAAGCAAACCCACGCTGGAGTTCCATCCACGTGGATATGCACAGAAACTGCATTTGGGTGAAGCCGGGTTGGAGAAAAACCTGCCCGATCCACTTCAATCCAAGGGAGAAATAATTATCCTCATCCGAGGCTGGGACTGCGCTCCCTTCTCGTGTTCGCGAGTCATGAGCCTCGCTCCCTCTGCATGCGACTCCACCACCGCTCTCGACTCACCGCCAGGTCTGCCGTCAATGGCACCGCCACCGCTCGTGGGTATGTTCTCCGCCTTCTCCAGTCCTCCTCAGCCTCATCCCTTCCTCCCTCCCCTTCTCCTCAGCCAGTTCATTCCCCTTGTTAGGGTTTCAGTACACCACGGAGGTGCCCGGCGGCGGCATCTGTTACTGCCAGCTTGGAGGAAGACGGTGGCAACTCCAGGACCTGAGGTGCGGATCTCTTCCTCTCAATTCTCTTCCCCCTCTCGATTTGCTCGAACCTGCTAGTACGACACTGGATGGATGTTTGAACGTATGACACCGTTTCCAGGATCTGCGCTGCTATTTCCTCAGCTCACGATCTGCGGTGCTATCTACTCCCAACATCTCAACACCATCTCAACTAGGGTACTTTCTTTATCAGGTCTGGCTTGGTCTCCCTGTCCACTCTATGTTGTCTTGCTAAGTTTCTTTGTTGTGCATTTTTAGAGTTCTGATCTGAGATTAGGTTGGATTATGAAGTTCTATTAACAAATGGATTGTTCTGAAATAAGATTGGGTTGGATTGTAAAGCAGTCTATAACTGTTCTTATAAAAAATTATATATACACTGATGTACTACCTCTATGCGTTGCATGCCTATAATTTTCCGACTGTAATCTTGTTGACAAGTGACTTGCACATGCATACACAAATTTATGAATACTTTGCTTGCAGGAATAGAAGTGAAAGTGCACCTTTCGTTTCAAGTGCAAGTCTAAGTGGTTTCAGTTCAACTTCTTTCGGCACCGCTGGGATGTTAGCAATATTTTATTTATTTAAGAATCTTGAAAACAAATGTCTTGTTTCCTAAATTTGTGTATGCATGTGCAAGCCCTAGTTCAATATGCTGATGGTCACGTCTTCCTTACTTAGCCGTGAGCTACTTCAAAACTTGGTGAAGAATGTTCTGGTATATGACCATGTGATGTGATTACATTCGACATATTTTTTTTATAATGTTTCAATCGTTGCTGCACCTTCCAATACATTTATTTTTTATTTTTTACTGATGAAAAATGGCTTCTCTTGCTCATTTTCTGTTATTTTTGAATTTTAGACATGGATTTTGCTAGTATTTTCTTGAATTTTAGAGCTCGTTTTTCTGATTTTTGTGCTCTCCCATAGTTCGGTTCTGAATTCTAGAACACTACCATTTTGAATTATGGTTAAATAATCAGTAAAGTCAACGTTGAATTAGCTTTGATGAGCATTAGTAGTACACGAACACAATAAAACGCCAAACTGAGCTAATTAGCGCACAATCCAAATGATGCCAGGGAATCAAGGGATTGGATCACGTTGGTGTGAGGGGATTGGGTGGTGGGAGGGGATCAACCCAATCCCTGCGTGGGGGATTTCTCGCTTGTATTACTTTCCCCTTCAGCCAAACGAAGCCTAAAGGTGACTGAAAGGATTTTTAGGCCATGTTTGGAAGAGTTCCACTTGTTCTAAATCTGAAAAAAACAGCTCCAATCCATGAATTACTACCCAAACGTCAGTTCCATGAAATGTAGATCTTAAAAAGCTAGATCTAGGGACCAAATCCATGAATATCATGAAACTACTCAAGGGATTTTTTTTGAAAATACTTGTTCTATATCTTCTCGGAGAGTTGGTAAAATTACCTAGCACTACCACTAACTATTCATGTAGCACTGAAAAAGGGGTTAAGAGTTTTTTTGCCCTAGCGCCGCTGCTGCCGCTGCTGGTCCCCCTCCCTTCCCCTCCAGCATCTCGCCGGAGGTTGAAGGAAGTGAGGATCTATTGTTTCTAATAAGTTTTTCTTTAGTAGATCGAGTCTAGGGTTAGTGTCTCTCCATGCCAAATTTTTTGGTATTGGAGTTTTATCTTCTCTTTCTCCTCTCCGGCGACGGTGAAGGAGAGAGATGGAATCGGCTTCCATGGCGGCTCCATTGAAGATAGGGACGGCAACTTCGGTGTTAGCATCTTCATCGACATGACGACATGGAGACTTTTGTTTCCGGACGGCGGCATCAAGTCGGAGATGATGTCGCCGCCATAGAATAATTTTCTCCAATCTCTTCTCTGTTTTATTGTGGTTAGATCTAGCCACGATGAAGGACTAGGGAGAATAATTTTCAGATTAGTCATCCTCACTCTTCGATGGCAGAAAGAAGAAGAAGGACAACACCAGAAAGAAGAAGGTCCTCAATTCTACCTACTGAAATGTTGGCCATCGTTCGTTGGGCATTTGTTCTCAGACCATTTGCCGAGTGTTTGCCTATGCGATCATCTATACTGCAAAGCATCTAACAAGTTAGGTTTTGAGTTGTGCTTTACACAGCGTGAGTACTATATTGTAATCCAAAGTGCTTGTAACGTGTTTGATGTACTCAGATATTATATAATATAATTCTTCTTTCATCGACACATGTAGCACTTATTTTCAATTTTCCCAAATGCACAGTATATTGCCCCTTTCTTGCTCCTTCGAGGTCTTCCCCCAACCATGTCGTGCTCTAGCCATGTTGTACCATGCCCCTCTTTTGCCATGCTCGTCCCCCGCAGCCCCACTCCTAACTGCACCATGCTCCGCCTCTTTCGCACCTCATCGCACCCCATCATGATTGTGCCCCCGCTGGCCACCCATGCCACGGTGCGCGCTCTAGCTCCGCAGATTTTTTATTAGTTTAGTATTATTGTTATTAAATAAAAATAATTAAAAAACTTTAACATGTATTATTTTTAGTTTACTTTATAATTCACTTTGACTTTCCAAGTCAGCTTATAATGATGTCTACAATGTTTAGTTATTGGTTGTTTTGGATTAAATGTAGTTCATACAAATTAGTTCATTCCTATATCACTTTGTTGCTTTAACTACTGTTATAATATAGTGCTACTATATTATGTAAGTACTTTTATGTATTATGTGTTTACTATAAGTTATGATCATTAATTAATTTGATGTGTTTACTGCAACATCATTAACATGAAATTCTAGATCCGTTCTGCCTCCATATGCCAAACACCCTTGCGCGCGCTTCCCTTTGTTGCCTACTACTACCATTTTATTACTTGTGCAAGTGAGTATTCTAGCTTTTTCAAAAAAAAATCCTTTTTGTTGGGTGGAGACAATTCACCAGTATCTTGTTTCGCCTTTGTATTATGTCTATCTAATCTAAAAAAGGTCATGTTTCGTCTTGCAAGCACTAGACGAAAGTGATTATTTACAGCAGTAATAATGTACCATTATAAGACAAATGCCAACAACTATCTTGATTTCGTTGCCAAATTGATTTGGCAATAATCACTGGTACACGTTCGGGCATTAGCACCGGTCGGGAAGGGCCTGTTGCCCCGGTTCCCGAGCCGGTGCTGCCCTTCCGGGACTAAAGGCCCACCCTTTAGTCCCGGTTCGGGCAACATTACCAACCGGTGTTAAAGGGTCCTGCCAGGGCTGCCACGTTGCAGGACCCTAGGGTTTCTTTTTCTTTTTTTTTTGGTTCACTTCTTCGGTTCTGTTTATTGTTTATATATAATATATAATAACAGGTTTTTCAATACATATTTTTCTAATACAATAATATATTTATATTAAGCATATTAAGCATATATAAATAGAAATTATAGGCTTAGCTTAATAATTAAGCTTTGCTTATAATAAAATGAATAGACCACATGAAAAATTAAATAGATATGTAAAAAGCTTTATATATATATATAGTTTTATATGTACAAAATTCGTAACACATATATACATAGAGTTTTTTCTCCCAATGTCTACAAACGATACAAATGATCATCGTTGTTTGGAACAAGAGTTTCGTTGCCGTTGAAGTGAAACTCGCCGTTTGGATTGATCACTTGTTCGCGGAGAAATCCTGCTATCGTCTCTTGGATAGCTTTGATTCGGTCTTGTTGTAGGACCTTTTCCCTCAGCCATTCCGTCTTTAATTTGAAATAAATAAAAAAGGTATTAGTTATCTAAGTTATTCAATATAATTTAGGAGATAATGAAAAGAGACATGTAACGTACTCTGAGCGTCTCTATGGGTGTTTGATTGACTTGTGCCATCATGAATTTGCACACGTAATATGCACAAAGATTGTTCCCCCCTTCTTGTCTTAAACACCACTGTATGATATATATATATAAATATTCATGACCACGACAATAAGAAGGCTAAAAGTTAGCGAAAGTTTGTTAGCTAGTAGAACTTACTTGTGGATTATATACATGTAATTAAAGAAGTTAGAAGTATAATAAAAAGAAAAAAATACTTACAGACAAAAGCAGCTGACAAGAGATTTGTCAAGAGCGTCGAGGTGGCATAATTGGTGCAATTCTTCGAACTGCACGTATATGTGGTCATCTCCACGGAAGTAGTGATGTTATCTAATACGAACAGAAATCCAATTATCTCCCCTTTTAGACGCCTCAATGCACCATTTGTTTATTGCAAACATTTGTGTGCCGAGCTCGTGTAAACGCTTAGGGTCGAATAGACTCCTGCCCGGTTCATATCTTGCCCTCCATTGATCAACTACCTCGGCTTTTTCAAATGTTTGGCATCCAAGAATGGCGGCAATTTCTTCCATATTTAAACCGCTCTGTCTAAAGTAACGCTCAAGCGAGTCTAGCTCAGACAACGCTAAGGATTTCTTTGGCATCAAGTCTTCATTTGAGCCGTATTGATTTGGCACAATCAAAGGGGGCACCGGTTTTGATACTTCTCCGAGCTGTGGGACCCCCTTTCCTACTCTCTTCTTAGTAGGCTGTGAAGACTTGACCAGAGACCGCTCATAGTCCGAAAATGCTGGCTTTTTCTGAGATTCGCGTTGCTTCTTTTGATGGTCCGCCACCTTCTGCCTCAGTTCCGATGGCTTCACATAAAAGTACGGCTTCTCTGGGTTAAGCCGTTGTTTCCTATCCTCCTTTATTTTATCAAAAAATTGCTTGACCTCAGCTTTGGATGTAGCAATTACCTCCTCTTCACTCTTTTCGTAAGGTAACTTTTCTGGCGTCTTAGCTCTCTTTGCTGAGGCAGCCTTCTTTGGAGGTGGGACCGATGACTTCGGTCCTTCTTGGGCGGACCGCTTCTTACTACCTCGCTTTGGAGGCGATGGGACCGACCGTGCACTCTTTGGAGAGGGCGGTGCAGGCGGTGGAGGTGGTGGGGCCGATCTTTTTGGCGTTGGAGAACGCGGTGGAGGAGTTGGAGACCTCGGTGGAGGAGTTGGAGACCTCGGTGGAGGAGGTGGAGACCGTGGTGGAGGCGGTGGCGGGGTCGGTGTGGCCACCGCTGGTGTTGGTGGAGATCCAGCATTGTCACCGCCCGCAGCACTATGATGCGCTGGGAGAGAACTGGACTTAGGTTGGAGGAGTCCCTGCAAAGAAAACAATTACAAGTTTTGTGAGCAAACTTTTTTTAATTTCAATACATAATAAATAATATAAGAAGTAAAATCACACACAAACCTATGCTGAGGAATAATTATGAAGCGCTTGCGCCAACAAATAAATGTCTTCTCAGCTTCACCTAAGGTCTTCTCTCCGTCTCCCCCTTCTATGTCTAGTGGCACATTGCCACAACCTTTCTCAACCCTATCAACCGAGACGCTAGCATATCCACCAGGTACTGGTAGATTATGGATTCTTGGAGTTCTCGTTCGGTGGATAGGGTTGACAACAGCGATAGCCACCTTTTTGGTGGCATTCCCATCTGGTACATGCAGCTCACAGGTAGTAAAAGCCTCTGTGACATCATCCACGGGGAAGTGTAGCTTCGTGTCATCCTGAATGGTTGGTACTTCCGTGGATGCGCAGCTGCTTTTCAACTGGCCTGGGGGGCTAACATTGACCTCAGGCTGTGATGTACCTTGCCCTTTCGTCATTTGACTAAGTGCTGCTTGCACTTGCCTTTGAATCTCTGCCTGCATCCATTCTTCACGAGCTTTCTCGCGCTCTTGTGACTGCAGAACAAAAGCTTCCAGGCGGCGGATCCGCTCTGCCTCGTCATCCTTCTTTCTCTGGCGGCTTCTGTACGTATCTTGATCGGCTTGGAATGATTGCAGCCACGGAACTGCCCCATAGCCTCTCGTACGCCCACCGTGCTCAGGATTTTCAAGCGCATAGGTGAGTTCATCCTTCTCCCTGTTAGGCCTGAACTCACCAGACTGAACCGCCTCTCGTGCACGGACTAGTCTCTCTGCTGCTCTAGAGATTTCTTGGCCCCAAACTAGCGCCCCGGTGTCTGGGTCCACGCTTCTCCCATGACCGTAGAACCAATGCTTGGAGCGCTCGCTCCAATTCTTTGCTATTGTCTCGGGTGTGACCCCCCTAGCAAGCATCTCCTGTTCCATTCGGTCCCACTTGGGAACAGCACTCTTATAACCACCTGATCCCATATGATGGTGGTATGTCTTTTTACTGGCATTCTCTTTGTTTCTATTGGCTCGTTCCTCGCCCTCTTCTGATGTTTTGTACTGCACAAAGTCATCCCAGAAGGCCCTCAGCTTTACATATTGCTTGAGGTTGAAATCTGGAGTCTCGTTTTTCTTGACATATTTATTGTACAAAGACTTCTTCCAATTCTGGAAGAGTACTGCCATCTTCTTCATAGTCCAGTCATAAATTCGCACCTTCAACTCTTCATCGTTGGTGTCGAAGGAGAAAACGTCTGTGACGGCTTTCCAAACTAACTCCTTGTCACG
Organism: Sorghum bicolor; assembly: GCF_000003195.3. Classification (NCBI taxonomy): domain Eukaryota; kingdom Viridiplantae; phylum Streptophyta; class Magnoliopsida; order Poales; family Poaceae; genus Sorghum; species Sorghum bicolor. Next base: position 24,752,338 of record NC_012870.2, on the reverse strand, counting down.
ATCAGAGACAAAACTGATCTCAGGAGCACCTCGCTTCTCTCTCCATTCACGACAACTGATCGGTATTTGATCTCTCACAAGATATCCACAGTGACTAACATATTTGTTTGCATGCTCACCAAGTGGTCTACCTGTAGCTATCTCAAACTCAGAGATTACATAGCGGCCCTCCAACGGCTTCTTTGGCCCTCGTGGAGGTACGCTTCTCCCCGTAGAGGTCGATCCAGAAGGCTACACGTACATATAGAAACAAAAATACTAAATTAATAACCAAGTAATAAGTCTAGAACCTAATGTAAGAGATGCATTAATTATATATGTTTACATTTACATACCTCGCCAGTATTTTCTTCTTGTTGCATGACAAGTTGTTGCTCAGGGGCATTGCCCTCTTGTTCCTCAGGGGCATTGCCCTCTTGTTGCTCAGTAGGATTGCCTTGCATGATGTCGTGGTAATCAACAAAGTACTGACTACCGTCGTCGATCATATTTAAAATGGCATCTTCCATATAATCAGGATCATCATGACGACGGTCAGCCATTTCTATGTCTGCAACCATACATATATATATATTCTATGTAAGACAATACTACTACAAATGAAAGTGTTGGAGTGCTCTAAAAATAATACTAGGATCTTTTAAGCCAAGTAATACATTAGAATAAAAAACAATACTAGAATAATATATAGTACAAACAATAATATATACAAAACCCTACTAGACTAGAATTTGGTGGGTAAACACTATTAGATTATATTAAGCCAAGTAATAGACTAGAATTCATAAAGTATATACTAAAATATAATACTACAAAATAATACAAGAATAATATTAATATACTACAAATATACTACAATTTATAACAATTCAAAACACTACACATGTATACTAGCTAGAATGGAGTGCTCTAAAAATTAATACTAGAATCTTTTAAGCCAAGTAATACACTAAAATAATATACTAAAAAACAATATTAGAATTATATAGTACAAATAATAATATATACAAAACACTCCTAGAATAAATTTGGTAGGTAAACACTACTAGAATATATTAAGCCAAGTATTAGACTAGAATAATATACTAAAATTCATAAAGTATTTACTAAAATATAATACTACAAAATAATACAAGAATAATATTAATATACTACAAATATACTATAATTTATAACAATTCAAAACACTACACATGTATACTAGCTAGAATGGAGTGCTCTAAAAATTAATACTAGAATCTTTTAAGCCAAGTAATACACTAGAATAATATACTAAAAAACAATACTAGAATTATATAGTACAAATAATAATATATACAAAACACTCCTAGAATAAATTTGGTAGGTAAACACTACTAGAATATATTAAGCCAAGTAATAGACTAGAATAATATACTAAAATTCATAAAGTATATACTAAAATATAATACTACAAAATAATACAAGAATAATATTAATATACTACAAATATACTATAATTTATAACAATTCAAAACACTACACATGTATACTAGCTAGAATGGAGTGCTCTAAAAATTAATACTAGAATCTTTTAAGCCAAGTAATACACTAGAATAATATACTAAAAAACAATACTATAATAATATACTAAAAAACTATTACATATACTAGCTAGCATTCTCTTACTATTACATGTATACTCTAATTTTTATGTATATATATACTTAATATACTAGCATTTTATTATTATTTTTAGTATATATATATATACATGCAAATCACTAAATAAATTGTAGAGTCCCATATATATATAAAAAAACTGTGCAGCAGTACTAGTAGTGCCATATATATATATATATATATATATATATATATATATATATATATATATATATATATATATATACACTGCGCATGCAGTGATGATCAATTAGGAGAGATAGAGTGTCGCGTGCAGTGTATACGTGGGGCCGGACGGCGGCGCGCGGCGGCAGCGCAGACGGTGGTCGACGGCGGCGCTGGAGACGACGGTGGTCAACGGCGGCGCTGGAGACGGTGGTGGACGGCGGCGGCGTCGCTCTGCTCGACGAACGAACGGCGGCGGCGAAGACGAAGGGCTCGGCCTCGACGAAGACGAAGAAACTGTTTAGATCCAGGGCTTCTGCGCAAATATATAGGGGCGGACCCTTTAGCACCGGTCCGTGGCTGGAACCGGTGCTAAAGGGTCTTTAGCACCGGCTGGTAACACGAGCCGGTGCTAAAGGATCACCCTTTAACACCGGCTCGTGTTACCAGCCGGTGTTAAAGGGACCCTTTAGCACCGGTTCTAGCCACATACCGGTGCTAAAGGGTCCAGCGCGCGCTAGGGCGGGCTCCTGAAATTTTCACGACCCTTTAGCACCGGTTCCCACTATGGGCCGGTGCTAAAGGCTCATTTTTTAGTTAGGGTTTTTCAATTGTTTTATATATACAGTTTATATTATAAATTGTATAGTAAATTAAATATTTTGCATAATGTTTTTAAACAGTGACATATATTGTAATTTGTTTTAATGTACACATGAAAATTTTTAAACTTAAATATCTTATTGTATTTTTATAATTTGCAATGATTTTGTAAGAAATGTTTAGTATTTTGTTAATGTAAAAATATATTATTCCAATAAATTTACAAAAACTCTATCCAATGAAATGGAAATTTATTTTTCACATCATATTGACGTAAAACTTTTTATTTTTGTTATTTATTACTAGGAATGCTAGTTGGGTATAATTTTCAACAAATAAAAAATCATATAAAAATATATATCTTGATGAACACACCCTTTGACCGAACCCTAGATTGTCCCAAATGGAAAAGTCATGAATACAAAGTTTGCAACACTCATCAAGTTCTACATTTTGTCTAATGGTCAACTTTTCATTTGAAAATGTTTGAACCACTGAATTTTGAATTTTCATAGAACTCATAGGCACACAGCGGTTTCGGAACCCTAGATGGTCTCGAATGGAAAAGTCATGAATACCAATATTGTTCCATTCATCAAAATCTACATTTCATATATAGACCATTTTTGCATTTGACAAAGTTTTGGGAAGCTGTAGTTCAAAATCCACAATTGACACATATAGTTTCATATAGTTTGTGTGAGATTCAAGATTTGGTGGGTATTGTTAACTTAGACTTTCTCAAATGGAAAAGTTGTGTATATAAAAAGTTTAGATCTTGATGATATCTAACAACTTGGTATTCAAAAGTTTTTCATTTGAAGTAATTTAGTTTGTCATTTGACCAAGTTTGACCAAAACCCGTCTTGGATTTTATAGAAATGTAATTAGGATTGGCTCAAAATTATCCAAATGGAAAAATGGACAATATATAAAATATAGATCTTGATGATCTCTAACAACTTTGTATTCAAACTTTTTTCATTTGAAGTCATCAAATGGGCCATTTGACCAAGTTTGACCAAAGTCAAAGCATTGGTTTCTACAAACACACCCTTTGACCGAACCCTAGATTGTCCCAAATGGAAAAGTCATGAATACCAATATTGTTCCACTCATCAAAATTTACATTTCATATATAGACCATTTTTGCATTTGACAAAGTTTTGGGAAGCTATAGTTGAAAATCCATAATTGACACATATAGTCATGACAATTTTTGCATTTGATGATCTCTAACAATTGGAAAAGTCATGAATACAAAGTTTGTTACACACATCAAAATTCACAATTCTCAAATATAGTTTCATACAAAGTCAAGCCGACACAACAGTGAACTTCTTCTTGACGTATGACCCTTGGTTATGATCCTGCCGTAACCATGGAGTATCCTCATTGTTTAACAGAATGCTTGGGTCTTTGTTGACTATGAAGGGCGGAATTCGATCATCCCTTTCGTAATCGCCTGACATGTCTGACTTGTCCTCAATTCCGACAATGTTTCTTTTCCCAGAAAGGACAATGTGGCGCTTTGGCTCATTGATGATTGAGTGGTCATCATTTTTTCCTCTCTTTGGTTTCGTAGACATATCTTTGACATAGAACACCTGACTCACGTCTGCAGCAAGGACGAATGGTTCATCTTTGAACGCACTATTGTTAAGGTCCACGGTTGTCATCCCATACTCCTTGTCGACTGTTACCCCACCTCCGGTCATCTTCACCCATTGGCACCGGAACAAAGGAACTTTAAAATTAGCTGCATAGACTAGTTCTCATATGTCTTCTATGCGTCCATAATATGTTTGTCTGTTCCCATTTGGATCCGTGGCATCCACGCGTACTCCACTATTTTGGTTGGTGCTCCTTTTATCTTGGCCAACTATGTAAAATGTGTTACCATTTATCTCGTACCCTTTGTATGTGAGGACATGCCATGATGGTTGCCTGGCCAACAAATAAAGTTGCTCATCAATGTTTTCATCACCTTGACATTTTTTACGCAACCAATCGCCAAAAGTTTCCATATGCTGACGCATTATCCAAACTTCATTCTTCCCGGGCCACTGGGACCGTAGGAAATCTTTGTGTACCACAACATATGGTTCCACCAATGAGGAGTTCTGGAGAACTATGTAGTGTGCTTTATTGAAGTAACTGTCTCCCGTACCAATATATGTTTTCTTCCCAAGTGTTCCCTTTCCGCTGAGTCTGCCCTCGTGTCGAGATTCAGGAATGCCAATTGGGTCAAGGTCTGGAATAAAGTCAACACAGAACTCTATGACCTCCTCTGTTCCGTAGCCCTTGGCAATGCTTCCTTCTGGCCGGGAATGACTATGGACATATTTCTTTAGGACACCCATGAATCTCTCGAAGGGGAACATGTTGTGTAGGAACACAGGACCGAGAATACGAATCTCTTTGACCAGATGAACTAGGAGGTGTGTCATGATATCGAAGAAGGATGGAGGGAACACCAACTCAAAGCTGACGAGAGATTGAACGACATCATTCTGTAGAGTAGCTAGTTGCTCTGGATTGATTGCCTTCTGAGAAATTGCATTGAGGAATGCACATAGCTTTACGGTGGCTAGACGTACGTGTGGAGGTAGAATTCCTCTTAAAACGACTGGCAGCAATTGCGTCATTAGAACGTGACAGTCATGGGACTTCAAGTTCAGGAATTTCTTCTCTGGCACATTAATTATTCCCTTGATATTGGAGGAGAATCCAGATGGGACCTTGATGCTGCTAAGACATTCAAACATGCTTTCCTTCTCTTCTTTGCTCAGAGTGTAGCTAGCAGGGCTTAAGTAATGACGTCCATCATCTGTCTTTTCTGGATTCAGGTTGTCTCGTTCTTTCATGCGCTGCAAGTCTTGTCGTGCTTCAAGTGAATCCTTAGACTTCCCATAGACACCCATGAATCCGATCAAGTTCACACAAAGATTCTTTGTCATGTGCATCACGTCGATCGCGTTGCGGACCTCTAGGATATTCCAGTAAGGTAGCTCCCAAAATATGGATTTCTTCTTCCACATGGGTACGTGTCCCTTAGCATCCTTGGGAATAGGTTCGCTGCCTCGTCCCTTTCCAAATACCACTTTTATATCCTTGACCATTTCGAGTACATCATCCTCGGTTCGATTGAGAGGTTTGATCCGGTGGTCTGCCTTCCCTTTAAAATGCTTGCCTTTCTTTCGTACTGGGTGGTTCACATGAAGAAACCGACGGTGGCCAAGGTACACGACCTTTCGACATTTTTTCAAAAATACACAGTCAAGGTCTTCATAACAATGTGTGCATGCATTATATCCCTTGTTTGACTGGCCTGAAAGATTACTCAGAGCTGGCCAATCATTGATTGTTACAAACAGCAATGCTCGCAGGTCAAAGTGCTCTTGTTTGTACTCATCCCACACGCGAACTCCTGGTTTGCTCCATAAAAGTTGAAGTTCCTCAACTAATGGCCTAAGGTAGACATCTATGTCATTGTCAGGTTGCTTCGGTCCTTGGATAAGCACCGGCATCATAATAAACTTCCGCTTCATGCATAGCCATGGAGGAAGGTTGTAGATACATAGAGTAACTGGCCAAGTGCTGTGACTACTGCTCTGCTCACCGAAAGGATTCATACCATCTGTACTTAAGGCGAACCGCAAGTTTCTAGCATCATCTGCAAAATCTGGGAATTCTCTGTCTATCGCTCTCCACTGGGATCCATCGGCAGGGTGTCTCAGCATATTGTCTATCTTACGGTCTTCTTTATGCCACCGCAACAACTTTGCATTGTCCTTATTTTTGAACAGACGTTTTAATCGTGGTATTATAGGAGCATACCACATAACCTTGGCTGGAATTTTCTTCCTATGACGTTCTTCACCCTCAACATCGCCAGGATCATCTCGTCTAATCTTATACCGTGATGCCTTACATACAGGACATGCATCCAAATTCTCGTATTCCTCCCCACGGTAGAGGATGCAGTCATTAGGACATGCGTGTATCTTCTGGATTTCTAATCCCAAAGGACAGACAACCTGTTTTGCTTCATACGTTGTGGTGGGCAATTCGTTGTCTTTCGGAAGCATCTTTTTTATGATCTTCAATAACTGCCCAAATGCCTTGTCAGATGTACCATTCTTTGCCTTCCATTGCAGCAATTCTAGTGTGGTACCCAGCTTTTTTTGCCCCTCCTCAGCGGTGGGATATAGCGATTTCCTGTGGTCCTCTAGCATGCGCTCGAACTTGGCTTTCTCTTTATCACTTTCACATTCTCTTTGTGCATCACGGATGGCATCACCAAAAGCATCATCGCCCCGATCATCTTCTGCCGCCACCTCTTCTTCATTATCTACCCCCATTGCAACATCATTGAAGCGACCGTACTGAGCAATAATATTGGCATGGTCCAATTCTTCTTCTTCTTCTTCTTCACCTTCATCCATTATAATCCCGCTTTCTCCATGTTTGGTCCAACAAATGTAGTTTGGTACGAAACCTGACTTTAATAAGTGTGAATGAAGAGTTCTTGAGTTAGAATATTCCATCAAATTCTTGCACACGGCACATGGACAGCACATGAAACCGTCCCTCTTATTTGACTCGGCCACACTTAAGAAATAGTGCACGCCATTAATGAACTCTTCGGAGCGCCGATCGGCATTATACATCCAATTACGTGTTACCATCTGCATTAAATATAACATATATATTATGAAAACCATGCACACATATACTTTCTCATCTTATTGCACAACATGTCTAAGATACATAGTTGATTAATTTAGGAAAGCTTGGCTACAACAAATACAATCGCAACTAGCACTAAAAAAACCAAAACTAAATTGCACTTAAGCAACATAATTAGTTCGCGTCCGATCCCAACTATAATAGAAAGATCATTCGCTTGATCAACATCATTAAAATAACAACGTGGATTTGAGCTAAAAATAATGCGAACATCACAAGCCAAAAACAACATAAAAAGACAAGAAAGACAAAAGTTAGTCACCTCCAAACACGAAGAGACGATGACGGAGTCGAAGAAGATCAACGATGGGCGTTGGAGATGAAGAACAAGCAAGAAGAAGCTCCAAGAACAACAATGGTGCTCTCGGTTTCAAATGGGCAGAGGGGAGGAGGGAGCTGGTCTATAAACCGGAACTTTAGCACCGGTTCAGGGAAAAAACCGGTGCTAAAGGGTCACCCTTTAGCACCGGTTTGTAACAAAAACCGGTGCTAAAGGGTTTGCCTCGGACCGTGGCTCTGGCCGGTGCTAAAGGGAACCCTTTAGCACCGGTTTGTAATACGAACCGGTGCTAAAGGGTCTCTGTCCCGACAGCACCTGTCAGTAGCCGTTGGGCAGGACCCTTTAGCACCGGTTCGTGTTACGAACCGGTGTTAAAGGGCTCTTTAACCCCGGGCCGCAAAATGGCCGAGGTTTTTGGCCATTTTGAGCATCGACCAATGCCTCATTCTGTAGTAGTGAATCTTGTTTATGCTAATCAGAACACTGCGCTGAATGAACATGAGTACACACATTATTTATTAACCTTTAGCATTCTGATGCGCTCTCTCTCTCTCTCTGTGTCATCCTCAAGTTACATCTGATCTTTATTATTTTTTGATCCTGTCACCAATATGCAGCAAGGCAGTGTATACGGTGTATATGTGCTAGTAGAAGACCTGTTTTCTTTTGCGTTACAATTTACTTATTATTTATCACTGATTATTCTCATTAAGAATTTATCATTAATATTTACAGAGATTTAATTTAATCGGTTTCAGTTGATCTGCCAAAAACTGTCTTAGCATTACCATACACTTATTCAAACCACCTACATTTCCAGCCTAATTTCACTGGCTCTACATTTTCCAGCCTAATTTCACTGGCTCTACATACGATCTGGTCACACTGCCACAGCCAGTATGTAAAATGAAATCTGGGAGCACTAGCTACTCGCAAAACATTTCTGGTCACAGGAAGATCTCATGCTAAAAAGAGACATCTTTTGCCAATTGTTCACAAGGTTTTTTTTTTCAAGACACATCTTTTGCTCAGATTGTTCAGAAGTCTGTTTTTTCATTGCCTTAATATCATAGACCACCTCAAGTACAAAGGGGAAATTAGAATGACTCGAACAACAGCTCAGGTATGACAATTTTGGCAGTCAGATCAGTTCTGTACATCTGCTCCAGCAGCAGAAGACCCCTTCGGCTGATGAACTCCCTTCTCTGTGGCTGATGAATTCCCTCCTCTCTGTTGATACAGAAGTAATTTTTGTCAGATACAACGAAGAGGGGTTGAGTTTGCCTTTTCAATGCACAGTAAATGGCCATTGTTGCCGGCGCCGAACTTACCATTTCTGACACTTTCTGTACTCAGTTAGCACGGGATAAATGTTCTCAAAGGCAGTATATATCTCTTCCCGCACCTTGGCTCCAGTGAGAACGATCTTGCCAGAGACAAAAATGAGGAGCACAATCTTGGGGTTTTTCATACGGTAAATCAGCCCAGGGAAGAGCTCCGGCTCATACTGCCAATATCAAGAAACCCAAAGGTTAACAGAGAACTATATGATGTTAAATTTTGAATGCAGAATGGAACTTCACTTTCACCATGACCTAAGGTGAGGTTTAGTTCAAAAACTGTAATACAAACAGTAATGTGATAAAAATAACAGGCATAACGGTAACGTTAATAAAATAATAGATCATTTGATATGTTTGTTTTTCATACGATAACGGAAATGGAAAGGGAGGGCGCATATGCAGCCATGCGCCTCACAACATGTGGAGGGGAGAAGAGCTGAAGCTGGCCACAAACGCGCAAGTAGCGATTCACACTCTTTTGGCAGGGGTAACAAATTCCTATAGGGCAGATTACGGCATGACCGAATTACGGATGGACTCTTTTGGCAGGGGTAATAAATTCCTACAAGGCGGTATGGGATCGGCATGACCGAATTACGGATGGGAAACAAACACAATCATACGTTATCCGTTATCGGTGTAATCGAATGACATTACAAATACATGAACCAAACAGCATCTAGAAGTAAATAAGATGTAGTCATTAATGTAGTGTATCAGTGTATGAGGATTGAGGAGCCATGACGCAAAAAACAGGAGTCAATTATTTGACAGACAAAACCTATCTTGATTTGACAGTAGCAATTAAAAGAGAAGCTTCAAAGTTCATATAAATCTGCCTCTTTTTTTGGTCTTATATATATTATGCAACTAACATGATGACAGGACAGTAGAAATCGAACCTCAGATAATGCAGATTGTGAAAGCGTGTCAACTTACATTAGAAAAGGCACCATGAGAAAAAGCAAGGCCCTCCAAACGAATTGGAAATTTCACATCACACGAGCCAACCATATTCTGGATCTTGAAATCCTGTTTGTCAGAACGAATAATCCATTGTGTCAAGGTGAGAAATCAGGAAGAAGACTATACTCTGAGATGAATCTGAGTAGCAGAGGCATTACCTTGAACTTGGCTGGGTATCCAAGCTTCTGGACAATTCGCGCATACTGCGCTAGGAAATAACAACAACAGGTAAGAATTGTTCTATAGCAAAATTCATCAAAAGGCTCAAAACAGGATCAATCAACAGTTTCTGCCTGCGCAATATATAGATAGGCCCCGCATTGCTAAGCATATGTAACAATGAAACAGTATCGGAAGTGGCTTTTACCTTCCTTGCAGCAAGCTTTGAATGTTCCTCGCTCTTTGCTCCAGTGCAAACCATCTTCCCAGAAGCAAAGACTAGCGCTGTTGTTTTTGGTTCCCTTATCCTCATGATGACTGCAGCAAAACGCTGTGAAAGAATACATGGCATTTTTTCAGATTCGAGTAACATGAGTTTGAGTAACATGAATTCTATGTTTTACATTTACAATGAACTGGAAATTTACAGCGGCAAAGAACTATACCTTTGGATTGTACTCTGCATTACGCGCCTGTAGGGCGATCATTTTCAGATCCAACTGGCAGTCTAAATTGACTGTTGAGACAATGTTCCTTGGACATCGAAGGAAGGATGGTGAGAACTCTATGTAAAAGTGGCCACATAGGCGTCACTAATCGTCTAAATTCCTTTTCTTCTTAAAATCAAATCCAAACAACTTAATCCCAGGATACGTTTACGAATTGTATCTTCATCCGATCCGCAAACCAATTGTTTCGTTGTCATTGTCACACCGTTTACAAGCACATTCCCTAAAACTTCCCTAAGTTGAGCCCGAATCAGACACGAATTTCCAAACTCGCAAATCGCGACCATCCCCAATAGACCAAAACCAGCAGATCAAACACCGGCGAGGCCCGTATGTATATAAACAGATTAAACCAAGAACCAGGAGCGATCGAACAGTCCAGATCGGTAAACTGCGACTCATCAGATTCAGGTGCCACCAAATAGTTTTTTTTTTATAAAAGCACCAGCAAGCCCATGATAAAACTGATCAAACCGCGCCTAGATCCGTAAAACACGTCCGATTCAGGAGCTACCGGCCCTACCGCACGCGTTCAGGTTTAGATCGCCCAAGGCACACAAGACAAGACTCACTGGAGGGCAGGGACGATGCCAGAGGGGTGCCTGGCGAGGTCCACCGGCCGCGCCGCGTCCACAACCGCTGCCGCGCCACCTCCTCCGGCACCCACCCCAATCGCGCCTCCGCTCATCCCCAGCGCGGCCATGGCCCGATCCGACCCCGATCGAAACCCCGAGCCCCGCAGTAGAGTGAGGATTTGCAGCGGGGAAAGGTTTCAAACGGGGCCGGTTATATATGGGAGGTTGAGGCGTTCGAGCGGCAGGGGGTTTGGGTGGTGGTCACGGCAGCGGCGGCGGATCGAGAGCGGCGGGTTAGGGTTTGGTTCGCGAGGTTGGAGAAGGATTTATACGCGCAAGCGAAGCCGGGTCTCTGGTTTATATAGACGAGGGGATGTTGTCGGAGTACGGGTCGAGAAAGCGGAACTAGTTTGGTTTTGACGGTGCGGCCGGGTTGCGTTTCGACCCGATAAGACTCTGGACGAGTAGAGATGGAGTTGGAGTAATGCAAACGCGGTGCGGCCGGATGCCGTTAAGCTGGACTGAACAGCTGGAGCACGCGGCGTCGCTCCTGTTCCTTGCGCATGTCAGCAAGGTCTAGGGTAATTAGTGTGGGTGAGTGACTTAAGCGCAGTTTCAACTTGGAAACTACTTCCTATTTTCCATACTCGCCACATTAATAAGAAGCTCGCGCGCGGTTAATGCACGCTCAAGCATGCGGAACTAGCCGCACGGGGTGTCTTCCTCCTTGCGCCCCCTTCCCCCGCCTTCTTTTCTGCACGTGTGGCATCTTCCGTTTGTCTTCTCCCTCTCTGGCGCCCCTTGTCCTCACCCCGCCACAGCCTGTCACCCAAATATGTCGTGCTAGGGTTTCGCTGAAGCTTTGTGGCACCCACGGCGGCCTCCTTCTTCCCCCTCCTGCCCATGGCCATGCGCCCTGACTTGGACTGGCTGCATCCGTCGCTACCAAGACCCTAAAGTCGCCCTCTCACCGTCCCCACCAACTGAGCTAGCCTGCCTCTCCCCAAAATCCCTTCTAAGTTTGTCGGAGAAGGAGACCTTATATCACCGAAACCCTAATGGTGGCGAACTCCTTGTCTCCGACGCTGGCGAACTCCTCACTGGAACCCTAGCAGTCATCTTCTTCTTCTTCGACTTTGGTGAGGGCACGGGCATGGTGGGGGATGAGTGCGAGCATCACGCGGGCTGCGGGCATGGCCATCAAGGGGGAGCTCTCCAGAGTTGATAGCCCATGTATATATTAATCTAAAAGGGAGGGACGGTGAAGACAGATGCCTTCTAAGAGAGAGGGGGAGAGAGAGGTGGGGCACGATGGGGCATGGGTGTGTAGTGCGTTAAACGCCCTCACGTCTAGCTTTAAGGCAATATCTAATGAAAAACTATATGGAGAAATCACTATACACACAACGCAAAAAACACCTCATCTTTGCTTCACGTATAATCTACTTCCTTGCCATCTGTCATCATTTTTCTCTCTCCACATCTCTATCGAGTTCGTGAGTAGCTAAATATATGTGAGAAGAAACCATAGCCATACAGTGTAGAAGAGGCATGGCAAGATGCATGCAATAAGAGGCGCAGCTGCGCAGGGTGGTGGCGGTACGGTGCACATTGTGCCAACAGCAGCCATGAGGTTGTGCGACACTAGCACGGGCCCAGTTTCAATCTCTGAGCGTTCACTAGATCCAAATCCAATGAAGGATTAACCAATTCTGCAACTTTCAATTTTTGGCAAAAAAAAAGTTTCCTGCAATATTCTTTTTTTGAAAAATTAATAAGTTACGTACAACTTATATTCACAACTTTGACAATACAACATTTTGCACATAAAGTTATGTTTCATAAATTTTTTCTAACTTTTCTTTCACTACCGGAGAGCCGGCCTTTGCTGTGTGTCCGCCCATTTGCCGTAAGCAACACACGGCAAAGGTCAAGTTTGTCGTGTGTCTAATCCACGCACACGGCAAACGCCAGGCACACGGTATATCTGTCCTTTGCCGTGTGTTGCACACGGCAAACACCAGGCACACGACGAACTTAAACTTTTGCCGTGAGCAACACACGGCAAAAACAGGGCACACGGCAAAAGCTAACCCACGCTAACACCCACCTCCAGCCGTCAATGTTTGCCGTGTGCAGCCGTTAGGCACACGGCAAAGCCTGGGTTTGCCGTGTGCTTGAGGCTGGCACACGGCAAACACAAACTTTGTCGTGTGGTAGGGGTGCGACACACGGCAAACAATTTGTCTTTTTTTTAGTTTTTGCTCTCCAAATTTTTTCTTCTCTACACATTCACCATTTGTAACTCCATACTCTAATTTCATAAAATTTGAAACATGTTTGCTATATTTTTGCAATTAACATTATTTATTTTCATTTTGTCGGTTGCGTTTAAATTTGAACTATGAGTCGGTGAAATAGTTGGAAAAAATATCGAAAAAATGATATTCTTGTTACCCAACCCTATCTGAGAACACACGTTCAAAACAGAAATGACTTTTGAATGCCGCGGTTAGGAGACACGACGCGAAACGTGCGTCGGTACTTTTCAAAAATTATAATAAATGTTATTTTATTCCATAAATTCTGAAACTTGTACATATGTCATGTTATCATACATAGAGGCCATAAAAAAGTTTGGGAAGATTTCGAACAAGTTGTCATGTATGATGTATAGAAACCATACAAAAGAAGTTCCACAGAGATAAGAGTGAAGAAGCATGAGTTGGAGTAGATTCGACTTTTATATTTGAGTTTGATTTTAAAACTTTTTCTATAGGCACTACACCATATAGGTTGTGTCGTGTCCAAGTTTGGGATTTTTCGGAATTGTTTACTATTTCTTAATTATTTTTAGCATTTTAATTGAAAATTTTAAAATTTCAATTTTTTAAATAACCTCGGATGGAAAAACTCTCTAAATAAACTTTGTAGATCTCAAAAAGTTATGAAACTTTGTAGTTGACAACTTTTTATTTTGGAATCATCTTGTTATGCAAAAACTACGTTTGAATTTCTCAATTTTGAAATTCAAATTTTGTAAACGACCTCGGATGGAGAAACTTCCTGAATGAAAATTGTAGATCATAAAAAGTTATGAAACTTTGTAGTTGATAACTTTTTAATTGGAAATCATTTAGAACCTCATATTACCAATTTACACATAATTTGATATAATATTTGAGGAAGCGACAAGTCATAGTGTGGTGCAGTGGTTAAGAGCAAAGAAACGCTTTCAATTTTTTTCGTTGAGGTTTGCCGTGTGCCCAACCCTGGCACACGGAAAACATTGAGACTTTGCCGTGTGTCTGCATGGTGACACACGGCAAACCCTGCCGTTAGACCGTCTCCCGCCGTTCGTTATCTTTTTTTGCCATGTGTCAAGATTGACTCACGGCAAAGTTTCGCCGTGTGTCCATAATTTGGCCGTGAGTAAAAGTAGGATTCACCGTGAAAGAGTTTGTCGTGTGTTCTTTGCCGTGAGCAACACACGGCAAAGCCTTCGCCGTGTGTAATTTGAACTTTGCCGTGTGCGCCAGACACATGGCAAACCTCTGCTATCCGGTAGTGTTTCTTGTAAAGTTACTAAGTAATACACGGAACTTTTATGTACAAAAATATATTCATAACTTTGATAGTATAATATTGTATACATAAATTGTGTTTTATAACTTTTGTGTTTTCAAGTTTTGGTACAAGTTATAAGTTAATTCATTCCTTTTGTGTGTAATAATTTTTCTGTTTTCTTTGTTTTGGTATAACTTCGTTCTTTTGTGTTTAATAACTTTTGTACATAAGTTGTGTTTCATACCTTTTGTGTTTCTAAGTTTTGGCATAAGTCATAAGTTACATGTTATATTTTACTACAAATAAATTGTTATTAGAATAAAAATTCTTCAAAAAATATTGTTTAGTTTTATTCACCTCATCACATAAAACACACCAGTACAAACAAAATTAAAAATGGATACATTGTTCATAAGTTATAGCATTTTAAAATAAATGTTTTGCTTTTTTAGGGTAACATTTGGGGACTAGGCTCTGCACACTAGTACATAAAAGCTCTACACTGGTAGTGGAGTATAATTTTTACAGACGATTTCAATAAAAAAACGCCTGTGAAAAGAAATCGGCGGGCCCAACTCAAGAACCGTCAATGGAAACACATTTTCACTAGCGGTAAAATGGTGCATTTCCAGTAGCGGTTCTCTTAAGTGAACCACCAATGAAAATATATTTGCACGGACGGTTTTTCTACCAAAATCTCCACTAGAAATCATGTATTTCTAAAAGTGGTTTTCTTAAGAAACCACCACTAAATCAGATTTCTAGTGGTGTTTTCTTAAGAAAACCTTCTGTAGAAATAATTTGAAATTGATTTTTTTCAAATGGCCTCATATAAAAAAATACCAAAAATGTAAGTTGTAGATCTCGAAAAGTTATTAAACTTTGTAATTGATAATTTTTTCATTTCAAATTATCTTGTCATCGAAAACTATATGTTTCAATTCATCAAATTTGAAATTTATTTTTTATAGAATGACCTCAAATGGAGAAACTACCAATATAAAAGTTGTAGTTCTTGAAAAGTTATGAAACTTTATAGTTGACAACTTTTTGTTTGAATTCAAATGTGTGTGTGTGTGTGTGTGTGTGTGTGTGTGTGTGTGTGTGTGTGTGTGTGTGTGTGTGTGTGTGTGTGTGTGTGTGTGTGTGTGTGTGTGTGTGTGTGTGTGTGTGTGTGTGTGTGTGTGTATATATATATATATATATATAGTTCAATAGCAACATATTTGCATGAGGTGTACAATAGATCATAGAGATGGTAATCTTGTTAACTGTATAGTTACTCGATCCATCTTCCTTGCAGTGACGGAGCCAAGATTTTTGTGGAGCTTAGGCAAGTTGCAACATAATATACTTGGACATGTTTGGCAGTGCTCTTCATGTCGAATGCTTTTTTTTTGGTGGAGATAAAGTCGTTTTGGAAAATGTTTAGCAAAAATAGCCGTAATGATAATTTTGTAATTTATGTTAGAATTGTGAGGTAGAACTTAAAGAAACCACATTTTCTGCGGCTTCAGCAGTCCCTCAATTTCCATCCCCAATAAAAAACCTATATTTTTAAGGAATTTGACTATTTTAGAACTCTAGCAGATCTCCATTCTCATCCCCAATAAGAAATGTTTTTCTCAACCCCTCAAAAATCATCGTTCAACCCCTCAAAGATGAGAGAAACCTCACTCCCCTGGTACTTGAGTTTTTTGGTGCGAGCTCCAACTATCGTGCTTTTGAGAGCACAAGGAGACCAGAGATGGAGGAAGAGGTGGTCGTCGTCGGTGTTGCCAGGCTCGTGGTGCTGGGGATGGAGATGGAGGAAGAGCTTCTTCGCATCATGCAATGCTAGATCCAAGAGCGGTGGTGGTGCCAGTATGCCGCTGGGTAGGGGAGGAGCTGGCCACAGGCGTCATTTTTCATATTTAATATAAATCAAAAGAAGAAGAAAATCAAGTACAAAAAAATCAAGGTAGCTACCAAATTACTCTCTCCATTCATTTATCGGAGTCATCTTACCAAAAAAATTCTCTAAGAATCAGAGTCATCTAAGCTAGGGATCACTATTTTCACCTTTTACAAGCACATGCGGCTCCTCTCACTAGTCTAATTAATTCAACCGTTTGCATATAGTTCCTTTCACTATTGTCTGCATGTAGTTTCTTTCACTGGACGAATTAATTTCTCCTTAGTCACTAGGCATGACCTTAAAATGACTTTGGTAAATGGATGGATGGAGTATATCTTTATCTTTATAGCCCTGCCAATGATCGACTCGGTCTAGAGAAAGGGGGTTGCTCGGTCTCACAGTGCAAAAAGATTAGGAGCAGGAAAGATATAATACTCCCTCCATTCAAAATTATAAGATGTTTGACTTTTTTATTTTGTGATTTGGTTTATTAATAAAAGTTCTTCAAAAATTACTTAAATTTGACTATATTTGCACAAACTTTTGAAGAAGACGAGTGGTCAAACTTAGTGTTAAAAAAGTCAAACATCTTATATTTGGAATGGATTGAGTAGAAAGGAATATGATGTTCTAGATGTAAAGATGACAGAGAGAAAGAAAAGGTGAGAGAGTCTTAATAATTTTTGAAGTAGATTTGGGTTCCTAATGCAAAACATCCAAATCTGACTGGGTACCTCCTAGTGGGCTTCTTTTTTTTTATCTGGGTCGAATCCTTGCAGTTGGGTCGACTTTGTTGTGGGATGGACCAAACCCATGCAAGCCTTTTTTTCCTTTTTCTTTTATTTTTCTCTTTTTCTATAAAAAAGAGGACTTGCAAAATTCACCAAAAATAATAGAAAATCAGAAAAACGCTAAACTAATTTTAGTTTCATAAAAATATGATCTGTCCTTGCATATGTTGCATGCATATAGGTTCAGAAAAAAATATGAATCTTGTTAGGTTGTGCTTTGTATATAGGTGTGTTAAATCATCCTTGCATATGTTGCATGCATATAGGTTCGACGATGACCAAGAACATGACAGAGATAGACCCGTAATATATGGAGGGTGTCCTCGTCGTTAGCGTTTCCAAAGCCTTCACTAACTCTTTTTTGTCTGGCCCTGTCCAAGGCAAGCCCCGATGCATAATCCCTACTTTTCAACACTCACTATGTTTGTTAGCGCTTAAGTTTTGAGGAGAAAGATTTACATCATCGGATGTAGATTTGGAGAAAAAATAAAACTTATTTTTATTAAAATATGGATTAGTCAATGGTACAACTAATTATTTAGTGAATCGGAATTTTGGGCAGATTATTGTCTAATAAAATCTTAACAAATGTATTTATGTAAATTCCTGACAACGGCTGTCATATGAAAAATCAAGAGAGATTTTCCGTCATAATCATTGATGGAAAGACCAACCCTAACACACGGATAAAAAAGTGATATGATGCGTCAAAAAGTTACATAGGTCCAGATTGAGTCAAAGAAACACATGGGTAGTATAAAAAAAGCTACAAAGTTATATATGATATATTTATATGTAAAATAATTATACGCTTTGTAATGGAAGGAAAAAATATATCAAGATGTATTTTAATTCGATACAAGTTCAATAGGCATTATTAGCAGCATAAGCTTATATTATGGATGTGAGGGTCATTATAAAATAAATTTTAAAAGTTGGTAGTAAATAAAAAAGCAAAAAAGAATCAAGTACAAAAAAATCAAGGTGGTTGCCAAATTATTTTTATTTAATTTAATATAAACTAAAAAGAAACAAAAAAATTGTCAGAAGTGGGATTTGAACCCACGCCCTCGTCGAGGACCAGAACTTGAGTCTGGCGCCTTAGACCACTCGGCCATCCTGACTTCAACGAAATTTTTAATGAGTGCCTTCTTTTATAGGGAACCTGTGTTCTATTCTACATTTTTTTTTGGTATTTTCAGAAGAAAAATCTTCATTTGCGACGACCTTACTAGATTAAGTCTGGAACAGATCTGTATATCTCAAGGACCAATGGGAATAAGTTCCATGCACATATATTACAATTATTGCTAATCTTATATTTGTTTACATCTTTTTCCTTAGATTCAGTCACAAATATTTCTTCACATATTAGGTAAAAGCAATATCCGCATTGTTGATGTCATAGCCTGGATATCCTGACTTTCATATTGCCGACTACTCGACTATCGACTCCAGATCCAAGACAACCTGAAGGCCCACGATGACTCTATTCATGCCTTGTTTGGATGTAGTCGGATTCACATTAATCCACATATGTTGGGGTGGATTAAATTCCACCTCAATCCACTTTAGGCCTTGTTTGGATGTTGTCGTATTTACTTCAATCCATGTGTGTTGGTGTGGATTGGAGTGGAATCTAGTTCAAGTTCCACTCCAATCCACCTCAACACATGTAGATTGATGTGAATATGACTACATCCAAACAAGGCTAACACATGTGGATTGAGGTGAATCTGACAACATCCAAACAAGACCTTAAGGAAGGATATCTCCGGGCATAACTCCTTAGCTTGTACGGAAAGTTTATTCTGGATATAAATAGCTAGCAACATCTCTGCTTTTCAATAGGCATAGTTACATTATAAAATACAATCTCACCGAATACAAGCAATACAAAAGTACCAACTGGACATTGGGCTTTTTTACCGATTCCGAGGGGCACCAAACCAGTATAAATCTCATTTACATCTATGATTGTTCTTTGCACCAAGCGGCGTTCCCCAAGAATTAAATATCTACCGGTAAAAAACCACCGACACATATATGTTTGTGTTTCACTAATTCAACCACTCCATCTTTTGTGTTTGGCCCAAAAGAATTTTTATCCATGGCAACGTCTTCCTCATGTCTCAATGTACATCGTTCCCATACAGTGTTGATCTTAGATTCTATCTAATAAGGGACTAACAAATAATGAAAGAATTCATAAAGGATTTTTATCCATAACTAATGTGAGCCAAATAATAGTTTTGAACTATCCTGTGCTGTGCTCGTTGGTTCTACATTGTACATGTGATCTTGAGCGGCCATTCTAATGTAAGGTATAAATGGATTAAGGGATTACTGTACAATCTATACCTGTGAGTTAAATATTAATAAATATTGTTTAATTACCTTGCTTGTACTCATCCCCCTCCCCCCCCCCCCCCCCCCCCCAAAAAAAAAGGAAAAAAAAGTGTACATCGAAATGTGACATTATAAGTTAGCAGTCTAGCACTTTGCTTTGTGGACGTACAAGCCTTAATGGCTTAATGGGCCGTCGTACCAACGAAAAGCAGCCCAACGCGTGATCTCTGCTTTCTCGGACTCCCGAGGTACCAGCCCAACAATTCGATTATCCCTCACTGTGTCTTTTATAGCTTAACACATCTGACCAACTTGTATTTGTATTAAAAAAAATCCAAATCTATATCTGGTATCAAAGAAAATTATACTCAATCTATTCTGAATTATAAGACGTTTAATTTTTTTGACATCAAGTTTGACCACTCATCTTATTCAAAAATTTGTATAAAATATCAATTCTTTTGTCCTGGCTTGGTTTATTAATAAAAAGTTCTTCAAGAATAACTTAAATTTGACTATATTTGCACAAATCTTTTAAATAAGATAAATATTCAAATTTGAAATAAAAAAGTATGAAGGTATTATTCAATAACTATGGGACGCTGATAAAATATCGGTATCGTTTGCAAGTTGCAACCGGGGACGAGTTACCTGTTTTTTTTCATGGATCCACGAAGCAAGAATATGTGCACCAGTAGAGTGTGGACACGCAACAAGCTGATGGGACTTGGTTTCGGCTGCAGACCGTCTATACCTTTACTTATGAAAAAATATTTTATTTAATAATTTACTCATATCTATGCGCAAGTAAAAGTTCTTTCTCATATCCTTACTCATGCGAGTCACGGGTACTCGTGGGTTATCTTTATCCATAGATCTAAAAATATTTGCAATATCAAAATTACATATATCAATATATCATACTCTCAATTTCAGCCAAAAAAATCACAAATCAATAACAACCAAACAAAACAGCCATACACACGCATGATCAAATATTTTAATATAAAATCTATCATTACTACCAAGTGACCAATTTCACGAGTTCACAAATATTATTACAGCATAGCAGCTAGGACTTATAAGTCTCCACCACATGACAGCTCACAGCTATCACATATTATATGTTCTTGAGTCATGACTCAATCTCAAGTTCTCAACCATAGCTACAGTTGTAATACTAAGGAGTAGCAGTTTTAAGTATTACAACCAATAGAAGATTTAAGTTTTGAATGCATTATATACACTTTTACTGGTTTTGGGATATGTGGTGGTAATTTTGGCCCATAATTTCTAAAATAGGGTCGGATTTAATTTACCCATAGATTAACGGGTATGAGCAATGCAGTCTCATAATTATCCGCTGGGTAAGACTTTTATCCTATTTACTTACCTATTAGTGAAAAAATTAGCCATACTCTTGTCCTAATATAGTTTTTACCCATCGGATTTTAGAATTTGGGTACAAATTACCATATTTAGCTGCCACCAACACACAATCAAGCGAGAGCAAGCGCCGGCAGCCCGCAGCCTAGTTGGCCCTAGTTGGGAGTTCGCTAGTTCACCCTAGTTGGGCCAGCCATGCGCCCATGCCAAAATGCCAGGATGTACAGGTGCCAAACTGTCTACCGTGCTAAGCTGTTAGACTATACTCCACGTGACGAAGCAGTTTTGTCATCGAAGACTTTTTTTCTTTTTGAAATGTTATAAGAATTTTAGCTGCATAGTATAGAGATGGAAATAAACGTTCTCCATTTAAAAGTTGGAAGTGCCCTTTGCACGCTATATTGTGACGAATGCTTGGCATGAGCTTTTCTGACGCGTAGTGCGGAAGACGCCTTGTGCGATTCCCCCCCCCCCCCTTCTCTCTCCTAGCTGCCCCCTAACTCCCCCCCGCCGCTGGTCCCCTGTCCCCCCCGGCGTGCTCACCGGCGGCAGGGCAGGAGGGCCGGCCCCCCTCCCTTCCTCCCTTATTCCCTTCCCCTTCCTCCTTGTAAGATTCCTTAGCGAAATAAAGGTCTTCTTGGCCATTTTTTCTACTACCTGTGAAGAAGAAACCATGGAGATAGATGGAGAAAATATGGGGATTGAGGTGCTCCTCCACCATGTCCTTCAGATCCTCCTCCTCGTCCCCGCCGACCACTGCAAGCTCGACGCCGACCTCTGCAAGCTCCAACCTCGTCAAATACACCACGGCGCACCACTCCTGGGGTTGGCGCGTCTCGCTGGGGCTGGCGGGCGCGCCGGCCATCGTCATCTTCGTCGGCGTGCTCTTCCTCACCGACACGCCCAGCAGTCTCGTCATGCGGGGGCGGGGCGACGGTGCCCGCGCGGCGCCGACGCCGACGTGGACGCCGGATTCAGGGACATTGCCAAGGCCGTGGAGGCCGCGTGCCGGAGCGAGGACGGCGCGTTACGCCGCATGGCCACCAGGCGCGCGTACCGCCCGCACCTCGTCCTCATCTTGGATTCGTGTTTGGGCAAGAAGCCGGTGGTTCTCACTGGCCAAGAATGCTCTTGCCGACGCATCTTTCCTGGAGCTCGCGAGATCCAGATCTCTGCCGTCGTCCTGAGCTTGCTGTGGGGCCCACGCCCTTCGGAGTGGGTCCCGCGGCCTGCGAAGTGGGACCCTCGCCTACGACGTGCCCTGTATGCCTTTGCATCGCAATGTGTTGGTTCACTTAGTGGACTCAGTCCGCATCCTTACCTGTGCATCTCCATCTTTTATCTTTTCTAGTATTCGTTATCTATCTTCTTTATGTGTCTCTTTCGTATCACTCTTACATGGCTAGAGGTCTTCATTCGGACAGAGACGTCCGGCTCTTTTGTCCCCCTCCTTTTAGTCCATGTTTAGTGTTTAATCAGCAGTCTGTGTTCCTTGTGACCTATGTTTTATTCAGACAGCTACTTCTTCGGCATTGGATCGATAATTCTGCCTTCATTTGTGTTATCGGTTTTAGCTTCTTCTACCTCCGACAACGTCATCAACATCATTCTTCGGTTGTCAGAATATGTCTTCTTCAATGGCTTAACCGACCCCCCTCCAACCGTCGCAGTGCGCGGTCAATCCATCTGGGTGCACGCGTCTTGGACGCCTCTGCGTTTACACCTCGCTGGCAGAATAGTCTTTCTCTGAAAGGTCCTAATATGGCTAGAGGGGGGGTGAATAGCCTATTTAAAAAATCTACAAACTCACTAGAGCAAGAGGTTAGTTAATAACAAAGCGAAGCTTTTTGCTCTAGCTCTAATGGGGTGTTTGCAAGCCACCTATCCAACAATTCTAGTTGATATAATCACTAGGCACACAAGAGCTATGTCACTACTTTCACTAGAAAGCTACCTAAGAGTTTCTATACAAGTAAGTAAGCTACTCTAGTTTGCGGGAATGTAAAAAGAGATAGTTTGATCTTTATACCGCCGCGTAGAGGGGATGAACCAATCAATAATATGAAGTCCAATCACCGGGAGAAATCCAATGAGCAATCACAATGGAGACACACAATTTTTTTTCCGAGGTTCACGTGCTTGCCGGCACGCTACGTCCCCGTTGTGTCGACCAACACTTGGTGGTTCGGTGGCTAAGAGGTGTTGCACGAACCTCGTCCTCACTAGGACACCACAAGAACCTACCCACAAGTGAGGTAACTCAATGACACGAGCAATCCACTAATGTTGCCTTTGGCACTCCGCCGAGGTAGGCACAAACCTCTCACAATCACCGAGAGATGGCCACGAACAATCACCAACTCGTGCCAATCCTCCTCCGCTGCTCCAAGCCGTCTAGGTGGCGGTAACCACCAAGAGTAACAAGAAAACTGCAGCTAGAACGATCCCCAAGTGCCACTAGATGCAATCACTCAAGCAAATGCACTTGGAATCACTCCCAATCTTACAAAGACGTTTAATCTATGAAGGAGATGAGTGGGAGGAGTTTGCTTAGGCTCACAAGGATGTCTAGTAGTCAAGAAAGCTAAGAGAGTGAGCCCCAAGCCGGCCAAACACGTATTTATAGCCCCTCAAACAAATAGAGTCGTTGGCTCTTTCACTGGGCGAAAAACGGGGTCACCGGACGCTCTTAAAGGGGCACCGGACGCTCAGCACCAGCGTCCGGTGCTCCAACGTCAGCCGCGTGTCAGAGTCTAATGGTCACCTGCAGTGCACCGGACGCTGAGCAAGTTAGCACCGGACGCGTCCGGTGCACACCGGACTCATGCGCAGAGAGTTCCGCAAACCTGCGGGACACCGGACGCTAGCCACCGGACGCACCCTGAGCGTCCGGTGCTCACCGGACTCGTGCGCAGAGAGGGTCGCCAAGACGCCCGCACATCGGACGCGCACCACCGGACGCTCAAGCCAGCGTCCGGTGCCTATCGTCCGGTGCCTTACCCTAGCTGGGCTAGGCACTGTCTGCACCGGACGCTCAGACTTAGCGTCCGGTGTCTCAGTGGCCAGCGTCCGGTGAGTGTTTTCTCAGCGAGAAACACTCCCGCGACTTCTCCAAATTTCCCACCGGCGCAATAGAAAATATGCACTTCATTTTCTCGAAAAGCGCCGAATCCCGCCTCGCAAGCTCGGCGGGAGGGAGAGAGGAACCCATCCTCTCTCTACCTCTCAAACTCCACCTCCTTCTCAAAGTGTGCCAACACCACAAAGTGTGTACCAACAAGTGCACGTGTGTTAGCATTTTCACAATCATTTTCTTTGAAGGAGTTAAGTTAGCTCACTAGGTTCTAAATGCATGCACATGAACAATAACACCTAGTGGCACTTGATAACCGCTTAGCCAAAGAATTCCCCTCTTCATAGTACGGCTATCTATCCTAAATGTGATCACACCCTCTATGGTGTCTTGATCACCAAAACCAAAACCCTAAGCAATACCTTTGCCTTGATCTCCATAGGGTTTTGTTTTTCTCTTTCTTCTTTTCCAAGTTGAGCACTTGATCATCTTGTGGTCATCACCATCATCACTTGCTCCATCACTTGGCATGTACCAACCTCATTAAGTCTACACACACTTAGTATAGAGGTTAGTACTAGGGTTTCATCAATTATCCAAAACCAAACTAGGGCTTTCATTCTCTTCGCCTTAGTCGACGCTGTTGTCTTTATTTCTCGTCAGGCCTTATTTAGTTCCCAAAAAATTTTGCAAAATTTTTCAGATTCCCCGTCACATCGAATCTTTAGACACATGCATGAAGTATTAAATATAGACAAAAATAAGAACTAATTACACAGTTTGGTCGAAATTGACGAGACAAATCTTTTGAGTCTAATTAGTCCATGATTAGACAATATTTGTCAAATACAAACGAAAAAGCTACTGTGTCGATTTTGCAAAATATTTTGGAACTAAACAAGCCTCAGAGGACCTCGTTGTATCAAGGTCTGCCTTTGGGAACCTTCTTGTACTATGACTGCTTTAATATATATGATCTGTTATTGTCAAAAAAATGCTTGGCATGAGTATAGGCAAGGTCACCAAACATCTGCCTGTGGAGCCTAGCTACCTTGCAAGTTTATTTTATCGCCGACTTTGTTAGTATCTCTCCGTGTCTTGTTGATTCAGTGTTGAATGTCTTGAGTGATACGTAGTGCTTGGATGGGTGCGGGCTTCAGAGCTATGTCGGTCTTCTCGGCGCTAGGCACTTATAGGGTGTTTGACACTGCTCAAGTGCTCTCACAACTCCACTTTTTTTTCTCGAACTAGATGCGTGGAGCTGAAACCGTTTGGCTAAAAAAACGTGGAGCGGAGCTGAAAAACGTGGAGCAGAGCAGTCTCAAACACCCCTTAGTCAGTTCGTAGTTCGTTGGTCGCAAAACCCGCCTGGTGTCTTGCACAATACCATCTCATCATCTACCCTACTAATACACCGTCTTTTTCTATGCTAGTTTTACCAACAAAAATGTCCCCTGTTGAGATGGTTTTCCTCTACACACCTTATTAGAAACTATACCCAGAAAATCAACATCGTAAAAATCAACCATCCAGATTACCTTTTATTCTTCTTCTCTCTTGCTCACTCAAATCTAACGACGAGAATTACATGTATGGTACTCCTCCCTCCCATCTCCCACGCGCCCACGCCCAGCCCCCACACCCGCACTCAGCAGCCATGGTTCGATACGTTGATGCCTCATGTTGTTTTCTTCATCTATTTGCTCGAGCGACTGTGAAAAGTAAAAAGAAGATTATCACGCGACTTCCGACACTGAGTGCTGGTTCTGAGTTCTAACGCGCCACGCGGCTAGGGTTTCCGGCCGCCGCCACGCCTGATCCGACCGCTGGTGGCATGGGGCAGGCGAGCCGACTGGGGGCTTGGGGTCGCGCCGTGCGTGGGTGAGGAGCTGGGCTTCTTGTGCAAAGTGTCGGCGTGACTGGGCCGCGGAGGAACCACCGCCGGCGTTGAAGCGACGCGGCAGGGTAGGGAGTGGAGCGCGACGAGCATGGCAGCGATGAGGAGAAAGAGGAGCCACTGGGATGATGGCCTCTGTCCAGGTGCCACCTACTCACCACTGGGATTTTAGCCCGCAACCTAGTTAGCAGGAATGAAAGTTCGTTTGAGGGCCATAGAAGAAAGTCCAAAAAAAGGCCACACAAGGAAAAAGCATTTTTTTAGGGCCATACAAGTAAATCTTTCATAAGTATGCATCAGCTCATAGTAGAAAGGAGATTTGTAAAGAGATTGCTATCTGTTGTTTTAGATTCTCCAAATGCTAAGCATACAAGTTACCATTGCCATGTTTGTCAGTTTATGGGGAACATTTTCAGAATTGGACATATCCCTGCTTCCAGAAATGTGCCAATGAATTTCGGTGATGGGGTACCATTGGATCGATAGGATCTGTTTACTGAAAAATTAAGGACGTCCACTGGAGCAAGTACAAATGGCTGTTTAGGACAGCTTATTCTAACAATGAAAGCTACAGGCAGGCAGGGATGAACAATGTATGTTTAAGATTGGAGCTCAGCTAATGGTAGTATAAACCATGTAAACAGAGTGTGTTCTATTTACACTTCAATGCAAGTGTTGCCTATATGAAAACTAAGTATCCGGCTACTCTGCACCATTACAATCGCCAAAAGGTACCTTTCCATTGATAAGGAAGGAATTTGCAATTATACGGCCCCTTTGGAACGCAGGAACGGGAAAAAATCTTGCGTTCCAAAGATGGTCTACATGGACATCACCTCTTGATTCCTGAATTGTTGTGCAGCCGTGTGAGTGCCAGAAGTGGACAGCCACATGTATATGGTCATCGGATTTTATAAATATATTAAGTTTGACTAAATTTTAAAAAAATCAGTAATATTTATCATACTAAATAGGAACCATTCGATTCATCATTAAACATCATTTGATAATATAATTATTTAGTGTCATAAGCAATAATATTTTTAACTATATAAGTATATATTTGGTTAAATTTTAGACATTTTACTTGAGAATATATCTACAATTTCATTTTTTTACAGAGGTAGTACTTTGATCCCTCGGCAATCAAAATTTAAAAGTAAATTGGCTGTTTGGCAGTAATTTTTTAAGAGGACTGCCAAATAAAAAAAAAGTGTAATTACCATTTAGTAATAATATATGCATCGGGGTGTTTGGTTCCCACCTCCTAAAGTTCCATGACACATTTGATATTTGGATAATAATTTGGAATATCAAATATAGATTAATTTTAGAACTAATTGTACATATTGGGACTAATTTGTGAGACAAATCTATTAAATCTAATTAGTCTATAGTTTAACAATGTGGTACTATAGTAAACATATGCTAATAATAGATTAATTAGGTTTAATAGATTTGTCTCATGAATTAGTCACAACTTCTATAATTAGTTTTACTATAAACAACGGATGTGACATCTGATATGATACCTAATGTGATAACTGAGGCTATCTCCAATAGAAGACCCATCAGGAGACCCAAACCCAAAATAAGTCTCCAACACAATACCTATAACCTTCAATAGAGTACCTATATGAAAGATCTATTTTAGATATCAGAAGAGACATAACTCAAGTATGATATCCTCTCTTCTTCAGACCTATTTGCTGAAAGAATTCTCATTTGAATCGTTGATAGAGAAAACTAAAAATGAATATAAAATTTTTTATCTGTAGTACTATCCAGACTTCGAATGAGCCTATTTTGGGCAAGAGTTGTTAGAGAAAACTAAAAACACATTTCTTTGACTTCTATGATTCATGTTTGACTGTTCATCTTATTCAAAATTTTTTAATAAATATCATTTATTTTTTATTACTTATTTTATTGTTAAATAAATTTTTGTAATGATTTATTTATTTTATTATTTGTAAAAAAGACAAATGGTCAAACATGAATGGTACCGATCAAAGAAATGCATTTATTTGTGGGACAGTGGGAGTATACGAAAACAAAAACTAATTGCACAGTTTGGTCGTAAATCACGAGACGAAATTTTTAAGCCTAGTTAGTCTATAATTAGCCATAATGCTACAGTAACCTACATATACTAATGACAAATTAATTAGATTTAATAAATTCATCTCATATCTCATAGTTTTCAAACGAATTATATAAATACTCCTTCCAATACCTTATAAATACCTTATAAAGTTTACGTCTTGTTTGCTTCAACCCGAAATCCAAAAAATTTTCAAGATTCCCTGTCACATCGAATCTTGCGGCATATGCATAAAGCTTTAAATATAGATGAAAATAAAAATTAATCATACAGTTTAACTGTAAATCGTGACTCACGAATCTTTTGATCTTAGTTAGTCTATGATTGAAAAATATTTACCATAAACAAACGAAAGTGCTACAGTACGAAATTTTCACATCTGAACGAGCCCTTAGTCCGTCGATACGAGCACCCCTAAAATGCGCCGTGTTCAGCGTGCACCGAAAGAGTTGGTGGCGAAAAAGAAATCACCAGTCAGACGAGCAAGAACACTCACAAAAACAAAAAGCACGACACTGCTGCCGCCCGCTTCTAGAAGGCCTGCACACAAAAACAAACAGCACGACACGGCGGCCGCCCGCTTCTAGAAGGCGCACTCACCTACCAATATCCTCCTGACGTGTCCCAAACAAAGCGGTGAAATGGAGCATTTTAAATGCAACACTTTTCATTATTTTTAGGCTTTGAACTTATGATTTGAGCGCGTTATTATTAAAGGACTACGCACAAGATGATTAAAAAACAAATATATATACCCTATATTTACTTGTCTGATAAGTTATGGCTGAAAATAATGTTCATTGATTTATTTTAAGATGCTAAATGGTTTAAAAAAATCCTACTAAACAGTTGACAGATTCAGTAGATAAGCTCAAATGAACGTAATTTGCTCGGGCTAGTGCCAGTTTCAAGGTAGACAAGACTATATATGTTGAAAACAATATAGATAAATTTTATGCTCATAAAATTCATTTTATTACATGAAATATCTCTTCACCCATTCTATGTCATACTCATACCAGATAATTTAATGCCATGAAACTATATTAAAATCTCCATTTAGATTGATCTAAGACCATTTTTAATGAAATTTTATCAGAGTTTTATTTACATTTAATAAACTAACACATAAGTTTTGATAATGAACAATGTTTTCAATAAGAGAAGAAGTGGGTTTTGTTGGGATAGAACTCTTTTGACATGATTACTAATTCTCTATGCATCATGAAATTGAATATTTATAAAATCATAGAATATAACTTTTTACTGAGAGCGAATGTTTTATCCATGTTCGTTTCATTCTATGCTGCATGTCAATATCGGTTTGTAAGAGAGGTGATGCAATTAGGACAGTCCCAATGCTTTTCTATACCTATTGTTCATATTGTTTTTTACGGACACTATGTATAGAAATCATGGTCTCAATGGATAGTTTCTATAGAATAATGTTTTATCCAATCATATACGTTCTCTCTCCATTCGCTATTAATCACATCACTTCATGTCTTGGTTCTCGCGTAGACATTGGCTGATAAGCCATGACTAAAAGTATTGTTTGCTGATTTGTTGTGAGAGAAAAACACTGCTGAATGGCTGAAGATTCGGTAAATAAGCTCAAGCGAACAAGTTAACTTAAACCCGGTTTCAATGATTTTTTGTCTCTCTTTTTAATAATTATTTTGCCATATCAATAAAATACTTAGATGACAGTATAATTAATGTCCATAAAAACTACTCCCTCCGTCCACGAAAGAATCAATTTCTAGAGTTATTCTAAGTTAATTTTTTTAAACATCGATCAAATTTCTAGAAAAAAATGCTAAAATTTATAGTATCAAATTAGTATCATTAGATTCATCATAGAATATATTTTTATATGATGCGCATTTTATGTTATAGATGTTGATACTCTTTTCTATTAAGTTAGTCAAACTTAAAAAAATTTAACTGATACAGATTCTAGAAATTGATTCTTTCGTGGACGGATGGAGTAATGATTTTTGCATCTCCTTAGTTGGTGTCATGCATTGGCATTGGATGTGAAGGCCGTGGAGGGTGTCATTTGAATGCAAAAAAGGAGTGATAGTCATTACTGCTTAATGATCACACGAACGAACGATCTTCTTCACACCGATTTTGCATGAACTTAGCCCATCCAAACCGAGGTGAACCAAACCTTCTGGGCTTCTACCCCTACACATCTTCTTCCTTAAACAAAGCCATTTTTTCCATGACTCCAACGCCCCGCCTCACTCCCTGAGCTGGCACATCTCCACTTCTGTCTCCTCACTCCTCCACCCCCACCACCGGCCCCGCCGAATTCCAAGGTCTATTCTTCTGCCCCTCCGCCGTTCCCGAGATCGCATTTTCCGAGTTCCTGATCACGGAAAACCCCGGGAATTCCTCCCTCAGATCCGCGCTTTCCTCGGAGGCGTCGCTGAATTGCGGGTTCTTTGCGCAGGTTTCCCGCGTGCGGCGGCGAGCGGGGCGGGACGGGGACGGGGGTTGGTTGGATTGGATCGGGGTAGGGACAGACTGAGCTGCCGCCCGTTGACTAGCCCGGCCGCCAGAGATGGGCAAGGGCGGCGGCTGCGTCCCCAGCAAGAAGCGCCAGCCACCGGCCGCCGCGCCCTCGTCGTCGTCCGCCGAGGCCGCGGTGCCGCGCGAGGCGCCCGAGGAGGAGTTGGCCAAAGCGGCTTCGCCGACGCCCGCGGCGGCGGGGCGGAAGCTACGGCTGTACATCGTGTTCTACTCGATGTACGGGCACGTCGAGTCCCTGGCGCAGCGCGCGGCGGCCGGCGCCGGCGCGGTGGACGGCCTGGAGGCCGTGCTGCGGCGGGTCCCCGAGACGCTCCCGCCGGAGGTGCTGGAGAAGATGCAGGCGCCGCCCAAGGACCCTGCTGTCCCCGTCATCGCCTCGGCCGCCGAGCTGCAGGAGGCTGACGGAGTGTTGTTCGGCTTCCCGACGAGGTACGGCTCCATGGCCGCGCAAATGAAGGCATTCTTTGACTCCACTGGGTCGCTCTGGGAGGCGCAGAAGCTCGCTGGGAAGCCCGCCGGGTTCTTCGTCAGCACCGGAACGCAGGGCGGGGGCCAGGAGACCACAGCGTAAGCATCTCTTTATTACCCTTTCAGGTTTCTTTTATTAATACCCATTACATGCTCTTGAAGGAAGAATTCAACACTTGCTATTCCATTGATAGGTCGTTTCTTAAAACTGAAAACAGGCCATACTTCTTGAGATTAATTACTATATATACTTTGTTTCTATAAAAGTGTTTCACTGAACCTACAGTAGAGGTCTATGACTTCTTTCCCTCCTGTTCTATTCAGGGTTAAGCAAGCCTACAATACTATAATCCTGATTGGTTAACTGGCTGAAGGATTTGTGATGTTTTCACCGCCTGTTTGTTTAGGCTCCATGTGTGAGATAATCAAGTCATGGATTAGTTTAGCACCACACTCATTTTTCTGCTTTGTTTGTAGTTATTTGTGTTCGTTCTCCCCAATTATCAGAATACCTGTTTTTATTGTATGTTTGATCATGTGTGCTTCCACTCCATCCCTTGTTGTCGTTAATTCAGTGAATGAGAGTTTACAACTAGGAAACGTATTAAATAGTATAATAATACACAAATAGACGAACAATTTGCCAAAATGAGCGGTAAAATGTGTAATTGAAGCTGAAATGCTCTTATTATTTTGATGACTTTCCGTAATTCACTATCAAGTGCTTCTAAAGCAAGATGCCTTATGGTAATGATGATAACAATTTGGTTGTTACAAAATTTGAAACTGAAGAACTGTATTTGTAGCAATTTAAGATTTCATCACACTATTTTCTCCATTATTGATGATCATGGTGCTGTATAGTGAGACTATTAACAACAACACGGGTAGGACATTGGATAAGATTTGTACAAAAAAGACTCTTTGAGTTAATGCCATGGTACGGAGTACATTTAGGTGTACCTGATCAATATCTGCCGCAGTGCAGATCAAACTGCAGTGTGTGGTACAGTCCTAAGCATGGGCAGTAAATTCAAGATTTTTAAGATCAGGACGAACTAAAAGAGATGCATGATTGAGAAGCCTATGAGAAATCAGAATTGCGGCTTTTTAAATTCTTGCATCCAAACAAAGGCTAACCAAAACTACTACTTGCTGAAAATATTATCGCTTGTTCTCTCAATGGATTTTGGATATTTTTGCTTGTTAGGTAAATGCTCCTTATTCCAGTTTGTGGCCAGTTGACTACCCTTTTCCTTTTCTCCACTTGAACGAGCCCGACTATACCTTATAGTCTGCTTAACAGCTTAAGGAAAACAATGCAAAGAAAATGAAAAAAAAAATCTTAAAGCATAAATAATAACCATCACTTAATTTGCGGTGTTGCTGTTTAATTGCTGTAGAATCATAATTCTTTAGTACAAGGCTGGGACTAGTGTTCCTGTGACCTTAAAAAGAATAGAAATCCCTTGGTTTTATTGTCCTTACTTGTTTGCCACTTGTAATTTTTCTCTATATAATCTTTGTAGCAGAATAGAAGTATCTGATTTCACTAGCTATTCCAGTATTCCTGATCAGTGACCATGCTTTGTTTATTGTAGTTGGACGGCCATCACCCAGCTAGCGCACCATGGAATGCTTTTCGTCCCGATTGGCTACACCTTTGGTTCAGGCATGTTCAACATGGATGATATCAGAGGAGGCAGCCCCTATGGTGCTGGCGTCTTTGCTGGCGATGGCAGCAGACAACCCAGTGAGACAGAACTCGCCCTTGCAGAGCACCAGGGCAAGTACATGGCCTCAATAGTGAAGAAGCTAGCTCACCATGCTTGAGCCAGCCACCCCTGTGCAGTAAAGGTCACACCGTCACCTTCCTCTAGCCCTTGGCTTCTCCTATCGTTTCCGGATATATCCGGCCCGTCGTATATGTGCACAGCTTGCCCTATTGTTTGTCAAAGTAGCCACCCCTAAATTAAGGTTCCTTTGTACATTGTTGACATAAACATATTGTTGTCCATTTGAATAATAAGTGTCCCACAAAGTGTTCATCAATAAACATCATATGTCATATTGGTTTTGGAAAGTTTGGTGTCTGTTTTGTTGCGCAGAACCGTTTTTATACTATAAAAGAAAGGCATTTTTGTTCTGTTGCTTTTTCATGTCTGCTTCAATATACCATTCCCCCCCCGCCCAGTGGTCCTTTGGATTAAAGGATTAGTCATCTTGAAATCCTATAATATTACTATGAGATGGCTCTTTCATGCGATTTAGGACGAAATTCTGGGATGAAATCCGATCTCTTGGAAACTCTCTTTTATATCTTTCACTTAAACTCCTGGTGTTTCTCCTATGTTGCAACCAACACTCTATCAGAACTTTCCTGCGTTCCTAACGCAACATCTGTCATGTATTTTGCATTTTTCGAATTCTTCCAAAGAGACCCCTGTTCTTCCTCATCTCCGAAGACCTTGATGTCAACTGTAGTTGATCACATTTTACTATGTACTTCAGCATTTTAGAGGGGAAAATATATTTAAAACCTCACTCAGCTATCGACCCAGTCCGATTATGTTTCCTGAACTGCAAAATCATGTATCTTTTACTACCTGAACATTTAATATTGTGCAAATCACACCACTTGGTGGTTTTAGATATGAAAGGTCCATTTCACCTCTCAACTTTTGTCCTGGTTAACTTTCCTCCCTCTGTCCCTCAACCTTATAAGAAGTAGATGTGGAGAACTAGAAGAATACCCCACGTACTGCAACAATAATTTCTTAGAATTAAAATCGTTGCATGTATAAGCTGGACATATATGTTCTTGTATCAGTTGTAGTCAAAACTAAGCAATATAAAAAGTCTAACATAATATCAGATTGAATTATAAGATGTTGGGATGAACAAATCTATATAAGAATACGGATGCCTTATATTTTAATAGATTGAAAATAGTAGTGGAGCCTATTTTTTTAGGAAAAAATAATTGTACTTAATTGGTATGATTTGGGTTTTTTTTGTAGTTATAATGGAGGATGATTTAGATAATGAATGGTGTGGATAGTTTACATGAAGAGATTGAAAATTGTGAGAAAAATGATGTGAATAGCTTGCATGTTGAATTTTAAAAAATAGTGAGTTTACTTTTATAAGATATATATAAATATAAATATAAATATAAATATAAATATAAATATAAATATAAATATAAATATAAATATAGATATAGATATATTTTTGCTCGGTCGATATTTAAAACATGCAAATCACAACCCTCCATGAATCTGGAGATAGTTTGTCCTTGTTTAGTTCGCGAAAAGAAATTTATTGAGTGCCAAATTGGATATGTCGGCACACATTTGAAATTTAAACGTAGACTAATAAAAAATACATAGCTCGCCTAGAATCTGCGAGATAAATTTATTAAGCCTATTTAATTCAGTATTAGCGCATGTGGGTTATTGTAGTAATTATGGCTAATCATGCACTAGTTAGTCTTAAAATATCCATCTCGTGATTTTACAATCAAACTATGCAATTAGTTTTTTTCTATATTTAATGCTCCATGTATATGTCGAAAGATTCGATGAGATAAGTGAAAAGTTTTTAGATGAAAAACTAAAAATGACCTTTTATGAGAAGTAATTCATAATAAGATCAGCATAGAATGAATTTCACGATCTTGACATCCTCTACTACTGTTTACGATAAATCTATTCTTTTTTCTTTTCAGCCGTACTTTTTGTGCCAGCCAGCAGTGTTTTTTTCTTACAATAAATTAGCCAATGATAATTTTAGTCATGACTTTTCAGACCAGCGAACAGGCCTCTTTATTCATGCCATTAATTAGATAGTGTTTGTGTACTGTTACATTCCCTGTGCATGAACTGTTTGGGCCTGTTTAGATTGAAGATGAAAATTTTTTGGGTGTCACATCGGATGTGTCGAAAAGATGTCGGAAGGGGTTTTTAGAAACTAATAAAAAAACAAATTACATAGCTCGTCAGGAAACTGTAAGACAAATTTATTAAGCATAATTAATCTATCATTAGCACATGTGGGTTACTGTAGCACTTAAGGCTAATCATGGAGTAACTAGGCTTAAAAGATTCGTCTCGCGATTCTCAACTAAACTGTGTAATTAGTTTATTTTTTTATCTACATTTAATATTCTATGCATGTGTCCAAAGATTCGATGGGATGGATGGAAAATTTTTGGGTGGGGAACTGGGCCTTTGTGGTCCACTATTTCCTACAGCATTCATCCGCGTGCACTATGGAGTGCGCTTAGGGCACTCACAATACAGACTCTACCATAGAGTCTAAAGTCATTTACTACCTCGAACAATGTGGACTTAGAGTCTAAATAAGACTTGGAGTCTTATTTTTTTCTACCTCTTTTCTTCAATAAATATGATGTCACATCAGCAAAATACCATAAATAATATGTAATTAATTGTCTTGGACTTTGTGATAGAGTCTTGCATTGTGAGTGCCCTTACCATACAATGGCTCACATGGCATATGACATCTCACATTCCATGCCTCTTCTTTGCTATATGTGAAGGTGGGGCTCATCTGGGCAAGTTAGATCGGTACAAAATGTTAAGCTCCTTTATTATTGGGGTTCTTGATGCTCCTGATGCCATGTCAATATATCATAGAGTCTTTTTAATCAGGCCTTGTTTAGTTCGTAAAATTTTTTAAGATTCTCCGTCACATCGAATCTTTGGTCGCATGCATGGAGCATTAAATATAGACGAAAATAAAAACTAATTGCACAGTTTACCTGTAATTTATGAGATGAATCTTTTGAGTCTAGTTACTCCGTGATTGGACAATGTTTATCAAATAAAAACGAAATGCTACAGTAGCTAAAAACAAAAAAATTTTGCGAGCTAAACAAGGCCTCACTGAGGACGAGTGCTCTAAATCTACCGTAGCTAATGGATTTGATTTAAACATTAAATATGTTAACAATTATGGAGATACATGATACTTCTTCCACTTGAAACCACCGAGGCGTATGATTTATCAGATGTCTTGATTTTACCGTTTCAGGAGTAAAATCAGTCCCAATTCGTGGGAGTAAAATTTGGCCCCGTAAAGCTCAGATTGTTCTTTTTATTAGCAGAAAAAGCTCAGATTGCTCGTGCAAGTAAAAAAAAAAATATGGGCCGGAAGGGTTCCAAATCCATTTCCGGTTGCTGGACCGATCAGGCCCGTCCGCCGTCCGGTACGGTATATCTCTCTCCCAAAACAGAAAGTGAACACGCGCTCTTCCGATGGCGGCCATTTCAAAATTTTGAAATCGCCCTCCCAATCCCAACCGAGAAGCGTCAGCCCTCGCCTCTCCTCCCCCGCCCGCCTCCTGCAGTCCCGCTCGCCTTCCCTCGTCCGCCGCTGAATCCGTTCCGTCCCACCTCGCCGTCGCTCTCTCCGCCCTCGTATACAGGTACAAACACACCTCCGTCCCTCTCCCTCCCCTTTGCTTTCTCCCTTTGCGGCCTCGGCCTCGATCGCCGGGTGTAGAAGCTGTACGGCGAGATGATCGCGGTGGTGGTCGCTCCTGTGCCCTTTCATTTCATTCGGGGCACTTCCGATGCTTTTACTTCTTCCGATACGGTTCTAAGATCTCGTTGATGTGCATTTGGTGGCGCTTTAGGGGGGTTCACATTATCCTCTGTTTAGATAGCGCGATCGTGTAGTGTTTGTGCCGTGTTGCGTGATGCCAGAGAAGGAAGCGGCTCACTGCTGATTTCCCCTCATTCAGTTCGAAAACTGCAATAGCTTCACTCAACAGTATAGGCATGTTGATTTTTGAATGGGGGAATCGAGAGGAGCAGAGGCATTGATATGGTTTTCTGGAACGGTGGATACGGCTGAGCAACGCATGTTGTGAAACTTAACTGCAGTTTGCCCTTCAACAGAACGAATTGTCCTGGTTCAGTATATTTGTTGTTTTCTACACAAACGTGTAGATCTATTTATTAATCCAGAAACATTTCTTATAAACACGATTTCCCTTTCATTCTGTGTGATTTATGAGTCACTGTATTGAAATGCATCCCAGCACCCAATTTCTCCTAAGTTATCCCAATGCTTGTCAGTCATCATACGCTAGTCTATATCAATTGATATTGAGGGGTGCATGTTGCAGTGTTGGTTTGAAGAGGCGTCGTTCATAATACTGAAGCTATGGAGGATTCTGTACAAGTTGCATGTGTAATACCAAGTGCTGCAGATGCTGCATTTCAGATTTACTCCTTGAAGCGATCAGCATATGCTGCTGTGCTGAGAGCATTCTGTGCTCAGTCAGACATTCTCTCAAGGGTACTTCCTCACTCCTATAAGTTCAGCTGTGAAGTATTACTGAGCAAATAATATACAGTAGGAAATATGGCGATCTGTTACTCTATACCATGACATGATAATATGATAGATACTTTTGTTTCTTATGTCACTTCTGAGGATATCTTGTTGAAACCTTACTTTTCATGCCCTTATTAGTTTCCTTACTTTAATCCTCCTTTTTATGAGCATGTTTAGCTATTACACTGTTCAGGTGAATTTCGATGATAGCATTTTTTTTTTCTAGAATATGCACGATAGCATATTCAGTATCTTTTTCAGCTACATATATGTGTGTTACATGCTACTTACCTTTGCCTTCTTACAGGACAAAGTAAGATGTCTCACTGAACTGAGAAATGAGCTTAAAATATTGCAGACTGAACATGCAGAATGTCTTGTGAAAGCCAGATCAAATAAGCAAATCAAGTCTTTCAGGTGAAATAGTTAGTAAACAGTATTGCTTCTCATAGTAAAATGTATATGCTGATGTTGATTGAAAGACTAATCTGTTCCACAGCTCCAGATTTCTAACCTTCTGAAATTTTTGATGCTATATGCTGGCATCTACTACTGTTTCATGTTTCTGTGTGGCCTAGATAAATATTTTCATGTTCCTGTTTCCTTGTCTTACAACAAATTCTCCCCAATACTGATCACTGTCGTATTAGACATATTACAAAACAATTTATGTGGACTGCTGCATTTCTTGTCACAGTGTCGGCTTGCACTCCAAAGGAAACACTTGCAGTACTGAAGTTATAAAGGATTTTCTAGGTCTTGCATGCGTCCTACCAGATGCTGGAGATACTGTGTTTCAGATCCACTGCTTGGAGCGATCAGCATATGCATCAGTATTAAGAGCTTTCTGTGCTGTGACAAACCACCTCTCATTGGTACATCTGTTAGCTATACCTCCTTTTTCCTATAAGCTCCAAATACAACTAATCGAATCATAGTGATATAATCGTTGGATAAATTGTATATTCTTTTATTATACTCCCTCGGTTCCAAATTATAGTTCACTTGGGCTTTTTCCCAAGTCAAACTTCTTAAACTTCGAGCAAGTTCAACATGTACAACATCAAATTTCTGTCATTAAATTCTCCATGAAACATATTTTGAAATTTCATTTAATTGAACTCGAGATGTTAACATATTTTTCTAAAAACAAGGTCAAAGTTAGAGCAAGGTTTGACTTAGGACAAATCCATACTGAACTATAATTTGGAACGGAGGGATTATGATATTGTATCCAAGCCAAGCTTTTTACCTGTTTGCTTTCAGTTTTCTTTACCTATACATTTTTTACAGTTACAGGTCAAGCTTCTATCTCAACTAAAAAATGAACTTAGAATATCGCATAGTGAGCATAAAGAAGTTCTTATGAAGGTCAGTTTAAATGAGCATATCAAGTCTTTGAGGTGAGCATTTCTAGTCATTTGTTCTCGTTACGAAGTGTATGCTTATTAAATGCATTTTCTTTCCTGCAATTTCACATGCCTAACCTTTCTTATTGAGCAGGAAATTTAGTTTGGCAAATCTGTCTGTTGTTACAAAGACCAATCCAGCTTTTGATGTGCATGCTGTGCTTCATGACAAGATTGGCCCAACTGGTCAGGTTTGCACTTCATCCACAAGCTGCCTCAGTTTGATACAGCAATCATCAGTATCAGAGAATTCAATGTCCTCCACAAGGTGTCAATTTTCTGTTTTCCCAC
The DNA here is from genome assembly GCF_000003195.3 of Sorghum bicolor. NCBI lineage: Eukaryota > Viridiplantae > Streptophyta > Magnoliopsida > Poales > Poaceae > Sorghum > Sorghum bicolor. The sequence continues at coordinate 24,713,203 of NC_012870.2, read as the reverse complement.
TCAAATCATTTTTTCACAAATAAATGTGTCGATGCTCATTTATTGTGATGGCTAATGGAACAGAGACATTGGGATATCAGATAGCTCTAATGGAGCCGAAGGACCTTATTTTGAATCCCACACAGTGGTGTCTGCTAAAAGGTTGAAAACTGTAAATGGGCATGCACCAGCATACTTAAAATGTGGCCCTTCCAATCAGTTACGAGTGGCAGTTTCTGCAGTGATGGTGGTATGGAATGTTTCCCTCTTTTTTTTAAAAAAAAAACATTTGCATTCAACTTGGAATTGTGCATATGCATTTCTTGTTTTCTTCTGTAACTATATTATCCATATATAGAAAATTTGCTGAACCATAACGATGTTGAAAAGGACATGCACATTATCATGATGGAAACCATCTATAATTCTTCATTACCACATTTAGTGGTTGTGTGTGACTGTAAATGATAGAAAAAGGCATTTTATATGCCTTCATAGTTCAATAACAGCTTTGACAGTAGTTGTCTATACGCTAATACGCTTTTATTGTCAAAATTGTTAAATCCAAGCATTTTGGTAGATTTTACATGTTGGTAGAATGGTTACACTGCTGATACACTTTATTGCGAGATGTTATGCTGTGAAGTGAAGTCTGGATGTGCTTCATCTCCCATTTTTCAGGAAAAGCACAGCCAACTGAATGCTGGCCAAGGTCCTTTAAGTGTTGATCATACTAGTCAAGAATCAGGGAAAAGGAAAACTGTAGTGCCAGAGATGAGTGTATCTGAGAGTCTGGATGTTATGGACAGAAAGTATGAGATTGAGTACCAGAAGCCCAAGAATAAGGACTCAGATTTGGAACATGGTTCTGAAATAATTAAGCTCTGCCTAACTGCTAGCCTTCTAAGCAAGGTACACTACTCATCCTTGTGGTCCAAATACATATTTTGGCTGCAGGACTACTTCAATAGTCCAATTACTTATTAACCTTTCTTTTTTTGAAATTGTGATGTCCTGTGACATGTCTCACAAATTAAGATTCCATATATATCCTTTTCTACATTAATATACCACTCTCTGTCTTGAATTTGCTCTTATTAGTTACATGTATTCTATTCTTTCTTCTATCCCTTTGTGTAACCATTGGCATTGGGTCAATTAAGAACATAAAAAGTTTCCATTATGTCAAAGTTTAAATTAACAAGGATTCTTGTGTCTTTGTTTATTGGGGTTTAGGCATCTGACAAAGATTTCTTCTGTCATTGTTTGATGTGTTTTGGCCATCTTCTTGTTTGTAGGTTGAACGAATATTTAAAGAAAATCCAGATTCAGCTAATTTAGAGAAAGCAAAATTGACACTCAAAGTGAGATTCCCCTGGAAGTCATTATGGCAGTGCTATATTTACATTCATTTGCTCTTATTCCAAATATTTCTTGTGCTTTGATGACATTTTGTGCCTTGAATCAGGCCCAAGAAAAGGACCTTTTGGGTGCACTTGCTAAGCTTTCTGAAGTATCATATGATGGTACGTCACTTTGTAGAATCTTTTAGTTTGTGTTAAATAAAGTAAACTCCAGATTCCCAGAAATGGAAGATATTATAATCATGTCTTAGAGCAATGCCATAAATGCATAAACATGCCTAACAAAATCTACACTCTGAAGATTTTAGCTATCCTTTTCTTTAAGGAAAAACAAGAATTTTTCTTTAAACGAAAGAAAGAAAGGCAGCAGTGAGTTTACTAATCAGACTAATCAGTGATTGGAACTGTCCCCTGGGATTAGCAAGAAATAAAAAACTTGCATAATTTAAGGGTATCGTGAGTACTTTGAAAACTTGAGTGGATTGTGGATATGACAGATTTTTGCACTTCGTTAACTGCATTTTTTTTTGCCATTTCATATATTGCTGTTCTGCAGAATCTTATATATCAAATTCCACTACATATGGAGATTGTTGTCTTTTGCCATTTTTATCACCATTTAACCCATTCTCACTTATACCTACACCTACCTGAACTTGACCTGTTTTGCCCCTATGCTTTGCAGTTGTTTATTTCGGTGCTAACCATAACCATCGGTCGGTCAACCTCAATGAGCACGGCGATGGCAAGGGCGACGAGGCAGTGCTGCCAAAGCTTGTGAGTTCAAGCGACGAGACGTTGCCTGGGGCTAGGCTGGGAGACGGTGGAACAGAAAACAAGGTAAAGATCCAGGGCATTGCTTCCATCATTGTCCCCCTCAGCAGCGACCCCCACCAGTGGCACTGCCAGCCCATCCCCGCTCCTCCTGGCCCCGCCACTGCTCGTGGCCGCGTCTTCCGCCCCTGGCCAGCTGATGGCCGTGGGGCCGACCTCCACGCCCTCGGCGCTGTGCAAGAAAACCAAGTTCACGGCGGAGCAGACGGAGCAGATGCTGGAGTTCGCGGAGCGCTTTGGGTGGTGCATCCACAAGGCTGGTGCGGAAGCTGTCGATGCCTTCTGCACCCAGATCAGCGTCCCTCAGCGCGTCTTCAAGAAATGGTTAAGCAACAACAGGTACCTCGCCAAGATTCCACCCTCTGCTCTGCCGTCGCACCACCAAGGTCACCCGGCCACCACAGCGCAGGGACCGATGACTGAAGAAGACAAGTCTCCTGAAGCTGAAGTTGCTGTATCTGTTGATGGCGGCAAGGAAGACGAGAATGAAGTTTCTTCTGTAGTAGTAATTCAACGAGGAATGGGCCATCGGGCCAGAAAGCCTAACAACCGGTACCGTTGGCCAGAATGGATTACTTAGCAAGTAGTTCCAGGCCCAGTACGTGTGCTCGGAAAGCTAGCTGGAGCTGAAAGAGAGGTGACCTGTCTCCACATCAATATAGCTATCTTATTATCTTATCATTCAGCGTTCTGTCTCAGTGTGTCACAAGCAATATAAGAAAGCATTGTTTATATTATTATAATTATAGTATGGTGACTCCCATCCTTTGTCCTGTGCCAAACTCTCGTAATGGGCTTGTGTGCCGCTACAAGAGTAGATGACTGATATATACCTCATTAACATAATTGTCACTGACCAGCGGATGCTGATCAAGATCAAGTGTAGTACATCTCAGAGTTCATTTTCCGTGCCGTTTGTTTACGTTGACGACAGCAATAATGGTTCCTTTTTGTTTTCGTTCTCCAGCCTCAGGTGTGGTGTGTCGATCTTTCATCGGGACGCATGGCCATTATTCGAGTATCAATTCTTTTCTCCTTTTTTTCAATAGTAAATAGTATTTAAAAAATATATATAATCAGTGCATGCATGCGGTAGATCGATTTAGCTTGGGGCCTCTATCCAATATTACTAGCTTTGTTTGGTTGTTGGCGAACATCACGCCAATCGAATATATAGATTAATTACATAAAGACAGCTACAAAGAAATCTACAGCGAGAAAAGCAATTTTTTTTTACAAGGAACAATCCGAAATATATTAAACGCAGCAGAAAGCTGCAAAAATTTGTACATTGTACAGCTCTACTTAGAGTTGAGCATAACAGTCCACAAGCCAAACGGCTGCAAGAGTGATCAAGCTCTACAAGAGTGGAAACTAGCGCTTGTTTAGCTAGGGTATCCGCTATAGAGTTGGATATTCTGGTGATCTTGAAGAGAGTAGTCTGAAGATTTCCTGCAACATTATCATATACTTGGGTATATGGTTTCATTCTCCAGTGGGGAGGGTGGTCCTTGTTGGCGCTGTGAAGAAACTGAACCAGCTGCTGGAAATCAGAGAGAAAAAACACTGAGAAATTTGAAGGGCTTGGACCAGCTTGGCTCCAAGAGCTAGAGCCGCCGCCTCTCCCATAAGAACTGAGTGACAGTTGTGCATCCTGGCCTTGATGTAGATAGATTGGGCTGGGTGTATCTGAGAATTAAGAATGAAAATACCAGCATTGGCGTTGGCTGTGGAGTGGTCGTCTGGCACTCTAGATACATCTACGTAGCATCGTGATCCTTGAAGTGCTATTGGGTTGGTGCAAAAATATGGCCTGTTCGGTTCTGCCTGGATTGGAGTATGGGTAGGAGCCTGCATAAGAGAAGAAGTCATACCTAGGGCTGTTGAAAGGAAGCAGCTGTTTGCGATGGATGTAGTTGAGTATACTCCATATAACTGGCAATGGCAGTGTGAATTTGCACATGGGTCCACTCTTTCCTGTTGAAATGGTAGTCATTTCTAGATTTTCAGATATACCACAGAGTAGTGAGTGCTTTACATAAAAGAAATTCATTTGTGTGGTCTGGGAGAATGGTTTGGAGGATATGCTGCACTCCGTCATCTTCTGGAGGAAGGGCGGCTGTATTGAGTGCAGGATTTGATGTGAGCCAAACCTGTGTAGGAAGAGTACAATGAAAAAACAGATGAGAGTCAGTTTCTATAATATTGCATCTATCGCAAGTATTATTGCCGTTGGCGGAGTATCTTGTGGCTCGGTCCGCTGTGGCAAGCGCCTTTCTAATGAGTCTCCAAGCGAAAGTTTAGAGTAGGGGAGGAATGCATTTAGACCGCCAGATATTGTGGAGTAATTTGCTGCAACCAGGTGTAATAGAGCAAGATCCCTGATCAGGCAGAGTAGTCATACTAGCGGTATGAAGATGCTTGTAGATAGTTTTGGCCGAGCAGATGCCGTCCTTAGCCGGGATTCAACGAAGAATGTCGGGGGAATCAGTATGCACTACCAGTGATAAGGTGGACAACAGGGAAATGAAAGGTGTTATTTGTGAGATTAATGTTCCAGTTATGAGTATTGAGGTGCCAAAGATCTTTAGCTTGTGCAGGAGTGGGGTTAACCGAGACAGGCAGACTATGCTAGAAAGAATTTTTGCTGCACTTTATATTAGGCACTTCTCCTATTCACCAGGTGCCCGAAATCAGGCTTGTGTCCAGGCGATGTGGCGGCCATCGTGTCTTTCAGACTTTTGTCTTCGAGACTGCACACAGGTTGTCATTCTTGAATGTATGTTTCCTTAAGAAACCGGAGACGGAGTTTTTTAAAAGCTCTATCAGACATCTCTCTTGCCGTTTCGTTTAGGCCTTGTTTACTTGCAATTTTTTTTCCAAAATGTGAACAGTAGCACTTTCGTTTATATTTGATAAATATTGTCCAATCATAAGCTAACTAGGCTCGAAAGATTCGTCTCGCAAATCATATGCAAACTGTGTAATTAGTTATCTTTTTTACTTTATGCATGTGCGGCAAGATTTAGAAACTAAACAAGGCCTAAAAAAAATAGAGAGGAGAGGAGGACCGTGGAAGGTGGTGAGCCATAAGTGATGCAGCCCAAATTATGTGCCGAAAAATTTTTGCTAAACTAAACGTCTAAAAGTGTGTCAGACTTCTCAATTAAAGTTCTGACAATAAAATTTTTTACCACTTTAGCCAAAAAAATCTCAAATCTAAACAGGGGCCAGAGCCTTCCATGCACACGTCGTGTTGAGTTGCCGGCTTGCCGCAGCTGGAGATGGACTGCCTGCTTTGGTTTCTTTACCAACCTTACCTGTATACCTGCCTTGTCTTGCTAGGCCAAACGCTCACGCTCGTATACTGACAAGAAAAATCTTGCCTGCATGCATAAACCTCGAGACACACTCAAGATCCAAACTAGCGGCTCTCATCCACATCTTTGCTAGGCAAGGCTATACAATACGCACTGTACGTAGCAAAGGATCATACATGCCCTGAATTCCCATTTCAAAATTCAGTTCATCACTTGATGCAGATCCTTGCACATGAGGATTAGTAGTACATCCCTGATTGCCTATCACTGTGCTGCAGAATGGAGATGATTTGCTCGTACAACATTTTGATTCCTCGCAAACTATCCAAAAAAAAAAAAGTTGGCTGGGCTGGGGGTAGCTTTTACGGTGGTGGTTGGTCCTGCAGCTGCTGGTCACTGACAGACACACTGTTCGTTTCCTTGAGCAGATCTGAAGGCATTTGCCTTGGGGCCCAGCTGGTCTGTGACTGTGCTGGTGTGTGACTAGACAGTGCAGATGAGGCAGCGGCGTGTGCGTTGTGCACACATGCTTCCATCTACGACCATACGCCGATGAGAGCGTGATTTCGATCGTCTCGCCTACCACTACTCTACTCTACTGTCGTGTCCACGTCGTCGGTGCCGTCAACATCCGGATCATTGCGCTCCAACTCCACGGGGCCGGGGGGGGGGGGTGATCAGATAATCTTCCTTCCCCCCAATCCCCCCCCCCGCGCGCGATCTCGGGAACCATGCATGGCGAGGCCTTCCGCTTCTGCAGCGGCGGCCGCGCTCCGTGCCTGCCTCGGCGTCGCCTTCGCCTTCGCGCTGCTGCTCCTGCTCCCCTCCTCCGGCCTCCCGCGCCGCGCCCTGTCCGCCGACGAGAGCTGCCACGACGTCGCGCCCGGGTCTGACGGTGACCGCGGCGGCGGCGGCGGGTACGTCGACTACCTGTACCTCTTCTACTGCGTCCTCGGCGGCGGCCGCCGGCCCTTCCTCGGGTACGCCGCGCTAGCGGCGTGGCTCGCCGTGCTCTTCTACCTGCTCGCCGACACCGCCGCGGTCTACTTCTGCGCCAGCCTCGAGGGCCTCGCGCGCCTGCTCGGCCTCCCGCCGGCCATCGCCGGGGCCACGCTCCTCTCGCTCGGCAACGGCGCGCCCGACGCGCTCTCCGCCATCGCCTCCTTCGCCGCCGGGGGAGGGACGTCCGCCACCGTGGGGCTCAGCGGCGTGCTCGGCGGCGCCATGTTCGTCTCCTCTGCCGTGCTCGGGGTCATCGCCGTCCGCCTCGGCGGCCAGGGCGTCGCCGTCCACCGCGCCAGCTTCTTCCGCGACGCGGCCTTCCTCCTCCTGGCGCTCGTCGCCGTGGCCGTCGTCGTCGCCGTGGGCGAGGTCACCATCTGGGCCGCCGCAGGGTTCGCCTCGCTGTACATCGTCTACGTCCTCGCCGTCGCCTTCACCCCGGACCGGTGGAGCAGACGCCACGACGCGCTCGCGGAGGACGACCACGCGTCTCCGGCCACCGCCGCCGTCTTCTCGGAGCTCCACAACGTCACAGAGACCAAGTTCTACACCGACCAGGAGGCCCGAGATCCGCTCCTCCCCGACACCGCGCCGCTACTCCAATACTACGCCGACGACATCAGCAGCAGCAGCAGCAGCAAGAGCGTGTTCTGGACCGTCCTGCGCGTGCTAGAGCTTCCGCTGAGTCTCCCGCGGCGGCTGACGATCCCGGACGCGAGCAAAGAGCGGTGGAGCAAGCCGGCCGCGGTGACCGCGGCCACGCTCGCCCCGGTCTTCCTGTCCTTGCTCTGGAGCCACCGCGCCACGGGGAGCGCCCCGTTCGCTAGCGTCCTCCTCGGTGGCCTTGCTGGTCTCGCGCTGGGCCTCATCGCCTTCCTCACCACGGACCCCTCCGCCCCACCAACCCGGTTCCTCGGCGCGTGGCTCGCCGGCGGGTTCGCCATGAGCGTGGCGTGGGCGTACGTGATCGCCAACGAGGTCCTGTCGCTGCTGGTCTCCGCCGGGACCATCCTTTCCGTGGATTCGGCGGCGCTGGGGGTCACCGTGCTCGCCTGGGGAAACTCCGTCAGCGACCTGGTAGCGAACGTGGCGGTGGCATCCCGCGGCGGCGGCGCGCAGGTGGCTGTGTCCGGCTGCTACGGCGGGCCGGTGTTCAACGTCCTCGTGGGCCTGGGCCTGTCCATGTTGCTGTCGTGCTGGAGCGGGTACCCGCGGCCCGTGGAGATACCAAGGGAGCCCGGGCTCTACCGGACGCTGGCCTTTGTGGCTTCTGGGCTTTTGTGGGCCGTGGTGATGCTACCTAGGAGAGGAATGAGGGTGGACAGGACGCTGGGCTTTGGGCTCCTCGTCATATACTTTTGCTTCCTCTGTATTAATATTTCACAGCTTAAGAATGCACGATAACATATTGGGTTTATTAGGCTACTCCTAGTGCTGAAATTACTGAGTAGTTTCCATACTAACAACAAAGACGTAATAATAAATAAAAAATTACCTTACAAATTACTTCACGCAACGTATTAGTTTGAGAGAATTCCTCACCATTGAATATTGCAAAAGAATAAACTACACTGGCTGTCTCTAAACCGTTACACCATTCTCATCTACGTCTCCCAAACTATTCTCATATACATCTCCAAAGTATAAAATTACATATCTAGGTCTCTAAACTATTTAATTAAACTATCTCGAACTAAAATAGTCACATCACAGTTCATCAGCTGACATGGCACTCCAACGTGGCAGCGTGGAATCGACATGTGGATCTCTAACTCATAATTATAAGACGATCCCTAAGCTATGATGTGATTCTCATCTAGGTCCTAACTATAAAATTACGTACTCATCACTGGGTCCCTAATGTAGTAATGTTTATCAAGAACCACATTTGCCAAATAAGCTTTCAGCCTTTGCTTATTATTGAACTTCTTATCTCCTGCTTCGCATCCTAGATATACAATTTCATAGTTGGAACTTGGAAGACATGTCATGGATGAGAATGCGTAATACTTTAGGGACTGCCAATATAATTTACTCATCATTGCAAAAAAAAAAAAAAATCCACACCACGTAGAAACTGTGACATTTGTATACCATTGTTATTACTTTACTTTCTTGTTACCCTCTTTACCATTGTCTGTCAGACTGTCACCACCGTTACTTGTTTCCTCCGTTATCCCTTGATCAGTTGATCCGCTGGCATATATTTTTTTTTATCCTCACCTGGGCCTGCCGTGGCTCCTGAGGAGTCTGAGTTTTACGTGATGCTGGGCTTTGATTTTGTGGGCCATGATGATGCTGCCCAGCTTTGGGCTCGTGGCTATAAACATACCTGTGCTTCCAGGGTTTTATGTCATGCTGGGTTCATTGCTTGATTCTTGCTCTTGGTTGAACTCGAGCCGTTTCAGTTTTAGAACATCTGATGTCCAGTCCAGTTTTTTAATCAAAAGTAGAAAAAAAATTGAAACTGGAGACATGAGACCACCTTATCACCAGGAATCGAAGTAAAAGATAGGTGTTTGGATGTATGGGAAAACAATTTAGAGAGATAGAGAGAGATGTATACAGTTACAAACACGACAACTGAGTTCGTTTCTCCAGAATGCTCCGAAAAGCAAAGGAGTTGAATGTTCCCCGCGTGAATTTGTAGTAAATTTATAGAATAAAAATCATGACAGTACTATCATCCAAACATTTCTACACTACATGTTATCCTTGTAAAAGCATGCTCTCACAAAAGGAAAATAGGGAAAGAGTGGTCTCATTAGGGAAAGACGAAGAATGAAATTCTATTCTCATGAAACATGCTGTCGTCATGTTGGCATCGTGTGTATTTTAATAATTAATTCAATATGAAAAGGTTTTCGTGTAAGATAGGTGTGCAACGGACAGGTTGATGAGAAGTGCAGCATGGAGCTTTCAGGTCCGATCCGGTGAGATCTCTCGGTCAGGCTCAGAGGCCCAAACGCGCTTCTGAATCCCAGTCGAGCACAATCAGGGCACAGTCAGGCAAACAGTTGCTAGCAAACGAACCACCGTGCAGCGACCTGTCCATGTCATGCCGATTATTGTCTCAGAATTTTGTTTCCGGAAAAGGGGATTATTGTCTGGAGTTTAAGCCAAGAAAAGTGCGTACTGTAGTAGAGATCTCTTGACCCCTACTGCAGTTTGTGTGCACACAGGCACCCTGGAATAAAGCCTAGCACGTAGTTTGCGGTTGTACAAATGTAAAACCTAAACAGCAAAGAGGTAAAAGTCTTTTTTTTTGTCATCTAACCATCATCCCAGTTTGATTTTAGCCATTTGAATTAAACAAAAAACAGGAATCTTTGATTATCCAACTATTATTACTATTCATATTTGACCATTCAGCTGTTTTGATGGGTGGCTTTTGTGAGTTGTGACGTGGACGGCATGTGATATAGCCATGCTCACATGTCGTCATTTGTTTAATTTTCTGAATAGTTTAGACAAATTAGGATCGAGAAACGACTAGTTGCAGATCTTGTAGTTGACGACTTTTTGAAATCATTTACGGTCCTAAAATTTTGTTGGAAGCTCTTATGTTTTAATCATGACAGTATTATCATCCAAACATTTCTATTTGAAGTTCTCACATTTTGAATTTTGAGATTTTCAAACCACCCATCAAAACAAATTGAATGGCCAAGTGGATGATAAAAGATTTCTGATTTTCAAGTTCAATGACCAAAACTAAACTCAGATGATAGTTTGATGGCCAAAAATAAACTTCTCCCAGTAAACACATAAGAATTTTGAAGAAATTTAACAATGTGGGAAATTTTCCTATAGATCTCTTTGGAACAAAGCATGAAACCTACGAAGTTTCTTACGATTTCAATGGGATATATAAAATCAAAGAAATTTTTGAAAAAAAAACTAGTGTGATGGTAGGCCCCGTGTAAATTTCATTTATGTTTATTTCTACTTTACAGTTCCTAAATCTTTCCTATGTTGCATTCAAAACTCATAATAAATTTTCCTATATTCTAAATTTATGTAGATCCTATGTTTTCTATCCCTCCGACTAACTGGCCAATAGTGGTGGTCCATGGCTTACTTGGGCCTTGTTTACTTTCACCCAAAAACCCAAAAAAAATTTCAAGATTCTCCGTCACATCGAATCTTTAGATGCATGCATTGAGTATTAAATATAGACGAAAATAAAAACTAATTGCACAGTTTGGTCGAAATTTACGAGACGAATCTTTTGAGCCTAGTTAGTCCATAGTTGGACAATAATTACCACAAACAAACGAAAATGCTACAGTGTTGCAAAATTTTTCGCTTCGGGAACTAAACAAGGCCTTGCTAGTTAGGGTATGCCAAATCTGAAAAAAAAACAGAGGTTATTTGGATTCACCATTCAAAATTTCTTGTCCACTATTGGCCAAACTACCTGAGCACTGGGTCTCTCTTCGTTTTAAATTATAGGATATTTTAGTTTTTTATAAATATTGTTTTTACTATATATTCTAACATAGTTTATATCGTATCAAAAAATAAAAATATCTTATAATTTATAACGAAGGAAGTACTTTTAGCTATTTTGTTTGTAGTGCCAAATCAATGCAACCAACTCTGGAGGAGTGGAAAACTAAAGGTAAACTTTGTCCAAAGAGTGATATAACTAAATAAAGAATAAAGCAAGCACACACACCAGTAGACGGTATCTGGTGCGAGATGTCACTAATGATGAAAACGGTCGGAAATGGTCGAAAAACTCATCTATTATTTTCTATATTTATATTTAATACGAACACGAAAATGGAAACGGTATAGTCGGAAACGAAAACGAAAGCGAAATTACGGTATTCGAAAACGAACCAATTCGATCGGAATTATGTCGAAAACGGTCGACGTACGAAAATTGAATACGAAATACCAACTCACGGTGCATAGTTTTAAACAAGTGCATGACCAAACTAATAAGTGCATGATTTAGTTCAAGTGCACATAATAGTTAACCGACACACAAGTACATAGTCACCAAACTAGTAAGTGTAACACTTTGAGATGACATTTTACTCCCTGATCCTACAAACAGCCAAGTGAAACATTGCTAAATTAGATAAATAGGACTATCCAACATCCACAAATTCTTCCTACAATCCTACAACATCCATAAATTCTTTCTACAATTCTACCAACAGACAAAACTATCAGGACAACAAAAACAGGATTCCAGTGATCCATTCTTCCTCTACCAACAACCAAAACTAACAGGACACCAAAAATTTTCTAAAGTAGCCAAATAATCAAGGAAGAATGGAAGATGAACCTGCTATTGAAGACGTTGTTGCCGCTGCCGGTATGGGAGGCGGCTCTAGAAGACGATGCACGCTCTTCGTCTTGTGCTTTCCCCCCTTGATGGCGCCCTTCGTTCTAGGAGCAGAAGCACCAGCAGGCGCCATCGAATGCTTGAAGGGTGGGATGGCGGTGTGGAGGCTAGCAGCGCTGGTGGCTGGCAGTGCTGGAGCCCTGTCGTCGCTGGTGGTTGGCGGCACTGGAGGCTGGCGGCGTGGAGCCCTGGCGGCGCTGGTGGCTGGCGGCGTGGAGCCCGGGCGGCGCTGTGGTGGACTGGCGGCGGCGTCCCACTCGCGAGTCGCGATGGAAGGGAATAGGGGCGCCGCCACTCTTTGCGTCGTGGTCGGGTGGAGGCCGGAGGGTGCGGCTGGTCGAGTGGATTAGGAGTTTAGGGTTGTGTACTTGTGTTACTGGGCTGAGCCGGAAAGGAAAAGTCTGGCAGTGGTAGTGGGGGAGGGGGACTACACACTACAGATTATGGGCCAAATTCGGTTATTTTCGCATTTTGAATACGGATAATTTCGAATATAATGAAGAAAAGTAGAAAACGATCGAAATAAGCCTATTTCGAATTCCGCACCGTTTTCGAATTTGTCTACCGAATTTCGTACCGTTTTTGAATTATTTCGAAAAAAATGAAAACGATCGGATCAAATGTAGAAAACGATGCGATTGGGTCGGGAATTTTTATTTCCGTTTTCATCCGGCAGGCGGCAGCACTCTAGGCTAGCGCACTGGAAATCCACCATCCTCTAATGATTTGGAGCGATGAATAAAATAACAGCAAAGTTAATGCTCACATCTCCATCTCCTCACCTTATCATCATGTGACGAGAGCATGTGAAAAGCCAAGTTCAATCAGTGGCGGGCCCATCAGATCTCAGCCTAAAGTTTTATTTGAAACCCAGAGTTTGTGTTCTATAAACGCAGCAATAGCGGAAAAAAACATAAAGACAGAATATCTTGACAACATGAATTGAAAAAACACAGAAAACTATATGGCGCACGAAGGACACAAGAATTTGATGAGAGTGCGTGATACGAAGGTAACTTTCTACGGGGTTCAAAGTCTTGGTAAAATTCCACAAAAATTCATATAAAACAAGTATTTCATAGCAATTTCATAGAATTGGTAGGGACCAAATACTTTGTTCCAATAAAGGGTCATAGAAAGTTTCTCTATTTTTACTATTCAAAAGGGGAACTAAAGGTGTGTTTGTTTTGAGGAATGAGGTGATTCATCATCTTCTTACTCTTCACTTTTTGTATTTAGTTTGTGAAATAGAATGAGTTGATCTATCATCATTTCATTGCACACTAGCTAATAAAAAAAGCTCGAACAGGGCGGTTAAAACCGCCGCCGCAGCTTTCAAATTAAGAAGAAAGTGCCTTCTCATCCGGCGAAAAAACCCCTGCGCCCCACCCCCATCCATATACTGTGGCTTTTTCGTCGTTCAAGTGAGAATTGGGCTGGCCGGGCTCCCCCAGTGCTTTGGTACGAGGATGGGCAGGGGATTTTTTTAACCCAGTATGAAATTCGCTCCCACATAAGGAATAAATTGATTCCACTAAAATTCATAAATAAACTCATAATACATCACCTCATGAAACATGTGGTAACTCCAAAAAATCAAATATATCGTAAATTAATTTCTTTCTCACGTCATTCTCGGTCATCTGGACTAATTCTAACGCAGCAGTAAGTAAATCATTTTAATTCAATATTACTTTAAAGGGTAATCAATTTTCTAAAAGCTTGACATCAATCTATCCTTGGCCTTGTTTAGATGCGAAAAGATTTTAGATTTTACTACTGTAGCACTTTCGTTTGTTTGTGACAAATATTGTCTAATTATAGACTAACTAGAATCAAAAAATTTGTCTCGTGATTTACAGGTAAACTGTACAATTAGTTTTTATTTTTATCTATATTTAATGCTTAATGCATGTGCCGAAAGATTTGATGTAACGAAAATTTTGAAAACTTTTTGGTTTTTTGGGTGAAGCCCTTGTCCACAACGACGATAATGGTAGAGGGAGTAGACATTACGGGTGGAGTCCGCTGTGTTCCGAAGAGCATCTTTTTAATAAATCTTGTTAAATTTATAGTGGTTTATTTAATTGTTTACTAAAATTATAAGGTCATTTTTTTAGGACGAAGGTAGCAGTGCACTGGACGTAGGCACGATCCCGACACGTACGATAACAGTGAGCATGTAAGTAGTAATATACAGTATTTGGTGGGGTTGGTAAAATTTAACAGATATTATAGACTAATTAGGTTTAAAAAAATTGTCTCGTAAATTATTTTTTAACTATATTTTTAATTTCATAAATAATATATATTTAATAATATATATATATATTTATTTATATATATATATATATATATATGCAAACATTCGAGACGGTAAAGTTTATCCTAATAAACCAAACACCGGCGAGGATATGATCTGTTTCTCAATTCAGACCTTGTTTAGTTCCGAAAAGTGAAAAGTTTTCGGTATTGTAACACTTTCGTTTGTCTGTGGCAAATATTATCTAATTATGGACTGACTAGGATCAAAAGATTTATCTTGTGATTTACAGCTAAACTGTGTAATTAGTTTTTATTTTCGTCTATATTTAATGTTTCATGTATGTGCCACAAGATTCGATGTGACGAGAAATCTTGAAAATTTTTTGGTTTTCAGGGTGAACTAAACAAGGCCTCCGAGTTTTTGACAACACAACAACACGTGGTGGAGCTGCCACGGCCGTCGTCGATCCTCCCCATTTCGGCCCTGGGCCCCACCTGTCACTCACCCTCCACCTCCCGACAGGGACCTCCCTCCTACTACTACTCCCCAGCTTTCCTTTTACTTCTCCCGAATGCTCCAACCCATCCAATCGCACGCCACTCGCTCCTGCTCTCAGCTAGACCCAGGGGTGCTAGATCTCGGAGTCGCCATTGATTTGATTCCAAGAAAGACCGCGAGTGAGGTAATCCATAGATTGACCGACCGAGAGCGAGAGAAAGCGAGAGAGAAGTTCCGGATTGATTCCTGATTGGTTGGTGGAGACCGGGAGGCAGAGCTCAGCTCACACAGCTCAGGGTCCCCGGGAGATTGATGCTCGCATGGTGATGCGGCCGCGGGCGATGGGTCTGAGCAGCATCCGGCGTGAGGTGCTGGTCTCCGCCGTCTTCACGGCGCTCCTCGTGGCGTCCATCCTCCTCCTCCCTTCGCTCCTCCTCACGGGCAGCACCGGCCCGGCCAGGAGGTGGCCGTCGTTCCTGTCCCCGTCCACGGCCGCCGAAGACAAGGAGCAGCAGGCGCGGTACCCAGTGAGGTTCGCGTACCTGATCTCGGCGTCGACGGGGGACGCGCCCCGCGCGGCGCGCCTGCTGGCGGCGCTGTACCACCCGGCCAACACCTACCTGCTTCACCTGGACCGGGAGGCCCCCGCGGAGGAGCACCGGCGGCTGGCGGAGCTGGTGTCCGGTCCCGGGCGCGGCGGCGTGTACGCGCGCGCTGGCAACGTGTGGATCGTCGGCAGGCCCAACCTGGTCACCTACCGTGGCCCCACCATGCTGACCACCACGCTGCACGCCGTCGCCGTTCTCCTCCGCCTCCGCCGCCGCTGGGACTGGTTCATCAACCTCAGCGCCTCCGACTACCCGCTCGTCACCCAGGACGGTAATATGTTATTAGAGTATATGCTGTTGATGCTTGCAGTGCCGAATTGCCGGATTGGCAAGGTGATGATGCTTGCTTTGCTTGTTAATCCTGGACTGAAATGAAGTCGTTTCTTGATTTGGGGTAGCAGATTTGATGGAGGCGTTCGCGGGGCTGCCCAGGGACCTCAACTTCATCCAGCACACGAGCCACCTGGGCTGGAAGATGTAAGAACTCCTCCTCTGTTCCTGTCACCTGAGTCTGAGTCTGAATGGGATTAGGATTGCAGTGAGCATCCATTGATCATCAATTTCATCACTAGTCTAAACGGCACAAAGACAGACAGACAGACAGGCACATCAAAATGGAGAGTTTTAACGGAGGATTGAACTGATGGTAGCTCTGCAGAAAGAAGCGGGCGCGGCCGGTGATCCTGGACACGGCGCTGTACGAGGACGGGAGGGCGGAGCTCATCCGCCCGGTGAACATCACCACCAACCTCAGGAGGCTGCCCACGGCCTTCAAGCTCTACACAGGTATGGTACACTACACTACTCCATCTTGCTTGCCGTAAAACTGTCTATCATCCTTTTTTTCCTTGCCAACAAAAAAAAAAGAGTTTTTTCGCACGAATTCGAACTATTCCGCGCATACCAAACGAGTCCGAAAACCTGCCTTGTGGTACAATTGCAAGCATGCTTGTTAGCAACCCGATTAGGACAGGCATGTTTCGTCAAGCGGTTGTTGATCGGACGGCACGGTACGGTACCGTACCGTACTCCCCGTCCGCTGCGCCGACGACTCTCCGGTGTGGTGACGTGTCACAACTCGCACGTACTAGTATGATGTCCTTGGATTTCGATCGAGTCACGGATGTGGGCGTGATGAGCCCGTGATGGACGAATTCCGGTCCGGCCCAAAAACAATCTTATCTGGAATGGCGTCTAGTCAATGCAGCAGGTGAGGTATTAGCGCAGTTGGCGTACGGATCCATCTTCATCGCTGTAATGTAACGTAACGCAGTTGAGTTGAGTTGATTATTCCCTCAGATCTGAACCACCAGCGGTGATCCACGCTTGTTTATGCTTTGGAGCTCGCGAATCCAGCCAGAGTAAGATCGACCATTGCATCGGCAATGGCAAAGCGAAAGATGCATGCATTTCTTTCTTTCTTCTTCTTTTTTTCTACTACCAAAACAATAATGTCTTGTTGCTTCCAAGAAACGGCATCAATCAAAGCATCATCGCCGACATCATCCAATCTCTCGTGGCATTGGCATGCAGGGTCGGCGTGGACGATGCTGTCGCGGTCGTTCGCGGAGTACGTGACGATGGGGTGGGACAACCTTCCCCGGGCGCTTCTCCTCTACCACGCCAACATCGTCTCGTCGCCGGAGTTCTACTTCCAGACGGTGGCGTGCAACTCGCGGCGGTTCCGCAACGCCACGGTGAACAGCGACCTGCACTTCATCCGCTGGGACAACCCGCCCAAGCAGCACCCGCTCTACCTCACGTCCAGGGACTACCGCCGGATGCTCCTCAGCGGCGCCGCCTTCGCGCGCAAGTTCAGGGAGGGAGACCCGGTGCTGGACCGGATCGACAGGGACATCCTGCGCCGCCGGGAACCCGGACACTTCGCCTACGGCGGCTGGTGCTCCGACGACGGCGAGCGCGGCGGCGCCGGAGCCGGAGCGCTCTGCTCCAACCCGCAGGAGCATGGTAGGCGCGGGGCCGTTAAGGCCGGCGCCGGATCCAGGCGGCTCAAGGCGATGCTGACCAAGATGCTGTCGCCAAGGAATTTCAGGAGGCAGCAGTGTAGGTGAAATGCATTGCATTGGGTTTACACTACAACCATTGCACTCTACACCTAGTTCTTCTGATCAAACAAATTACATGCCGTTGACTCATTTTGTATGTATGTATGTATAGAAAAAGATCTGAAACGCGTCAAGCAGGGACGGATCCAGGATTTTGGATCAATGGTGTCACTATGAATTTGTGAACCGACGATCACAGCTTATAGTAAACAAATAATACACTAGAAAGTTGATATGGTTTAATAGATCAAAGTAACAGATCAATGTATACATAGGCATAACATATGTTTACCTCTTATAAAAGCATTTTGCGGTTGCGGTTTTCCATCTTTTGAAAGTGATCTATTTTAACTTTGTCTGGGATTGTTGCTAGAAAGGCAGGCTCAACAAAGCAAATGATGCGGTCATTCATAAACTTGTTGCCAATACGGTTGCGTGATAAAATCTTCACTATTTTCATTGCTGAGAAACACCTCTCTACAGATGTTGTGGCTACAGGTAAAACAAGTACTAGCTTTAGAAGCCGATAGACCAAAGGAAAAGTCAGATGTTTCTTTGTATCCGCTATCAGCTTGGCAAGTTCAGTAATGGTGCTCAGTCCAGAAAACCTTTCATCAGCTTTAATATTGTCCATGTAAATAGGAAGATCATGTGCAAGATCCTTCAACTCATCAGAATTGAAATCATCAGGATACAGCTTAGCTAATTCTATCAAGCTCTCCAATTTGAAATCAGCAAAAGAATCTTTGGGACTGAAAGCAGCCATGTAAGTAAGCAAATTAGAATTTGTTTCACCTAATCGATCATTGAACTCGATAAGTAGCAAGTCAAGAACTGAATTCAAACAGTCCCATCTATAGTGCTGGTAATTGGTTCGGTTTGTCTTTTTTCTTGGTTTATGGCGATCAATATACTCGTCTTCCATATCCAACTTAGGAATACTATGTTCTTCACAAAAAGAATATATGCTTTCCAATAAAGATTTCCAACCATCATCTCTAATTTGCTTTTGCTACCTGAACCACCGGCCATTGTGATCTCAAGGAAGTTTGATAGATGATTACAAATTTAAAAGGCCCCAATGGATCGATGGATTAATCTGCCCTAGAAAAAAAATAACTTCACAACTTATTTGCTTGGTGCCAAGTTACCAACAGGAGGTACAAATCAATTTGTGAAATTTGATGCCGGATTGAATTTGGGTAAAACCTTACCTGATGTTGATGTGTGCTCCCGCCGGCTGCCGCCAGCCGCCTGCTGTTGTATGTCTTGCGAGTCTTCGTTCTGAAGGAAAGGAAGATGGAGGGACTCCTCGTCTCCTGCGTAGGATATTTTCTTTTAGCTGGACCTGTAGCTCGTGATTGGGCTTTGTAAATTCATTTGATAAATGGGCCGTGGACCAAACAAAAGCATGCTCAATTGCTCTTGCCTCTAGAGTCTGGACTCCAGAAGAATACTGAGGTCACGTGGTGAGCTGAGCTGCTGTCATCAATATAAAATGAGAAAGGGGTACACGGCCCTAATGACAGGCACTGCTGTCCGGTGACAGCAATGACTCTATACTGGGTCCGTCACTGGCGTCAAGCGGTCCAAGCCAATTTTGGTTGTTGATTGACACAAATCTGAATGAATTAGAGAGATACTCCTAGTGATCATCTCATACATGGGATAATAATAATGGAAGCGGGCTGTTTGCAGATTATTATTGGCTTTGACCTGGTTAGTTATATATAGTAGTTAAAAAAAAGAAAGAATTAGATGGTCCTCAATTTGAATCCTGAATGCTTTGGCATAGTATATATATGGTAAACGGACAAGAACCACACACTACTCGAGTGAAGATGGCACTCCGTATAAAACATGGGGGTGGTTTTCATTTCCTTAACCATCAAGCAGGCATGCATGTGGCAGCGCAACGACACCAATCAAGGACAAGCACACCACAGCTCTCATCGCCGATGTATTTCGGGAAAAAGAAAAAAAAACTTGTCGGTGACACCAACGAGTGAAACAATCGCTTTCTCGACATTGTTTAGTTTCAAAATATTTTGCAAAATAGACATTGTAGCATTTTCGTTTGATAGGCTCAAAAGATTCGTCTCGCAAATTACATAAAAACTGTGCAATTAGTTATTTCTTTTATCTATATTTAATGCTTCATGCATGTGCCGCAAAATTCGATGTGACGGGAAATCTGAAAAATTTTGCAAAAATTTTTGGGAACAAGGCCCCTGGTGAATGCCTTCAGCTTCAGTCTTCCTGTGATTTCCTTCTGGCACCACAGAATCACAAGTGTGCAGTGACAACCCGTTTTACAACGGTTGAATATCCTCAGATCTTCAGAGTGCAGATCCCTCCGTTCCTCATGCAAACCTGTTGGAATCAGAAAGCCCTAACCACCCCTGAAATAGATGCTGTAGCCACCATGAGGTGCCATTTGAGATTTTCTTTCTATATACCCCCCAAAAAAACTGATGAACCATATGCCTCATGCCTGTAAGGCTTGCCAAGATGGTTGGCCAGAGGCATATCACCAAATGATGAAAACACAAATAAAATTAGTCTTCTGGTTTTATTCAGTCCTTCCAGTATTTTTGCAGGAACAGCAAACATTCCCCTTTCTTACACTTGATCGATCAAGACCGTGAGGAGAGTAAAAAAAAGGTACTAACTGATGCTGCTATTAGATATGTCCTCCAGCTCAACAAATCCTAGCTACATTCCATGCATCCTCCTTTGCTGCTTGCAGAGGTAGCCAGCAGGTATATGATGCATGGTGGGATGGAATGGAAGGCAAGATACAGACTGGCAGAATACAATCTCCTCTATTGGGCAGGAAACAGGATGCACAACAATTCATTCAAATTTCAATTCCGTTTCTACTTCGTTGGCAGGCGGCAGCAAATTCGTGAGAGAGAGAGGACCAGATTACTTAACTTTCCGTGAATTGTGATTGATCACAACTATGAAATGGACACACGATCGATTCAGAGGAGGAAACCTTAGCTCCCACCACGAGTACGAGACCCAAAAAAACATATATATGTGCAACCTCGATCTGCCTACACTGGTTGGTATGGTACACACATCAAACTGGGGAGGAAAGTAAATAAAGGAAATATAATGCTGTAATATGATTGTGAAATAACAGCAGGAGGCAGGCAGGCAGGCAGGCAGGCAGACAGTCGAGACGACCCCGTGAATGTGAATGCTAAGCTAGTGACACACCGCTAGTTTTGTTTGGCTGCTCTCATCACTTCTTGTTGAGGTCGATGCCGGCCTTGCGGGCAACGGCGTCGAGGCCGTGCTTCTCGATGGTCTTGAGCGCCTTGGTGGAGAGGCGCAGCTTGACGAAGCGCTTGCCGGCCTCCCACCACAGCTTCTTGTACTGCAGGTTCACGAACTGCTGCTTCTTGGTCTTGTGGTTGGAGAAGGACACCTTGTTGGCCCGGTTCGTCTTCTTGTCCGTGAACGGGCACACCCGCCCTGAACACCCACACACACACACACACACAGCACAGCACACTCCATCATCTCGCCAATCAATCCGAAAAATGCCAATTTTTAAAGGAAGTCGAAATCGAAGACTTACGCGCGACAATGGGCTGGAGCTGCTGCCTCTTGGGGAGGAGGGCGACGGCGGTTGGAGTTGCGGCGCCGGCGGAGAGGGAGAGGCCGGCGAGCTGCGACGTGGCGAAGCCCAAGGAGGTGGCGGAGGAAGAGGAGGAGGTGGCCCTCCGGGCGGCGGCGGCGGCGGGCATGGCGAAGGAGGAGCTCAGCAGCGTGGCGGTCGCCATGGCGGATGGACGGACGGACGGACAGAATGGAATGGGTTCGTTGGATAAGCAACGAGAGGGATAAGAAGAAGTGCGAGGGAGGGAGGGCCACTTGGGAGCAGGCCAGCCGAGACTACAACAAGTTTATTTCGGCCCAGCCCATTTGGCCCTCCTTCACCAGTGATAATGGGCCGAGGGGAACTCCCATGCCTTATTTCCTTTTATATCTCTACCTTCAGCATATATAATATTAAAGAGAGAATAGCTTATTTTAAACACGTTAATTACATATTTGAGTCACTACATCCAAATATTTCCCTACACATTTTAACATTTTATTTTAATATTCCAATCTAAAATAAAAATTAGAACTTGGCACTTCCATTAACTGAGTTTTTAATTAATCATATAAATTCACAAATCACAATCACAAAATAAAAGTTTAACTTAGGATTGGTTGGGGTGCGCCGGGCCCTGCCAGCAGTGCAACGGCTGGGCGACGCGCAAGGGGCCCAGTGGCAAGCCACTGTAGTGACCCCTCCCCCACAAAAAATAAATTTAATATCGAAGTGGGCACATGGCCCACATATCAGATATTAAACTGATAAGAACAGATACTACACTTGATCTTAGCCAAAAGGCCGAGAAAGGTATGCTTTGATCCGCTGCCCTGGGTCTCATTGTATAGTGAGTCCGCGTCTCCGTGCTGCTTGGCTGGGCGAGGTGGGACTAAACGGTTCAAGCTGAGCGCAACGCATGGTGCTGCGAGCGTGAGACTGCTGCGTCGGCCAGGTGCTATATGTTAATGGGCTGCGGCCCAGCGGGCGTTGCCGCCTTCTCTACTTTATTTAGGCCCACTAGTTGCACACGGTTCGTAGTCTCCTAACAAAACGGGTGCTGCTTCATTTCCTGTTTCTTTAAATTCAATCTTTTTTATTTTTATTTTTATTACTGTTTTATTTATACGGTTGTTATTACTGCTTCATTTCATGTTTCTTTAAACCGGAGGAGACGAGTGGTCTCACTTCAGATTTGACGTGACGATCGTACAAATGAAAATTGCCCAAAAAAATGTAATTTCTTTTTTTAAAAAAAAATAGTGAATATCTCTTGTATGGAGTATTTGGTTTGGGAATCAAGCTATTTTATTTAGATGGAGTGTGCGTCGTGAATCTCAAATTTAGTAAAATGATCATATTTCTCATACTAGTACTAATTATCAACTTATGAGAAACGAGGTAGCAATGGATCAACTTATTCTATTTCACGGGCCAGACAAAAAATTAAAGAAATGAGATGACGATGAACTGCTTTATTTCACAAACCAAACACCCAGCCGTAGTTTTCCTCTTTAACCAAAAAAAAACATCAGAGGTAACTGTTCCAGTAGTTTGTGCAATTGCCAGAGAAAGAAAAACAAGCTCATACGAGACTGGGCACTTGTGTACTTCTTTTTTTTTTGTACACGTGCCTATCTATGGCTTTGGCCTTGTTTAGTTCACCCCAAAAACCCAAAACTTTTCAAGATTTCTCATCACATCGAATCTTGCGGCACATGCATGGAGTATTAAATATAGATGAAAATAAAAATTAATTACACAGCTTGTCTGTAAATCGCGAGACAAATCTGCCTAGTTACTCCATGATTGGACAATGTTTATCAAATAAAAATAAAAGTGCTACAGTGTCGTTTTCCTAAAAAAAAATTTGGAACTAAACAAGGCCTTTGTTTAGTCCGCGAAAATTTTTCAATTTTGCTACTGTAGCACTTTCGTACATGTGTTCAAAGATTTGATGTGACGAGAAATTTTGAAATTTTTTAGAACTAAACAAGCCTATGTTCATTCTTCTGGTCCTTCTGTCCTTCAAAACATGTGCTCTCATTTTCTGCTATCAAAAATGCAAAAGAACTCCACCCAACGTTGAACTACAAAGGCGATATGCGATGGTAGGCCATGCCTGCCAGTGAACTATGCTTCAGGCCATAGAAGAAGTATATGAGGGCCCCAGCCACTAGCCATATGGAAACACGAATCCATGTGTGACTCCTGCAATCATTTGAGTTGAAATTAAACTTAAGGTCAAGATGATCTTCAGGATTCACTCAAAACATAGATTGCTATCTAGAGATTCAGGCATCTCAATATATTGTACACTAAATAGTTAAATTTTCTTTGGCTTTTCATAAAACTGCATATTATTTATTAGCTTAAAAGAATATGTGTGTTGTCTGATCAAACAAACAATCTTATGAAATTTGTACGCCGTGCAGACAATAGCAGGCTGTGCAAAAGCACAAACGATTAAAAAAATGAATGTAAGCTATATTTTGCATAAAGGATGAACAGAAGAAAAGATGGTTGTAAGCTATATTTCTTACCCGAGGTTCATAAGCAGGTATAAGTTGACGATGATGCAACAAATTGGAAGCAATGGGACCAACGGGCACATGAAACCTAGGAGAGACAGAGCTAATTTGAGATTGCATTGGATTAAATTACAGAAATGCTAAATGTCCATGTTCCTTGGCTTGTACCTCCAGTTTGCCCCAAAAATCTCTTGTCTTGTCCAATGCACAAAAGCACAATAGAAGAACTCAACACAACCAGCCCGCCTACAGTGCATGCAATTGTTTGCACAGAACTATAGAAAGCAAAACTGGATCAGATGATGTTGCCTTTTCCTGGCAAAAGAAAATACTAATACTAATAATAATAATATGCAAGTCTGGTCATGCTCCTCAAGGAACAGTGTCCAATTGCTGTGTTTGATATTTGAAAGAGTGCCCGCAGGGATACAGGAGGTGGAGACCTATCACTTACAATGGCAAAAAGGAGACAGAAACCGCAGAAATCAAGATGATGGCTCCGACGCATATCAATACTATGCTTCCAATGGCTTTCTGTCGCCTTACTTTGCTGGCTCCCTCAATGACAGTAAGTGCTTCTTGAACTACTTCCAGATACAAAGGGGAAAAAAGTCAGAGAACGAATTCAAGCATCTCAGTAATCATGAAGGTAAAGCTAGAAATGCTGTAATATGATATCTGAAATAATGGACTGCTGGTGCAGATACTTGCAAGCAGTTCATATGCAAATTACAAATAATAAAAAAAATGAATATATCAAGGAAGCGCTGCTAATGTGTCAGCCAGCTTCACTATCAAAGAAGAAGAATGCAAGTTGCTAATACATTTCTAACGTTGCTGCATTGCTGGTGCAGATAGCTTGCTAACATATAAGTTCACCCAGCACCTTATTACAGTGTGAATGCAAATTACTTGCTAAAAAATGACAAACATAGTTCCTGCTAATCTGCTATAACTTGAACTTAACAGTTCACAAAAAATTATTCTCATTACCATTGCCAAAAGGATCTTCTGAATTTTGCTCATCGTGCTCTAAGTTCCCAGAGAATGAAGCTAGTGACTCAGATGATCCTGCAAGAGCCACTTCCATTGGCATCTCATATGGAGGAGCATATCTTACTACTAAAACAGAAATGGCAACCGTAGTAAATGCCAATAAGGTTCCCACGCTTACCTGAACAAACAGATCAAGAAACTGTTATCATCTGGAGTACCTCTGTATCCAGCATTGCTGCCATTTTTATATGATAATTAGCATATTACCATCCCTGCCAATTGGGAGACATCCATGAAAAAAGCCAGGATAGCAGCACATATGCCAATTAAGACTGTGCTCAAGATTGGCACCTGAGTTCTTCGATTAACATCTGAGAACAGTGGCGGGAGCAATCCATCTCTAGCCATAGCCATTATAATTCTTGGCTGACCAAAAGCAACAGTAAACAATTATGAATCAGCCATTCAAATTCAAGGTTTAACTTTGGATAAACGATTCTTCTTCAAATGGGATATACGATGACCATGCTACATTTCTACTTTAAATAAACCTAATGATTACTTTGTTTGTGTTAGTTTGTTTCGGAAAACTGGTGGGTAACCTTCTCTCACCATTCCACTCTGTAGTTAACTGAATTCGCCAGGAAGTACCTAATACTTTTACATATTACAACAAAACATACCCTCAAGATAGGTAAATATATTAATCATGCATGCTTCGTTACATATTGATTCACCACAATTTTTGCGGCAATTGTTACTAGACTATATTTTCTAGTCTTGATGCCACGCTATCCACCTTATGGTGAACAGATAAATTTCAATGTGTTTGGTGGGATCATGTTGCACAAGATTGCTTGCAATGGTGACTGTTGATTTCTTGTTATCATGTAAAACCGCATGTCATTTCTGAACACAAGTTCTGCCACCAACCCCTTCTCATCATGCCACATTGGTCCTGGAACTACCTTGGCCTCCACTGCAGCTTCTATAATATCCTCCATGGCCATGGACACCATGGTATCCTGCATAGCCACCACCATCAAAACCTCTGCAAGCTCCACTGCAGCCACCACAATTCTCTGTGAAAGGACAGCTGTAGCTCAAGTGTCCTTTCTGCACACAATTGTAGCATTTCCTGCCATCAGCTATGGTATGTGTTGACCTCCAGGCTTAGTGTCAGCTCTGGCCTTTGAGTTGCTCCTCTTTTGTTTAATTTTCTAGAAGATCATTGACGATCTCACATATCTCATTTAACTTCGGCACATTTCAAAACAGTAGTTAATTATCTAGAAAAAACAAAACAGTAGTTTTTGCACTTCTTTTACTCAGTCCTAATAGAAGCAGGAAAGTAACTGAAATGAAACGGGGAACTCGACAATGCTTTGGTTCATAAGTATACCTGGGGAAGAATACCGCCTATAAGGGATGCCACAAGAGCAAGAACAGCTCCACTGGAAACAACATACCTACAATTCAGTGGAGTAAAAATTGCTCAATAACTGACATAATACACAAGATGTGCAAATAACCTCCATCGCAGGTGGATCATTCAGCATTTCAGCGGGAAGGTAACCTGGAACTTACTCAGCCCACTGCATCCCATATCGCGCAAATGCAGAAGAAATAGGGGTGTCCGGATCCATCGCGTGGTAGGGCACCAAACCGACCACAACAGCAGAAACCATCATGTAGAGGAAGCAACACAGGGACAAGGTCAGGGCCATTCCCAATGGAAGATCGCGTCGAGGATTCTTCACCTGGAAATCACTTTGACAAACCCAATTAAAGGCGATCATGTAACTGCTGCACACAAGCTGGAGCAGCATTTACAGGAACACAAATGACATTTTGTACATGAATGTAAGCTGACCTCCTCGGCCGTACTAGCAACTGTGTCGAAGCCAATGAATGCGAAGAAGAGGGTCGCTGATCCAGAGAGAACTCCGCTGACACCATTAGGGAAATAACTGTGTATCCGCCAAATAAGTTTCAAAATCCAAATGGGATTCAATGTATTGATTTGGTTATATGAATCAAGAAATTTTACTATACCCTTCTGGCACTTTATAACCAACCCAGCCATTCCTGAATCCTAGCCATCCACCAGCACAGATGACAAAGAGCATCACTATGATATTTGCAGTGGTGATGATGCCTTCCACAGATGAGCTCTGATGAGGACATAACTCATACTTGAGTGTATAAGTTTAAGTTCAAAGTAGCCAACTGTTGAACTCCAGAAAAAGTGGAGTCATAATTTTCAAAGAACAAGAAACATTTTAATCTATACTAGAGCACAAATGACGACACAAAAGAGTGTGGCATCAACACATCTCCGTATTACTATCTGTATTTATATGATGGATAAATGTGCTTGTGTCTAGAAAAGGGCACCAACACACAAAAGCAAAAACCTAGATTGTAGAATCCATACCACAAAGGTTCATGCAAGTCATCTGCACCCCATTCATGCAGTCTATGTTACTATTTATTCTGCATAACTGAAAAGATGGAGAACAAAAAAAACTTCCAAAACAAGTTGTAGGCTCAGTGCTAGTACCTCTTTAATTCCCAGACAGAGTAATGCAGTAACTATCAGAACAAGAATAGCAGCACATGGATCAAGTGGGGTATCAAGGCCTTTGACATGCACTTGTGCTAGAAAGAACGGCAACTTATCTTGGCCACCGAAAAACAGAGCCTGAAGAAAGGATACTGATGACCTTGTTATGAAAAGATCACTTCTCGGAAGAGAGAAGTTAATGTAATAGATAGAATTACCAAGTTTGGCGACATGCCACGTGCCACTGATGATCCCCCAATGGTGTACTCAAGGATCAATGCCCACCCAATCAGCCAAGCAACGCTGGGGATAGTTTGCCGGAGTTTGTCATGAAGAAGAGCAAAATGCTAAGGTGAGTGATGCTCGTTGTGATGGGATGCACCAAGTAAAGCAGAGAGGGGGAAATAGCAAGAAACCGATGCCAATGTCCATTTGCACATGCATGTACCTCTCTCCAATGCAGATGTAGGAGTAGTGATAGGCACTCCCTGCCGAAGGGAAACGGCAGGAGAGCTCGGCGTAGCACAATGCTGACAGCGCCGCGGCGACGCCGGCTATCAGAAAGGAGAGCGTCAGGCCTGGCCCGGTGTGCTCACGAGCCACAGTTCCGACCAGGACATAGATGCCGGCGCCAATCGTCGAACCGACACCTGAGGATCATGTGCGTAAGTATACTAAAGTGAGGCACATCTTGCATTGTCTAAATCTGAGAGAGTAGTAGTAGATTCAGTGAAAGCACAAAAACCCTCTCTACCCAGAGTTAGGAAAGAGACTGCATGCCCACTGAAACTGAAGCCCGAACCCACAAGAAGCTGTGCGTACCGATGGCGGCGAGGTGGGGAACAGATAGCGTCCTGGCGAGGCGCTGGCCACCTCCCCTGTCGGCGTCTTCGGCCCAGCCAGCGGAGCTCGCCGTCGCCAGCTTCCGCCGCACCAGGCACTGCAAATTGGTCCAGGAGGGGCCTCCCATGGCCATGCCTGATCATCCAAGAGCTGAATGGATGCCGTTGGGAGAAAGGAGACGAAGAACTCGAGAGATTGTCAGGTTGTTGCAGTCTCGTCCTCCGCAGATCGAGATCGCTGCTAGCGTCAAGCCAAAGGTGGTTGACCTTCTCTGCTCTCTAGGCCTTGTTACTTCCAAAAAATTTTACAAAATAGGAACGATAACACTTTCGTTCGTATTTGACAAATATTATTCAATTATAGACTAACTAGACTTAAATAATTCGTCTCGTAAATTATAGGTAAACTATATATAATTAGTTATTTCTTTTATCTATATTTAATGCTCTATATACATGTATCGCAAGATTCAATGTGATAAAGAATGTGAAAAATTTTGTAAAATATTTTGTAAACTAAACAAAGCCTATGTGAAAGGAGCTGGACAGCTAGAACGGCATTGACTTCTCGGTTATTACTCTCCCTCGTGTCCTTGTTTAGTTTAAAAAAATTGTAAAATAAACACTATAGTATTTTTATTTGTATTTGATAAATATTATCTGATTATAGACTAACTATGCTTAAAAAATTCGTCTCATATATTATAGATAAACTGTATAATTGATTATGATTTTTATTCTTATTTAATGCTTCATGTATCGTACAATAGGAAATCTGTTTTTTTTTAATTTTTTAAAAACTAAACAAGGCAGGCCTCAGCCCGTTAGCCGGCTCGGCTCGACCACTTTTCCCTTCGGCTAGTTTTCTTTCGGAAAAGAGCAGCAGCAGCAGCCGCCTGCGGCCGCCTGCCGCTACTTCTGAACTGGCCTAGAGTATAGACCGCGAGAGCCTTCACTAATTTTTTTTTCAAAATAGAAATAGTAAAACTTTCGTTTGTATTTGACAAATATTATCCAATTATGAACTAATTAGGTTTAAAAAATTCGTCTTGCAATTAGTTATTTGTTTTATCTATATTTAGTTCTTCATGCATGCGCCGCAAGATTCGATGTGACGGAGAATATGAAAAATTTTGTAAAATATTTTGTGAACTAAACAAGGCCTAAAATTAAAATTTACAAGACCAACGCAAAACAGGACTCCACCATCCTCTTATAACCAACAAATAACCATCTTAGCTAGCACATCACCCTGGTGAATTGAAAAGCCCTAAAGAATGGCCCAGATTTTCCAGAGCTCATAGCATGCTTTCAAAGAAGAATAACAATTTGAAGTACGTACTACCTACAGACCGTTTGAACATGAAAAAATCTATAGTTGAACATACTATTATGCTGCAACAACCAAATACGGGTGGGGCCGTGGCGACCCCATTCCTTGACACGCGCGCCAACAGCAATACCTAACTCCCTCCTGATCGGTCGAACATCAATCTATGGCCAGAGAAGAGCTCGAACGCTAACCAGCTAAAACCCTAACACCCTAACAGTTGTCGCTGCCATCACGGCATCACCTCATTCACCGCCACAGCCGCGGTGACCTCGCTGCCGGCCGTTCTGTCCACCATCCGCCCGTTGCCCCCATCCCCCGCCCCCTTCTTCCCTGGTGTCAGCGAAGTGTGTGCCGCTAATCTTATCGGCGCACACACCCCATTGGGGCTAACTTGTAGGAGTACACTTTTTAATTCTATACTGAAAAACTCATCTGCACACCGCGATAGCAAAAAATCAGAGTATTAAGGATGAACCGTGGTGGAAAGTAAATGGATCCTGTTTAGCAATGCAGTGCACGTTTGGAAAGAAGTTTAGGAGAAAAATTGTTGAGCGGCACCAAAACAGGACTTCGAGTTCAAAAGCAAAAACACAGCATTAAAAGTCTATTTGGCACAACTCACAACAGCTTCATTAGTTGCTATAAGCTGTATTTTTTTTTTGTTAAATGCTCTTTTACAAAACAGTTTCGGGTGAAGCTTTTTTTTTCACCTCTCATAAAAACATGGGTTGAGATGAAGCTAAAAAGAGCAGCTTATCCTAACTATCTCCCCCATTTCTTTCTTGCATGAAGCTGCTAGTGAAGTTGTTTGGCCAAACAATTTTTTCAAAACAGCTCAGTTTTTCTTAAAAAGTTGCTCATGAAACTCTTTTCTTAAAAAACAACTTCATTACTGAAGCTAAACTGTGCCAAACAGAGCCATAGCAGAGAACCGTGTGAAATGTACATCCTACTAAAATATTGGACATTCTAATGTTCCAAAAATGTTAAAAAATAATGCAATACCTAACACTGTTCTCGTAGTCATGTTAGCAACACATCAGGACACCGCAGTGCAGTAGCAGTCTCGGCGGTTTCTTCTCTCATGAGTCATGATGAAAAGGCCACAAGTTTTGTCTACGAGATATCCCAGTCCAAATTCAAATAGAACATACAACGCGTGCTACCCTTTTAGGGTAGCCATAATTTTGAAACAATCCAATCCGTCAGTTATACATCTTACTAGTGATATGTAGCACTTCTATTGCCAGAAGGCGGGAAAGCCTGCCGTCTCCTTGGATGCTGGAAATTTCCCTCGTCCTCTCCCCCACCTGGCTTTTTTGAAGCAATCCGCTTATCTCCAGAGTCTGTATTTATAGCCCTTGCAACCGCATCGTCTTTTCTCCTCTCAGCTTTAGGCTGACTAGACACGAGATTCTTTCTGGCTTCCGCATAATCAAAAGGCACCACCGGAACACTCAATTCAAATTCTCGAGGTGTCTTCTGATTCTGCTGAATGTTTCTTTCTTCGTTGAGTGTTCGGAATCGTTGCTCAGTACCAGACGGGTCATCTGAAGGGGACTTTGACATCTCAGTGTCTTCAGTCTCACAGTGTCCATCCTCGTTGCCATTTTCTGGTGGTTGTGGCTCGTCTGTTTCCATGTCCAACTGTATCACTTCTTCCAACCGACAAGCTGGATCACCGTGTTGGATGTTTTCTGGTTCAGAATGCAACGATTCTTTTGCTGGAAGGATGGGTGATGAAGGTTTTGCACCACCAGAGAAATGATGAAAAGGAAGTACCACAGAAGACGTTATCTTGTCCACCTTAGTCTTACCCTGAAGTTATCACACAAACAACACAAGTCAGGACAACTGTGGCCATCAAGCATTTCATATTGAAAGCTACTAGAGTCGTACGATATGCCAACTTTAATACAACAGCAAAACGAAGTTAATACAGCCAGCATATCACCGATCAATGAACTTAACATCTCAGGTTCTACTATGTTGTGCTGATGCATGCTCATCAAAGAGATGCAAATACCAAGCATGTCAAAACTCTAGCGATGCACTTAATGATTTTCAGCAGTATTTCAGAACCAGGCAGTAATTCAATTCATGGAAAGTGCATCTTCCTAGATACAAGGCTTCAATACCATCACCACTGAGATCAACAGTTCTGATAGAAAAAAGTACAACAAAAATACCTGAACATTTGGAAACCCTAGGAAAAGATCTGGCTTTCGTCCAGCAGCTGGTTTTCCAAACAGAGCTCCAAAAGCTGTAGGCCTCTTTGATACTTGAACAGTAGCCTTTGCTGCCTGGATAATTCAACTGTTTAAGTACAAGGACAGAAATACAGAGGCACATATGTAAAATGATTTTTCTTACTTGCTGCTGGTCATTGCTCAGTTTTTCTGTATCTGCCAGTCCAGTAAACCCTGATGAAGTACCAGAGTCCTTTGTTTCAGGCACAACATCCTCTAAATGCATATTACCCAAAGAAGCTTCGCTTGTAATAGTCCCCATACAGGGAGCAGCACCAACATTTGTAATCACTGCAGAAACTACAGCAGATTCATCATTCGGATCTTCAATGTTACCAACATCAACAGCAGGAATCATTTCAATGTCCTCACTGCTGTTCTTCACATCTGCCACTGTTAACTGCAGAAAAGCATATTTGCAGTTCAAATGAAATCCAGCAAACTGAATAGAAACCTCATAGTAAAGTGGAAGAGATGTTAAATTAAAATCACATAACAAACCTCTTCAAGCTTTCCCTTCTTCAGCTGCTCCGCTACACTTTCAAAAGCACCAGAA
Organism: Sorghum bicolor; assembly: GCF_000003195.3. Taxonomy (NCBI): domain Eukaryota; kingdom Viridiplantae; phylum Streptophyta; class Magnoliopsida; order Poales; family Poaceae; genus Sorghum; species Sorghum bicolor. The sequence continues at coordinate 24,681,218 of NC_012870.2, read as the reverse complement.
GCTGCTATGGCATCCCTTATATTGTTAATAACATGGCCGAGATGGCGCTCAAGAAACAAATTTCTTGATTTAACAATTCTTTTTAACTTCCCACTTGTCACAGGCATCTCCTTTGCTATAAATCCAAAAATCAAGGGCAGAGTTATTAGCCAAGGCAAGAAAAGCAATACAACTAAATAAGTTGAGATTAGTAATAAACCTATCTCAAGTAGAGTTTTATTGGGTAATATATAGCCAGTGCTCTCATCCTCAGCACGGGCAATGCCATCTCTCCATCGATATAGACTCTGGAAGGGAAAAGGAAAAGGAAAAAAATTAGATGACGAGTAATAGAATGTTTTTTTTCTATTACAAGTAAATTGTTTAAACTTGCAATGTTGCACCCTGGTTAACGCCAGTATGAAGCTCTGAAAAGGAAGAATAATGTACTTACAGAAAGAACTGACAGCTGTCTTGCATTCAGTTCATTTTCTTTCAACCTGCAATTGAATAAACTAATATTACAAAACTTCAACAGATTTTGTAATCTACTGAATAAAGCTGCATTAAGCAAGCACAATACGGACCCATGTATATGTAGATATGATGTATCAGTCAGCTGCTCCTTCTCATATAGTTGCAAGCAAATTTCATTGCTGCGCTTGCAAACCTGCAGTAATTAAAGAAACATCAGTTTAGTTGCTCATGCCCATATGATGTATCACGCAGGAAAAGTGAATCTGTAAGCAATAAGGGTGCAAAGAAAAAATGCATGTGCTCAATGTTCCAAATCAGTTAATAAGATAAAAAAAGTTAAAAACACACATCAAAGATGCAACAACTCAGGTAAGTAAGACGTGAATCTTAATTTAAGACGTGCTCCATCTTTTTCAAACAATAGGGCCTACTACACTTATCTCACAGATTAATAAACAGTAAAATTTAGTAATAAATAGAAAAAAGAAAAGAAATGTCCACCCTGCTAATATAGACAATTGGTTGCAGAACTAGCTGCTCCAGTGCTCTACATTAATCTAGGGGAGAACACCAGAAGAAGAGAATACTGAGCAAGTCTGGTAAAGTTGGACAGTAGACAGGGAAGAAGGGAAAATGCACTAACGAAAAAAAAGATTTACCTCTAAAAGAAGATCATTTTCCCCTGATGACTCATTCACTAGTCTCAATCTCATCAGGTCATATATATACAGCAGATAGTGTGTATCCTCTCTAGCATATCTGCACACAGCAATCACAATGAGATACACTTGGTGGAAATTATTCTCTGGAGTGGGGGCGTAAAATGATAAAAAGAAATATTAAAAATACATCATATCAAAGGAAGGAGTATCAATGCACAGTACTTGATCATTTCATCAGGAAGGGGCCTCAATCTCCAATCTGCAGCTTGGTATCTGCAGGAAAATGTATATCATGCTTTATAGTTCCCATGACATGGAAGTATGGAACCTGTAAACTAGAAGCGTTAAGGAGGTAAACAGAATCACGTACTCTTTGTTTGCAGTTACTCCACAGAAATGGTGCAAAAGATGCTCCAAGCTGTTACGGTCCATCTGTAAGACCTTTGAAGCCTATTTAAGTTGAAGGAAAAGATCAAGCTTCAGTTAAAAAGCCATTAAGATGGTAACTAAGATGACGAAAAAAAATGTAAAGTAAAAGAAACAGAAACCAAATGTATGAACTATGGACACAATCCTGCTGTGTGCACCATACCTGGCCTGTGTCAAAAAGGTTGCAGACATATATGCTGAAGTCTCGTTGAAGCCATATAATATCACGACCTGCGCCATGCATTACCTATTTGTCATAAGACCAATAAGAAACTACAGTTTTTAGACACATTACAAAAATATAAATGTATAGAAAGAGAGCATATTGCACCTTTTTCTTGGTTGGATCTCTGAAAAATTCTCTAAGATAATCACCAAGATATTTACGAAGCTTAAGAGTGTCAACAATAAAGTCCTCTGTTCTTGTTGAAATCTGCATCAAGCATGTCAAACCCTGAAACGTCCTATAATGGTTGTGTTCCAAATCAACCTGAAATGCTCAGAGACAGGGTCAAAATATTTTAGTTAATAAACAGTGCTCAGTGCATAGATGCATAATCACGCAAAGAAATAACTTTTACCACAGCAACATAGAGAAAATAGGAGTGCATGTAATTTCCAAAAATTATGTTTAACATATAGAGTAGAAATCTCTTCAAGAAAATGTGATGCATCAATAAATGGAGAAATTCAACCAAAGTATTTTGAGTGATACGACGGTAGAATTAACAAACTGCCAAGGTATCTAGACAAGCAAAGAAGATAATGGACAACAATATATCTAACCACTTTGTGCGCATTAAAATGGCTAAGCCCTAAATTGGCAGCAGATGACATTACTATACTAGGATCATCATATTCACCACAGTACTGATGATTAAGAACAATTTGATGGCTGATACGATGACAATTGAACACATTCACCATGCATAACTCACTGTTGCATCCATCCAACAATTGATGTGTGCGAAATCCCACAGGATCGGGCATCCTGCCAGGCACATGGTGGGCCATGATGGCCGCCTCCTAACTGGGGGCTGACCCACTAAGGCCCAGACGATGAACGAGACTACGGGAGTGTAGTGGTCAAACAGAGGAAGACCAGACGAGGCCCTCAGTGCCTGGTCACCTGCAGGAAGCTGGTGTGCTTGGCACTTGTGTCCCGACCAAGCAGGTTCAGAGCCTAGTCGAGCAAGCAGCTGTTGGGCGGCGATGGGACGCACCTGCACAGAGTGTTGGGAAGGTGCTCGGCCATTTTGGCATTACTCCTGACTGCACCCCCATGCCCAGGGCTGTGCGCATTAAATGAGATGGAAAGGCTGAGGCACACATGGAGCGGGGGCAGACGCCGTCATCATTGGCCGCCTCAGTCACGTCAAGGGGCACGCTCTGGGTCTGACGGCGCACCATCCCATCGCTTTTTCCTGGCGCCAATGCTGAGGTGTGGGGGGAAGTTGGGCTGACAGTGAGGAGCAGCGCTGCGTTGCAGCCACGCTGGTGTGGGGGTGATCTCAGGGTATAAAAGGCCGCCTCCACTCCCATGTAAGGGATTGGAGCATTGAACAGTGGAGTAGCAAAGGGCTCCAGCTCACCTAGAACGTAAGGTTATCACCCTCATCAGGGGGCCGATACTGGTTAACTCCCCGTGTGCTTTGCATCCCTAAGAGCAAGTTCTAGTCCTCTGAATCCTTCCGTCAAACTCTAAGCTAGCTTTTGCTGGTCTGTTGGCATTCGTCACTGGGGGAGCTTCATTGAGGCCAAAAGGTCCATGCCCCCCCCCCCTAAATTTCCATATTTCTTTTTAAGTTGTATACTTAATCATGCTTGAACATGGCTAAGTTAGCTCTTTTAGCACTAGTGGCCCCATCTTAACATTTATGTGCATGTGGGAGCCTCCGGCACTGGGTCTGCCCTTTTCTTTCGGCACTGGCATTCATCCGCCGAAATTAGGTTGTTAGTGCAGACTGACCCTTAATTCTCAATGTACACTTACAAAACAGAAATTCTCAATGCATATGATAGCACCAGTACAGAAATTAATGTTCAACAGCCAGAACTTACAAGTATGATGACACACAATGCTACCTACAAATTCCTAATGTCAGTTGATACTTGACACAAAGCATGATGACAGTTATTATATATATATATTTATCTGTGTTACATGCAGTTCTCACAATCACTGATCTATTTGAGGCATCAACATGAAAGAAGCACACTTACAGCAAACTCAGTTGCATCCTTCAGCTTTGTGGCTAGCACCTCCAAGGTTTTCAGGTCTTCAACAAATGTAAAAGGAGTGTCAACTAAAGCAGGTGGCTTTACTGGCTCACTATCAAGAACATTTCTGTTGATTTGTTGTTCAACAGGGAGTTTTTCCTGCAAATACAGGACATGCATGCAAATAAATTGGTTTGTACATTTGATATACAAATGCAGAACATGGACAACAGCATATACTTCTCTAATGCTGATGCTAAAATTGTGATGCCACTGCATGCATGGATTTTGCATCCTATCAAGTCAATCAGGAATGAATTGAATGATCCCCCTAACCCCAAACACATACACACACGCCAAACATGCACTATTTTGAAATCCATTGTGTTTCCATACAAACAAAGCACAATCGAATCGTGATAATGTTGCATTGATTCTCAACTATATGGATGATATGCATTTTCACATGATCCATCACCAGACACATGTAAAACCCATTGATCCTATGTACATACACGCTACCAAGCAGAAAAGTGCTTCTCTACATCTTTAATCTGTCTTTAAATTAGTCATACCAAACACAAGATACAAACAGTAAGCCAAAGTATTATTTCTGTGACTCGGTGGGTGAAAATCACATATTAAGAAAGTGGCATTGCTTTGATGTGAGATTGACAAAAAAAATGTGCAGTGAAACACTAACCAATGGGTGCATGACACGAGTACCATCCTCGCTGCGCTCAAGCAAGACATGCTCGAACGGCTTGCTGGAGTTGTCCACCACAATGCGGTACACATCCTGCGGCCGTGGGATGGTGCGGATGTGGAAGGGCACCTTAGCCTTCACCCCCGGTGCGGCCGCCTTGTCCTTGGTTACCATCTTCACAGAGCCAGAACCCCCAAATGCCTCAACTCTTCCAACGCGTTCCTCATCCCCATCGCCCACCTTCTTTTTCTTCTTCCCGCACACCATTTGGAACCCGTCCCCAGCCTCAGGCGCCGCCCTCCGCCCGGAGGCCTCCTCCTTCTCCCGGAGCGCCTTGAACTCATCCGTGGCGGCGCCGAACCGCTCGAGCAGGTCGTCGTTGAGGGCGACGAGCCAGTCGTGCGCGTCGTCGAGGTCGCCGCCCCCGGGGAACAGCTGCTGCTGCCGCGTCGGAAGAAGCGGGGCCGCGCCGAGCACGCCGAGGGAGGCGTCGGCCTTGGCGGCCGCGGCGCCGACGGGGGATTTGAAGGCCGGGAAGTTGTTGTAGAAGTGGAAGTCGCGGGACGAGGGGAGCGCACGGGAGCGGGCGGAGAGGCGGGAGGACGCGGCGGCGAGCGGGCCCGACGAGGCCTCGATGGCCGCGGCCGACTTGTTCTGCGCCCACGGCGGGGGAGGCGGCGAGGCCTCGTCTGCTTCCATGGCAAGATGAGTGGGGAATGGAGTGGTTTAGGGTTTATGCGAGAGGAGGCCGCCGCCGCTGGCGAATTCAGCGAGCGAGAGAAAACAAAACCAGAAAAAAAAAAAAAACGCGTTTGGCGTTTGGCTGTTTACCCTTTCGCTAGTTCTTTCCCCCTTTTTTTTTGCGTGCTGAACTGCCATGAAGTTTTTGTGTGCCTGGACATTGCTTTGGGTGTTTAAATCCGCGAAAGCTCATGCAAACGTGGAACGCAACTACAGTGTTAAAATTAAGTGACCGGAAGATCTTTTCATCAACTGCGAATCTGCGATGGGTTACTATCCTACTTTGATTTTATCTCCGTTGTTTTTGCCAATTTGAAAAACGTAGAAGCACACAGAAAAGGTTTTGTATGTATTGAACAAAATCGTGACTAAATTCTAAATTGCAGTTAAGCAATGTCTGTAACAATGTGTGGAAAAAATCATATGATGAATTAGTTGCAATCATAGTAACACCATAGGATGAATAATTTAGAGCATGTTTGGAAAAAGGAATGCAAAAACGGAGGAATTAGAAAAATCCCGAATAGAGTAGAGTGAAAAGTGAAAAAAATGATACTTTGAGCTCTTTGAAACGAATATGGTTGAATCATCACGTGTCCTAAATAATAAAATAGTTCTAACCATTGTTGCATTGTAAGGCCATGTTTAGATTGGAGATGAAAATTTTTTGGGTGTCACATCGGATGTGTCGCAAGGATGTCGGGAGGAATTTTTAGAAACTAATAGAAAAACAAATTACATAGCTCGTCAGGAAACTACAAGACAAATCTATTAAGCATAATTAATCTGTCATTAGCACATGTGGGTACTGTAGCACTTAAGGCTAATCGTAGAGTAACTAGGCTTAAAAGATTCGTCTCGCGATTTTCAACCAAATTGTGTAATTAGTTTATTTTTTTATCTACATTTAATGTTCCATGCATGTGTCCAAAGATTTGATCTGATGGATGAAAAATTTTTAGGTGGGGAACTAAACAGGGCCTAAGGCCAGCCTCAACAGGGTTTCATATAAGTTTCATTTGCATTAAATAGGTTGTCACATAATATTTTTGATGACCAGTGCCGGCCCTAGGGGGAGGGCAGGAGGTGCGACGGCCGAGGGCCCTCGCGGGATAGGGGGCCAAACCTAAGTATATAATACAACATATCCTTTAGCTATAGCTTTTGTTTATTAGTACATGCATATATATATATAGTGCAATGGCATATCACCAAAAAAAATCATGAGTCAAAAGGAGTCAAGTCACCAATACTCATACACGAGTTGCCACACATAGCGTTCACGAGTCACAATTTCTAGACTTTTGGTGACACGACGAGACCGCGAGGAGAGACGCAGCGGCATCAGCGACACATTCACCAGTTCACCACGCGATCACGAGCTGTAGTGGATAATACAAAAAGCTCTGCGTCCGAGTTCTAGCCTTTCAAAATCCAAACGATGCGGCGACCAGCTGGTGGGCTCGACGAGGACTACGACATGTGATTTTGGTCATTTCCTTCTACCCTTTTACTTTTTTGTGATTTTGTGAATCTTAGTTCTGTTCATGTTCTAATTGCCTAGGCACTAGTTTTTTTCTTGTTCAATTTGTGTCTACTACTTTATACTCATATAGTTATATTTTTCTTGTAATTTAGGTCAGGTGTTAGAATTTTAGAATGATACGTAAGAAATATTTGTGAGAGACTGTGAAAAGAAAATGAAAAAGACAAAAAAAATAATTTGTCTATATATGATTGGATTTGCTTTCCCTTTAAAACAATTAACTTATATTATTATAAAATTTTATAGTTTAGGAGTCGTCGCAATGTATTCGCCAGAGGGCCCTCAAAATTGTAGGACCGGCACTGTTGATGACATGGCAGTGTATTTAAGAAAAGAGAAGAAATGAGTTCCATCTAGATGAAACTCTCTTGACACGATTATCAACTCTCTATGAGTCTTAGAATTAAATGCATATGAAGCTATGGAATAAAACTCTCCATTGAGAGTGGTGTTTCATGACATGACAGTGTTGGAAACAACGCAATGAAACTCTCCACTGAGTGACCCAATTTCCAACACATCCATATTTTAGAAATGATGTAGAAGAATTTTATCCCCATAAAACTTTCTCTACTTCTGTAAAACTTTTATCACTTCTCTCTTTATTACTACAATCACATTAATATATTTTATGTTTATAAAACTTTGATGAAACACTATTAAGACTAGCTTAAAGTGACTATTTAGGACTCATAGATTGTGTGGAAAATTATTATTTAATTCATTAACTACATCGATCATTTACTTTAGCGACAGTACTCTGTATTCATTAACTACATATATTCTCTCTCTCTCCTGGATGTTTTTATTTTCTCAGCTCTCTCTAGTCAGAGCAGGAAGAGCGCATGCAGCCGTGATGAGAGTCAGCGTGATTTTCATTGGTTCTGGCCGCATGTTTTTTTCTAATGAAAAGCACGTAGCTCGTTTCCTTTCCTCTAAACTAAAATCTTCTTTCTAATTTCCCTTGTTCCAAACGCATCCACATACCTTTCTTTCCTTAGGAATGGCACCCCCCAAAACTCTAAAAATCCTACAATCCAAACAGCCCTGTATGGTTTGGATCGATCTGCTGATTAAATGATGAGACAATGATTTATGTGTGTTTGATTTTTGTTGATTTTTGGGATGAGTTAAGATAGAACGATTCTATCCCTATTTTTTGGAACGAGATCGTCATAGCTAGTGTCTGGATAAGGCCTTCCACATTGTGAGTGATGCCTAGTACTATTCATGTATGCCAAGTCATAGTAGTGCTTGATTGGGTTTGGGACTGCAGTGTGAGTGATGCCAGAAAAAGTAGTGCCCGTTCTATCTTCTATCAACAATAATGTTGGGTGCAGTCTCACAGCAAATGTACAATATTGATTCTGGCCTTGTTTAGTTCCAAAATATTTTGCAAAATCGATATTGTAGCTTTTTCGTTTGTATTTGACAAATATTATCCAATCATGGACTAACTAGGCTCAAAAGATTCGTCTCGTCAATTTCGACCAAACTGTGTAATTAGTTTTTATTTTTGTCTATATTTAATACTTTATGCATGTGTCTAAAGATTCGATATGACAGAGAATCTGAAAAATTTTGCAAAATTTTTTGGGAACTAAACAAGGCCTCTTTATTGTTTTAGAAAAGCTATAGCATGACCGGTTGTTTTGTTGTACGTGACTAACCGGATTTCTGTTCGATAGATTTCTTCTGTGCGTTTCGTTTCGTGCGTCTGATCTGGAGCAGCACGTGCCTCCTCGGTCATATGGGTCCCACTACACAGGGGTCACTGTTTTGATTTTTGGGACGCGCGCCCGATTGTTGTGTAGTACTCTAATTCTTTTCTGCCTTTTCCCATTTCTTTTTGTCGAGGGGAGTTGAGGCGACTCGCAGGGTTGCCGCTCGTCGCTCCTCTTCTGGCGGCGGTGTTTCGCCGCTGTCCGGCGGCGGCGGCTCGTCGCTTCTCGCTGTGGAGACTGGCCGCTCTCTCGCGTGGTGATTAGTCGGCGACTTCCCGCTCGGCTGCTCTTCATTGGAGGGTATTTTGTTTGTTTGTATTCGCGGCGGCGTCTTCCGTCGTTGGTTAGCGTTTCTGGGCGTGTTCATTGGCATCTCCTTGTCTTCCTTGTCAAGGTAAGTTTTCCTTAGCTTCGTAATACTTTCAGCAGGGGATTTTTTTGGATCTGTGTTGATTTTCGTTCGTTGTTTGTTTATATTCTCTCTCAAATGTAGTAGATCTGTTGTTATTTATTTATTTTTTTGTGAATTTCTGTTGATTGTTGTATAGATGTGAGTTCATTTAGTTCAGTTTTTTTTTTGCGCCGTGTTGGTTCGGATGTGACTGACGGCATGAATGAATAGCTAGCTGTTGTCCCATTTTACTTTTTGATTTTGTGTTTGGCACGCTGAGATTTGTGAATGGCTTAGCCCTTTGCTTGCATATGTGGATCTGTGTATAGTCTAGCTCGAATTGTAGCAGACTAGAGAATCTTCTGGTGATTTGTTTTTTTAGCATTGAGTTTAGTGATTGGATTGGGTTTAGAGTTTTGGGTTTTTGATTATTTGATGCTTTTATTTGTGTCTTACATGTGTGGGGATTTTCAGATTATTTGGTTGGTTTGGTGTTTCAGAGTATATGATAATTGTTTTTTAGCTCTGTCTTACGTTTATTTATGTTTCTTTTTTCAGAAAGGCAATGTGGTAATGTTAGTGGTTCAGATGTTTAGTGTTCTGTTACCTTTTTTGAAATGGTACCTGATGTCTGAAATTGTATGAGTTAGTTCATTGATATGTCTTTGATTTAGTTCAATTGCAGTTATCTGAACATATGCTACCTGTTTTTGTTTGTTTGTTTTGCAATTTTTATTTGTTTAGGCTAATTATTTTCCATTAGATGATCTACAATTTCTTTTTCATTTTTAGTGTCTTATATGTAGTTGAAATATTCATATTAGTTTTAGTCTGTATTGAAGAGGGCAAAAGAGCCTAGTTAATTGTTTGAGCTTTCAGATTTCATTTGTCTGTTGCATAGCTCTAATTTATTTTCACGATCTAAAAATAAATTTTGCTTTCTATCAAGCCCCTATTATACAGAAGTGAGGTTGAGATGTTATTTTCAGATTTCTATTTTTTTCAAGAATAAGTTAGTGGAATTGTGATCTGTTTAGAATGGATTTTGTTTTGGGTTTACCTAGGACAAAGAGGGGGATGGATTCAATTTTTGTTGTTGTTGATCGGTTCTCTAAAATGGCACATTTTATACCTTGTCATAAAAGCGATGATGCTTTCCACGTAGCCTCTCTATTTTTCAGGGATATTGTAAGATTACACGGCGTGCCCAAAACAATTGTTTCAGACCGTGACACCAAGTTCTTGAGCTACTTTTGGAAGACATTATGGGCAAAGCTTGGAACAAGGCTGCTGTTTTCCACCACTTGTCATCCTCAAACGGATGGACAAACTGAAGTTGTAAATAGAACACTTTCTATGCTGCTACGAGCCTTGATAAAGAAGAACCTGAAGGAGTGGGAAGAGTGCTTGCCACATGTGGAATTCGCTTACAACAGGGCAGTACATTCTACAACTAATATGTGTCCTTTTGAAGTTGTGTATGGATTCAAACCCCTTGCTCCGATCGATTTGTTGCCTCTACCATTGCAGGAAAGGATTAACATGGAAGCATCCAAGCGTGCATCATATGTCAAGAAGATTCATGAGAAGACCAAAGAAGCAATCGAAAGAAGATCCAAGTACTATGCTGATTGGGCAAACAAGCATCGCAAGAAGGTGATATTTGAGCCCGGAGATTTAGTGTGGGTACATCTTCGCAAAGACCGCTTTCTTGAGAAGCGTAAATCCAAGTTGATGCCACGGGGAGATGGTCCATTCAGAGTGCTGTCCAGGATCAATGATAATGCCTACAAGATTGAGCTTCCTGAAGATTATGGTTTTAGCACAACCTTCAATGTTGCTGACTTGACACCATTCTTCGGATTAGAAGAATCAGAGTCGAGGTCGACTCCTTTTCAAGAGGGGGAGGATGATGAGGACATCCCAACCAAGCATGCTCCCTCTAATTCCACGTCACCAAGCAAGATGTCACAAGCTCCAAGTCAAGCTACATCCACTCAAGTTTCACCTACGCCGACACCAGCCCATGTCATCAATGGACCGATTACACGTAGTCGTGCAAAGAAGCTACAACAAGAGGTCCACGCGCTACTTTGTGAGATTCATTTTAATATTAATGAGAATTATATACTACCTAAGTGTTGTACCGTGGTTGTACTCAGGTATATAGAGGAAGAGAAGGATAAATCGGACCCTGAAGAACGGACCAGTGCAAGTTCCAGAAGAAGCCAAAAACGGACCAGTAGAAGTCAAAAACGGACCAGTGAAAGAAATCTTCATAACTTTTTACTCACAAAAGCTATGAAGGTCCATGAGCACTTGTTGGAAAGCTTGATGAGTCTACTTTCCAATGAATCTAGTGGGGACCAGTTTGGATACTCTATATTGCCTGCAGACCAGAATTAGTACAGACTGCTCAGAAGGTCAACAGTCTGTCGTGACAGAATGTTGGTACAACTTGCCAAGTGAAACTGTACCAATATACAACATTTCGTGGTGCATGGAATACATTGATGGAAAGCTCTTGGAGTCTAGTTTCACACCCAAGAAACGGTTCATCATTTGGACTTCCCAATAAAAAGTTATGGTCAGTTTATTGGAAACTGCTCTGGAGGCCAACAGTCACGCGAAGCCACTTCGGGAATCCATTTCGAGGGGACCTTTCACATTGCCTTCCCTCAGAAACTCTATTTCGTTTTCATACCTATCTAGCAGGGCTGTTTCTAGTATAAATACCCCCTAAGACTCATTGTAATCCAAGACTTATTATATTGAGAATACAAACCACTTTGTTCAGCTGTGTGCTAACAAATTCACAGAGAGATCTCTACCCCTTTGCTCTTGTGTTTTCCTTCGCGGAGATTACAGAAGCGGCCGCGTCATCGGCACCCAATCCGTGCTCTTGATCCTCGAGTTCAGGTTGCGTAGGTTGGTTCTTTGAGAGTGTGGTTGGGCGAATCCTTGGTTCAGGCTACCGTATAGAGACGGTGGTTGGCTCCTTGTGCGTGTCGTCAGGTTGCACTAGTTATCCTCGCTGCTTGCAGCAAGTTATCGGCTGATCTTCAGCTAGTTATCCATCCTACGTCGTGAAGATCGGGACAACGACCTCACCACACCCCCTCGAGGAAAAAAGACCACGCTCGTTCTCCCCGTCGACAATCAGCGTCGACACGACGCGCGGCACGACATCGAAGAGAATCGACGCCGCTGGCATGGGGACGCGGAAGAGCGCGGTTACAGCGCACATCGTGGCGGGAGGTACGACAGCGACGAGGATCGGATGGCCCCCGAGCCACCGGGCCCACGGGTGTTCAGCAGGGCAATCCGCAGCACGCCCCTGCCCAGTCCGTTCCAACCCCCGACCAGCATCGCAAAATACAATGGTGAGACCAAACTTGAATTGTGGCTGGCCGATTTTAGGCTGGCCTGTCAGCTAGGAGGCGCTCGAGGAGATGATCGAGCCATCATCAGACAGCTGCCGCTCTTCCTCTCTGACACCGCCCGTCGGTGGCTCGAGGAACTTCCAGCAAACCAGATCCACGACTGGGTCGATTTGGTTAGAGTCTTCGAGGGCAACTTCAAGGGGACCTACATACGGCTCGGGAACTCGTGGGACCTCAGCAAGTGCAAACAAAAGTCAGGAGAAACACTCCGAGAGTATGCTCGACGCTTCTCGAAGCAGCACACCGAGCTGCCACATATCCCAGACCACGACGTCATCTTGGCCTTTGTCTCTGGTACCACCAGTCGAGACCTGGTACGGGAATTGGGCCGGAATCGCCCTCAGACCGTCGATGAGCTGATGGACGTAGTGGCAAACTACGCAGCAGGGGAGGAAGCAGTCGGCGCCTTCTTCAGTTGTGAAGGAAGGAAAGGCAAGCAGCCTGCCGATGAAGACGGGGCCCCCAGTCGAGGGCTCAAGAAGAACAAGAAGAAGCAAAAAGTGTGGCAGTTCAAGCAGGAGAACTTCGACGACGACCTTGTCGCCGCCATGGAGCGGAAGAAGCCTCGAGGCCCTCCAGATGGAGGCATTTTCGACAAAATGCTCGAAGAGCCATGCCCTTACCATAAAGGAGGCGCCAACCACAAGCTCAAGGACTGTCGTATGCTGAAAAAGCATTTCGATGGTCTGGGGTTCAAAAAGGATGCGCGTGACGACTCCAAGAAGGAGAAGGGCGACAACGAGGAGGACAACAAAGACGACGATGGTTTCCCAGCCGTCCACGACTGCTACATGATCTATGGGGGGCCCTCGACGTAGTTGACCACAAGGCAGCGCAAGAGGGAGCGCCGTGAGGTCTTTGCGGCAAGAATGGCGGTACCCCAGTACCTCAGCTGGTCGAGCACTCCCATCACCTTCGATTGAGAGGACCACCCCGACAAGGTAGTCGCCCCAGGCGTCTACCCGCTCGTCGTCGACCCCATCATCGTCAACACCCGACTTTCCAAAGTGCTGATGGATGGTGGCAGCAGCCTCAACATCATCTACCTCGAGACTCTCGACCTCCTCGGCATCGATAGGGGACAGCTCCAACCAAGCGCCGGCGGTTTCCATGGCGTCGTACCAAGGAAAAAGGCGCTGCCAATGGGTCGAAGCGACTTACCGGTCTGCTTTGGCACGGCGGCCAACTTCAGGAAGGAGACCCTCACCTTTGAGGTGGTCGGGTTCCGGGGTACGTACCACGCCATCATCGGGCGCCCGGGCTACGCCAAGTTCATGGCTATACCCAGCTATACCTACTTGAAGCTGAAGATGCCCGGTCCCAAAGGCGTCATCACCGTCAGCTCCTCCTTCGAGCACGCTTACGAGTGTGACGTCGAGTGCGTCGAGTATGGGGAGGTGGTTGAGAACTCCACCGAGCTCGTCGCGAAGCTCGAGGCCCTGGCCGCTGAGGCTCCAGAGCCCAAACGCCACGCGGGCAGCTTCGAGCCGGCAGAGGGAACCAAGAAGATCCCGCTCGACCCCAACAACTCCGACGGCAAGGTGCTGACGATCAGCGCCGACCTCGACCCCAAATAGGAAGCTGTGCTCGTCGACTTTCTCCGTGCGAACGCCGACATGTTTGCATGGAGTACCTCGGACATGCCAGGCATACCGAGGGAAGTCGCCGAGCACTTCTTGGAGATTCGAGCCGGTTCCAAGCCAGTGAAGCAACGGTTGCACCGATTCGACGAGGAAAAGCGCAAGATCATTGGCGAGGAGGTCCACAAGCTTTTGGCGGCCGGATTCATCAAGGAGGTTCACCATCCCGACTGGTTAGCAAACCCGGTACTAGTTAAGAAAAAGAATGGGAAAATGAGGATGTGTGTCGATTATACGAGTTTAAATAAAGCATGTCCAAAAGTTCCCTTTCCATTACCACGTATTGATCAAATTGTTGATTCTACCACGGGATGTGAAACTCTTTCTTTTCTTGATGCATATTCTGGTTACCATCAAATAGAAATGAAAGAGTCCGACCAGCTCGCGACCTCTTTCATCACACCTTTTGGGATGTATTGCTATATAACCATGCCGTTTGGGCTTCGAAATGTGGGAGCCACGTACCAACGCTGCATGCTCCACGTATTTGGCAAGCACATAGGGTCAACGGTCGAGGCCTATGTTGACGACATAGTCGTAAAATCAAAGCGGCAAGGAGGCCTGATCCAGGACCTCGAGATCACTTTTAGCTGCTTACGCGCCAACGAGATCAAGCTCAATCCCGAGAAATGCGTTTTCGGCGTGCCTCGAGGCATGCTCTTGGGTTACATTGTTTCCCAGCGCGGCATCGAGGCCAACCCCGAGAAAGTCTCGGCCATCACAAGAATGGGGCCGATCCGAGACATCAAGGGTGTGTAGAGAGTTACAGGATGCCTAGTGGCGCTGAGCCGTTTCATCTCGAGATTAGGAGAAAAGGCGTTACCATTGTATCGACTTCTGAAGAAGGTCGAGCGTTTTTCTTGGACCCCCGAGGCCGAGGAAGCCCTCGAAAGTTTGAAGAAAACACTGATCTCAGCACCAGTCCTGGTCCCACCTCAATCTGCGGAACAACTGCTCCTTTACGTTGCCGCGACGACCCAGGTTGTCAGTGCAGCGGTGGTGGTCGAAAGGCAGGAGGAGGGGCATGTGTTGCCAGTCCAGAGGCCGGTCTATTTCGTCAGCGAGGTGCTCTCAGAGACCAAGGCACGTTACCCCCAAATTCAGAAGCTGATCTATGCCGTAATCCTCGCCCGCCGCAAGCTGCAGCACTACTTCCTCGGCCACCCTATCACGGTGGTCTCGTCTTTTCCCTTGGGCGAGATAATCCAGAGTAAGGAGGCCACGGGAAGAATAGCTAAATGGTCGGCCGAGCTCATGAGTGAGACTCTCACTTATGCGCCTCGCAAGGCCATCAAATCGCAAGCCCTGGTGGACTTTGTCGCAGAATGGACAGACTCCCAGCTTCCCCCGACTCAGGTCCAGTCGGAGCTGTGGACGATGTATTTCAACGGGTCACTCATGAAGACGGGGGCCGGGGCCGGCCTGCTGTTCATCTCACCCTTGGGCGTCCATATGAGGTACGTCATCAGGATTCACTTTGCCGTGTCCAACAATGTCGCAGAGTACGAGGCCCTCATCAACGGTCTCAAGATCGCCATCGAGCTAGGAGTCCGACGCCTTGACGTCCGAGGCGACTCCCAACTCGTCATCGACCAAGTGATGAAAACCTCAAGCTGCCACGACCCGAAAATGGAGGCATACTGCAAAGAAGTCCGTCGACTCGAGGACAAATTCCATGGCCTCGAGCTCGTCCATGTCGCCCGACGCTACAACGAGGCAGCCGACGAACTCGCCAAGATCGCGTCGACCCGAGGCATGAAACCACCTGACGCGTTCTCGAGAGATCTTCACGAGCCATCCATCGACCTGGGCTCGGGGGCTGGCGTCGACGCTGCTCCTGCCCAGCCAACCGACACCGTCGACGCACTGTTGATGACAGCTAAGGTGATGGAGGTAGAACAGCGGCTCGGTCGACCGTTCGACTGGCGCACACCGTTCCTCGACTGCCTAATCGCTGCGAGCTGCCGGAAGATCGATCTGAGGCCCGCCGTATCGCTCGACGGGCCAAGTCATATGTGATCTATGGCGAGGGCAATGAGCTATATCGACGAAGCCCGACGGGAGTCCTGCAGCATTGCATCACCGTGGAAGAAGGCCGAAAACTCCTCGAGGACCTACACTCGGGGGCTTGCGGCCACCATGCTGCTCCACGGACTCTCGTAGGGAACGCCTTCCGACAAGGCTTCTACTGGCCAACGGCCGTAGCAGATGCCATCGAGCTCGTACGGTCATGTCATGGGTGCCAGTTCTACGCCAAACAGACACATCTGCCCGCTTACGCTCTTCAGATGATCCCCATCACGTGACCATTTGCAGTGTGGGGGCTCGACTTAGTAGGGCCCCTGCAAAAGGCGAAAGGAGGGTACACCCACTTGCTGGTGGCCATCGACAAATTCTCCAAATAGATCGAGGCTCGACCCATCACCAACATCCGCTCCGAGCAGGCCGTCCTTTTTTTCACCGACATCATCCACCGGTTTGGGATTCCCAACGTCATCATCACCGACAACGGCATTCCGTTCACCGGCAAAAAGTTCTTGGACTTCTGCGATCAGCATCACATCCGTGTGAACTGGTCTGCAGTAGCCCACCCTCGAACTAACGGCCAGGTCGAGCATGCCAACGACATGATTTTGCAAGGACTCAAGCCAAGGATCTACAATCGCTTGAAGAAATTCGGCAAGAAGTGGGTCGAGGAGCTTTCCTTGGTCCTATGGAGCCTAAGGACAACACCAAGCAGGGCCACAAAATACACCCCATTCTTCATGGTCTACGGCTCTGAGGCTGTCCTCCCCACAGACCTCGAGTATGGGTCCCCTCGACTTAAAGCGTACAACAAACAATCAAATAAGGAGACTCAAGAAAACGCGGTCGACCAACTCGAGGAGGCTCGAGACATGGCCCTCCTTAACTCTGCCAGATATCAGCAGAAACTTCGACGTTACCATGACAAACACGTGCGCAAGAGGGACTTAAACGTGGGTGGCCTTGTCCTATGACGACGGCAGAGCAATCAAGGACGCCACAAGCTAACTCCACCTTGGGAGGGCCCATACATGGTGGCCGAGGTCTTGAAGCCAGGGACATACAAGCTTGCGGACGAAAAGGGGGCGATCTTCACCAACGCATGGAACATCGAACAGCTACGTCGATTCTACCCCTAGAAGTTCAAAACTTTATGTTCCTACACACATTCTGTACAAAGGCCTTGTAAATGAATGTATGAATAAATGAAGCCTTTCCCTCGAGCGATTTACTTTCTCACAAATCTCGACGTTAGAAGGGGGTATCCACTATGACCCATCATAGTCGATACCCCCTCGGGGGCTACCAGGGGGACGACCCCCCCCCAAGTGTCGAAAAAGCCAAGAAATTCTCTCTTCCCTACTTAGTAAACCTTGCACGTTCGAGTAGTTAAGGCGCGTCGAGCCCCTTAAGGGCCGAGGGACAACGAGCCTGAGGACTCCTACACCCCTGGGCTATGGAAACTCTACTCACTTCCCCACCCTTGAGGTGATCGAGGCTGTTTTTAACGAAAGATTGAACAAGGAATACAAACGTAGGCGCAAAAGGAAATAAAAGAGCCTCGAGCGGAAAGACAGATAAACATTTAACAAATACTTAAAGACACTGTATCACTTAAAGACGAGTTAATAGAGTACTATACAAGGGGCCCCAGGCACCCTGAGCAGGCTCATAGGCCTTAGTTCATAGCACCATCCTCACCACCCTCGCCTGCCCCCGAGTTAGTCTCAGGAGGAAGCACCTCAGGCTCAAAAAGCTTGGCCAGCCTCTCTCTAGGAGCCTCCGCGTCGTCGATCAAGGCGTGGAGCCTCTCTTCGTTCTCCGCGTCGGTCTTAGAGATGTCGGTGACGAAGCCGTGGGACACCACCTCCATGTCGTAGGAGAAGCCCGAGCAGACAACCGCCATCGCCCGCTTCACCCCGATGTGGAGGGCATCCCGCACCCGATCTCTCAGCGTCGCGCCTAAGTAGCACAGCTGGTCGACCAGTGCGTCGCCTCGAGCGTCCTCCTTCGACTCGTCCAGAGGCTCGACCTCCCAAGAGGTCGAGAGGTCGTTTATCGCCGTCCGCACTCGACGGTTCAAAGCAACCTCCGCCTTGAGCTGGGCCTTAGCACTACGGGCCTCGACTTGGGCGGCTAAGAGTTCATCCTTAAGCCCTGTAAATGCCAATACAAGAAACTTTAGGAAAAACCAAGCACACCTCGAAAAAAAATCCGGCAAAGGAAACGTACCACGGACACTCTCCTCCAAGGCCGTGTTCTCGCCGACTAGTCTGGTGTTGGCCCTCTCAATCTCTTTGTTGGAGCGGGCCAGCTCAGTGTTGGCAACGCGGAGATCCTCGATCGCCTTGCCAGCCTGAGCGATGGCCCCACTCTTCTCCAACAGCTCTCCCTTCAAACGTTCGACGTCGTCAGAGAGCCTGCGGGATCGGGCCCGCTCCGCCTCGAGGTCCTCGAGGGCCTTCTTCTTTGCGTCCTCTGCGGCACCCCTGGCGACCTCGCTGTCCACATACGCCACCTTCATCTTTTGGAAAGATTCTTGGAGGGAGTCCAGGTCGGTCTTGAGAAGGCCCTTCTCCTTGTCCAGATCGGCAATGACGTTCTTATAGGACAGGGCCTCCTCCCGGGCTTTGGATGCGGCCTCCTCGACCGTCAGAGCCCGCTCCCGTAGCAGCGTCGTCTCCTCCTCCTCCGCCTTCCTTGAGGCCTCTCGAGCCTCGACCAAGGTAGCCTCCCTCGCCTTCTTCTCCTCCTCGAGCGCTATGAGATCTTTATAAGCCTGAAGGAGCTTTTCTTGCGACTCGAGGAGTTGGTCCTTGAGGACGGGGAGCTGCTTCCAGCCGCCTCGTGTGGCGTGAATGAAGCTCGACTTGATACGGGAGGTCTCTTTCATGTCCTGCGAACCGGGGGTCGAACAGTTAGAGCACGAAACCAAAGGATCTATGAGAACTAAGGACCAAAAAACACTTACGAAGTAGGCCGGCCCAAGCCCGTTGTTGATGACGTCCGACAGGAGCCCCACCACGTGCTTCATCCAAAGGCGGAGCTCCTCGACGTGTTCCCATTTCTCCGCCTCCTTCCTATCGTCCAGGAAGATGTTGGGCTCGGACAGATCGGTGGAAGCCCGGATGCGGATTCGATCAGGGCACCAGTTCTCCATCTCCCGGTCAGCCCGCGCCTTGACGCCGCGGATAAGGTCCTCGACGGTCTCGAGGGAGCTCCCATGGCACAAGAACAGGTCAACGAGGCATGGGAACCGCCCGTCGTCGTCCACCGTCTTCCAGGTGCCGTCCTTACTCCCCGACGTCCCGATCTCGTCCTCTTCAGAGGGAAAACGGTCCTCCCACGCCCGACGCTCCCGGAGGAACCCTGGGGCGACCCCGTCCATGCCGTAGATAGTCCTCCTGATCTCGGACTCGGGGTCGGCGGGGGTGCGCATCATGCAGGCAAGCGCCACCACACCGTCCGCCCGCCCCGGCTCTGCCCGGATCGCGGCAGGCGCCCCCGGAAGGAGCCACGCTGGGGTCGGAGGGCCGTACACCGGCAAACCCTCTTCCTGTTCTCCGGGCTCTTGCAGCGCCGGTGGTACTGGTTGGGGCAGACCTTGAGGTGGGGGCTCGAGCGGTCCTTCTCCTTGGCCCCCCTGATGCTGCTGCTGCCCCTCGAGCATTTGCTGCTGTTGCTCCCCCTACTGCTGCTGTTGCTACTGCTGCTGTTGCTGCTGTTGTTGGTCCTTGAGCTCCTGCGACTCTTGTCGGCGATCCTGCTCCTGCGGCTGCCGCCTTGCCTCGCGCTCCCGCTCCTCCTCTTCTTTCCTCTTCTGCTCTTCGAGGGCGCGAAGACCAGCAGGCCAGGATGTCCGTCCCGCGTCGAGGGAAGTCGACGCCTCCTCATCCATAGGGCGGACATCCCTCGACGTCTCGTTGCCGCCAGACGTGTCGCTAATAGTAATGGGATCCCCCTCGACCCCCGATCGGGGAGGCTCGGGGGCTCCCTCTTACCCCTGGGTTTGGGGCACCTCGGCCCGTATCGGCGGCGACGGGGTAAGCTCGGGACGAGGCAGGGCGCTCTCAGCGTCGGCCGGAGGCTCAGAGTCGGAGGAGCCTATAAAACAAAGAATAAAGGTCGGTCACCGCAACGACCAACGTAAGAACATCACGAGTCCCAGAAGTAAGCCACAAACCTGGCTCCTTGGAGGCAGCACCCGCTTTGAGCCTCTTCGCCATCGAAGGCTGAGCCTGCTCGAGCGTCCGCTTTAATCTAAAACAAAAGGAACAAACGTAAAGAGACCGGTATACGAGGAAACGCAGAGGAACAGGAGAACAAAAGTCACAACGTCGAAGAGCTTACCCCAAGGGGAGAACAGCTCGCCTGCCGGTGCCTCGACCGGTGGGCCTCGAGCCACCCCGTGTCAAGGTCCCAGACCCCCTGAGGACAGGCGTTGGCCTAGGCCCAGCAACTTCCTCTTGGGGGGCACCGGGACTGGCGCTCCTCCGACCAGTGTCTCCTTTCTCGGAGGCCACGACACGACCACGAGTCAGTGGCCCCGTCGCCTGGGGCCTAGCATGGTGTCACACCCTGGCTTTTAAAATAAGACCAGAGTCGTCATATGTGTGCCCAGGAAGTCCACACATACAACAAAGAATAGAAATATCAAAAACAATGTTATATATAGCGGAAAACATATTTATAATAACACTTACAAAACATCAGAGTACACGGAAACAGTAGCTAAACTTCTTAGGCTCCAATCTTCTCAGGGACGGTTGACTGGGGGCTCCGTACGCCAAGCACTTCTGATAAGCTTCTAGAAAACTCCATAGCATCTATGTCCTTCTTCTGAGCAGCACTTTACTACACACTGGGGTGTGGAGGAAATAGCAAGGGTGAGTTCATGTCGAACTCAACAAGTACAGGCGGAAAGTATAATGACATGCAAGGCTTAATCAAAGGAAAAGTTGACACTATTTGACTGCAGGTGAGCTTTTTAGTTGGTAAACTTTTATTACAACTTTATTATTAAACAACCTATTACTAGTTGTGAGTAGAGCATCCCAACCCTTATTTAGATGAAGGTTAATTAGCAATATTATTAGTCATCATTATAATTACTATTATTATTAAGATCACCGAGGTAGCAACCTCGGGTAGTAACTCGGGGTAGCAACCCCTTTAAGGTCAAGAGATAGCAATCCCAATTAAGAACATAGGATAGCCATCCTGCCAACACGGAATAGCCATTCCGCCAAAGCACGAGGTAGCAACCTCAACCAAGTTCCGCCTCCAAGTTCCATGTGATTCCAATTTGCTCATCAAGTGAGGGTCTGGGCCGCTCGTGACCGTGAGCACGGCTGATATATCAGTTTTACACTCTGCAGAGGTGTGCACGTTCACTCCAAGTCGTGATTCCCATTCGCCCAGGGTCGCGACTCCCCAAAATACTACCAAGGTGAGCAGGCAGGGTTTCACTACGAGACCTTTCACAGGGTCCAACTAATAGGATGCCACTCGTAAGTTTTTGCCGGGGCGCGCGGCAGCCGTGCCCATAGCAATGGGACCCCGAACTGACCGACCTCTTAATATGAATACCCAAGCTACATTCCTTACGCCTACCCGGAAAGTAACACCCTACCAGCGGAGGTCCTGATAATTAGTCAAGCCAGAGCCATATAGCTTGGAGCTGCACTGTAAGTCCCAGGGGGCCGCTCCCTGACTAAGTCCTTACGGAGAGCAGAGACGGGTACGCCCGGCAAACCGGACCACCAACAGTACCCGCTCCCCCTGTCCTCAACCAAACCACGATGCTCGCAAGCACCGCAACATCTCCATCACCGAAGTGACCATTGTTCACCATTTAATCATTTATCATCATTGAAGAATTCATTAAGCAAGATCATTATTATTATTATTATATAGATTAGATGAGTAGAGCAACTAAGCATATCTACTGTTCACTATACTACCCATATATAAACCCAGGTATACAAGGAATATAGTAGAAGACTCGTCATGTCCTTAGGGTTTGCAGTATTAAGACACATGCAATGGAAAGTAAATGTATTTAAAGTTTATAGGTACAATATGATCAAAGGGTGCCTGCACTTGCCTTAATTCCCAGTGTTTATCTGCTCAGAATTCTTTGGCTTCTTTCTTCTGATCTCCAACTTCTGCTTCGATTATCGGTCCTCAGCGCCTGATCTTCAATGCTGACGAACCACGCTTCTTCTACTCGTAGCAACCAAGCAACACAAACAGACAAACAAACAATCATGACTAAGAACAAGCATCAATCAAAAGAAAAGCTTAGAAAGAGCGCACTAAACGACACGACTTATTGCTACGATCGTGACAACGCAAGAACGATCGAGAACGGAGCTATCGTTAAACGGACACGACTTTCGAGGTTCGGAGTGTAACGGAGAAGACGACTATACGCTGGTCGTATTTTATTTAATAAAAGAAGGTGATAGACTTTTAGAGAAATATCTCAAAGTTGAATTGACCAAATTATAAAGAATTATAAAATATGGAGTTAAACTTTAGTCATATTTTAATTGTAGATGGTTATATATCATTTAAGCCATTTACGCCTTTGTAATTTTAGAAAACATAAAGCAAGTAAGAGCAGCTAATCAAATCCTAACATGCGTCGCATGTATATTAAACAAGTTATAACTAATAAAGAACCATTTAAGTTGATATTAATAATGTTAACATTTATTTATTTATAAAAGATCTAAATTATAAACATAGGTTACTTTTAATCCAAAAAGACATTAAATAAATATTAAACAAATTAATTATATACTTTATGTCTAACTAAAAGAATTATAATTAATAAATATTTAAGTTAACTTCAATCAAGTTAATATTAGATTATAAAAATAGCGAAGTGTAAACTTAGATTGTTTTTTTGTTAATTAAAAATGACATTCAAAAAATATTAATTAAACTAATTATATTTATAAACATGGGACATGGAAAACAGTATCGCTAATAAGTCATTTACGTTGCCATGGTCATAAAACAATAGAAAACATGATTATAACTCTATATTGCTTTTAATTATAAAATTAGGTGCATATATTAATTAATCTAATATTCAATTAAATATGGAAAAAAATATATGACATAATAAAAGTTAGCACTACTGCGTAGAGCGCGACGTTACGAAACTAACGCAATTGAAACGGAATGAAACAGAGTTAGAACGATTGAATGGCGAAGGATTAATGACCAGTGGCAAACTTGTAATTACTTTCATCTTCTACCTTGAGATTTTGTAGGGACCGAACCAGGACAACATGCTGCTCGTGCTGTGCGTGGGAAGGAAGGGCTCGGTCGGACCTTGGCCGCCTGGTGCGCGGCGTGCAGCTGCAGCGCGGAGGAGCCCACGGGTCACGGCTGGGACCTGCTCGAGCCGTAGCAAGTGGGGGAGGGCACGAGGCCTCGCCCTGCTCGAGCGAGCACACGGCCGGTGCGCTGGCGGCGCCGACGCAGGACACGGCGTCACACTGGCCAGGGCGCCGGTGGCCGGTGGCGTGTGATCAGGACAAGCCGAGGAAGGGCCCTAAGTGCCGAAGAACGCAGGAAAAACAAGGTCGATCTCACCGGCAATGGAGGTTTCTCGCCGGAGATGAAACTGGAAGATGGGAACTAGTCAAACGATAATGGATTCGCCCAAAAAGAAATACTACGGTGAAGAGAATGACAAGGGCTACCTCTTCATGGTGATGGCTAACGCCGGGACGCCATGGTTTTGCCAGAAAAACTCACCGGAGAGTTCGCCGGAAACCTAGCTTTTGCAAACTTCGGCGAGAGATGGAGGGAGCTACGGGTGGCGGCTCGCGATGGGATTTTTAGATCTGTGATCAGCGCGACGAGACGAACACCGGCATATATATAGGTCTAGGGTTTGAAAAAGTTTCAAAAATTATTAATTACGGGATTTTTAGAAATTCATTTTTAGTTCAAAATAATTTTAGAAAAAGCTGAAATCATTTTAAAGCCCTGAAAAATATTTCCAAAATTCTAAAAATTAAAGGAAAACTTTTAGAGATATATTGAGAGTTGATCAATCCAAAAAAAGTTTTTGGTGTCCATGAAAAAGAATTTTAGAGCATATAAAAAAAGATTTTGTTCTAGGAAAATGGGAAAAAGTTCTGAAAAAGTTTTGGAAAATTCTCGGGAAGGATCGGACGGCGTCTAAACGTATTTGTAAAATCTTAGCATGCACAAAAACAACAAACCCAAGTAAAAACTAGAGCACAAAGCACACAATAACAAAACAAAACGCCCTTCACTTTTCTTTACAAAAATTTTAGAATTTCACATTTTTCTCATTTTATAATGACAATAATTAATAAAATAAATCTTGTAACATTTTTAAAAAATTTTTAAATCCTTATTTAATTTAGTATTTTCTAATAACAATCCAAAATTAGAAAATTTTGGAGTGTTATAGATCTACCCCACTTAACATAAATCTCGTCCCGAGATTCAAAGAGACTTTTGAGAAAGATAAAGTAGATCATCGAAGTTGTTTTGAGATTTTCAAGACGTGATCAAAGGATTAAATGATGACATAAAGGGTAAAGAGTATGGTAAAGATTGATGACAAAGAGAGATAAACATGTGAGATAAGAATTGATCTTTGGATCCTGATTTATGATGAGGTGCGAGAGCGAGAAACGAATATTAACAGGAGATGATACATAGGAGATAAAGATTGATATTATAGTGCTCACAATTTCCTTGATTCCAAATATGTATAAGATAGTAGATGAAAGGATAAAGAATTAGCAAAAGTTGACAAAGACTTAGATCCCTTTTTTTATCCTTCGCGCATAATCATTTGTGGTCCTATGAGATGTAAGATCCAAGATCACACTTTGACTAACATGATAAGGGCTCATCGCAAGAACGATAAGGATCAATATGTAGTTCTTCATATCTTCTGTTTTGAGATCCTCGAGAGTGATGATCGTAACTGCCGCTACCCCACTTGAACCAAGTGTTAGCTTATCTTCCAAAATCCTGTATAAAAACACTCATCTTGTCGGTAGATAATCTTCAAAGTTTTCCTTGGGAGGTTACTAATTCGACAATACACTGCACTTCTTGGGTTTCTGAAGAACAGGGAGAGAAACAACACAACGATTGGGAAAGGATAGATTAAAATTATCTTAATTTCCTTGGTGATGGTGTGACTTAAGCTAGTAGACAAAATGTTTATCTAGGAGAAAATTCTTGAACACCACCCGAGAAAGCAATCCAAGGGGTCTTGAGAAATTGACCATAATGGTATGGTGGTATATCGGACCTTTAGGTTCTGAATTTGGTCACGTGATGGTCCATCAAGGAGTCTAGGGTGAAAAAATAAATCTTATCTTGAGATCTTGATTTCTTATGCCTTGCTTTAATAGGTCAACAGGCATCACACTTTCTATGATACTTGGTGCTCCTTTTTTTTGTCTCCAAAGATGAATTCTAAGCAGATTTCTCATACCACTTGCAGTGTTGGGGAAATAGAGAGAGAACTACACAAAGGTTGTCAACTCCTTCTATATGGAATGTTTAAGATCGCTTCACAGGTAAGCACTACCACTCGATGTTGGGACAGCACTAGGTGCTTTGCTTAAGGTTCCTTCGGTAAACATCTTGTCAAACAACTCGTAACTCGTATTAGGAGCTTAAGAACGATAAGGTCTGATGAAATACATGTCTCACTTTACAAAGGAGATTACAAACGTCTTGAATGAAAACCTCATTAGCTAAAAGGCACCGCTGACTCCATATATTGCCAGAAGTGTTGCATACTTCCTTGACTGGTTCAAATTGATCTCCTAATACAATCTACTTTACATCTGATGTTGAGAAAATATTGCCTCTCTATAAGGTCCACATTCCTTTTGAACTGCCTCATTGTTGATACAATCATTCCATTAGTCCTTTAAACCTTGGGGTGAGGTCGAGTGCCTTCATACACAAACCTGTCTCCTGATGGGGTGGTTAGGGATACTGAGCGTTGGGTACAGTCAATCTCTCCATGGTAAGCAGTTAACCATCCTCTTCCAAGGATGATATCAATCTCCATTAGTTCCAAAACTACAAGATTCACCTCAAAATGTACACCTTTTATACCAAGACTAACTTTTGGGCACATGTGTGTTGCTTTTATCTTCCCTCTTGGTGATTTGACCAGTATGGGTTTCTTCATTTCCAACATAAGCATCTTACGATCGGCAACACATTTGTTTGAGATGAAAGAATGAGAAGAACTTGAGTCAAACAAAACAGTGGCCGGAGTTGAGTGGACTAGAATCGATCCAAACACCACATTTTGTGCTTCGTGAGCAGTACATAGATCCACATGGTTCAATCTACCATTAACATAGTCACGAACTAGGTACTTCTTTGGACAATGCTTCTTGTGATGTCCCTCTTCGTGACACTGGTAACAAGCATTGCTAACAGTTTTAACGTAGGTGCTATCCTGATGTTGAGTTCCTTGAGTTAATGTATCAGGAGTAACCAGAGTGCTACTAACTTGTTGGTTCGGAGGGTTCTCCTTCAATGGAGTCTCTTCACTTATTCGCTTCTTAGCTTGATTACTTTTTCGAGGATGAAGTTCGGTGTAGGTGATGGTCCATCCATCTAGACATAACTCTGGCATAGCAAGTGTAGCTGATGGGGTATCTATTTCTTCAAGAAATGAATGTGTCTGATGAGAGTTTGGAGCTAAATCTAACTGCCATGTAGAACTCAGATTTGGCTCAACACTTAACAG